>NC_088389.1:14287500-14957500 GCF_037993035.2 Macaca fascicularis | reverse complement strand
ATAGTTGCAGTATACTTACCAGTTTAGCATAAATCCAAAATGTTCCAGTGAGCATTTCCTTTGAGCTGTAGTTAAGAGATTTTGACACATTCCGTATTTTTAAAAAATTTTTTACTTGTTTTTTTTTTTTTTTTTTGAGACAGTCTAGCTCTGTTGCCCAGGCTAGAGTGCAGTAGTGCAATCTTAGCTCACTGCAGCATCCGTCTCCCGGGTTCAAGCAATCCTCCTGCCTCAGCCTCCCGAGTAGCTGGGATTACAGGCATCTGTCACCACGCCCGGCTAATTTTTGTTTTGTTTTGTTTTATTGTTTGGTTTTGTTTTGTAGAGACAGGCTTTTGCCATGTTGGCCAGGCTGGTCTCGAACTCCTGACCTCAGGTGACTTGCCCTCTTCAGCCTCCCAAAGTTCTGGGATTACAGGCGTGAGCCACCGTGCTCTAATTTCAGATTTTCAGATTATGGATGCCTGTAGTATCTTCCTAATAAGATTATAATAAAGAGCTGGGCCTGGTGGCTCATGTCTGTAATCCCAGCACTTTGGGACGGTGAGGCTGGGGAGGATCCTTTGAGTCCAGGAGTTCGAGACCAGCTTGGGCAACATAAGGAGATCCCCATCTATACAAAAAAAAAAAAAAATTTAGCTGGGCCTGGTGGCATATGCCTGTGGTCCCAGCAACTCAGGAGGCTTAGGTGGGGGGATTGCTTGAAGCTTGGGAGGTGAAAGCTGCAATGAGCCATGATTTTGCCACTGCACTCCAGCTTGGGCAACAGAGTGAAACCCTCTCTCAAAAAGAAAAAGGATAGGCTGGGCGCGGTGACTCACGCTTGTAATCTCAGCACTTTGGGGGGCCGAGGTGGGCGGATCACGAGGTCAGGAGTTTGAGACCAGGCTGGCCAACACAGTGAAACCCCATCTCTACTAAAAATACAAAAATTACCTGGGTGTGGTGGTGGATGCCTGTAATCCCAGCACTTTGGGAGGCCGAGGCGGGCAAATCACTTGAGGTCAGGGGTTTGAGACTAGCCTGGCCAACATGGTGAAACCCTGTCTCTACTAAAAATAAAAAAAATTAGCTGGACATGGTGGTGCACACCTGTAATCCCAGCTACTCGGGAGGCTGAGGCAGGAGAATTGCTTGAACCTGGTAAGTGGAGGTGCAGTGAGCCAAGATCGCGCCACTGCACTCTAGTCTGGGTGACAGAGTGAGACTCCATCTCAAAAAAAGTTAATAAATAAAAATTAATAGGCTGGACGCGGTGGCTCACGCCTGTAATCCCAGCACTTTGGGAGGCCGAGATGGGCGGATCACGAGGTCAGGAGATCGAGACCATCCTGGCTAACGGTGAAACCCCGTCTCTACTAAAAATACAAAAATTAGCCGGGCGCGGTGGCGGGCGCCTGTAGTCCCAGCCACACGGGAGGCTGAGGCAGGAGAATGGCGTGAACCCGGGAGGCGGAGCTTGCAGTGAGTGGAGATTGCGCCACCGCACTCCAGCCTGGGTGCAGAGCGAGACTCCGTCTCAAAAAAAAAAACAAAAAACAAAAACAAAAAATTAATAAAATAAGCACCTATTTTATTCAGAATGTATCTTTGCTGTTGATGGGTTGAACTGTTTATCCCCAAATTCTAACTATTCATTTGCTCCTCAATAAAGAGAAGGATATAGCCACCTGGGTTTGCTGTGACCCTCCAAGTACTTGAGGGTAAATTCCTTCACATATACACTACCAGTCTTTTTTGAACAGCCAGCGCTCTAAGGATTTGAATGAGGCACACTTGATATCTAAACTGTTTCCCGTGCTGCTTTAGGTGCTCATGGAAACAACCTCATTGCTGTTCTAGCCAAATACATCTACCACAAACATGACCCTGCTTTGCCACGTCTTGCCATTCAGCTGCTGAAACGTCTGGCCACGGTAGGATCATATTTCATGCACACACACTGTTTATGTGAGAGTGTTTTTTTCCCCTGATTACAAAATACATGCTCAGGCCACGTGCAGCGGCTTACACCTATATGTAATTCCAGCACTTTGGGAGGCCAAGGTGGGAGAATCACTTGAGTCCAGGAGTTCACGACCAGCCTGGGCCACATAGTGAGACCCCATCTCTAATATAGACAAAAGGAGAAAAAGTCTGCGTGCGGTGGCTCACACCTGTAATTCCAGTACTCTGGGAGGCTGAGGTGGGTAGATCACAAGGTCAGGAGTTCAAGACCAACCTGGCCAAGATGGTGAAACCCCATCTCTCCTAAAAATACAAAAATTAGCCGGGCGTGGTGGCAGACACCTTTGATCCCAGCTACTTGGGAGCCTGAGGCAGAGAGTTGCTTGAACCTGGGAGGCAGAGGTTGCGGTAAGCCGAGATCACGTCGCTGCACTCCAGCCTGGGCGACAGAGCGAGACTCTGTCTCAAGATAAAAGAAAAAAGACATGCTTTACGCCGGGCGCGGTGGCTCAAGCCTGTAATCCCAGCACTTTGGGAGGCCGAGGCGGGCGGATCACAAGGTCAGGAGATCGAGACCACAGTGAAACCCCGTCTCTACTAAAAATACAAAAAATTAGCCGGGCGCGGTGGCGGGCGCCTGTAGTCCCAGCTACTCAGGAGGCTGAGGCAGGAGAATGGCGGGAACCCGGGAGGCGGAGCTTGCAGTGAGCCGAGATCGCGCCACTGCACTCCAGCCTGGGCAACAGCGTGAGACTCCGTCTCAAAAAAAAAAAAAAAAAAAAAAAAAAGACATGCTTATTGTAAAATATTTATTTAAATGTTACAAATAGATGTAACAGAAAGTCAAGATGCCCTATGATCTCCTTATTCCAAGAATCCCTATGGGCAGGGGGATATGCCATGCTCCAGATTTCCTTTTTTTTTTTTTTTTGAAACAGGGTCTGGCTATGTCTCCCAGGCTGTGCTCCAGATTTCTTATCTGTGTTCTTGTATTTTAAAAAGTATTGGCTGGGTGCCGTGGCTCACACCTGTAATCCCAGCACTTTGGGAGGCTGAAGCAGGTGGATCACGAGGTCAGGAGTTCAAGACCAGCCTGGCCAAGATGGTGGAAACCCCCCCATCTCTACTAAAAATACCAAAATTAGCTGGGTGCTGTGGCAGGTGCCTGTAATCCCAGCTACTCAGGAGGCTGAGGCAGGAGAATTGCTTGAACCCGGGCGGCAGAGGTTGCAGTGAGCCAAGATCACACCACTCACACCGTTTCTAAAAATAAAAAAGGTATTTGGGGCTGGGCGTGGTGGCTCGTCTCAAAAAAAAAAAAAAAAAAAAAAGTTTTGTCAGGCGTGGCTGCGTGCGCCTGTAGTCCCAGGTACTCAGGAGGCTGAGGCAGGAGAATTGCTTGAACTCGGGAGGTGGAGGTTGCAGTGAGCCGAGATTGCACCACTGCACTCCAGCCTGGGCGACAGAGTAAAATGAAAAAATTATTTGAGTGTATACTTTTGTTCTTTATAAAAGCAGAATTCCTGGTACTGTTTTTCTTTTGAGACAGTCCCATTCCATCACCCAGGCTGGAGTGCAGTGGCATGATCTCACCGCAACCTCCACCTCCCAGGTTCATGCGATTCTCCTGTCTAAGCCTCCCAGGTTGCTGGGATTATAGGCTCCCACTACAACACACAGCTGATTTTTTGTATTTTTATTAGGGACGGGTCTTTGCCATGTTGGCCAGGCTAGTCTCGAACTCCTGACCTCTAGTGATCTGCCTGCCTCAGCCTCCCTTCATGCTGGGATTACAGGCATGAGCCACTGTGCCTGGCCCCTGGTAGTGTTTTATGACTTCCTTCACTTGCTACCATATCAAACAGTCTTGGTGTTCTTGATGCCATATGGGCACATTTGGACTTCCTTCATTCTTTTTTGTCTTTTTTCCTTTTTTAATTTGGACTTCCTTCATTCTTTCTAATGTTTGCATATCACATCCTAGAATGGATGCATCCTGATTGATTTGGGCTACTTTCTGTTTTCCACTATTACAAGCAGTGCTGCAGTGAACATTATTATCCCTACCACCCTGTAAACATTTGTTTACAGTTCCAAAGATTTAGGTAGGTATAAATGAACATGATAATTTTTATTAGATATTTCCAAATTACCTTCCAAAAAACATTGTAACAGTTTATACTTGTAACACCAAGTCTTCTATCCTGGTCGCAAGGGCTTCATCATTGTTTAGTCTTTGCCAATCTAATAGGCAAAAAAATGTTTCACTTTTCAGTTTGTATTTATTTAACCATGAGGGAGGTTGAGCATTTCTTTATTCTGATTACTGTCTCTCCTGTGAATTTGGGGGCATCTCGTGCTTGTTTGTGGTGATGTCCCTTTTGGCCCAGAGCTGTAGTCTGGATGCTTCCCTTTATGCCAGTTTTCTGGGAGCTCTTCAGTGCCCTTCTGCAGGAGCCCATTGAGGTTTTTGTGGAAGCAGAGCTCTAAGCCTATGTATTCTGGTCTCCACCAGGTGGCCCCAATGTCAGTGTATGCTTGTCTGGGCAATGATGCGGCTGCCATTCGTGATGCCTTCCTGACCCGATTGCAGAGCAAAATTGAGGACATGCGCATCAAAGTTATGATTCTAGAGTTCCTCACAGTTGCAGTAGAGACCCAGCCAGGCCTCATCGAACTGTTTCTGAACCTGGAGGTTAAGGATGGCAGTGATGGCTCAAAGGTAAGCCTGTAAGCTGGGATGACGCTGGGAGTTGGCTCCCTGGGAGGCAGATGCTGGGCTCTGCAAGTGCAGCTGCTGGCAGTGGCTGTGGAACTGAACTCTGACCTGTCCCTTCTTGCAGGAATTCAGCCTTGGGATGTGGAGCTGTCTCCATGCAGTGCTGGAGCTGATTGATTCCCAACAGCAAGATCGATACTGGTGCCCACCCCTGCTGCATCGTGCCGCCATTGCCTTTTTGCATGCTCTGTGGCAGGACCGGAGGGACAGTGCCATGCTGGTCCTCCGAACCAAGTAAGTCTGCCTCTGGGAGTAGTTTCATTGTTCTGGTCTATAAAATGGGAGTAACAATAGCTCTTATACCAGAGGTTTGTTGCGACGGTTCACTGGGAATAAGTGCTTAGTGCCTGGTTCAATACCTGGGAGTTTTATACTAATTCTCTTTCTAATGCTGCTGCCAGCATTAAGGATCTTTAAATATTAAGCACCTTGAAGGTTCAACTGCTTTTGTGTTCCTGCCTTTTGCTAACTAGCTACATCAAAACTCATTATTCTTGAGAAACAGTAGATTCAGGAGAGAGGGGCTTGCTGAAGTCACTGGATGGAATGAAACATTCTGTTCTATTGGACCTGCTGGCACAAAGGGAAGGAGTGTTAAAAGGCTAATTGGGAGTCTGCCGTCTTATTTCCCTCCCTCCTCTTCTGTGGGGCTTTTGGGAATCTACAGTGCAAGGAATCTTGAAGAGTTTTTGTTGATCAACTCTATAGTGCACAAGTGTGATTCATAAGAGGAAAATGTAATTTTATCTATGGAAACCTTTCATTTATACAGGACTAACTGACTTATCAGACACATATTAGGATTGAGACTGGTAAAATATGAAGTGACCACCAAAGGGAGCTTGAGAGAGGAGAAAAGGACTGTGAGAGGGAAAAAGTATGATTTCAAACATTTATTTCCTTTTTAGACCCAAGTTTTGGGAAAATTTAACCAGTCCACTGTTTGGAACCCTTTCTCCTCCCTCTGAAACATCAGAGGTAAGCTGTGGAAGAGGGCAGGATGGTGGCTACAAGTCCCTGGGAGGAAAGGCTATGGGCTGTGAGATGGGGCCGTAGACAATGATACCTCCCCTAATTAAACAACAGAATGTTCTCTTCACTAGAAACGTCTTTCTCAGGGAAGTGCCTGGTTTCTGTCCCTTTGATGTCTTGCTTTGGGAAGGAAAGTGGTTTGCGTTGGTGGCTCTGTGGTCTTCTCTGTTCAGTTGGAGACATTGTGGACCTGACGCTTCTGCTCTTGCAAGTCAGGCCATTCACATTCAACAGGGGTTGTACTAACTTGTTCTGCAAGTGTTGGGCTTCTGCTCTGTTCACCGTTGGATATACTGGGGGAGATTAGTGATCAGAGATGTGATCATTGCCTGTTCTGCTCTCTCTCTCCACAGCCCAGCATCCTGGAAACCTGTGCCCTCATCATGAAGATAATTTGCTTGGAGATATACTATGTAGTTAAGTGAGTACTTTCCCCTCTTGAGATTTTAACTGAAGGTTGGAGGAGTAGGAGTTGGTGACCTACCACTGGGTGCATGGCTGGAAAGAGCCAAGGCAGAGGAGAGAACTGGTTTGGAACCATTCATGGAGGCTAGTGTGCTGTGTCCCTGGCCAATCCACCGATGGCATTTATGATTGTCAGAAAGAGTTATTGTGAAACAAACTCCATGCAACTCAGATTTTATGGAGGAGGAATCCTGGAAAGGCCTCAGCCTAACCCACACATTGGAGGTGTCCTGGAGCTGGTCTGCCTTTAAGCCCATGCGAGGTTGTTTTCTCTGCCTCAACAAGGGTCTGTACCCATTATATTCCCATCTACTTTCAAAACCTAACTGGAGGTTTTTTTCTTGACACTGTAGGGGTTCATTAGACCAGTCATTAAAAGATACACTCAAGAAATTTTCCATCGAGAAACGCTTTGCCTACTGGTCAGGGTATGTCAAGTCATTGGCAGTTCACGTGGCCGAAACAGAAGGCAGCAGCTGCACCTCCTTGTTAGAGTACCAGATGCTGGTGTCCGCCTGGAGGATGCTTCTCATCATTGCCACCACTCATGTAAGACCCTTTTGGGGAGAGTTTTCACTTTGATACCTTACCAATGATGTGTTGAGATACCTAGCAGATATAGCTCCTTGTGAGAAAGAATTAATCAGGGTTTATCCCTGAAAGCTAAACTGTAATAGGTTCTATGCTGATAAATTGGGGCTGTGGGGTATTTGAGGGTGTTGGGTCCAAGAGACCATTAAGAGGAGTGCAGAGAAGTGATCTGAAATCCTTTCAGAGTTCCTGAAGCCTCCTGTACCTCCCTTGGGCCTTGGCTGGGTCTTAACTGCTCCCTGGCTGCAAATGCCTCTTATACAAAGGCATAACTGCCTTCTTGTGCTGTGTACCTTGTAGACGCTAGGTCAATAAGTACTTGTTGACTAGTCAGCAGGAAGCTGTGACAGCTGCAGCAGTACCTTCTCTAAAAAGCAGTTTGTCATTGGTTCTAGAAACTGCATTTCGGCCGGGCGCGGTGGCTCAAGCCTGTAATCCCAGCACTTTGGGAGGCTGAGACGGGCGGATCATGAGGTCAGGAGATCGAGACCATCCTGGCTAACCCGGTGAAACTCCGTCTCTACTAAAAAATACAAAAAACTAGCCGGGCGAGGTGGCGGGCGCCTGTAGTCCCAGCTACTCGGGAGGCTGAGGCAGGAGAATGGCGGGAACCCGGGAGGCGGAGCTTGCAGTGAGCTGAGATCTGGCCACTGCACTCCAGCCTGGGCGACAGAGCGAGACTCCGTCTCAAAAAAAAAAAAAAAAAAAAAAAAAAAAAAGAAACTGCATTTCTTGGTCTTAGAAAAAGAACAAAGACCATTGTCTCTGTACTCTGTCTACTGGGAGTTGGTTTTGAGAGAGAGATAACATCTGGAAGAAATGCATTGTTCTTGGCTTTTTTGTGGTTTGACACCATCATACTGTATCATAAGGACTTGGTATTGATTCCTTGGGGTATCCAGATTAACTTTTTTTTTAGATTAACTTTTTTTTTTTGACTTCATGAACAACTTCAGCTTGATAGATGCCTCCTTGTTCCAAGCACCTCCTACATCTGTGAGATTTGTTTCCTAGTGCCAGACTGCCCACATGCCTGGAGCTTTGAGCCTGGAAGGGGCAGGTTTGTGGCTACTGTTGCTGTGGCATAGTGGTTTTGGACTCCTAAGACTCCATAACACACTTAAAGGCTCACCTGTCTTTGAGAATGGTTAATTCCCCAGGGTATAAGCTTTATGTCACCTGCCTTTTAGGCCCTAGTTAGGCAGCAGTTCTTGAATTGTAGCTCTCAAAAATCTCACCATCCTCTTTCCCCCAAGGAAACCTATCTGACTCTCTCTCTCTCTGACCTGTCTACCTATGCAAAAGAAAAGAAAAAAAAAAGAGAAAGAAACCTAAGTCCAAGATGTTGTTCACCCGTTCATTCTCTTAATGGCATTAGTGGAATGCTTCCAGGCATTGGGATACAGCAGTGAATAAGGCAGATAAGATCTTTGATCGCATTGAGAGTGCCCTATGATGGAGGAGGTAAATTATAAACAAATTCACCACTTAAAAATATGGTTTCAGATAGTGATAATTTGCTGTGAAGGAGATAATTAAGGTGCTGTGGTAATGAACACATGAGATAGAAGTAGTCAGGGTGACCTTCTCTGAGTGGTGATGTCCCAGCTGAGAGCTGAGTGTGTGAAGAAGCCTTCCAGGTGGAGCCCGTGGAGGAGAGAAGTCTAGGCAGATGGACTTGCAAGTGCACAGTTCCAGCAGTGGAAAAGAGCTTGATATGTTCACGAAAGAGGCAAGCAGGGCTGGACTAGAGTGAGCACAGATGGGACTGATACTACAGTCAGTTGGACCAGATCCTGTGGGGTCTTTGGACCATGTTGAAGAGTCTGGTTCGCGTTTCCCGGGCACTGGGAAGTCTTTAAAGGATTCTAAGCAGAGGGGGGACAGAGTCTCAAAAGAGGAGGTGAACCTGGGCTTGATTCTGACCGTATCTAAGCGTCGACAGAAGAATAGCAGGGCCTTCAAGCCCTATTTTACTTTATCTTTTAGGGGACAGGTTCTCACTGTTGTCCAGGTTGGAGTGCAGTGGTGCAATGGTGGCTCACCTGCAGCCTCAACCTCCAGGTCTCATGTGATTGCTCCACGTCAGCCTCCTGAGTAGCTAGGACTACAGGCATGCATCACCATACCCAGCTAATTACAAATTTTTTGTTGTTGTTGAGATAGGGTCTCATCATGTTGCCCAGACTATCAGCCCTATTTTATTTTATTTATTTATTTATTTAAGACGGAGTCTTGCTCTGTTGCCCAGGCTAGAGTGCAGTGGCACGATCTCAGCTCACTGCAACCTCTGCCTCCTGGGTTCAAGCGATTCTTCTGCCTCAGCCTCCCACGTAGCTGAGACTACAGGTGCACCCCACCATGCCCAGCTAATTTTTGTATTTTTAGTAGAGACAGGGTTCCACCATGTTGGCCAGGATGGTCTTGATCTCCTGACCTCGTGATCCGCCCGCCTCCCAAAGTGTTAGGATTACAGGCATGAGCCACCATGCCCAGCCTATATAAGCCCTATTTTAAATCAGGGAGACTGATTTACCAATGACTAATTGCCTAGCAGAGGACCCCACTTTTCTTGGCCTCTAAAATCTGGGAAACTTTCCTAGCGAAACCTTTTTGTGTTCTTTTGCAGGCAGATATAATGCACCTGACTGACTCTGTGGTGCGTCACCAGCTTTTTCTTGACGTGCTTGATGGAACCAAAGCATTAGTAAGTGTGTCTGGAGATTTCACATTTCTCCCAGGGAGGTTGTCTTTGAAGTCAAATAGCAGAGCTCATGAGTCTGCCAGCCAGCCGCACAATTGGTCAGGTCAGAGGGCTCACGTTGACCTGGGAGGCCTGAGGCTGTAGTGGGTCAGCAGAGCTCTGCTGCTGCTATGCCAGCCCTGGCCTCTCCCCCTCCACCCACCCCTGTGAGCTCACTGCTGGGGAAGAAAGGCAGTGAGGCCAGAGGTGCCCTGTGGATGGCATGCGAGTCTTGCCACTGTGTCTTGCCACTGACTTCTGACTAGTGTGGTGTCTCCTTTCAGCTCCTAGTTCCAGCCTCAGTGAACTGCCTTCGCCTCGGCTCCATGCAGTGCACTCTGCTGCTTATCCTCCTCCGGCAGTGGAAGAGGTGAGCCTGTGCCAGGAGAGGCAGAGGCCCAAGGCCAGAGCCTTCTTGTCAGTGCCTGCTTGCCTTCCTGAAGGAGGGAACTAGTGGGTGGAAGCTAGGCTGGTTTTCCATCTTGAGGAATGGGAGTGACATAGCAGAGAGGAGGTGAGGCACACTGGTGGGTATCCTGAGACGGAGCAGGGGCAGTGTATGGCCTTTTATGAGGCATTTTGTCTCACTCTCTACCCTGTATTCTTTTTTTTTTGAGATGGAGTCTCACTCTGTCGCCCAGGCTGGAATGCAGTGGCGCGATCTCAGCTCACTGCAACCTCCACCTCCCAGGTTCAATTGATTCTTGTGCCTCAGCCTCCCTAGTAGCTGGGATTACAGGTGCGCGCTACCATGCCCGACTGATTTTTGTATATTTAGTAGAGATGGGGTTTCACCATGTTGGCCAGGCTGGTCTCGAACTCCCGATCTTGGTTGATCTGCCCGCCTTGGCCTCCCAAAGTGCTAGGATTACAGGCGTGAGCCACTGCCCCTGGCCCACCCAGTATTCTTTCTAGAGAGTTAGGTTCCGTGGATGAAATCCTTGGACCCTTGACGGAGATCCTGGAAGGAGTGCTGCAGGCCGACCAGCAACTCATGGAGAAGACCAAGGCCAAGGTGTTCTCAGCATTCATCACAGTGTTGCAAATGAAGGAGATGAGAGGTGAGGGGCAGAGGCAGGGGGAGCAGCAGCTGCAGTCTGCCCACCCCTGCTGACAGCTGGGTGGGGCTTCCTTCACCTTAGGGCTACACGTTTCTTCTGGGTCCTTTTGAGTTTCCAGTCTTGGAATTCTTACCTCAAGAAAGCTATGTTTTTCCCTCATGTGTCTCTCCCTCCTCTCCCACTGGACAGATGCTGTCCCTCTTAGCACCCCACTACATCCCTAGCCCCCTGCCTAGGAAGGAAACCTTGGTGTACAGTGAGAGTTGGCCTGGTGAGCATGACAGCATCCCTCTCTATCTATTCTGCAGTAAGTGACATCCCCCAGTACTCCCAGCTGGTGCTGAACGTCTGTGAGACCCTCCAAGAGGAAGTGATTGCACTCTTCGACCAGACCCGCCACAGTCTGGCATTAGGCGGTGCCACCGAGGACAAGGACAGCATGGAGACTGACGACTGTTCTCGGTCCCGGCACAGGGACCAGCGTGATGGGGTGAGAGAGTGCCCTAGAAGGCCATCTGTCCTTTCCACTGCCCGTCAGCTCTGTGCCTGACTCTGGGGATAACTAGTGAGCAAGACAAGACAGTCGCTGCACTTCCGGAGTTCACGGCCTAGTGGGAAAGGTTAATAGATCAGACACTGCAGAAAAGCAGAGGAACCCCATTGTACCGCAGGAGAGAAGTGCAGGGAGTACTTAGTCTCGCTTCTAACCTGATCTGGGACTTCGGTGCCTTTTCAGCAATGACTTAGGGATTGTAGCGGCAGGCAAATGCAGGGGCAGGGAGATTTGGGCAGTGAGAAGAGTACCTGGTCAGCTGTGGTTAGAATTGTCCAGTGACCTGAAGAAAGGCTAGCATGAGCATAGGAAAGTGAGGACCGAAGAGCTGGGGCTGGATGATGGCAGCTTCATCAGGGTCTTTGATTTGGAGCCAAAGTGAAGTAGGAAATGATGTAAGGCTTTTAAACGGGGAAAAATTGATCTGATTTTAACTCTAGAAAGATCACTCTGGACTTAAAACTCCAGGCCTCAAGCCATCCTCCCATTTCAGCCTCCCAAAGTGTTGGGATTACAGGCGTGCTCAAGAAAGATCACTCTGGATGCAGTATTGAATAGTATTTTTCAAATTGTGGGATCATGACCTATTAGAGACAGTCTTGAAATTAGCACATTTTGTTAGAACCAGCATTTTTTTTTTTTTTTGAGACAGAGTCTTGCTCTGTCACCCAGGCTGGAGTGCAATGGTGCGATCTGGGCTCACTGCAAGCTCCGCCTCCCAGGTTTACACCATTCTCTTGCCTCAGGAGAATGCCTCCTGAGTAGCTGGGACCACAGGCACCCGCCACCATGCCCAGCTAATTTTTTATATTTTTAGTAGAGATGGGGTTCATCTACAGGATGGTCTTGATCTCCTGACCTTGTGATCCACCTGCCTCGGTCTCCCAAACTGCTGGGAATATAGGCGTGAGCCACCGCGTCCGGCCTTTATTTTTTCTTAAAGTAGAATAAAATGTTTAAGAAAATATCACTGTGCTTTGTGTGATGTTAATTAGGGTAGGTATTATTAGTGAAAAACTGTAAACTTGTACATGAGGGTACAGTCTAAAAAGTCTTTATGACTGTGGGTCATGGCCAAAAAGAAATTTGAAGGGCCACTGGTATAAGGATAGAGAGGATGGAGCAGGACCATTTAGGAGGTGGGTGCAGTAGCAAGGCAAGAGGTGGCATTGGGCAGGGCCATAGAGGTCCCTCAGACTCCATGTGGCAGAGTTGGTTGGAGTGTCCAACGTGAGACAAGAAGTGGCACTGACAAGGGTGGTGGCAGTGTGGGAGGTGGGAGGGAAGAGGTGGGGGTAGCTCCAGTCAGTTTAGGGTTGGTCATTACAGTGGCTGGAGTTGCTGCTGTTCATTGAGAGTTGGACACAGGAGAGGGGCAGGGTGGGAGAGAGAGCGCATTCTGTGTTACTCGAGCTCATTTGGTGATGTGCGTAACCAAACAGGTCTTGGGCAACCGGGGCCACAGCTGCCTGTCATCATCCTCTTCCTCCTCCTCTTCTTCTTCCCCCTTTTACTCATCTTTGCCCCTGGGCCCCAACAGGTGTGTGTCCTGGGCCTGCACCTGGCCAAGGAGCTGTGTGAGGTAGATGAGGATGGTGACTCCTGGCTGCAGGTGACCCGCAGGCTCCCCATCCTACCTACCCTCCTCACCACCCTAGAGGTGAGCCTTCGCATGAAGCAGAACCTACATTTCACTGAGGCCACACTGCATCTGCTTCTCACCCTGGCTCGCACTCAGCAGGTAGGAGGCCAGCCCGGAGGCAGGAGGGAGCATCCTTGCTTGCCTGGGTGGGTTCTGACAATCCCAGAAGATATGATCTAGCCTGAGATCCCAACCTTCCCTGGGCAGGGCAGGGGCAGGCTCCATCTCATTCCTTGTCTTTCCCTCCTCCCAGGGAGCCACAGCAGTGGCTGGAGCTGGCATCACCCAGAGCATTTGTTTGCCCCTTCTAAGTGTGTACCAGCTGAGCACCAATGGCACAGCACAGGTAAGTGTCAGGAGCTTGCCAGGAGGCCCAGCCTGGCCATCCTACAGTTTCAGTTGAAAAGTGTCCTTCTCTACCTTTCCCTGGAAGTTGCTTTTCTCTTAATGGCCTAATACACTGATGGTGAAGAATCTTCCCTGCCCCCAGGCGGGTCTCTAGCAAGAGAAACTCACCACTAAAAGGCACTGCCTGGCCTTTGTGCACTGCCTCTGGGAGACGGGATGGATTCTTCCCGTTGCAGGTGTGAGGAAGACTAAACCAGATAACATATCCCTGGGACCAGGCCTCTAGCCAAGGCAGCTGTCCTCTCCTGTCATTCCCAAAGACAAGTGTGTCATTGTGACTTCTCCACCCCTGCACCACCAGACCAGGACTGGGAGAAGGGAAGTGGGTGGTTTGGGGGCTTAATGGGGCCTCAGCACCCTGCCCCCTGTGTCCCTTGGTTATTTCTAGTTTAACAGATATCTCCTAATTTCAAAAGAGTAGTCTTCACCTGAACCTCTCACTCTCATGAGAGTGACATGTCCAGGTTCGCATAGCTCGTCAGTGGCACACCTGAGTCTGGAACCCTGGATCTTGTATCTTAGCCTGGTGCTCTTTCCTTGCATCTACTGGCCTTGGCCCCTTTCTGGCCCTGGTTGCCAGGCAGTGACTGTGTCTATTGTGGGAAGTCTTTTCCTTTCAGCGCAGCTGGGCTGCCTTAGTTGCTGTACTGCAAGGAGGTCCTGCCTGTCAGCAGGGTTCTGAACTTGTCTGCTGTTTGTGTCTTAGACGCCTAGCGCCTCTCGGAAGTCCCTGGATGCCCCCTCTTGGCCAGGAGTCTACCGCCTGTCCATGTCCTTGATGGAGCGGCTGCTGAAAACTCTGCGCTACAACTTCCTGACTGAGGCCCTGGACTTCGTAGGTGTCCACCAGGAGCGGACCTTACAGGTGAGGGGCTGCCTGCATCGCAGGGGTGGGAGTTTCGGGGTAAAAAGGGTTCTGTGCCATTCATGGGGCAGGTGGGTGTGGAGCCTGGGCCTCAGTAGTGGAGGGTTGTCGATGCCTTCATTTCTGAGACGCTCTAAATACTCTGCTGGCTCACTGGCCAGCCAGTCTGCTGAGGGACGGGAACGGTCTCGGGTCAGAATCCTAGTTGTACCACTGAGCCATTTCTTGAGCTGCCACCTCAGCATTTGGGGGCCCGGGACGTTTCCTCTCCACAGGAGGGCAGGTGTGGGTATGTCAGGTCCCTCAGCCATCCCCATCCTTCCCGGATGTCTCCTTTCCTCCCAGTGCCTCAACGCGGTGAGGACAGTGCAGAGTCTGGCCTGCCTGGAGGAGGCGGACCACACCGTGGGTTTTATTCTGCAGCTCTCCAACTTCATGAAGGAGTGGCACTTCCACTTGCCTCAGCTCATGCGTGATATCCAGGTGGGGGCCCCGGATGGTGTCCTGGAGTCTGGAGTAATGCTTGGAGACAGGGAGGCTGTGAGCTCTCACTGGGGCACCTCTAGTGAATTGCAGGATGTTCCTGAACGGGGGCTTTTCCCTTGCGGAACACAGGGTTTGGTGTCATGTGCTTACTCTGGCTAAATGTTTCCTTTCATAGTCAAGGGTAGCCATGTAGATTAAGAACTTGTACTTTATCAGTTAGATATTGGTTCAGATCCTTTAAGAATATACCTGGGGGCCGGGCGCGGTGGCTCAAGCCTGTAATCCCAGCACTTTGGGAGGCCGAGGCGGGCGGATCACGAGGTCAGGATATCGAGACCATCCTGGCTAACACGGTGAAACCCCGTCTCTACTAAAAATACAAAAAGAAATTAGCCGGGCGTGGTGGCGGGCGCCTGTAGTCCCAGCTACTCCGGAGGCTGAGGCAGGAGAATGGCGTGAACCCAGGAGGCGGAGCTTGCAGTGAGCCGAGATCGCGCCACTGCACTCCAGTCTGGGCGACAGAGCGAGACTCCGTCTCAAAAAAAAAAAAAAAAGAATACACCTGGGACCAGGCGTGGTGGCTCATGCCTGTAATCCTAGCACTTTGGGAGGCAGTCAGGAGTTTGAGACCAGCCTGGCCAACATGGTGAAACCCCATCTCTATTAAAAATAGAAAAATTAGCTGGGCGTGGTGGTGCGTGACTGTAATCCCACCTACTCAGGAGGCTGAGGTGGGAGAATCACTTGAACCTGGGAGGCGGTGGTTGCAGTAAGTCAAGATCGAACCGTTACACTCCAGCCTGGGCGACAGAGTGAGACTCCCATCTCGGAAAAAAAAAAAAAAAAAAAAAAAAAAAAGGCTGGGCGCAGTGGCTCACGCCGGTAATCCCAGCACTTCGGGAGTCCAAAGCGGGCGTATCACAAGGTCAGGAGCTCAAGACCAGCCTGGCCGATAGGGTGAAACCCCATCTCTACTAAAAATACAAAAATTAGCTGGGTGTAGTGGCGCACGCCTGTAGTCCCAGCTACTCGGGAGGCTGAGGCAGGAGAATGGCGTGCACCTGGGAGGCGGAGGTTGCAGCGAGCCGAGGTCACACCACTGCACTCCAGCCTGGCGACAGAGCAAGACTCTATCTCAGGGGGAAAAAAAACACTGAACAGAACCAAAAACACACACACACCTGGAGCTGGGAACCAGCTGGAGGTGAAGAAAGAACACAGGCTCCAGAGCCAGGCAGGCTTCTCTCATCTGCTGGTTGTATGAGCTTGGCCAAGTCACTTCAGTTATTTGTAACCTTTTATTCTTTTCTCATAAAATGGAATCAGCCATAATCCTCATCTTCATTTTATTTATTTATTTATTTATTTAGAGACAGAGTTTTGCTCTGTCGCCCAGGCTGGAGTGCAGTGGCGTGATCTCGGCTCATTGCAAGCTCTGCCTCCCGGGTTCACGCCATTCTCCCGCCTCAGCGTCCCAAGTAGCTGGGACTACAGGTGCCCGCCACCGTGCCCGGCTATTTTTTTGTATTTTTTAGTAGAGACAGGGTTTCACCGTGTTAGCCAGGCTGGTCTCAATCTCCTGACCTTGTGATCCGCCTGCCTCGGTCTCCCAAAGTGCTGGGATTACAGGCTTGAGCCACCATGCCCAGCCTCATCTTCTATTATTTTAGGACCTTATAATATACGAGGCACCTAGCTGGGTCCCAGTGAAACAGTCCAGTCCTGAGCCCTACTGGCCCCGAGTTTGTAGCCCTGAGTACTTAGTGGCTATAAGGGCTTTAAAGCTGGAAAGTGGCCAGGGGAGCATGAGGGAGGGAGGGAGAGAAGAGCAGCAGCGAGTGAGAACGCGTGGGTGTTACGTGGAGGGCTGTTGGGTTGGGCTAGTTGGGTGACTGGGCTGCTGACAAGAGAATCCCTCATCTCTCCTATGTCTCTCCCAGGTCAACCTGGGTTACCTGTGCCAGGCATGCACCTCCCTCCTGCACAGTCGAAAGATGCTGCAGCATTACTTACAGGTAAGCGTCCTATGCCATGAGGGGCTGGAATACCTCACTGTGGCTTCCCGAGCTCCACCTTCATTTCTTGACTCTCCCTAGAACAAAAATGGGGATGGCCTCCCCTCGGCCGTTGCCCAGCGAGTCCAGAGGCCACCGTCTGCTGCTTCTGCTGCCCCCTCCTCCTCCAAGCAGCCCGCTGCTGACACAGAGGCATCAGAGCAGCGGGCCTTGCACACAGTCCAGTATGGCCTTCTCAAGATCCTCAGCAGGACGCTGGCAGCCCTGCGCCACTTCACCCCAGACGTCTGCCAGATCCTGCTGGATCAGGTACCGACCATCATCTGTTCGGCACCACCTCCCCTAAAGGCTCTGCTCTGCTGTGCACTGAGAGCTACCTGGGGCCTTAACTGGGTCCTGGATGGCTCTTGACTTTTCTTGCAGTCCCTGGACCTTGCTGAATACAACTTCCTGTTTGCCCTGAGCTTTACCACTCCCACCTTTGACTCCGAAGTGGCCCCCTCCTTTGGGACCCTTCTGGCTACAGTGAATGTGGCCCTCAACATGCTTGGAGAGGTAAGTGGGTTCTGTCACTGTCCTCTCTCCCGGCTCCTCCCCCAGCCCGCCACTTTCAGCCAACCTTGGGCATGGTACCTAGCCTCCCGAGACTGCTCCTCTCCGTAAACTGAACATGACAGCACCTCTGAGAATTACTGTGAGGATTAAATGAGGTAACTGATGAAATTTGTTTAGTGCAGGGCATGCAAGTAGGAAGCTCTCAGTAAGTGGGAGCTGTTCCTGTTGTCTTAGTTTTTTACCCTTCTCTTCAGCTGGACAAGAAAAAGGAGCCCCTCACCCAGGCAGTGGGGCTCAGCACACAGGCAGAAGGGACCAGGACGTTAAAGTAAGCGCTCTTTCTGAGATTTGATAAGGGGCTGGGGAAGTCATGGGCCCACTATTCTCAGGTTTGGCCAGCCTGGCCCTCTGTAGCAGTGCCAAAAACCTGCCTCTCCTCCCAGGTCCCTCCTGATGTTTACCATGGAAAACTGCTTCTACCTGCTCATCTCTCAGGCGATGCGGTACCTTAGGGACCCAGCTGTGCATCCCCGGGACAAACAGCGGATGAAGCAGGAGCTCAGCTCTGAGTTGGTATGGATGGATAGGGAGGGCTGGGCCAATAGGGCCAGAGCCCTGTGGGGTCCCGTCTGGTAACCCCCAAGGGTCAGAAGAGTGGCCAGATGTGCTGAGCCTCACCAAACCACTTTTTTTCTTGTAGAGCACGCTGCTCTCCAGCCTCTCGCGCTACTTCCGCCGGGGAGCCCCCAGCTCCCCTGCCACTGGTGTCCTCCCCTCGCCGCAGGGCAAGTCCACCTCTCTCTCCAAAGCCAGCCCTGAGAGTCAAGAGCCTCTGATCCAGCTAGTGCAGGCATTTGTCCGGCATGTGCAAAGATAGGGCAGTGCTGTGCTGCTGTGCTGCCTACCTACCCCTCTCCACCAGCCTACACCGCACCCTGGCTGCCAGGGCCTATACAACGGAGGGCACCTTCTGTCACCCCCTCCCCGAGTAGCCACTTCAACCACCCACCCACTGATGTTATTTTTATACTAGATGAAGAGGTCAACAGCAGGCATGGGGAGTGGAGTCTTCTGTGCTTAGGCCCTCACGCTGCCGACGCCCCCAGAGGAGCATTCCTTCCCTTCCAGCATTCCCCACAGCACGGCCAGCCAGGGGAGGCGGGAGCCCAGGAGAGGGCTCTATGCACGGGTTTCAGAATCTGTTTTCCATGCTCTGTCCCTGCAGTTTTGGTAATTCTGTGGTCTATTTATACAAATATTAAAATCCTGTTTATAGACAGCTGTGTGATATTTAAACTTCAAAGCCCATGGATGATGACCTGGCTCTCAGAACCTAGAAAACTCCCCTGGCCAGGCGCCTGGGAGTGGGGCTGCAGCCTCGGGGGAAGGCAGGTATTGATAGATGGCCAGTTCGCCAGCATCTCCTCATTCCTGTCCATAGGCTGAGGGTTAGGCTGAGTGGGCGCTGTTCCCTTCCTTGGCCTGCCCTGGTTGTGTCCTTGGCCCTGGTTTCGTTGGCCCAGTGGGCTGAGCTCATCCCTGGGTGAGCCTTTCTTGAAGCTCTGTGCCTTCCTATTTATAGCCCGGTTCCCCTGTCAACCCCCCATCTCCTCTTCAGAAGCCCCAACAGTGGGGCCTACTAGCTGTTGGCCTTCTCAGGACTGAAGTCAGAATGCCAGGTCCTGCTAGGGGCCATCTAAAACACAGCCACCACTTAGGGTTTCTAGAATCAGGCTGCCTGGGCTTCAGTCCCTGCTCAGCCACTTGCCAGTTGTGGTCCCTTGAGGAGGTGACTGTCTTGCTGATCTCATCTGTGAAATGTGGACACTGAGGATGGCATGAGAACCCGTGGCACAGGGGCACGTGCTGGGCAAAATGCCCAACATGCAGACAACGCGGACCACTACCCACTTGAGTCTGAACTGTCAGGCACATTCTACAGTCCACAATCCAAATTTAGGAAACTTTCTCTTAGGAATAAAACATTCCTTGTGCAGCTTCATGTCCAGGAACAGCACTGCCCTCTGAGAGGCACAGGCCCCGCGGAAGGTAGGGAGGGCTGCACTTCCCAACTTAGAGAGCTGGTGGCCGGGGCAGCCGCAGGGCCCCTGCTCACTCTGGGGGTCACCCCACCCAGGAAGAGTGGGGCAGGGGGTGAGTCTACCCTTCCCTTTCCCACCCTCAGGGCCAGGCCCTGACAGGAGCCCAGGTGACTCGCACACAAGGAGGGTTTATTGGCTAGAGAGCAAACGCAGGCAGAAGTAAAAACACCAGATAAAAAGTGAGTGTGGAGAGGTGGAGGCTGCGGCCGCTGGACTTGGCTTGAGCTGTGAGGGGTGGGAGGGGAGGATAGCACCGGAAGATGCTGCTCCGGGCCCAACACCAGCCCTGGCCAGGCTCTCCCCTCCCAGGGGCAGCGCCCAGTCCCCAGGGGCTGCCAGAGCTCTGTGTGCCTTGCTGCATTCCCCCATGCAGCTTTTGGCAATTGAAAGGCAGGGCTCTCACTGAGTGCACCTGGGGCTTCCTGAGCCCATCTGCGGCCCCACCCTGGCCTAGGTGCTGAGTGCAGCTGCTTCAGACAGCCCCTCCCTCCTTAGTGAAGCCGGGAGGGTGGGGCGCTCAGGGATGCAGGCAGGGGCAGGGGCTCCAGAGCCACAGGTCAGAAGCAGGGCTGGGGGAGGGGCGGGGCCGTTCAGCCTCAGGCACCCTCACAGCTAGGTGACCAGGAGCAGGGACAGAATGGGGTGAATTCTCCCCACTCTGAACAGAAGTGTCACCAACAAACAAGGTAAGTGGCAGGGCTATGCCCATCCTCTCCTGCCCAGGCCAGAATGTGGGGGGGTGGGGGGACCTGCCTAGCTGAGCAGTTCCAAGTAGGTGACAGGGACTTTGCCCTTCTTGTTGCCTCTCTCGCCAATGAGCCAGTCAGGGTCCATGCCAGGCAGGCTGTAGACAGTGATGAGCTGCAGAGATGGCAGTAGAGGACGGTCATGGCCTGGCCAAGGGTGGAACTGGCCCCAGGACTAAGTGGGGACAGAGCTGCCACCTCCCCATGGCCCGTGGCATGTGCTACACTTTCAGTGGCTGGCGCTCATCTCACCTGCTCCATAGAGACCCGGCAGAGCAGGGATTGCCTCCTCAGAGCTGGAGATGCCCTCTCTAACCTGCTGGTCCCCGCTTTCCCATCAGGGCCCCTCCAGGCCCAACGTGCCTGATCCCAGCGCCCAGGCTGCTCCTCACCCCGCCCATTCCTGCCCCACCTTGTGGCACCAGGCCCACCTCATCAGCCAGCAGGGCCAGCTCACTGCTGTCGGCCGCCTCGTAGTCATAGAGCACCCGAGCTTTGCGGGTGCCACTGGCAGGAGGGGCCACCTCTTCCAGGCAGAGCGAGGCCTCCCCCGGAGGGGCCAGGCTGGCCACAGAGGGCACAACAGGCATAGTGGCCGCAGCGGTGGTGGGTGAGGTGCTGCTCAAGGGTGGGGAGGCAGGCTCTGTGGTGCCCACGAAGGTGCCTGGAAATCTGGAGAGGAGGGATACATCTTAGCAGGTGGGAGTCCCAGAAGGGACCCCAGAAGCAAACTCCCCTCCCCAGCCCCCGGAGCCCCACTCCAGTCCCAGCTACTCACATGGCACCCTGGGAGCTGGCAGCACAAAGGGAGAAGCAAAGCAAGGGAAGGCTGAGATGGCCCTATCCCCGGTCCCTGCCATCCTCCCCACCCAGGCATTCCCTAGAAACCCTCAGGGTACCCAGGGGACTCAGGTCAGTAAGGCCAGCCACCCTACCCTCATACACGTGAGGTGCCCGGGCCCAGAGTGGGTTCCGGCAGAGCCCTCCAACCCAGCTCAGTGTCATAGGACTTGCCCAGAGGAGCTCATGCTGCCCACGGATGGGGTCTGGGAGCCAGGGGACCCCAGTGGGCTCAGCAGTGCTGGCCCCGTACCTGCCCAGCTGCTTCTGCAAGTCCAGCATGTGGCGGTAGCACTGTGCGTAGTAGGTTGTCTGAGACTTGACGAACTCATGGAGGCAGCGCAGGTGGTTCACCTGTGGGGAAGAGGCCAGAGGCTGACTTCTAACGTCCCGCCCTCAGAACAAAAAATTCCATCCCCATCCCTGTCCTCTACCAGACCTTGCTTCGGCATTCCAGGGTGCCCTGCCCCTATGCCCACACCCTCCCCGGTGGGACTTGCTCTGTGAGGGCCGTTCTGGGGCAGCCCTGCTGACCCCGTGGTTCAGGCACACCGGGTGCCCGCTGAGGGTTGCGCTTCAGTGAAGGTGGGCGGGGGACTCACATGAGTGCTGCTGATTCCCTCCAGCAAGAGACGAGTCACTTCTGCTTGCCGGTCAAACTCTGTCTGGGCCACGCGGAGCTCCTGCTCGGCCTGGGCAGGGCAGGGCAGGGCAGGGCAGCCGTGAGCACCCACACACCACCCACCAGCTTCCTCGCAGTCTTCCCCTGGAACCTACCTGGGAGCTGCCTGTCCCTTTTCCCCTGGGAACACAGAGAGCCTTCTAGGTCTATGCCTGACTTCATACATGGAGGCCCAACCCCAGAGAAGCTAGAGCCCCACTCAGGACCCCCACAGGCAGCTGTAGTGACAGACCCTCCCTCCATCACCCATTGGAGAAATCCACCCAGCAAGTGCATCCTGAGGGCCTACTGTGTGCTACAGGGTACTGTGGAGAAAACATTTCCCCACAGAGGGGAAACTGAGGCCCAGGGAGGGAAAGCAGTAACCCCTCCCCAGTGGGTGTAGGGCAGAGTGAGAAACAGACCAGACCCCACAGCAGCAGGTGTGCCTGTACCCTGCCACCCCTTCTTCCCCAAGCCCAGCCCCCCAGGCCCCAACTTACCTTGTCCACCTCATCATTCCAGAGCTGTGGAGACGGCAGCAGGAGTGGCCAGCAGGAGAGGGGAGAGGAGGACAGCTGGACCCTAGAGCCTGTGCCCTGCCCCAGCTCCCAGACTCAACTTCTGCCCCCTGCCCCTCTGCCCCACCCGCCCAAACAGGAGCTGAGACTGGGCCGAGGCAGGCCTGGGAGCTGGGGGCTGGCAGTCCCAGTCCCTCTAACATGCCTCATGCAGGAAGGGAGCAGCCAGCGGGAGTCCTGCTTCTATTTCTCCTACAGTGTCAGCCCCAGACTCTGAGTGGGGTCTGAAGAGAGACCGAGTGCCCCACCCCGTCCTGACTGTTGGCTCAGGCTGGTGGGCTGGGAGACAGGACCGTGTGACCCTGGGCCAGTCACTGAACTTTTCTGTCCTCTGGCAGAGAAAGGCAGCCTCGTGCCTGAGTCACACTGGGACTCAATGGCAAAAGAAAAACAGGGCAGTCTCCACCCTCTAGGATGTTTCTCCTTCCACTGGGCACAGGGAGGAGGCGGGAAGTGGATCCTGAAGAAGAAAGACCGTGCCCGGCCACGACCGGAGACCCAGCGCTCCTGCTGCTTCCGGAGATCTGACCCGAGACAACAGCCCGAAATAGGGAACGCGGACCCAGGCCAGTGTGCGTGGCCCACCCATGTGGCCCCCATGCTGCTTAGGAAGTCCCCGTCCAGGAGCACTGGAAGTTGCTGTGAGAGCCAACTAGGGTTGGTGGCCTGAGGGAGTCACCCAGCCACAGAACGACGGCACGAAAGACACAAGGCAGCATGCTCACGACAGAGGTGAGGGTCTCACCCCTGGGGGCGGGAAGGAGAGAAAGTGGGCAGACAAGGTGCAGCAGTGGTGACAAGCATGAGGGAGAGGTGTGGCCGAGTCCCCAAACTACACAGGAAATACCAGACATCCCAAGAAAGCTTAAAAACCATGACATGCGAAGCCTCCACGATCCTGTCCTCCCCACCTCCTGCCCCGACTCCCCCAGGGGCCCTGCCTGAGCCTCCTCAGGACAAGACATGCCCTGCTCCAGAACCTCTGGGCCTTAGCACAGCCTCAGGCCCTCCCGCCCCCCAGGCGCTCTCCAGGCCTACACGGCAGTCCACTGCCTCCTGTCTTTAGGGGTCTGTGAACTCCAGAAAGGCACGGCCAGGCCTCCTCCTCTATCCTCAGGGCCTCCCCAGGGCCTGGCATTCAGAGACAGCAGGAGGTGGAGGGGCCCTGAGGATGGGACAGCTGCCGCCCTGAGTTCTCCACGCTACTCGGTACAGCTGGCCCTGCCGCCAGCTCCAGCGTTTTGCAGAGGGGAAGCAAGTCCAGCTCCATGGCCACAGGGCACAGGGGCCAGGCTGTGGACAGAGGTGGGGGCTGCTGCCCCTCCCCAGTGTCTCAGGACTGACCTGATCACATGGCAGTGCCCCCACCTTACCCGCTGGCCTCTAGCTCCTGTGCAGTCAGAGGCAGTGGCATGGGACTTGGGGAGAGAGGACGAGGGGTCGGGTGGGGGTGGGGTGCGCTTACCGCGGAGGCGCTGGCTGAGAGAATGTAATTACGAGGTCTAGTCTCCTGAAAGTCAGGCACCGTCTGGTGGGGAACAGAGTTCATGTGGGGAGGGGGTCACCCTGGGCCAGGGCCAGGGTCGAGGTCAGGAGGCTACCCCAGAGTCTTGCACAAGGAGATGCCAGGAGGCCTGACCCCAAGGACAGGGGGATACAAACACAACACAAACCCTCTTCTCCCGACTCCAACCACCTGGAGATGAGGGGCCTAGGGACGTGGAGAGTCCAGACAAAGATCAAGCGGCTGTAGGCACTGGAGCCCAGGAGACCAAATGCGGTGAGGACACAGCCGAGGCTGCCTGAGCAAGTCACAGGCTGGGCTCTCCCCTCCCAGGGGCCACAGCCCCCTCCTCCCAAGACCAGTGGCTCAGATGCTCCAGGGTCCCACAAACACAGCCCACCCCCACCTGGGATGGCTTTTTCCATCCCAGAATCTGCACACCGCATCTCTCACTCCTGCATCAAGGGCCAGGCCCTTCCCGACAAGGGTGGACAGATGGATGCATGGGCAGACAGAGTGACAGACGTCCAACATTTGCAAAAAGCTGACTCACAGGCCCCAACGCCTGGCATCCCCCCTAAACCAGAGGCCCTGCACAGTAGAGGCTCTGGCGGGGAGACCAGCTGCTTGCAAAATGCCCCAAGGACGTGGGCTGGCCACGGCACCGTGGGTCCACGGGCAAGATGGGCAGACCGGAAGCAGCACAGCGCATGGGACAGGTATACTCACATCTCCCTCACACTGAGCCAAGTTACCCAAAGCAGGACGGAAAGGAACAAAAACAAAGAGTTAGTGAGTCCACAGCGCAGGCAGGAGCAGGCCCCCCAGGCCCTAGTGGGAGGGGACACCAGGCGGTCAGGCGGAGGGAGGCACCACAGCCTGCTCTCCTGAAGAGTCCTAACGTGTGTGTGCTTATGGGCACAGAGCTGTGGGGCTTGAGTCCTCTGGAATGCTGTTCCCCGGGCTGCCCAAGTCCTAGCTCTGGAAAGGGTGGCCTGGCCCAACCCCAGGATGCAAGGTTGTCCAGGCCCACCAGGCGAAGGAGAGGTCATACCACTGCAATGACTAAGGAAAGGCTCCCCTGGCCTGGCTGATGGAGTGTGTTCTGACTGAGTTACTCCAGAGACATTGTCTGGCCCTGAGTGACGGGGGAGACTGTCCTGTTCAGGTGACTTAAAAGAGGTCATCCCAATAGGCACAGGTCACCCTAGCCAACCCCAAGATTAAAACAGCTATACCCCTGCCTCTGGTCTAGACCCCACACACTTAAGTGACCTGAGACCCTGCACACAGTTTTCGCCACGGGCAGTGCAGGTTCTGGGGCACACTATGGGAGGGGAACACAAGGTGTATGGACAGCTGTGAGCCCAGGCTGGGCCTGGCCTCCCTCGGCTAATCACCCGGCAGCCACAGGTAGCCATCTCCCAGCAGGCCCTGGGCCTGGGAGTTCCCTCTGCAAGGTGTGAGGCAGCCTTTAGGCCCTGCACCCCGAGCAACCTCTCGTGCCAGGAGGGTGTTCACCCTTGGGCCCAGCTCCTCTGATCCTGGCCTCGCCCTGGGCACATTGTCCCAGGCTACGTCCCATTGACCCAGCCAGGCTGAACAGGCCTCAGTGGGCTGGGAGTGAAGGGGGCGCCAGACGGCCCAGGCCCTATCCAATCTCATGAGGCTGCTTGATAGGGCCCCTCAGACACAGCCCTGAGCAAGTGGGCGGTCCAGCTCCCAGGTTCTCCACACCATCGTGGGGGCGCCTGAGCACAGGGACCCTGGGCCTGACGTTCAAGCAGCAAGTAGTAGAGTTAGTAAGAAGGTGCCATACCTGGGCAGAGCCGGGGACAGAGCCGAGCATCTAGGAGGGCAGGGCATGCAGGGGACTCCAGCTGCCTGGCGGGGTGACTGTGGGGTACCCTGCACCCAGCTGGGGGCACTGCTGATCCACCCACACCGTAAATGTCTCCCCGGGAACCAGAGCTCGGGGGCCACCAAGGCTCCCTTGAGGGCAGGGACAGAGAGGCTCAGCCCAGCAGCCCCCAGCCAGGCATCTCCAGCCAGGGAGAGGGGAGAGAGGTCATGCCAAACACCAGGTCCCTTCATGCCCCCACCACTTGGCTCTAGCCAGAGCCTGGGGGCCAGGAGGCCGGTGGCAACACCTACCGTGGCTTTGGCTTCTGCAGCCTTGGCCTTCTTCAGCCTCGCTTTGCAGGCATCCAAGTCCAGACGCCGGTTTTGGAGGAGCCGCCTCTCCTTCTACAGGGCAGGGCATGGGGACAGTGAGACCCTGGGCCGCCCTGGGAGACCCAGAGCCATGCATGGCAAGATTGGTGCTGGGGACTATTGAGTCAAGACAGGGAAACTAAGGCCCAGAGATAGGAGGTCACTCAGTCCAAAGGAGCCCTCTTTGGGGAGGCCCCAGGAGTTTTCAGCCCCAGCACTGGAAGACAGCCTATGCTCAAAGGCTCTGAGGAGAGAACGCCATGGTTACCATGAAGCGTAGTGGTCCCAGGGCCCTCACCGAGATGGTCTTCCAGTCCCCCTCCAGGAAGTTGCGCAAGGGTGTGAGGAAGCTGATGGAGGCCGTGTGGATAAAATCCCTCTCCGCAGCTCCCAGTTGCTTTTCGGCTTCTGCCACCTTGATCAGTGTCTTCCCTGAGAAAACAGAGTGGAAGGGTGAGGAAGGTCAGGCTCAGGCTGCTCTGATCTACGGGCAGCAGGAGAGGGCTCAGGAAGAGCTTGCTGAAGAGCAAGCGCCGGGGTGCTCAGTGCAGAACGCTTTGCCTGGGAAGAAGAAGAAGGAACCTACACCACACCGTCAACTGGGGACTGACAAATAAACAGTGGGACAGCCAAAATATGAAACACATCGCAGCCATTATAAAGATGGGAGTTAGACTTCCAGAATGTCAGAGAAAGGAGCTCAACAAATCCCCGCCCAAAAAAAGTAACAATAAAACTGGACACCACGCCAGGTGTGGTGGCTCACACCTATCATCCTAGCACTCTGGGAGGCCGAGACAGGAGGATCACTTGAGCTCAGCAGTTCGAGACCACCCTGGGCAACATAGTGAGACCATGTCACCTTGAAAATAAAACAAACTGAAAGAAAACTGGACACAATTGTCAAAAACATCCATTTCTGGACTCTGGAAATTGACCAAGGCAAAAAACAAATTAAAAAGCATTTAATCAAGAAAAACTGCTGGGCTGGATGCTGTGGCTCACATCTGTAATCCCAGCACTTTGGAAAACCAAGGTGGGCAGACTGCTTGAGCCCAGCTGTGCAAGACCAGCCTGGGCAACATGGCACAACCTCGTATTTATAAAAAATAAATTAAAAAAAAATAAGAAAAATGAGCAGCGCCTCAGAACCTATGGGGCACTGTCAAGTGAACCAACATATGAGTAACACGAGTCCCAGAAGAGGAGAAAATAAGGCAGAAAAAATATCTGAAGAAACAATAAGAGGCTGGGAGAGCTGGCTCATGCCTGTAATCCCAATACTTCGGGAGGCCCAGGCGGGAGGATCATTTGAACCCAGGAGTTTGAGGCTATAGTAGTAAGCTATGATTGTACCACTGCACTCCAGTCTGGGTGACAGAGCAAGATCCTGTCTTAAAAGGAAAAGAAAAAACATGGTTTGATTCATCACATGCAAGAGAGCTACAATAAGATAAATTGTCTTCTCATTAGAAACAATAGAGGCCAGACAGCAGTACGATGATATATTACTGCTTATGATGAATTTATGATAAATTACTATTTATTCAAAGTAAAGAAAAAACTGTTCATCCAGGAATTCTATATATAGCAAAACAATCCTTCAAAAGTGAAGGCAAGGCCGGGCGCAGTGGCTTACACCTGTAATCCTAGCACTTCGGGAGGCTGAAGTGGGTGTGTCCCTTGAGGTCAGGAGTTGGAGACCAGCCTGGACAACATGGTGAAACCTCATCTCTACTAAAAATACAAAAATTAGCTGGGTGTGGTGTGCATCTGCAATTCCAGCTACTTGGGAAATGGAGGCAGGAGAATTACTTGAACCCGGGAGGCAGAGGTTGCAATGAGCCAACGTCACACCACTGCACTCCAGCCTGGGCAACAAGAGCAAGACTGTCTTAAAAAAAAAAAAAAAAAAAAAGATATGGCCGGGCGCGGTGGCTCACACCTGTAATTCCAGCACTTTGGGAGGCTGAGGCAGGCAGATCATGAGGTCAGGAGTTCAAGATCAGCCTGACCAACTTGGTGAAACCCTGTCTCTACTGAAAATACAAAAATTAGCCAGGCATGGTGGCGAGCAGCTGTAATCCCAGCTACTCAGGAGGCTGAGGCAGGATAATCGCTTGAAACCGGGAGGTGGAAGTCACAGTGAGCCAAGATCACACCACTGCACTCCAGCCTGGGTGACAGAAAAAAAAAAAAAAAATCCAAAGATACACTTTAAATTTAAAGACATGAATGGGCTGAAAAATGTATAACAGGTATGCAGTAACCACGAGAGAGCTAACGTGGCTATACTACTACCAGACAAAACAGACTTTAACACAAAATTGTACTAGAGACAAAGAGTAGTACTTTATAATAAGAGAGTCAGTTCATCAGGAAGATGCACAAATATAAACATACAGACCTAAGACAGTTCCAAAATACATAAGGCAAATACTGACAAAGAGAGAAATAGACAATTCAACAGTAATAGTTGTAAACTTCAATACTCTGCTTTTTTTGATTTGAGATGGAGTCTCGCTCTGTCTCTCAGGCTGGAGTGCAGTGGCGCGCTCTCAGCTCACTGCGACCTACGCCTCCCAGGTTCAAACGATTCTCCTGCCTCAGCCTCCCGAGTAGCTGGGATTACAGGCGCGCACCAGCATGCCCAGCTAATTTTTTGTATTTTTAGTAGAGACGGGATTTCACGTTAGCCAGGCTGGTCTTAAACTCCTGACCTCAGGTGATCCAACCACCTTGACCTCCCAAAGTGCTGGGATTCCAGGCGTGAGCCATCATGCCCAGCCTCAATAGTCTACTCTTGATAATGAATAGGACAACAAGACAAAATCAGCAAGGACATACAAGCCATGAACACTATTGACTGATGTGGCCTCGCTGACATCTATACAGCACTGCCTCCTCAACAGCATAATTTATCATCTTCTCGAGTCAACTTAGGACAGTCCCCAGATACACCATATACTAGATCATGAAACAAATCTGAATAAATTTAAAAGGATTAAAACAATACAAAATATGGGGCTGGGCGTGGTGGCTCACGCCTGTAATCGCAGCACTTTGGGAGGCTGAGGCACGCAGATCACTTGAGGTCAGGAGTTTAAGACCAGCCTGGCCAACATGGTGAGACCCCGTTTCAATTAAAAATACAAAAAATATGCCGGGCGCGATGGCTCACACCTGTAATCCCAGCACTTTGGGAGGCCGAGGCAGGCAGATCACGAGGTCAGGAGATCAACTATCCTGGCTAAAACGGTGAAACCCCGTCTCCACTAAAAATACAAAAAAAAAAAATTAGCCGGGAGTGGTGTCCGGCGCCTGTAGTCCCAGCTACTTGGGAGGCTGAGGCAGGAGAATGGCATGAACATGGGAGGTGTAGGTTGCAGTGAGCCGAGATTGTGCCACTGCGCTCCAGCCTGGGCGACAGAGCGAGACTCCGTCTCAAAAAAAAAAAAAAAAATTATAGGGACCAAGAACACGTTAGTGGTTGGCTGGCTGGACGTGAAAATGGGGCTTGACAACAGACATGAAGGACTTTTGGGGTGTGATGGAAATGTCCTTTAAATTAGACTGTGGGCCGGGCACGGTGGCGCACTCCTGTAATCCCAGCACTTTGGGAGGCCAAGGTGGGAAGTCACTTCAGTTTAGGAGTTGGAGATCAGCCTGGGCAACATAGCGAGATCCCCATCTCTACAGAAAAATACAAAAATTAGAAGGACATGGTGGTGGACACCTGCAATCCCAGCTAATCAGGAGGCTGAGGTGGAAGGATGCCTTCAGTCCAGAAGGCAGAGGTTGTAGTGAGCCGAGATTGCGCCACTGCACTCCAGCCTGGGTGACAGAGTGAGACTCTGCCTCAATTAAAAAAAAAAAAAAAAGTTAGATTGTGGAGATGTTTGTACAACTCTGTAAATTTACTACAAATCACTGAATTACACAGTTACACGCATTTTATAATGTATAGCTCATACTTGGATAAAATTTCAAAATGGAAAAAAAAGATGGATGTGGTTCTATAAATGCTTCAGTGAAAAGATACCTGTAATATGATAACAAGTTAAAAAGTCAGGTTCTGGCCGGGTGTGGTGGCTCACGCCTGTAATCCCAGCACTTTGGGAGGCCAAGGTGGGTGGATCACTTGAGGTCAGGAGTTGGAAATGAGCCTGGCCAACATGGTAAAACACTGTCTCTACTAAAAATACAAAAAAGCCAGATGTGCTGGTGGGCACCTGTAATCCCAGCTACTTGGGAGGCTGAGGCAGGAGAATTTCTTGAACCGGGGAGGCGGAGGTTGCAGTGAGCCGAGATTACACCACTGCACTCCAGCCTGGACAACAGAGTGAAACTCCATCTCCAACAACAACAAAAAAAGTCAGGTTCCCAGATGGCACACAATATGATTCCATTAAAAAATACACACGGCCGGGCGCGGTGGCTCAAGCCTGTAATCCCAGCACTTTGGGAGGCCGAGATGGGCGGATCACGAGGTCAGGAGATCAAGACCATGCTGGCTAACACGGTGAAACCCCGTCTCTACTAAAAAATACAAAAAATTAGCCGGGCGAGGTGGCAGGCGCCTGTAGTCCCAGCTACTTGGGAGGCTGAGGCAGGAGAATGGCGTGAACCCAGGAGGCGGAGCTTGCAGTGAGCTGAGATCCGGCCACTGCACTCCAGCCTGGGCGACAGAGCGAGACTCCGTCTCAAAAAAAAAAAAAAAAAATACACATAAATAGGCCAGGTGCAGTGGCTCACACTTTGGGAGGCTGAGGCAGGCGGATCACTTGAAGTCAGGAGTTCGGGAACAGCCTGGCCAACATGGTGAAACCCTGCCTCTACTAAAAACACAAAAATTAGCTGGGTGTGGTGGTGGGTGCCTGTAGTCCCAGCTACTCAGGAGGTTGAGGAAGGAGAATCACTTGAATCTGGGAGGCAGGGGTTGCGATGAGCTGAGATCGCACCACTGCACTCTAGCCTAGGTGATGGAGTGAAACTGTGTCTCAAAAAAAAAAAAAAAAAACAACACACACACACAAACCAAAACTGATGAAGAGAAGATTCCATTTTTTACTCTTTTTTTTCTGCATAGAGTTTTTACATTTAGAATGAATTCAGGTATTATGTGTATAATTATTTTTTTAAAGTAAAAAAAGAAAGGAAGGGAGGGAGGGAGAATCAGAGCTAGAGACCATGACCCCTAGTCCCTGGCTGTGAGGCCTGCTCACCATAGGGGGTGGTCGGCCCCAGCTCACTGGCCGCGTCTGCCATGTACTGAGCCAGCAGCTCCCCGTTGGTGACCCTTGAGGGGACCTTCCTGTCCAGCTTCTCATACAGGAACTCCTCCACTCGGGCACCTGTGGGGAGACAGCAGCCAAAGCCACAGGGATCCTCAGTTCAAGCCCAAAGATGAAACACAAACAGACCCAGACCTGGCCCTGCCCACAGGTGCACTCGGCCTGCTGACTTCCTTGCTCATGCCCAACCCTGAGACTGCTGTGATTGACCCAGCACTAGATGGAGGAGGAAGCCAGGGCCCATCCACTTCTCCCTTATTAATATGATTACAGAACATAATACATGCTTGCACAATTCTCTGCTCCTGGCACCCAAAAGTTATCTGGCCCCTCAATGAACCACAGATCAGATTTACGGGCAGACACACAGCATGACCCGGAGCCACCCTCCTTTCCCCGGAAGTCCTGCAGGTCACTTCTGTTTGACCTTGGGGGCCTGCCTGGGTGTGCTCCGGGCAGTCCCTTCATCTCTGGGCCTTGCTGACCTCTGCAGTGACCAGGTTTGGGCCAGACATGGTGGCTCATGCCTGTAATCCCAGCACTTTGGCAGGCCAAGACGGGTGGATCATTTGAGGTCAGGAGTTCAAGACCAGCCTGGCCAACATGGTGAAACCCGTTCTCTACTAAAAATACAAAAATTAGCTTGGTGTAGTGGCATGTGCCTGTCATCTCAGCTACTCAGGAGGCTGAGGCAGAAGAATCGCTTGAACCCGGGAAGCAGTGGTTGCAGTGAGCCAAGATCGCGCCATTGCACTCCAGACTGGGCAATAGAGCAAAACTCCATCTCAAAAAAAAAAAAAAAAAAGAGTGACCAACCAGGTGTATGTTTTGCCTGCCTCTTCTCCCACGTGTGTTTTAGCTTCCAGGCATTTTCAGTCTTCTGTGCAAAACTCAGTATTTCCACTGCCCTGGAGTGTCTGGCAGCCCAACACAGAGTCCCCCATTTTCTTTTAACTGTCCCTCCTCAACAGCCTTGAGCCTAAGAGTCTAGCTGAAACCCTGGCTGCAGCCCCACCCCACCTGTGCCACAGCAGGGCCAGGCCTCCCACGACTGTATCCCTGCCCCACAACTGCGTCCCTCCCCAGGCCCACCAGCACACACTCACTGGGGTTGGGCTGCAGCAGCACCTCTGTCTGCCTCAAGATCTTCTCTGTCCAGTTCTTGGTGCTGTCTGCCCGGGCCAGAAGGTTTTCAAAGTGGGCATCAAGCTCAGTCTTCTCAGCCTGGCCAAACTTCTCCTCCGTGAACTATGCAGCAGGGAAGGCCAAGGGGTGGGGAGGGCTCAGAAGGAGGTGGGGGAGTGGAGGGGAAAGGGAGGACTGCCCCCACCAGCAGGAACCTAGGCAGGCCCCAGGGACAAGTAACCGGCCCTGAAGGTGATACTGTGTGACCTGGCAGGGCCTCACTGTTTTCCCATTTGTGAAACGAGGTGGCTGGACCAGAATATGGGAATCACAGCTTCTTTTGGAAATCCAATGAATCCCCACAAAATGCACATTCATACACAATCTGACCCATAGCTTAGTGGGGTGAGGACCCCTGGGGAGGCCAGCCCTAGGGTCCTTAGAGCCTGACTCTGAAGGAGAGGACTTGGTAGAAAGTGCTCGGGACAAATGGGGCACGGAGCAGGGTCTGGGGTTATCAGGGGGCTCCATGAGCATCTGGGAGCTGCTAGGGAAAGGATGCCAGAGGAGGGAGGGGAAGAAACCAGGGTCGGGGGTCAGAAGGACCTGATTCAAGTCTTAGTTCTGCCACTGTCAAGCTGTGTGACCTTGGGCAAGGGGCTCTGCCTCTCTGAGCATTGGTTTCCTGAGCTGAAAAAAGGGAATAATAGCACCTCCCTCATAGGTCATGAGGATGAAAGAGGAAAGATGTGGGTTAGACATAAACGCTGGGTCTGCTACAGTGCTGCTGCCCCACGTACGGCACCAGTGCTACGAGCTGATGGGTGCAGAGACGTCTGGGAAGGAAGGGGAATGCAGGGAGGGAGGATGACCAGATGGTTGGCTTTGGCCACCTCGTAGGGTAGATGGAAACACTGCCAGCCTATCAGAGCCAGTGGCTGGGCACACCCAGGGCCCAGATGTCGCATGGGTCCCCATCAAAGCTGGCAGAAGCCACGGGAGTTACCTAGGAACAACCAGAAACTGGTCCAAGTCCTGGCCCCTCTGATCTAACAGTGTCCTGTCCTAAGGGTTTCCTCATGACCCCATCAACCTCTACCGCAGGAAGGGCTGTTTCCCATTTCACAGATGCCGCCACTGAGGCTGAGCAAGCAGCAGGGCCATGCAGGAGTCGGGTCAGCCATGAATCATCCCTGGGTGCAATCAGCTCCAGCAGCGGCGGGGGGCTGGGCAGCCACCAGGAGCTCAGCAGTCATCAATTATGTAGCAGAGCTTGGGTTTCTCCCTGCAGGGCTGGGAGGGCCCAGCTGCCAGGGGGCTGGCTGCTCCTCCCCCACCCTGGCTGTCTCTGCCTCCTCTTCCTCCTCACACTCCCCAAACTGAGACCTTCCAGAGCAGAGGCTCAGCCTTCCTCGGCCCGTCGTGGCTCTATCACCTTACTCAGTCCTTTGAAGGGGATGGCATTCACCCCATTTCCCAAATGAGGAAACCAAGGCTCGGAGAGGCAAAGTCTCCCTTCTGGGCCTGAGAGCCCCCGCCTGGACAATGCAAATAACAGGATCTAGCTCATTGGCTATTTGGCCACAGTATGGGGCTGATACATGTTAGCTAGTATTATCATCACCATCATTAATGAAAAGCCTTGGCTAGGCACAGTGGCTCATGCCTATAATCCCAGCACTTTGGAAGGCTGATGTGGGCGGACGGATTGAGCCCAGGAGTTCAAGACCTGCCTAGGCAACATAGTGAGACCTCATCTCTACAGAAAAAAAAGAAAAAAGAAAAAAAAAAGAAAAAAAAGGCCCAGCACAATGGCTCATGCCTATAATCCCAGCACTTTGGGAGGCTGAGGCGGGCGGATCACGAGGTCAGAAGATCGAGACCATCCTGACTAGCAAGGCGAAACCCCTTCTCTATTAAAAATACAAAAAATTAGCCAGGCGGGGTGGTGGGCGCGTGTAGTCCCAGTAACTCAAGAGGCTGAAGCAAGAGAATGGCAAGAACCCGGAAGGTGGAGCTTGCAGTGAGCCGAGGTCGCACCACCGCACTCCAGCCTGGGCGACAGAGCTCGACTCAGTCTCAAAAAAAAAAAAAAAAAAAAAAATTAGCTGGGCGTGGTGGCACACACCTGTAGTCCCAGCTACTCAAGGGGCTGAGGTGGGAAACGAGGCGGAGGTTGCAATGAGCCAAGATCATGTCACTGCACTCCAGCCTGGGTTGAGAGAGCAAGAACCTGCCTTAAAAAAAGAAAGACTTTGTGAGGCCGAGGCAGGCGGATCACGAGGTCAGGAGTTCGAGACCATCCTGGCTAACACGGTGAAACCCCGTCTCTACTAAATATAGAAAAAATTAGCCGGGCGTGGTGGCGGGTGCCTGTAGTCCCAGCTACTTGGGAGGCTGAGGCAGGAGAATGGCGTAAACCTGGGAGGTGGAGCTTGCAGTGAGCCGATCGCACCACCGCACTCCAGCCTGGGCGACAGAGCTCGACTCAGTCTCAACAACAACAAAAAAATTAGCTGGGCATGGTGGCACACACCTGTAGTCCCAGCTACTCAGGGGGCTGAGGTGGGAGCCCAGGAGGCGGAGGTTGCAATGAGCCAAGATCATGTCACTGCACTCCAGCCTGGGTGAGAGAGTAAGAACCTGCCTTAAAAAAAGAAAGACGGCCGGGCGCGGTGGCTCAAGCCTGTAATCCCAGCCCTTTGGGAGGCCAAGGCGGGTGGACTGCTTTGGGAGGCCAAGGCGGGCGACACAGCGAGACTCCATCTCAAAAAAAAAAAAAAAAAAAAAAAAGAAAGACTTGGCTGACTTGGCTGGGCACGGTGGCTCACGCCTGTAATCCCAGCACTTTGGGAGGCCAAGGCGGGTGGATCACGAGGTCAGGAGTTCAACACCAGCCTGGCCAAGATGGTGAAACTCCGTCTCTACTAAAAATACAAAAATTAGCCGGGCCTGGTGGCACGTGCCTGTAATCCCTGCTACTCAGGAGGCTGAGGCAGAGAATTGCTTGACCCCGGGAGGTGGAGGTTGCAGTGAGCCTAGATCGTGCCACTGCACTCCAGCCTGGGCGACAGAGCGAGACTCCATCTCAAAAAAAAAAAAAAAAAAAAAAAAAAAAAGAAAGACTTTGGGAGGCCGAGGCAGGCAGATCACGAGGTCAGGAGTTCAAGACCATCCTGGCTAACATGGTGAAACCCCGTCTCTACTAAACATACAAAAAATTAGCTGGGCATGGTGACAGGTGCCTATAGTCCCAGCTACCTGGGAGGCTGTCAGGAGAATGGTGTGAACCTGGGAGGTGGAGCTTGCAGTGAGCTGAGATCGCACCACTGCACATGGCTGGGTGAAAGAGCGAGACTCCATCTCAAAAAAAAAAGAAAGAAAGTCAGTCAGGCATGGTGGCTCACGCCTGTAATCCCAGCACTTTGGGAGGCCAAGGCGGGTGAATCACTTGAGGTCAGGAGTTCAAGACCAGTCTGGCTAAAATGGTAAAACCCCATCTCTACTAAAAATACAAAAATTAGCATGACATGGTAGTGCATCGCTATAATCCCAGCTACTTGGGAGGCTGAGGCAGGGGAATTGCTTGAACTGCGGAGATGGAGGTTGCAGTGAGCTGAGACTGCGCCAGGCTGCGTGACAGAGTGACTCCATCTCAAAAAAAAAAAAAAAAAAAAAAAAAAAAGGGCCAGGCATAGTGGCTCATGCCTGCAATATCAGCACTTTGGGAGGCTGAGGCAGGAGGATCACTTGAGCCCAGGAGTTTGAGACCAGCCTGGCCAACATGGTGAAACCCCATCTCTACTAAGTACAAAAAAAAAAAAAAAATTAGCCAGGAGTGGTGGCAGGTGCCTATAATCCCAGTTACTCGGGAGGTTGCAGTGAGCCAAGATTGTGCCATTGCACTCCAGCCTGGGCGATAGGATGAGACCCAGTCTCAAAAAAAAAAAAAAAAAAAAAAAAAGGAAGGAAAGAAGAAAGGAGGAAGGGAGGGAGGAAGGCAGGCAGGCGGGCACGTCTCCCTCACATCCCTCCTCAGCTCTTGAGAGCTACCCTGATGGTACCAAGGGCATCACCCTAAATGTGCACCTCAACACCTGCCCTCCTTACCAAGGTTGAGAACAGCACTCCCCACCCTGCCCTCCCTTACAGGCCACATCTGCCCAGGTGAGAAGTTCTACCAGGCTTTCCCAAGCTAGAGGGCATTCATCCCATGTCCACTGCAGCCTGTCTGGCTCCATGACCACGATGCCACCACCTCGCTGGCTTTTATAAGCATTACTTCTACCACTACTATTACTATTACTGCAATGACCACGAATAGTATTAGTACTATCACTCCTCCTGCCCTCTCCCACCCCCACTGGCCAAATCTGCCTTAGGTTTTCTTGCCTCCGTGCCCTTATCTGGGCTGCTCCTGCCACTTGGACCAACGTCACAGGCCCCTCCCTACTTTCTGGGCACAGTTCAGGGGCCCTCCGTGCAGGAAACCATCCCAGAATGACCCATACAAAAGGGATCCTGCCCTCTGGATCCTCATCTCAGGGCCAAGGCCTTGTTCCTTGCTGGATCGGGGAGGCTCTTAAAGTTGTTTCTCGTACCCGCAGGGACTGGGAGGTTCCCGAGCCCATCACATGTACTGATCACAGAGAACCCCTCTCCCATCCCTCCTGGCTGTCTCCCATCCAGGCCAGCGTGGTCTCAGGCAGAGCCCCTCTACGGCCTCTCCTGCCAGGTCACATTTCAGGCCTCTCTGTCCCCTGGCCTGCCACTCTGCCTCAATCCTGCCAAGGGGAAGGGGTTTGGTGCTGGAGTCCGAGGCTGCTCCCAGGAAAATGGCAGCAGTGGGGTGGGCGTGCAGAGCAGAGAAAGCCTCTATTTATAAAGCTCCCAGCTCCCTCCCTCCCACCCCGAGGCTGGGGCCTGACTGCTGGCTCCCACTCCAGTAACAGTGACCCTGTGGGGCAGCCCCCACCAAGCAGAGCCACACCTAGGCCCCGCTCTGCCTAGGCCCTGAGAGCCCTGGCCAGGTCAGGCAGCAGGGCCCCAGCCCTAACAGGGAACTGGCAGATCAGGTTCTTCCCAGATGTGGGAGATAGTGTGGTTGCCATACCAACAGCAAAGTGGGTTCCCCCCTCCCAGATGGACTGGGGCCATCCAATCCGAGGGGCTCCGGGATCCTGGCATCTCCACTAGGGCTGGGGCTGCCCACCAGACTTGGAACACTTTAAGCAGTGAATTCTCACTGGGATGCTAATCCTCAACGGGACACAGCACTTTCTAGTAAACATGACTACATGGGTTGCTGGCTGTGTCTGGGCTCCTGGGGAGGGGAGGGGAGTGCCGGGGTTGGGGGTGGGGAGACAACTGTACTCAACAGAAACAACAAAGATGACAACGACAAAGACAATGCTACAGGACCTGCTCCCAGAGCCCTGGAACGGGCCAGCCCCAGGCCTGCGGAATCCCACTGAATCCCATAACCACGGTGTTACACCTGATTTACAGAAGGGGAGGGCGGGGCTCAGAGAGAAGTGACTTGTCCAAGGGCACATGCTGAATGGGTGCAATATTAACCACGGTGACACCAATAATGAGCTTGCCTCCGGTGAGCACACATATGCAGAGTCCCACAGAATCCTCGCATCTGCCCTGGGAGGCAGGAATACTGATCCCATTTTTCAGACTGAGAAACTGAGGCCCAGTGAGGTGAAGGCACCTCCCCCAAGGTCACAGGAGGGCACTTTCCCACCCACACCTGAGCCTAGGTCTTCCCATGATGTTGAGCTGTTTCTCTCTGCCCCTGAACGGACAGGACTGGTTCCAATCTCAGTATCGTGAGCCTGAACAGCTTCCCAGGCAGATCCCAGCCCTCTCCCCATCCCCCAGGCCTAGGGACGAAGGAAACAGACCTCCCGTGGGGCAGAAAGGAAACAGCTCCTGGCTTCCGGCCTGACTATCCAAGCGTGTGAAATGGCCATGAGGGACTCATGACACCAGCCGCCCATTGCACAGGTGGGGAGACTGAGGCCCGGAGAAGGGGTTGTGGCGGACGCATGAGTCCCTGGGCCTGGGACCCAGGTCGCTAAATGCCCCGCCAGGCGCCGGTCACTGCTGGACAAGGGCAGGGAGGTAGGACCCAGCCGGTGCCTCCTCCCCTCCTCAGCTGGGCAGGCGCCAGGGGAGCAGGATAACCCAACCGGCCCAAAGGGTGGGCACCGGTGCCTCACTCCAGGCAGTAGGGCCGGGCCGCCCGGGCTCTTTCCCTCTTCTGGTCAGCAAGGGCTCAGTGGGGCAGAGGTGTGCCCGCGGCGGGGACGGGGGCAGCAGCCCGGGAGGGCTTCCCTGCGTCCCCAGGCGTCTGCCGCAGGGTGCTCCCCGCCCGCCGCACATCCGGGCCCCCGGCGCACGGCGCGACGCCAGGCCTCACCTGCACGGCCCGGGTGAAGAAGATGCCCGCGTCCGACGCCAGCTTCTTCATGTTGAAGTCCATGGTGCGCCCGCAGGGCCGCCGCGCACGGGCCGAGCGCAGCCGGCAGCCCCAGGCCCAGCCGCCGCAGCTAACCGCACCCCGCCCACCTGCTGCGGGCCACCGGCCCTCCGCGTACCCGCCCGCCCGCCAGCCCGCAGCAGCCGCCTAGCCAGTCCGAGCGTGCAGGGCGGGGCGCGGAGGCCGCGGGACGGAGTAGGCGGGGTGCGGAGGCCGCGGGGCGGAGCTAGGGGGCGGGGGCGGAGCTGACGGCGCCGGGGCGGAGCGGGACGGCAGTGGGGCGGGGCTAGAGGGCGGAGGCGGGTTGGCGGAAGTTGAGCAGAGTTGGAGGGGGCGGGGCTGGTGGGGCAGGGGCGGGGACAGAGGGCAGTGGGGCGGAGCTAGATGGGTGGGGGTGTGGCCTTGGCACGGCCAGAGCCGGGTGCGGGGCGGGTGCAGGGTGTCCCGCTGGGCAGTGCTCGCTGCTGCCCCCCTGCGCCTGTTGCCGCCACCGCTTAGGCCGGCCTTTTTTTCCTTTACTAAAATTATTATTAAAACTGGAACTCATGTGCTCTTAGATGATTGCAGGTACACACAATAATTACATATTATTTGACATCTTACCAATGCTTTTCAAAATTTTTAATTGTTAAATATGTATTTACAGTCTACAAGGTGATGAAATTGTGGAATAATGAAATCAAGTTAATTTACATGTCCATCACCTCACCTACTTTTTTTTTGTGGTGAGAACATTTCAAATGTACTCTTTTAGCAATTATGCAATACTTTTTTTTTTTTTTTTTGTAGACAGAGTCTTGCCCTGTCACCCAGGCTGGAGTGCAGGGGTGTGATCTCGGCTCACTGCATCCTCCACCTCCCGGCTCAAGCGATTCTCCTGCTTCATTCAGCCTCCCGAGTAGCTGGGACTACAGGTGCCCACCACCATGCCCCACTAATTTTTTGTACTTTAGGAGAAATGAGGTTTCGACATGTTGCCCAGGGTGGTCTTGAACTCCTGATCTCAGGCAATCTGCCTGCCTCAGTCTCCCAAAGTCACTAAGTGACTGTGGTCACCAATCCGTGCAATAGATCTCTAAAATGGGCCTCTCTTGCTTTCTCCTCCCCCTACGCTGTGCCTGCTGCCTCTCCCCTATTTGTGCCTCTTCATCTCCGTTCTCTTTATTCGTACCCCCACCTCCTGTTCCTATTTCTTCCACTCTGTTTCCCTTGGGTCTCCTCCCTTTACTCCTCCCCTCTGACCTCTCCTCTCTTCTGCCCTGACCTCGGTGACTGAGCCAGCCTGACCAAGATGGAGAAACTCTATCTCTACTAAAAATACAAAATTAGCCAGGCGTGGTGGCACACGCCTGTAATCCCAGCTACTTGGGAGGCTGAGGCAGGAGAATTGCTTGAATCCCCAAGAAACACTAGGCAGACAGGGGCGCGTCCCTGGCAAAACCCTACATTCCAGCTGAAAAGCCTGAATCCTGTGGCCCAAAGTGAGGCAGGAGGTTGTGGTGAGCCGAGATTGCTTCATTGCATTCCAGCCTGGGCAACAAGAGCGAAATTCCATCTCAAAAAAACAAATCAAGATGTAGGCTGGGCGCAGTGGTGAACGCCTGTAATCCCAGCACTTTAGGAGACCAAGGCAGGCGGATCACCTGAGGTCAGGAGTTTGAGACCAGCCTGGACAACATGGTGAAACCCCATCTCTACTAAAAATACCAAAAATTAGCCCGGCATGATGGTGTGTGCCTATAGTTCCAGCTACTAGGGAGGCTGAGGCAGGAGAATAGCTTGGACCGGGGAGGCAGAGGTTGCAGTGAGCCATTGCATTCCAGCCAGGGCAACAGGAACGAAACTCCGGCCAGGCATGGTGGCCCACACATGTAATTCTAGCACTTTGGGAGGCCGAAGCGGGTGGATCACGAGGTCAGGAGTTCGAGACCAGTCTGGCCAAGATGGTGAAACCCTGTCTCTACTAAAAATCCAAAAATTAGCCAGGCGTGGTGGTGTGCATCTGTAGTCCCAGCTACAAGGGAGGCTGAGGCAGGAGAATAGCTTGAATCCAGGAGGCAGAGGTTGCAGTGAGCCGAGATCATGCCACTGCACTCCAGCCTAGGCTACAGAGCGAGACTCCGTCTCAAAAAAAAAAAAAAAAAAGTGAAACGCGATCTCCAAAAAAAAAAAAATCAAGATGTATACATTTAGAGAAGGAAAGAAGATTTTATTTCTTATAAAAGGGTACAGACTGCAAGGTGACCATCCCACAAACTGGGAAGCATGCCTTTGACAGAAGGCAGAAGGCAGAGAAACACTAAGCAGACAGGGGCAGGTCCCTGGCAAAACCCTACTTTCCAGCTGAAAAACCTGAATCCTCAATCCCAAAGTGAGAACTTCTATCCATTTGCCTGCTCTCTCCTGATTGGTTCTTTCTGAATAGTGCCTTTTTACTAATCAAATATTGCCATTTCCAAAACTACCTGCAGCCCACCCCACCTCCCATCCTGTACCTTTAAAGACACCCCCAGACCCCAGACTCAGTTGGTAGGGAGAGAGAAGTGGCTTGACTGGAGAGAGGCGACTTTCCTTCAGAGTGAAGAGGCTGGACTTCAGAGGAGAAATGGCTTAACTTCAGGGAGATGGCTTGACAACAGGGAAGAGCCATCCGGAGTGGCAAGGCTTCAGGGGAGGATTACCTGCCCGTTCCATCTGCTTTCCAGTTCACCTCTCTGCTGAGAGTCATTTCTATTGCTTAATAAAATTCTTGCCGGGTGCGGTGGCTCACACCTGTAATCCCAGCCCTTTGGGAGGCCAAGGCGGGCAGATCACAAGGTCAGGAGATGGAGACCATCCTGGCTAACATGGTGAAACCCCGTCTCAACTAAAAATACAAAAAATTAGCTGGGCGTGGTGGTGGCAAGGCGCCTGTAGTCCCAGCTACTTGGGAGGCTGGGGCAGGAGAATCACTTGAACCTGGGAGGCAGAGGTTGCAGTGAGCCGAGATCCGGCCACTGCACTCCAGCCTGGGCGACAGAGGAAGACTCCATCTCAAAAAAAATAAATAAATAAAAACAAAATAAAACAAAATAAAATAAAATTATCCTCCTTCACTATCCTTCAAGTGTCCAGGTGACCTCATTCTTCTTGGACACTAGACGAGAGCTCGGGACTCACCAACTGCGGGTACCCCAAAAAGATTGTCATGCTGGCCCTCTGCTGTCACTGGCGGAGGGCAGCCACCACACACAGTAAAGCAAGGAGCCTACTGAGCTGATAATACACTGCCGTCCATGGACAGCAGAGCTAAGAGAGCACTGTAACGTGTCCCCTGGGGCTTCAGGTTTTGCAGGCACCCCGACCTGGGCACCGCCATGGGGCCTGCATGGAGCCTCCTTTTGCCCACGATCAAAGCAGCCAGCCGGATCCTGCACTTGCCGCCCCCATGCTCCCTCCCGCAAGGGGTTGAGCATGGCAGGCCGACATAGACAGGGCACGCCACCACGCCTGGCTAATTTCATCATATTGGTCAGGCTGGTCTCAAACTCCTGACCTCATGATCCGCTCTCCTCGGCCTCTCAAAGTGCCGGGATTATAGACGTGAGCCACCACATCCGGCCTTGGATCCCCCTTTTCTTTCTGGAGCCTCTCACCTCCCCAGGCAAGCCCAGGTGTCTCCTTGGTATCCCACATTCCCCCATTAGAGTAACCATCACAGGGGATTGTGATTAAGTATCCGCTCCCCAAACAATGAACTCCCCTGGGGCCACCACATACCTACCTCCTGTCCACCACTGAGCTCCCATGTCCAGCCAAAAGGCTGGCACACAGAAAACATTAGTTGAATAAATGAAGGAATGTGGCTTTACCAACAATTATAATTTTCCTTTTTTTTTTTTTTTTGAGATGGAATCTTGCTCTGTCACCCAGGCTGGAGAGCAGTGGCGTGATCTCGGCTCACTGCAACCTCCGCCTCCCGGTTTCAAGCGATTCTCCCGCCTCAGCCTCCTGAGTAGCTGGGACTCCAGGCACACGCCATCTTGCTGGGGTTTCACCATGTTGGGCAGGATGGTCTCGATCTCCTGACCTTGTGATCCACCTTCCTTGGCCTCCCAAAGTGCTGGGATTACAGGCGTGAGGCACTGCTCCCGGGCTTTTTTTTTTTTTTTTTTGAGATGAAGTCTCGCTCTGTTGCTTAGGGTGGAGTGCAGTGGTGCGATCTTGGTTCACTGCAAGCTCCGCCTCCTGGCTCAAGCAATTTCCTGCCTCAGCCTCCCAAGTAGCTGGGATTATAGGTGTGTGCCACCATACCCAGCTAACTTTTGTATTTTTAGTAGAGACGGGTTTTCACCATGTTGGCCAGGCTGGTCTCGAACTCCTGATCTCAAGTGATCCACTCACCTCAGCCTCCCAAAGTGCTGGGAATAGAAGCATGAGCTACCGCTCCCAGCCGACAATTGCAATTTTTTTTTTTTTTTTTGAGACGGAGTCTCGCTCTGTCGCCCAGGCTGGAGTGCAGTGGCGCGATCTCGGCTCACTGCAAGCTCCGCCTCCCGGGTTCACGCCATTCTCCTGCCTCAGCCTCCCGAGTAGCTGGGACTACAGGCGCCCACAACCGCGCCCGGCTAATTTTTTGTATTTTTAGTAGAGACGGGGTTTCACCGTGGTCTCGATCTCCTGACCTTGTGATCCGCCCGCCTCGGCCTCCCAAAGCGCTGGGATTACAGGCGTGAGCCACCGCGCCCGGCCGACAATTGCAATTTTAAAACGTAGTTGTGCCCAGCTCTTCACAGTTATGGAAGGGCTGACACTCCGTCCTCTTTCCATCCTCTCCAAAACCCTGTGATTCGGGAAAGGGAAGAATTTTATCCCTATTTCTTTTTTTCTTCTTTTTTTTTAGATGGAGTCTCACCCTGTGGCCCAGGTTGGAGTGCAATGGTTGGATCTCAGCTCACTGCAACCTTTGCCTACTGGGTTCAAGAGATTCTCCTGCCTCAGCCTCCCAAGTAGCTGGGATTACAGGTGTGTGCCACCACGCCTGGCTGATTTTTATTTTATTTTTTTTTATCTTTAGTGGAGACAGGGTTTCACCATGTTGGGACAGCCTGGTCTCGAACTCCTGACCTCGTGATCCACCCACCTCGGCCTCCCAAAGTGCTGGGATTACAGGCGTGAGCCACCGCGCCCGGCCTCATCCCTATTTCATTTCACACAGGGGTAAACTCTAGAGAACTGAAGTGGCAACACTTGATTCCATCTCAGGTCGGCCTGATCTCAATCCTGGTGTTTAGTGTAAGACCCAGATAGGTGGCCAGAACTGAAGACCCCTTGACTCCAGCTCTCAGAGACACTGTCTAGCAGGCGAGACCTGGCACTTCTGCAAACAACTCCAGAACAAGGGGGAGAGTGGGGGCAGTATAAGAGCATGCTGCGGGAAGTCAGGGGCGGTAGTATTTGAAAATGGGCGCTTGGAGAGTGGGAAGGATTTGTCCTTATGGGGAACGACAAGAGTAGAGAGGATCTTAATGTGAGAGCTCAGCCTGCTTTGGCGTCCTCCAAGAAACCCCCTTCGAGGTCTGGCTGCTCCGCTTCAGTCGCTTTAAGAGTGGCCCCGCCCCACCCAGCCGCCCATGTCGATCGAATCTGAATGGCCAATAGTAGAAGAGAAGAGACCACTTTCGCGCTTCAACCGCACTAGGGGGCGGGGAAGAGGGCAGGAGAGGTGGACTAGCAGCTTGGTCACATGACCCGCCTAATTGGCCAGAGGCTGCGGCGGCCCTGAGCGACTTAGCAATGCTCATTGGCCAGAAACGGGTGGGCCTGGCGCTAGGCCACGCCCCCGACGGCCTCGGTTTGGTTGCGCAGCTGCGGGGGAAGGAGACGCTGCCCTTCCGTAGCGATGGGATCCCGGGTGAGTATCGGCCGGGGCTGAGCCCCCAAGGCGGTCGGGCAGCGCGGCAGGGCCCGGGACTTGAGCGGAGGACCGAGTGAGCGCCGGTGTCCGGGCCCAACTGGACCGGGAAGGTGCCGGGTTTGGAATGAGTGGGCACCCGGGCCAGGGACGGTGCGAGAGGGTACCTTGCTTGGGAGTGGAACGAGAAGGTACTTGGGTCAGGGAGGTGATGCCCAGGCCTGGAACGTGGCGGGGATTGGAGCAGGCGCGCAGGTACCCGATCCGAGGCGGGGAAAGCACCCGGGATGGAAGGAGCAGGTGTGCTGGCCGTGAGCAGCGCCAGAGGGTACTTGGGTGAGTTTCAAGGATATTCCGGGGTAGGGGCAAGAGAAGAAGGGGCTGCCCAAGATGTCTGGGGTGGAGTGAGCAATTTCTGAAGACAGGGATATTGCTGAGGTCCAGCGCGGGGGTGCCCAGTGCCCGGCATGGTGGGACTGTTGAGGGGTCCGGCATGGGATGAATAGGAGACTGGGCAGAGTGGCTCAAGGGAGTCGGGGACGTTGTTGGGGTCCAGGCGGAATGAGCGAGTGGACAGGCCAGAGTCATTAGTGGGGTTGCCTAGCGCAGGGGAGGAGGCGCGTGGGATGATAAGCTTAGACACCCAGGCTGAGGGTGCTGTAAGTGCTCTGGTGACGGTGGAATGAGGAGGTGTCTGCCTAAGATTGTAGGGCACGAGAGATGGCTGCCCAAGTGGGGCCAGGCCCTGCACAGCAGTAGAAGTGTCCATTTGGTAGGGAACATTGCTGTGGACTTTTCATTGTGGAGAGGAGGTGGAGGGGTCTCATCTTGGGCCCTGGGGGATGGCCAGGGTGCCAGGGGGACAGACACAGTGTGGGTTGACTGGATTTGGATCCATCCCTGGAGTGAAGCAGGCTTGGGGGCTGGTGGTGTTACCTTGCACCTGCAGGCTCTGCCTCCCAGTGGGGACAAGGGGCTGCTCTGGACTCTCCCGCAAACAGTGGGCCTCAGTCACCCCTGGAGCATGTGTTCAGGCTCATCTTTAAGGACATGTGGGCTTCTCACTTAGAGGCCCAGAAGTGCTACAGGTGTGGCCTGGAAGGAGCGGTGGCAGTTGTAGCTGGCAGCAGCTGGGAAGCACTACCACAGTCTCGAGATCCCCCAGAACTTGGCCGCTTAGTACTCAGTGACCTCAGGCAGGCTGCCTCATCTCAGAGCCTCCGCGTTTCCCCATCCTTGAGATAAACATTGGTCATTGCGAGGGTTCTGAGAGGACTGGACCCAAAGCCTGTCATGGAGAGCCTGTTCTGAGTCTGGCCTGGAGTAAGGGCTTGGGAAATAGTAGCTGCTGGCCCTCTGATGTTCTTGTCTTCCCTGTTTCTGAGACCTGAGCCAGCCTGGGGTCGGGGTGAGGGGTAGGGGGATGTGGCTTACAGTATTAACCTAGGTCCTGACCACTGTGGGTCACGTAGCTCAATTCACAGCCTCCTGGTAGGATGCCTCTACCTTTGACAACCTGGAAGCTTCCTTAGCCCTAGAACATCACCCTGCCCGCCCCTCCTCTCTCACACACCCCCCAGTCTTAGAGCTAGACTGACAGGCTCCTCAGTCCTTCCCACTCACTGGAGAGAAGCTGTTTCTTCTGCTGCCCCAGTGACTTTGGCCGCCATCCCAGGGAGACAGGGTCGGTCTTGGCCTGTGTGTTCCTTCTGCTTGAGGTCCCGGGAGACATTGAAGGCATCCTCGGGCTTGGAGCTGGAAGTGGGGGAGCACCCTGCTGGGTCTTGGGGTCCAGGCTAGGTGTGATCAAGCCACTTATTTCCTGGCCTTGGGAAGGGGCAATGGGGTACCCTGTGGGGGAGGGGAGTATTTCCTGAGGTCCCAGGGAAAGCTGCCCAGTACTCTGTGGTCTGCTGGGGCTTGCTACTTCCTGCTGCATGTCAAATTTAGCAAAAGGGTTGCACTGAGCACAAAGTCTTACTCTACCATGTACCAGCTATGTGACTTTGGACTCCTAACTTAGCTTGTCGGAGATTCAGTTTCCTCATCGGAAACCAGAGATGAGGCTGGGGGGAAGGTGGGTGGCATCAACTTCACAGAATCCTTTTTTTGTTTGTCTTTTTTTTTTTTTTTTTTGAGGCAGAGTCTCGCTCTGTCACCCAGGCTGGAGTGCAGTGGCACCATCTAGGCTCACTGCAACCACTGCCTCCTGGATTCAAGCGATTCTCCTGCCTCAGCCTCCCAAGTAGCTGGGATTTCAGGAACGTGCCACCACACTGGCTAATTTTTGCATTTTTAGTAGAGACGGGGTTTCACCATGTTGACCAGGCCAGTCTTGAAGTCCTGACCTCAGGTGATCCGCCCGCCTCGGCCTCCCAAAGTGCTGGGATTACAGGCGTGAGCCACAGTGCCCAGCAAGGAAACATCCTTAACTTTGTGGGAGGTAAAAAGATGCAGTGATTCTCAGTCTGGGGCCTAAGATTTTTGCTTAGCAAATGGTCCATGGGTTGAAAAAGGTAGAGAAAATATGGCTTAAAGCCCTAAGTCTGAGAGTGACCTGTTCACCTCCCAGGTTCTGGGTCCTCTCCTGGGCTGGCTGGCCAAAGATGTTTCCGCTCGCAGGGCCCCTGGTAGGCAGAGAGTCTGTGGGCGTGGGGCTGCCCGCTGGTGGGCAGATGCAGAGGCCTGGGGCCTGATTCCAGACCTGGGGTTCCAGAGGCAAGCTTTGCTCCCGCCTCCTCCCCCATGGACGCTCTTGTGTGCATTTCCGCGTGTTGCCGTGTGCACGTTCTCTTCTCTGACTTGGTCGTCTGTCTCTTAGCTCTGTGGAGGGGCCCTCTGGTATGTGTGTTCCTGTCCTTCTGGGGCGTGGATGGTGCCCAGGACCCAGCTGGCAACCAGTTGAAGACGTTCTCCTTGGAAGCTCTTGGCCCTGAGGACTTTGCCTGGGGCATTGGCCCTGCCATGGCGTTCCGGAGGGCTGAGGGCACGTCCATGATCCAGGCCCTGGCCATGACGGTGGCTGAGATCCCCGTGTTCCTGTACACGACGTTTGGGCAGGTAAGGATCGGAGTGAGTTGTATTTCTTGTCTGTGAAACACTTCCATGCTCAGCCCAGGGCTCCTCCGTGTCCAGGAACACTGAGCCCTCGTTCTTGCTTTGCCAGACCTCTGGTGTCTCCTCTTTGTACTGGGTTTGTTGTCTGAGGCTTCAGGCCTGTTCTTTAGCCTAAGACTATATGAACTCTTTTTTTTTTTTAAATTAATTAAAAAAATTGTTTTGGCCAGGTGCGGTGGTTCATGCTTGTAATCCCAGCACTTTGGGAGGCCGAGACGGGCGGATCACCTGAGGTCAGGAGTTCGAGACCAGCTTGGCCAATGTGGTGAAACCCTGTCTCTACTAAAAATACAAAAATTAGCCAAGCGTGGTGGTGTGTGCCTGTAGTCCCAGCTACCTGGGAAGCTGAGACAGGAGAATTGCTTGAACCCAGGAGGTGGAAGTTGCCGTGAGCTGAGATCATGCCACTATACTCCAGCCTGGGCAACAGAGGAAGACACTGTCTCAAAAAAAAAAAATGGCCGGGCGCGGTGGCTTAAGCCTGTAATCCCAGCACTTTGGGAGGCCGAGACGGGCGGATCACAAGGTCAGGAGATCGAGACCATCCTGGCTAACACGGTGAAACCCCGTCTCTACTAAAAAATACAAAAAACTAGCCGGGCGAGGTGGCGGGCGCCTGTGGTCCCAGCTACTCCGGAGGCTGAGGCAGGAGAATGGCGTAAACCCGGGAGGCGGAGCTTGCAGTGAGATGAGATCCGGCCACTGCACTCCAGCCTGGGCGACAGAGCCAGACTCAGTCTCAAAAAAAAAAAAAAAAAAAAAATTTAGCTGGGCCTGGTGGCAGGTGCCTGTAATCCCAGCTACTTGGGAGGCTGCGGCGGGAGGATCACTTGAACCCAGGAGGCGGAGGTTGCAGTGAGCCGAGATCACACCACTGCAGTCCAACCTGGGCAACAGAGTAAGACTCCGTCTCAACAACAACAACAAAAGTTTTTTGTGGTAGAAATAGGGCCTTGCTATGTTGCCCAGGCTGGTCTTGAACTCTTGGGCTCAAGTCATCCACCCACCTTGGCCTCCTAAAGTGCTGGGATTGTAGGCATGAGCCACGGCACCTGGTCCTATATGAACTCTTGACCACAGTTACTCAGTCTGTAAAAGAGGTCAGTGCCCCCCACCGACAACTCACATGTTTGTGGCTGACTGGGCTCTTGACCAAAGATCTGCCCTGGGGGTTGCAGTCCCACCTGAGGGGCTCCCAGGCCCAGAGGGCAGAGGGTGACGTGCAGCAGTAGGAAGTGTTCAGATGGGGTGGCAGGTGAGTGAGTGTCATCGTCTTTGAGGCATCGCTGAGAAACAGGGGTCAGCGGATCTGGGTTTCATGTCTGCCTCTGTCGCCTTGAGCGTGTGTCTTCACCTGGGTGAGCCTCAGGTTCCTCGTCTGGAAATGACAGGGACTCAGATGGGTACCCCAGGCTAGGTCCTAGTGCAGTGCCAGGCACAGCTGGTGCTTGCTCACTGCAGCTCATTGTCATCATGACTGAGGGTGCTGGCCCTTAGACCTCACCTCCTCAGCACTGGCATCTTGCCATCTTTACGTTTTTGTGGTCCGTGTTTCAGGGAGGCTGGTCAAGTTCCCTGTGTAGGGCAGCTGCCTCTCAGTCTCTCGTCTGGTTGGCAGATGTGCCAGAGGGCCGGTGTATGTCCTGTCCCTGGGGTGCTCTGGGGCAGTCCTGCTGCCTTGGACCCAGGGAGGTGTAACCGGCAGCGTCTCCTCTTCCCTGCAGTCTGCATTTTCCCAGCTACGGTTGACGCCAGGCCTGCGGAAAGTCCTCTTTGCCACGGCCCTGGGGACTGTGGCCCTGGCCCTGGCTGCCCACCAGCTGAAGAGGCGACGGAGGAGGAAGAAGCAGGCTGGTCCCGAGATGGGAGGGGAGCAGCTGGGCACGGTGCCCCTCCCTATCCTCTTGGCCAGGAAGGTCCCTTCAGTGAAGAAAGGTAGGTGTGAGGTGGTGGGCATGGGCCTGTCCTGGGGTCACATCCTGGGGTCATATCCCAGCTGGGTCATTCTCTACCTGGGGATCTTGGGCCAGTGACTTCCTGTCTCAGAGCCAAGGTCTCATCCGTGAGCAGGATGACAGTAGCATCCCTTCCTCTAGTCACTGAACTGGAGGGTGATGCGGTTGGATGCGTGTGCTCTGTTGGTGGTGGTGGTTTTGGTTGTTCTCATTGGCTGAGGACCCTTTGGGAGCACCCAGGTCCGGAGTGGGTTGGGGGTGTGGCTTCTGGGTCCAGAGAGGGATGTTCCCCAGGCTGAGGTGCAGGAAGGGCCATGTTGTTCTTGAACCACGCGGTATTCCTCCCATCCCCTTCTCTCTTCAAAATTGAGGTTTAGGCCGGGCGCGGTGGCTCACGCCTGTAATCCCAGCCCTTTGGGAGGCCGAGGTGGGCGGGTCACGAGGTCAGGAGATCGAGACCATCCTGGCTAACACGGTGAAACCCCATCTCTACTAAAAATACAAAAAATTAGCCGGGCGTGGTGGCGGGCACCTGTAGTCCCAGCTACTTGGGAGGCTGAGGCAGGAGGATGGCGTGAACCTGGGAGGCGGAGCTTGCAGTGAGCTGAGATCATACCACTGTACTCCAGCCTGGGTAACAGAGCGAGACTCCGTCTCAAAAAAAAAAAAAAAAAAAAAAAAAAAATTGAGATTTAATTTGCATGTAGTAAGATTCATACTTTTTAGCATGCTATTCTTTGGACTTTGACACAGAGTCATCCAACCACCACCATAGTTAGGAATCATTCAGCTGGTTAGAAGGTAGTGAGTTCACTCAGTCGGTTGCTCACACTCACAGATCATACTCCTTCTATTCTCTTTTTTTTTTTTTTTGAGACGGAGTATTGCTCTGCCACCCAGGCTGGAGGGCAGTGGCACAATCTCGGTTCACTGCAGCCTCAGCCTCCCAGGTTCAAGCGATTCTCCTGCTTCAGCCTCTTGAGAAGCTGGGACTACAGGCATGTGCCACCATGCCTGGCTAATTATTGTATTTTTAGTAGAGATGGGATTTCGCCATGTTGGCCAGGCTGTTCTCGAACTCTTGAGCTCAAGTGATCCCTCTGCCTCAACCTCCCAAAGTGCTAGGATTACAGGTGTGAGCCACTGCGTCTGGCCGTCCTTCTACTCTTTTTTTTGAGACGGAGTCTCACACTGTCGCCCAGGCTGGAGTGCTGTGGCACAATCTTGGCTCACTGTAACCTCCGCATCCTGGGTTCAAGGGATTCTCCTGCCTCAGCCTCCTGAGTAGCTGGGATTACGGGTGCGTGCCACCATGCCTGGCTAATTTTTTGCATTTTTAGTAGAGATGGGGTTTCACTGTTTAGCCAGGATGGTCTCGATCTCCTGACCTCGTGATCCTCCCACTTCAGTCTCCCAAAGTGCTGGGATTACAGGCATGAGCCAACTCGCCCCGCTTTTTTTTTTTTTTTTTTTTTTTTTTGAGACGGAGTTTCGCTCATGTTTCCCAGGCTGGAGTACAGTAGCCTGATATCCGCTCACTGCAGCCTCTGTCTTCCGGTTTCAAGTGATTCTCCTGCCTCAGCCTCCCGAGTAGCGGGGATTACAGATGCATGCAACTATGCCTGGCTAATTTTTGTATTTTTAGTAGAGACAGAGTTTTGCCATGTTAGCCAGGCTGGTCTTGAACTCCTGACCTCGTGATCCACCCGCCTCAGCCTCCCAAAGTGCTGGGATTACAGACGTGAGCCACCATGTCCGGCCCCTTCTACTCTTTTTTTTTGTTTGTTTTTGAGATGGAGTCTCGCTCTGTCGCCCAGGCTGGAGTGTAGTGGTGCTATCTCTGCTCACTGCAAGCTCCGCCTCCCAGGTTCACACTATTCTGCCTCAGCCTCCCAAGTAGCTGGGACTACAGGTGCCCGCCACCGCACCCGGCTAATTTTTTTTTGTAGTTTTAGTAGAGACGGGGTTTTACCGTGTTAGCCAGGATGGTCTCAATCTCCTGACCTTGTGATCCACCCTCCTCAGCCTCCCAAAGGGCTGGGATTACGGGCGTGAGCCACCGCGCCCGGTCTACTCTTTTTCCCTGCTTCTCACTACTACACTTAACTAGTCTTAAAAAAAAAAAAAAAGAAAAAAAAAACTTAAAAAAAAGAACTGTTCTATCACTCTCTAAATGCCCTGTGTCAGCCCCTCTCCTACCCTAGCTCTGGTAGCCACTGCTCTGTTTTGTGGCGGCTGCTGTGGTTGTAAAAACTCTTATGGCTCCTGATAATCTTGATAATCTTGTAATACAGAGACCCATTGTTTGCTACATTGGAATGTTGTTTTGATCTCTTTCCAGGGCAAGGAGTTCTCATCTTGGTCCTTATCTTGGGGGACTTTTTTTTTTTTTGAAACGGAGTCTCAGTCACCCAGGCTGGGGTGCAATGGCACGATCTCGGCTCACTGCAACCTCCACCCCCCGGGTTCTAGAGATTCTCCTGCCTCAGCCTCCCAAGTAGCTAGAATTACAAGCATGAACCACCATGCCCAGGTAATTTTTGTATTTTTGGTAGGCATGGGCTTTCACCATGTTGGCCAGGCTGGTGTCGAACTCCTGGCCTCAAGAGATCTGCCTGCCTTGGCCTACTAAAATGCTGGGGTTACAGGTGTGAGCCACCGTGCCTGACCGAAACTTGTTTTAAGAAGCAAAAGCAAGTCTGGGCACGGTGGCTCATGCTTATAATGCCAGCACTTTGGGAGGCTAAGGCAGGTGGATCCTGAGGTCAGGAGTTTGAGACCAGCCTGGCCAACATGGTGAAACCCTGTCTCTACTAAATATACAAAAATTAGCCAGGTGTGGTGGCAGGCACCTATGGAGGTGGAGGTTGCAGTGAGCCGAGATTGTGCCACTGCACTTCAGCCTGGGCGACAGAGCTAGACTGTGTCTCAAAGAAAAAAAAAAACGCAGCAAAAGTAGCCTGTAATCCCAGCACTTTGGGAGGCTGAGGTGGATGGATCATCTGAGGACAGCAGTGCCAGACCAGCCTGGCCAACATGGTGAAACCCTCTCTCTACTAAAAATACAAAAATTAGCCAAGCATGGGGGTGCATGCCTATAATCCCAGCTATTTATGAGGCTGAGGCAGAAGGATCGCTTGAACCTGGGAGGCAGAGGTTGTAGTGAGCCGAGATCACAACACTGCACTCCAGCCTGGGCTATGGAGTGAGACTCTGTCTCAAAAAAAAAAAGCAAAAGTAGACCGGGTGTGGTAGCTCACACTTATAATTCCCGCACTTTGGGAAGCCAAGGCAGGAGGATCATTGAGTCCAGGAGTTTGAGACCAGCCTGAGCAACATAGAGAGACCCCGTCTCTATAAATAATTTTTTTAAAAAAAGATAACAAAAGTTGGCCAAGTGTGGTGGCTCATACCTGTAATCCCAGCACTTTGGGAGGCAGGAGGATTGTTTGAGGCTGGGAGTTCAAGACCAGCCTGGGCAACATAGAGAGGCCCTGTCTCTATTAAAAAAATAAGGAGAAGCAAAAGTCTTCTGTGAAAATAAATTTTAATTGTGTATTATTGTTGCAAAAGGAAAGTATTATCTTTAGAATTGGAAAGAGAAGTCTTTTTTTTTTTTTTTTTTTCAGACGGAGTCTCGCTCTGTCGCCAGGCTGGAGTGCAGTGGCGCCATCTTGGCTCACTGCAACCTCCGCCTCCTGGGTTTAAGCCATTCTCCTGCCTCAGCCTCCCGAGTAGCTGGGACTACAGGCGCCCGCCACCATGCCTGGCTAAGTTTTTGTATCTTTAGTAGAGACAGGGTTTCACCATATCGGCCAGGATGGTCTCCATCTCTTGACCTCATGATCCGCCCGCCTCGGCCTCTCAAAGTGCTGGGATTACAGGTGTGAGCCACCGTGCCTGGCCTAGAATTGGAAAAAGAAGTCTTGAGACTAATATGGAAGAGGACCCTGAGAGACACTTAGGCAGCTGAGTTTTGTGTCTGTCCTAGGAAATCTGGAGTCATCTGCACAGCATTTAGCTCCCATGCCCTGTCCCACTCTGCCTGCTCCCATTTCACCTTATTTTGCCTTCCCTATTTTTCTTGCTTCTGAAAAAATATTGGCCATGTGTGGTGGCTTGTACCTGTAATCCCAGTACTTTGGGGCAGGTGGATCACTTGAGCCAGGAGTTTGAGACCAGCCTGGGTGGTGTATCGAGGCCCTGTCTCTGTTTTTTTTTTTTTTTTTGGAGACGGAGTCTTGCCCTGTTGCCTAGGCTGGAGTGCAGTGGCGTGATCTTGGCTCACTGCAACCTCTGCCTTCCAGGTTCAAGCAGTTCTCCTGCCTCAGCCTCCTGAGTAGCTGAGATTACAGGCATGTGCCACCACACCTGGCTAATTTTTGTATTTTTAGTAGAGATGGGGTTTCTCCATATTGGCCAGGCTGGTCTTGAACCCCTGACCTCAGGTGATCCACCTGCCCCGGGCTCCCAAAGTGCTAGGATTACAGGCGTGAGCCACTGTGCCTGGACCATTTTGTTTTCTTTTTTTTTTTTTTTTTTTGAGACAGAGTCTCACTCTGTCGCCCAGGCTGGAGTGGAATGGCTCAATCTTGGCTCACTGCAACCTCTGCCTCCTGGGTTCAAGGATTCTCCTCCTCAGCCTCCCAAATAGCTGAGATTACAAGCAGGTACCACCATACCTAGCTAATTTTTTTTTTTTTTTTTTTTTTTTTGAGACAAAGTCTCGCTCTGTTGCCCAGACTGGAGTGCAGTGCCGCAATCTTGGCTCACTACAAGCTCTGCCTTCTGGGTTGACGCCATTCTCCTGGCTCAGCCTCCTGATTAGCTGGGACTACAGGTGCCTGCCACCACTCCTGGCTATTTTTTTTATTTTTAGTAGAGATGGGGTTTCACCATGTTAGCCAGGATGGTCTCGATCTCCTGACCTCATGATCCGCCTGCCTCGGCCTTCCAAAGTGCTGGGATTACAGGCGTGAGCCACTGCGCCCGGCCATACCTGGCTAATTTTTTGTATTTTTAGTAGAGACAGGGTTTCACCACATGGGCCAGGCTGGTCTGGAACTCCTGATCTCATGTGATCTGCCCACCTCAGCCTCCCAAAGTGCTAGGATTACAGGTGTGAGTCACTGTGCTTGGCCTTGTCTCTATTTTAAAATATAACCATTTGTGCATTTTATTTTATTAAAATTTTATTTTTTGAGACATTCTTGCTCTGTTGCCCAGGCTGGAGTGCAGTGGCACAGTCTTGGCTCACTGCAACTTCTGCTTCCCAGGTTCAAGCAATTATCCCAGGTTCAAGCTGCCTCAGCCTCCTGAGTAGCTGGGATTACAGGCAGGCACTACCACATCTGGCTAATTAATGTTTTTTTTTTTTTTTTTTTTTTTTTTTTTGAGATGGAGTCTCGGTCTGTCGCCCAGGCTGGAGTGCAGTGGCGCAATCTCGGCTCACTGCAAGCTCCGCCTCCCGGGTTCACGCCATTCTCCTGCCTCAGCCTCCCGAGTAGCTGGGACTACAGGCGCCCGCCACTGCGCCCGGCTAATTTTTTTTTTTTTTTCTATTTTTAGTAGAGACGGGGTTTCACCATGGTCTCAATCTCCTGACCTTGTGATCCACCCGCCTCGGCCTCCCAAAGTGCTGGGATTACAGGCGTGAGCCACCGCGCCCGGCCTCATTTATGTATTTTTATTAGAGATGGGGTTTTACCATGTTGGCCAGGCTGATCTTGACTCCTGACCTCAAGTGATCCACCCATCTCGGCCTCCCAAAGTGCTAGGATTACAGACATGATCCACCCAGCCCAGCCTAAAAAATTTTTTATATATATGTATATATATTTGAGACAGGGTCTCACTCTGCTTTCCAGGCTGGAGTGAAGTGTTGCGATCATGGCCCACTGCAGCCTTAACCTCCCAGGCTCAAGTGATCCCCCACCCTCAGCCTCCCAAGTAGCTGGGGTTGCAGGCCATGCCACCACACTTGGCTAATTTTTGCATTATTTGTTGAGACGGGGTTTTGCCATGTTGCCGAGGCTGGTCTTGAACTCCTGGGTTCAAGCAATCCTCCCCCACCTCGGCCTCCCAAAGTGCTGGGATTATAGGCATGAGCCACTGTGCCCGGCCTTTTGTATATTTTTAAAAGTTGTTGTCTTGGCTGGGTGCGGTGGCTCACGCCTGTAATCGCAGCACTTTGGGAGGCCGAGGCTGGTGGATCACGAGGTCAGGAGATGGAGACCATCCTGACTAACACGGTGAAACCCTGTCTCTACTAAAAATACAAAAAATTAGCTGGGCGTGACGGCGGGCACCTGTAATCCCAGCTACTCGGGAGGCTGAAGCAGGAGAATGGCGTGAACCCGGGAGGCGGAGCTTGCAGTGAGCCGAGATCGCGCCACTGCACTCCAGCCTAGAAAAATTTGTTGTCTCACATCCGTTTTGGAAGGAGGAGAATTCTAAACCATTCTCTCAATCAACAGCCCAGAGAAGGCTAAGCAAGGAGGCGGGAAAGCAGGTGGACCTCATTCTCGGCTTATCTGGCAAATCTGGACTCCTCCCCTCGGCCTGGCCCTGTGCCCTGTGGCAGGGATATGGCAGGGATGTGGTCGTGAGCAGGATGCAGAGGACCCTGCACCGTTCTCCTGAGTGCACACCCTCGGGGCCCCTCTGTTCCCCTGACTTAGAAGGTCAGGACCAGTTCCCAGATGAGGAAGAAGGGGAAGGTGGTCCAGAGGGGGAGCAGCCCGTATAAAGGCCACATGGGATGCCTGTGTGATGCCTGCTCTTCCGCTCCTCACAGGATACTCCGGCCGGAGAGTCCAGAGCCCCAGCAGCAAGAGCAACGACACCCTGAGTGGCATCTCTTCCATTGAGCCCAGCAAGCACTCGGGCTCCTCCCACAGCGTGGCCTCGGTGAGCAGCAGGTGCCAGGGCTCCAGGTCCAGGCTTACCCCTCCTGAGGACTCCGCCCTCAGGAAGCTTATGGACTGGTAGAGTCCATTCATTCATTCATTCATTCTCTCTCTCACTCCTCCACCCACGCAGGCTTTCAGGGATTGTCCCTAATCACTCACTGTGCCAGGTGTTGGTGGGAGAAAGGTGGGCTGGTGCAGAGGAGAGAAACTGATGGTCTCCTGGGGAGACCCGTACCTGTGAAAATGCAGGTTATTCATTCATCAGCCACTGACAAGCACCTGCGTTATACCAGGGACTCTGCCAGGCTCTGGGGGTATAGAGGTAAATAAGGCAGAAGCTTGGCTTCTTCTGGGTTGTGGCTTTTGGTTCCTTCACTTGTCCAGCAAGCAGAGTCCCAGCTCTGAGCCAGGCTGGCACAGGGGCAAGCAAGAGCTGGTTCTTGTCCTTGGGCAGCCAGCCGCTCGTGTGGATGAGAGGCGGGACCCTGGCACAGAATGGGTACTCTCTGTCTTCTTGTCCAGGTGGTAGAGGAGCCATGGCGTAAGGGGTGGATACAGCAGTCGGGAGCAGGGCTCAGCGGGGTTCCAAGGTTCCTGGGCTGGGCGTTGGTCTCGGGATTCCTTCCCGCTTTGGTGGCTTCTATGAAGCACCATCAGGTAGATTGTGGGTCCAGGCCATTCTGAGGGTGCAGACGCTGTGGCCAGGAATGAGCTCAGGGATGGCATTTGGAGAGGGCGTGTGGCCCATGGTCAGGCAGTGGGGGAGGGCTCAGGGGGGGCCCTGCAGAGAGCCCAGGAAGGCTTCACTCTTTGTTCTTGCACTGATTGGCTCCCAGATGGTGGCAGTGAACTCATCCAGCCCCACAGCCGCGTGCTCGGGACCGTGGGATGCCAGAGGGATGGAGGAGTCTCTGACCACCAGTGACGGCAACGCAGAGAGCCTGTATATGCAAGGTGTGTGCAGGAGGTGCCTCGGCTTCCAGGGCAGGGTGGGCGGCAGAAACAGCTCCTTCCTAGGAGCCTGGCCAGTCTCAGGTCACTTTGCCCCTCACTACCCTGCCCAAAATCCCAATTGGAGATTTCCAGCCATTTCTGAACAAGGGACAGTGTCTAGGAACAAACCTGGTCTGAAAAAAGGCCTGGAACCTGAGCAGCCCAGGCCACACGCCCCCACCCAGTTCTTGCCCTTTAAGGCCCTTCTGCCTCCTTGATGTTCTGAGCCCCGTCTTGGGTGAGACAGTCAAGGCCTGACCCTCCCTTGTTGTCTCACCTGTGCTCAGGCATGGAGCTGTTCGAGGAAGCTCTGCAGAAGTGGGAGCAGGCACTGAGCGTGGGCCAGCGTGGGGACAGCGGCAGCACGCCCACGCCCAGGGACGGCCTCCGGAACCCAGAGACTGCATCAGAGCCACTGTCTGAGGTAGGTGGCCTTCTGCATCCCCCTGCGCCCATGGGAGAAGGTTGGCAGCACAGGAGAGGGGCAGCCACACCTTGGGAGGCAGGCAGGCTCCTGTCCTCTGTGAGGGTGTTATGACGTGAAAGAAAGCAATTCACGTCATGTGCTCAGCGCAGTGCCTGGCGCTCGGTAAAAACAGCTGTACTGGGACTCACACCCGCCTCAACCCTGTGAAGGGCAACGTGTGGTCCTGAAAGACTGGAAGGGAAGGCGCCTCTGTTGAGAGTTGGCTGCATTGCCCGGTCTTTGTTTTTTTTTTTTTTTTGAGATGGAGTCTCGCTCTGTTGCCAGGCTGGATTGCAGTGGTGCGATCTCGGCTCACTGCAACCTTCACCTCCCAGGTTCAAGCGGTTCTCCTGCTTCAGCCTCCTGAGTAGCTGGGACTACAGGCGCCCGCTACCACACTCGGGTAATTTTTGTATTTTTAGTAGAGACGGGGTTTCACCATGTTGGCCAGGCTGGTCTTGAACTCTTGACCTCATGATCCACCCTTCTTGGCCTCCCAAAGTGCTGGGATTACAGGTGTGAACCACTGTGCTCGGCTGTTTTGTTTGTTTGTTTGTTTTGAGATGGAGTCTTGCATTGTTGCCGAGGCTGGAGAGCAGTGGTGCTATCTCGGTTCACTGCAACCTCGACCTCCTGGGTTCAAGTGATTCTCCTGCCTCAGCCTCCTGAGTAGCTGGGATTACACAGGCGCACGCCACCATGCCTAGCTAATTTTTGTATTTTTAGTAAAGACGGGGTTTCACCATGTTGGCCAGGATGGTCTCGATCTCTTGACCTCGTGATCCACCCCCCCTCAGCCTCCCAAAGTGCTGGGACTACAGGCGTGAGGAACCGCGCCCAGCTAATTTATGTATGTATGTATGTATGTATGTATGTATGTATTTATTTATTTATTTATTTTTGAGACAGAGTCTCGCTCTGTCGCCCAGGCTGGAGTGCAGTGGCACGATCTCGGCTCACTGCAAGCTCCGCCTTCTGGGTTTACGCCATTCTCCTGCCTCAGCCTCCCGAGTAGCTGGGACTACAGGCGCCTGCCACCACGCCTGGCTAATTTTTTGTATTTTTTTTTTTTTTTTTTTAGCAGAGATGGGGTTTCACTGTGTTAGCCAGGATGGTCTCGATCTCCTGACCTCATGATCTACCCGCCTCTGCCTCCCAAAGTGTGGGATTACAGGCGTGAGCCACCACACCCTGCCTACAGTGAATATTTATTATTTCAATATTAGGAAAGGAAAATGAAGTTAAAAGGCTACAATTAAAAATTTTGTGGCTGGGCACGGTGCGTCACACCTGTAATCCCAACACTCTGGGATGCCGCGGCAGGAGATCCAGTTGAGCCCAGGAATTTGAGGGGATGTGGCCACTTCTGGTGGCGGAGGTAGAAGGAGGAAGGAGGATTTCTCTGCCTACTCCTCCCTCACCCTTGCCTTCATTCCTCCACCCGTGTTTCCCATTGGCCGAGAGCCAGCTGGCAGGGGGACCTAGGAAACAACTTGCAGAACAAGGGTGGGGCTGTGTCTGGCACAGCTGGCAACAAGTTGAAGGTGTCCATACCCTCTGTCCCTGCTGGGGCGTGAGCTCAGGACGTGAAGGCCAGGGAAATACCTGAGGTTTGAAGTGACTCAAACCCTTGAGTGCCTGCAGTTGCAGCTGCGTCAGGTCCTGTCTGTGAGTGGGCAGGGAATGGGCACCTGTAGGAGTGTGTTAGTGAGGGGGATTCAAGGGAGGCAACTTTGTTTCCCAGATTATATTTTTTGCTAAAACTATATCTGAAATGATAGAACTTGAAAATGATAGAACTTGCATTGTTTTCCTTGTTGTGAAAGCAATTACATATTCCTTATCAAATAATGAAAAGTACAGAAATAGGAAAGAGAAGGGGGTGTAAAATAGTCTGAGCCCAGACTCTGATCAGACAGCTCAATGGTTGCGCGGTGTGCGGCCCTCGGCCTCCTGGAACACTGGCGCTCTGTGGGGGCACCAGCACCAGCCGTACAGGCCTAGTCCATAGTAGGTGCTCAGTTAATTATCTCTGGCATGTCATTGATGCCTACAACCCTTCTTCTAGGCATCACCACTTTCTCTTCCTCCAGGCATTTTTTCTATCTATTGCTATAATTTTTTTTTTTCTTTTTTTTTTTCTTTTTTTTTTTTTTTTGAGACGGAGTCTTGCTCTGTCGCCCAGCCTGGAGTGCAGTGGCGCAATCTCGGCTCACTGCAAGCTCCGCCTCCCGGGTTCACGCCATTCTCCTGCCTCAGCCTCCCGAGTAGCTGGGACCACAGGCGCCCGCCACTGCGCCCGGCTAATTTTTTCTATTTTTTTAGTAGAGACGGGGTTTCACCATGGTCTCGATCTCCTGACCTTGTGATCCGCCCGCCTCGGCCTTCCAAAGTGCTGGGATTACAGGCGTGAGCCACCGCGCCCGGCCTGTTTTTTTTTTTTTTTTTTTTTTTTTTTTGAGACGGAGTGTCGCTCTGTCGCCCAGGCTGGAGTGCAGTGGCCGCATCTCAGCTCACTGCAAGCTCCGCCTCCCGGGTCTACGCCATTCTCCTGCCTCAGCCTCCTGAGTAGCTGGGACTACAGGCGCCCGCCACCTCACCCGGCTAGTTTTTTTTTTTTTTGTATTTTTTTAGTAGAGACGGGGTTTCACCGTATTAGCCAGGCTGGTCTCGATCTCCTGACCTTGTGATCCGCCCGTCTCGGCCTCCCAAAGTGCTGGGATTACAGGCTTGAGCCACCGCGCCCGGCCGGCCTGTTTTTTTTTTTTGAGATGGAGTTTCGCTTTTGTTGCCCAGGCTGGAGTGCAATGGCGTGATCATGGCTCACTGCAACCTCTGCCTCCCAGGTTCAAGCGATTCTCCTGCTTTAGCCTCCCGCGTAGCTGGGATTACAGGCATGTGCCACCACACCTGGCTAATTTTTTTGTATTTTTAGTAGAGATGAGGTTTCACCATGTTGGCCAGGCTAGTTTGTATCTCCTGACCTCAGGTGATCCACCCGCCTCAACCTCGCAAAGTGCTGGGATTATGGGCATGAGCCACTGCGCCCAGCCTATTACTATAATTTTTAAACAGTTTTGTTGAAATATAGGCTGGGCACAGTGGCTTACACTTATAATCCCAATATTTTGGAAGGCTGAGGTGGGAGGATTGTTTGAGTCAACGAGGGGGAAGTTCAAGACCAGCCTGGGCAACATAGTGAGACTCTGTCTCAAAAAAATATTTTGTTTTTGAGACAGGGTCTTACTCTGCTGCCCAGGCTGGAGTGCAGTGGTGTGACCAATTAGCTGGGTGTCGTGGCATGTTCCTATGGTCCCAGCTACTCGGGAGGCTGAAGTGGGAGGATCTCCTGAGCCCAGGAGTTCAAGGCTGCAGTGAGCTATGATAGTGCCAGTGCAGTCCAGCTTGGGCAACCCTGTCTCTACAAAAAGAAAAAGAAAAGATATAATTCACGTAGCATTTAAACTGGACAATTGAGTGACCTTTGGTATATTCACAAAATTGTGTATCTATTATCACAATCAATTTTGGAGCATTTTTATCATCCCAAAAAGAAACCCCTGGTCTGGCATGGTGGCTCATACCTGTAATCTCAGTGCTTTGGAAGGCCCAGGTGGAGGAAAATTTCTTGAGCCCAGAAATTCAAGACCAGCCTGGGCAGCATAGTGAGACCCCCATCTCTGCAAAAAATTAAAAAGTTAGCTGGGTATGGTGGCGCACACCTGTAGGCCCAGCTACTCAGGAGGCTGAGGCAGTAGGATTCCTTGAGCCCAGAAGGTCAAGACTACAGTGAGCCATGGTTGAGCCACTGCATTCCAGCCTCTGCAACAGAGTGAGACGGTGTCTCAACAACAGCAAAGAAACACCAACAAAGAAACCCCATGTACTTTGGCCATTCCCTTCGTATCCCTTCATTTCCCCCAGCTCTAGGCAACCACAAATCTATTTTCTCTACATCTGGATTTGCCTATCCTGGACGTTTCTAGAAATGGGATCACAGAATATGTGGCCTTTTGTGACTGCCTCCCTTCACATAGCAGGATGTTTCCAAGGTTTATCCGTGTTGCAGCGTGAATCACTGTTTTGTTTCTGTTGTATAGATGGACCACATTTTGTTTATTTGTTCATCAGTTGGTAGATATTTGGGTTGCTTCATTTTTTGACTCCTATGAATAATGCTGCTATGAACATTCATTACAGGTTTTTGTGTGGACATTTGTTTTCATTTCTCTTGGGTATATACCTAGGCGTGAAACTGCAGGATCACGCCCTGGCTGGCGTGCGGTGGCGCAATCTCGGCTCACCACAACCTCCACCTCCCAGGTTCACACCATTCTCCCGCCTCAGCCTAAGTAGCTGGGATGACAGGCATGCGCCACCACACCTGGCTAATTTTTGTATTTTTTTTTTTTTTTGAGACGGAGTCTCGCTCTGTCACCCAGGCTGGAGTGCAGTGGCAGGATCTTGGCTCACTGCAAGCTCTGCCTCCCGGGTTCACGCCATTCTCCTGCCTCAGCCTCCGGAGTAGCTGGGACTACAGGCGCCCGCCACCTCGCCCGGCTAATTTTTGGTATTTTTAGTCGAGACGGGGTTTCACCGTGTTAGCCAGGATGGTCTCGATCTCCTGACCTTGTGATCTGCCCACCTCGGCCTCCCAAACTGCTGGGATTATAGGCATGAGCCACCACGCCCGGCCTAATTTTTGTATTTTTAGTGGAGATGGGGTTTCACCATGTTGGCCAGGCTGGTCTCAAACTCCTGACCTCAGATGATCCACCCACCTTGGCCTCCCAAAGTGCTGGGATTACAGGTATGAGCCACCATGCCCAGCCTCCACGTTTAACTTTTTAAGGAACCACCAAACTGTTTTCAAAGTGACTGCACTGTTTTTTGTTCTCATCAGCAGCCCATGAGGGTTCCCGTTTCTCCACATGCTCACCACCACTTGTTCCTGTCTTTTTGGTTATCCCCATCCTGGCGGGTGCAGGTGGCTTCGCATTGTTTTGATTTGCATTTTTCTGATGGCTAAGGATGTTGAGCATCTTTTCACTTCCTATCCATTATTACATCTTATTCGGAGGAATGTCTATTCCGATGCCTTCTTTTGTAATTGGGTTATTTGTGTTTTTATTAAGTTCTAAGGGTTTCTCATATTGTGGAGAAAGCCCTTTATCAGATGCGGTTGCAGATATTTTCTGTATTTTTTGTCATCTTGTGAGTTATCTTTTCACTTTATTTATTTATTTATTTTTTATTCCGTATTTATTTATTTATTTTGAAATAGAGTCTCGCTCTGTCACCCAGGCTGGAGTGCGGTGGGGTGATCTCAGCTCATTGCAGCCTCTGTCTCCCAGGTTCAAGCGATTCTCCCGCCTCAGTCTCCTTATAATCTGGGATTACAGGCACCCGCCACCATGCCCGGCTAACTTCTGTAGTAGAGACAGGGTTTCACCATGTTGGCCGGGCTGGTCTCGAACTCCCAACCCCAGGTGATCTGCCCGCCTTGGCCTCCCAAAGTGCTGGGATTGCAGGCGTGAGCCACCGCGCCTGGCCTCACTTTTTTGCTGGTGCCCCCGGAAGCACAAAAGTTTTTTGAGGGTCAGGGTTATCTGTTTTTTCCTTTTGTTGAGTGTGCGTCTGATGTCACATCTAAGAACCATTACCCTGGCCAGGCGCGGTAGCTCACACCTGTAATCCCAGCACTTTGGGAGGCCAAGGTGGGTGGATCACGAGGTCAGGAGATGGAGACCATACTGGCCAACATGGTGAAACCCCATCTCTAATAAAAATACAAAAATTAGCCGGGCGTGGTGGCACATGCCTGTAGTCCCAGCTACATGGGAGGCTGAGGCAGGAGAATCACTTGAACCAGGGATTCAGAGGCTATAGTGAGCTGAGATGGCGCCATAGCACTGCAGCCTGGCGACAGATCTAGACTCTATCTCAAAAAAAAAAAAAAAAAAAGGAACCATTACCTTACTTGAGACCATTTCACAGAGACACAGATTTGTGCCAAAACTACAAGTCTCTGCTGGCCACACAGGGTGCGTCCGGGCCCTGCGGGAGAACCGAGCAAAGGGTCCTGTGGGCCTGGGGCTGCATCCCAGCTCTGCCAAGCTCTTGCTGGTCATGTGGACCACATGTGGACCACTTAACCTTGAGTTTGACCTGTGAAATGGGGTCCTAGTAATCCTGTCCTCAGAGGGACACTGTGAGACTGAACGATGAGGCACCTGGCCCCAGGTGGCACTCAGTGCATGGCTGCCATTTCCATCATTTCCATCCCTTTCCAAGCTCTTCTGACTGTTGTTCCCCAGCGCCCTCGGCCCTCATCTTCTCCCCGCGGGTCCAGTTACAGGCGGTTGCAGGCTCTGGCAGCCTTTGTGGAAAACAGAGTGGGGTTGGCTCATGCCTCCCCTCAGCGCTCAGCCCAGAAGCTCCTGGGGTTCAGGGAGGAGTGCCCCCTGTTCCCTCACCCGGCCTAGTGGCCCAAGGGTAGCAACAAGGTCATCAAGGCCACAGGATGCTGCGCACTCTTTTTTTTTTTTTTTTTAGACGGAGTCTCACTCTGTCACCAGGCTGGAGTGCTGCAGTGGCGGGCTCTTAGCTCACTGCAACCTCCGCCTCCCAGGTTCAAGCGATTCTCCTGCCTCAGCCTCCCGAGTAGCTGGGACTACAGGCGTGCACCACCATGCCCAGCTAATTTTTGTATTTTTAGTAGAGGCAGGGTTTCACCATGTTGGTAGGATAGTCTTGAACTCCTGATCTCATGATCCACCCGCCTCGGCCTCCCAAAGTGCTGGAATTATAGGCGTGAGCCACCGCGCCCAGCCTTTTTTTTTTTTCTTTTATTTTTTTTTCTTTTTTTTTTTCTTTTTTTTTTTTTCCTGAGACAGTCTCGCTCTTGTTGCCCATGCTGGAGTGCAATGGCATGGTCTCAGCTCACTGCAACCTCTGCCTCCAGGGTTCATGCGATTCTCCCGCCTCAGCCTCCTGAGTAGCTGGGATTACAGGTGCCAGCCACTATGTCCAGCTAATTTTTATATTTTTAGTAGAGACGGGGTTTCACCATGTTGGCCAGGCTGGTCTTGAACTACTGACCTCAGGTGATCCGCCTGCCTCGGCCTCCCAAAGTGCTGGGATTACAGGTGAAAACTGCTGCGCCCACCCAATTTGTGTATATTTTATGGTAGTAAATGATAAAGACGATTACCTACATATATTTTATTGTTCGTCACATATCTTTTTCATAATTTTTTCAGTATCTCTAGGCTAAGTGGGTTCATCTCTGAGGTTTTTCAAATTGTCATAAATTTCCAAAAAATTCTCCTATATATTTATTGAAAAAAATCTGGCCGGGCACAATGGCTCATACCTGTAGTTCCAACACCTTAGGAGACCAAGGTGGGAGGATCACTTTAGTCTAGGAATTCAAGACCACCCTGGGCAACATGGTGAGATCCTGTCTCTACAATAAATACAAAAATATTTGCTGGGCGCGGTGGTGGGCACCTGTAGCCCCAGCTACTTAGGAGGCTGAGTTGGGAGGATCGCCTGAGCCCATGATCTCATCACTGCACTCTAGCCTGGGCAACAGAGCAAGACCCTGTCTCAAAAAAAAAAAAAAAAAGAAACCCTATGTTGTTCAAGGGTCACATATGTATTATTAAAATTAATTTTGGCCGGGCGCGGTGGCTCAAGCCTGTAATCCCAGCACTTTGGGAGGCCGAGATGGGCGGATCACGAGGTCAGGAGATCGAGAGACGATCCCGGCTAACACGGTGAAACCCCGTCTCTACTAAAAAATACAAAAAAATAGCCGGGCGAGGTGGCGGGCGCCTGTAGTCCCAGCTACTCAGGAGGCTGAGGCAGGAGAATGGCGTAAACCCGGGAGGCGGAGCTTGCAGTGAGCTGAGATCCGGCCACTGCACTCCAGCCTGGGTGACAGAGCAAGACTCCGTCTCAAAAAAAAAAAAAAAAAAAAAAAAAAAAAAATTAATTTTGCCCATTACTTTGTGCTATTTATTGTGGTCTGTAGAAAACATTAAATGTTGACCGGGCACGGTGGCTCACGCCTGTAATCCTAGCACTTTGAGAGGCCGAGGCGGGTGGATCATGAGGTCAGAAGTTCGAGACCAGCCTGGCCAAGATGGTGAAACCCTGTCTTTACTAAAAATACAAAAATTAGCTGGGCATGCTGGCGCGCACCTGTAGTCCCAGCTACTTGGGAGGCTGAGGCAGCAGAATTGCTTGAACCTGGGAGGCGGAGGTTGCGGTGAGCCGAGATTGTGCCACTGCACTCCAGCCTGGGCCGACAAGAACAAAACTCCATCTAAAAAAAAACAAAACAGAAAACATTAAATGTTGTGTGTGGCTTTCCACTGGACAGCACTGCTCTGGAGCCACACACACCTGGATTCAGTATGTTTCAGTATGTGGCACCACTAGTTCCACACTGTGACCTCAGGGAAATAATTTCCCAGTCCTGAGCCATGTCTTAGTTTCTCTATCTGTCAAGGCAAATAAGAGTGTCTTTCTCCTAAGATCTCAGGGATGACTTAATAGAACTACAGCACTTCACACAAGACTGGCCCATGGTGGCCACCAGCAAGTGTAACTCTTAGAATAAATATTGTAATAATTACTCTTGCTCTGTTGCCCAGGCTGGAGTGCAGTGGTGCAGTCTTGGCTTACTGCTACCTCTACTTCCTGGGTTCAAGTGATTCTCCTGCCTCAGTCTCCCAAGCAGCTGGAATTACAGGTGCACACCACTAAGCCCAGCTAATTTTTGTGTTTTTAGTAGAGGCAGGGTTTCACCAAATAGACCAGGCTGGTCTCAAACTCCTGACCTCAAGTGATCTGCCCGCCTTGGCCCCCCCAGAGTGCTGGGATTACAGGCGTGAGCCACCGCGCCCAGCTGAGCTCAGGAGTTCAAGACCAGCCTGGGCAATATGGTGAAACCCTGTCTCTATTAAAAATATAAAAATTAGCTGGGTGTGGTGGTTTTTTTATATTAAAAATATAAAAATTAGGCACATTTTATTTCGTTTATTTGCGTGCCTGTGGTCCCAGCTACTTAGGAGGGTGAGGTGGGAGAATTGCCTGAACCTGGGAGTTGGAAGTTGCAGTGAGCCGAGATCACGCCACTGCATTCCAGCCTGGGCAACAGAATGAGACCCCATCTCAAAAAAGAAAAAAAAGAAAGGACAGTCCTGATGAAAATCCTGACTGCATTTGCACAAAACAGTAGAGTTAGTCTATTCCTTCCTGCCTTAAATCCTAGTGCTCACTTCTCTTCCTTACTAATAAATGTCCTTTGTGGCGTTTTTTTCCAGAATAGGGCACTTTCATCTGCATTAGGAACCTATTCGGGCAGATATCCTTTCTCCTCAATGATTTTCTTTTTTAAGATTTATATATATATATATATATATATATATGTGTGTGTGTGTGTGTGTTTGGAGACAGAGTTTCACTCTTGTTGCCCAGGCTGGAGTGCAATGGCATGCAATTGGCTCACTGCAACCTCCACCTCCCAGGTTCAAATGATTCTCCTGCCTCAGCCTCCGGTGTAGCTGGTATTACAGGCATGTGCCACCATGACTGGCTAATTTTTGTATTTTTAGTAGAGATGGGCTTTCGCCATGTTGACCAGGCTGGTCTCAAACTCCTGACCTCAGGTGATCCACCCGCCTCAGCCTCCCAAAGTCCTGGGATTACAGGTGTGAGCCACCACACCTGGCCTTTAGTTGTATTTTTAAATTTTAATCTTTTATTTATTTATTTTGAGAGCACATTATGAAATGGCTCATTTTTGTATTTTTGGTTTTGCTGTGTTGCCAATGCTGGTCTCAACCTCCTGGGCCCAAGTGATTCACCTGTCTTGGTCTCCCACAGTGCTGGGATTACTGGTATGAGCCATCGTGCCTGACCCAGTGATTTTCTTTCGTTTATTTGTTTATTTTTTTTGAGACAGAGTCTCGCTCTGTCACCCAGGCTGGAGTGCAGTGGCGCCGTTAACGGCTCTCTTCAACCTCAACCTCCCTGGGCTCATGTGATCCTCCTACCTCAGCCTCCTGAGTAGCTGGGATTACAGGCACATGCCACCATGCTGGCCTAATTTTTGTATTTTTTGTAGAGATGGGGTCTTTCCATGTTGCCTAGGCTGGTCTCAAACTTCTGGGCTCAAGGGATCCTCCCGCCTCCCAGGTTCACGCCATTCTCCTGCCTCAGCCTCCTGAGTAGCTGGGTCTACGGGTGCCCGCCACCATGCCTGGCTAATTTTTTGAATTTTTAGTAGAGACGGGGTTTCACTGTGTTAGCCAGGATGGTCTCAATCTCCTGACCTCGTGATCTGCCTGCCTCAGCCTCCCAAAGTGCTGGGATGATAGGCATGAGCCACCACGCCCGGCCCTTATGATTTATTTAATAACATTTTTGGCCGGGCACGGTGGCTCACGCCTGTCAGCCCAGCACTTTGGGAGGCCGAGATGGGCGGATCACGAGGTCAGGAGATCAAGACCATCCTGGCTAACAAGGTGAAACCCTGTCTCTACTAAAAATAAAAAATAAAAAAATAGCCGGGCGGAGTGGCAGGCGCCTGTAGTCCCAGCTACTTGGGAGGCTGAGGCAGGAGAATGGCATGAACCCGGGAGGCGGAGCTTGCAGTGAGCCGAGATCATGCCACTGCACTCCAGCCTGGGCGACTGAGCAAGACTCTGTCTCAAAAAAAAAAAGAAGAAAAAAAAAAATAACATTTTCTTTTCTCTGGCTTAGTTTGGTGTAAAGATACAGAATATAATGCATAGAACATACAAAATATGTATTATCAACTATGTTCTCAGTAAGACTTCTGGTCAACAATAGGTTATTAGTAGTTAATAACCTACTAATAACTCCCTCTACTCTTAGAGGGGTCAAAATTATATGTGGGCCAGGCGCGGTGGCTCACACCTCTAATCCCAGCGCTTTGGGAGGCAGAGTCAGGAGGATTGCTTCAACCCATAAGTTCGAAATCAGCCTGGGCAATGTGGCAAAACCCTGTATCTACCAAAAATATACAGAAGTTAGCCAGGTATGGTGATGTATGCCTGTAGTCCTAGCTACTAGGGAGGCAGAGATGGGAGGATCACTTGAACTCAGGAGGTTGTGGCTGTGGTTAGATGTGATTGTGCCACTGCACTGCGGGTTGGGTGACAGAACGAGACTCTGTCTCAAAAAAAAAAAAAAAAAGGTTTTTATGTAGATTTGCAACATGTGGGCATAGGGGGAGTAAGTTACCCTAAGTCCACAATTTTCTTTCTTTCTTTTTTTTTTTTTGAGACAGAATCTCGTGCTGTTGCCCAGGCTAGAGTGCAACGGTGCGATCTCAGCTCACTGCTCGCTGCAACCTCTGCCTGCCGAGTTCAAGCGATTCTCCTGCCTCAGCCTCCTGAATAGCTGGGATTATAGGCGTGTACCACCACGCCCGGCTAATTTTTGTATTTTTAGTAGAGACGGGGTTTCAACGTGTTGGTCAGGCTGGTCTCGAACTCCTGACCTTGTGATCCACCCACCTCGGCCTCCCAAAGTGCTGGGATTACAGGCGTGAGCCACCGTGCCCAGCAACCTAAGTCCACAATTTTTAAGGGTCATGTGTACTTTATGGAACCTGGTATATCCAATATGTGATCATTTCAGCATGTAATCAACAGAAAAGATTCCTGGGACGGTCTATGCTTTTTGGTACCGTGTTTGAAATCTGTTGTGCGTTTACATTCTGGGACTGTCGAGGTTTCCAGTGCTCAGCTGCCACACGTGGCTGTTGGCTCCTCCATCGAGCAGTGATGATCTGGAGCCTGTGTGCTTAGCTGCTGGGTCCTAGAGCTCTTCCTCTTTCCCCAGGGACCTGGGGGTGAGGGAAGGAGCCGTTTTCATTGGGAGCTTTGAGGGTCCTTGTTTTTACGGCAGCCAGAGTCACAGCGGAAGGAGTTTGCAGAGAAGCTGGAGTCCCTGCTGCACCGCGCCTACCACCTGCAGGAGGAGTTTGGCTCCACCTTCCCCGCGGACAGCATGCTGCTAGACCTTGGTGAGCTGGGCCCAGCGCAGGCGGGGTGGGCGTGGAGGGTGGCAGGGATGGAGGTGAGGAGAAGGTTCGAGAACCGGGGCGTGGTTCTCTCAGTGCATCCGATGAATTAGAATCCCCAGGGCTCTCCGACCTCACGTGATCCAGCACCTTATGGCACAGATGGGGAAACTGAGGTGTTCCCTTCTCCATGGCAGGCTGGAGCAGAACTGAGGTGAGGCCCCGGAAGTCCCCAGCGAGTGCACCTGGCTCCATGCCCTTGGGTGTGGCCTTGGGGTTCGTGTGGCAGCATCTCCCTGATGGCTGTCCCAGGCCTCTGCTTTGAGTCCTTTCCCGTGGCTCAAACTGAGTGGGTGGATGGGGTGACTCACGGGAGGTTCACTCTGAGCAGGCCAATGGCCAAGGACAGAAGTTCCGTTGTTGGGTGCGTTGAGGTGAAATGATGTGACATGCTGAGGGGGAACCCAGTTGTTCTGCCAAACAGCCACTGTCCTCTTCAGACCCCTGCGGTGAATGACACCTTGGCCCCTCCCTGTGCACTCAGCCCTGTGGGCCCCTCAGACTCCCGAGGATCTGGCTCCCTGGCTCTGCCAGTGGGGACACAGAACCGGAGTGGGTCGGCTGAGCCACGCTCCCTGCCCTGGCTTCTCCCCACGTGCTCTGGGCGTGGCTTCTCTGTTGGAGGAATCTGCCTCCTGTGGCCTCGATACGTGGCAGAAAGGGCTGCGGGACCTTTAGGGTGGCCCGCTGCAGGTCTGTGGCCTTTGCTTACTTGCTTGACAATCCTTTCCTGAGCACCCTTGGAGGTCCACACCCCTCAGCCCTTGGGCAAGCAGGGAGGGGAACTCCAGGTTAGTGGCTGTGGACTCTCTTGAGCCCTTGGTATCAATGGCTGAGTTTCAGATTGTCAGAGGAGAGAGGCGATTTCCCCGGGGCCACACAGTACAAGGTCCTCCCCCTGCAGAGCTTGGGGGCCTTCGGGTCTCAGGTCCAGCGGTGCAACCTGTGAGCTTGGCAGAGCTGCTCACCAGCCGAGGGCTCACACCTAAGGCTGATGACCTCCGAGGATGTCGTGGGTATTGAAGGAGGCCACTCACTGAGGCGAGGAGTCCAGTGTCCTCATGCAGAAGCGCTTGCCATGTCAGAGCTTTGCCACTGAGCATGGGAATCACAGGCCCCGGATGACGCCTCCCCTGGGCCTGATGGGGGGCTTTGTGTACCGGGATTGCAGCCGAGCACTGTGCTGGGAGTCTCAGCCCGCTCTCTCTTGCGGCTCTTCCCAGAGAGGACCCTCATGCTGCCCCTGACCGAGGGCTCGCTGCGGCTGCGGGCGGACGATGAGGACAGCCTGACCTCAGAGGATTCCTTCTTCTCTGCCACCGAGGTGACTGGGGGTCGGGACCAAGCCTGGGGTGGGGTGAAGGCTGGGCCTCCTCTGCAGGCCCACTGGGCCAGCACTGGGTCATGGGAAACTGGAGGCATTTTCTCCGACAGGAGCAGAATTTGGACGCTCTCACGGGCCTCTTCGAAGCTGTTGGGGATGGGGGGTGCTGAGAAGTCAGGGGCCATTGTCCTGTGGGTGAGAGCAGGGGTTCTGTCCCGAAGGGCTCCAGCCTATGCTAGCCTCTCACTTCTCCAGACCGCTGTGCCCATTGATTGGCCTCAGTCTCCTGCCATGGGCACGTGGATCAGGCACTGTGTCCTTCCCTGGGACCAAAGGACGTGCGCTTGTGTCCTTTAGATGGCCTTTTTGGGAAGGACCCCTGGAGATGGGGATGCTGAGGGCCAGAGCTGGGCTCGAACTGGGGCCTCCTGGCCAGTGTTTCCTCTGACATCCCCTCAGGGAGGTTAGCAGTGGGCAGGCACCTGGGGTGGCCGCTGTGGCCAACCAGCGGGCAGGTGCGCTCGCGCTGTGCTGTGCTGCTCACACGGGCTCCCCGGTCTCTTCCCCTGCACCCTCCCCCAGCTCTTTGAGTCCCTGCAGACCGGAGATTACCCGATCCCACTCTCCAGACCCGCTGCTGCCTACGAGGAGGCCCTGCAGCTGGTGAAGGAGGGGAAAGTGCTGTGCCGGACCCTCAGGTGAGCGGGTGTGGAGGGAGGGAGGGAGCAGGAGGTGGTGGGTGATCCTGGCCCTTGCGTGGCCCTTGCGGGAGGCGGAGAAGCCAGCGGTGCTTGGCGAGGACTCAGCCTGAGTGAGTCCAGGCTGCCTGAGCGCCATGGTGAGCTGGTGACAGCTCCTCCGCCAGCTGCAGAGGGCCTGGATGGACCCATACTGGCAGGTCTGGTACCAATAATGACAGTAACAAATGAACGTAATTAATAAAGAACAATAGTTACTACCGTTTCTAAATTCTAAGAGGGTGTTTGCTTCTACAGCACATATGCTAAAAAAAATTGGAATGATACAGAGATTAGCGTGGTCCCAGCATAAGGATAACACGCAGATTTACCGAGCATTCCATATAAAAACAAAAGGAAATTCTCAGGGGGTTACAGCCACAGCCACACAGGGGGCACTGGCTCTAAGTGCAGCATCTGGACCCAGCCCCTCCGTAGGAGAGGTCAGGAACCCAGGCTGTGGGGACAGACAGGCCCGGACTCCCTCCAAATTCTGCCACCCTGAACAAGTTGCTTAACTTCTCTTAGCCTCAGTTTCCTTGTCTGTCGTTATATTTAGGCCTCTTCGCCATCTTATATTAACTTTTTAATTAACTTTTTTGTATAATAAGAGACTGAGAACTTGATTTTTTTTTTTTTTTTTAGTAGAGATGGGGTTTCACTGTGTTGGCCAGACTGGTCTCAAACTCCTGACCTCAAGTGATCTACCTGCCTCAGCCTCCCAAAGTGCTGGGACTGCAGGCATGAGCCTCCATGCCCGGCCTGAGAACTTGGCCCTTTGGTCATGGCTTGCAGATTTCAGTATGTATGTTTAAAAGTTAATCTGGAGCTGGGCAGGGTGGCTCATCCTTATAATCCCAGTACTTTGGGAGGTCGAGGCAGGCAGATCACCTGAGGTCAGGAGTTTGAGACCAACCTGGCCAATATGGTGTAAACCCCATCTCTACTAAAAATATAAAAATTAGCTGGGCGTGGTGGCACATACCTGTAGTCCCAGCTACTCAGGAGGCTGAGACAGGAGGATCGCTTGAACCCAGGAGGGAGAGGTTGTAGTGAGTGGAGATCATGCCACTGCACTCTAGCCTGGGCAACAGAGCAAGACTCTTATCTCAAAAAAAAAAACAAAAACTGAGCTGGGCACCGTGGCTCATGCCTGTAATCCCAGCACTTTGGGAGGCAGAAGCAGGCAGATCACTTGAGGTCAGGAGGTCAAAACCAACCTGGTTAACATGGTGAATCCCCGTCTCTACTAAAAATACAAAAATTAGCCGGGAATGGTGGTGCGTGGCTGTAATCCCAGCTACTCGGGAGGCTGAGGCAGGAGAATTGCTTGAACCTGGGAGGCAGAGGTTGCAGTGAGCTGAGATTGTACCATTGCATTCCAGCCTGAGCGACAGAATGAGACTCTAAAAAAAAAAAAAAAAAGTTCACCGGGCACGGTGGCTCACACCTGTAATCCCAGCACTTTGGGAGGCCATGGTGGGCGGATCACGAGTTCAGGAGATGGAGACCCCGACTCTACTAAAAACACAAAAAAATTAGCCAGGCGTGGTGGCGGGCGCCTGTAGTCCCAGCTACTTGGGAGGCTGAATCAGGAGAATGGCGTCAACCCGGAGGCAGAGCTTGCAGTGAGCCGAGATCGCGCCACTGCACTCCAGCCTGGGCGACAGAGCGAGACTCCATCTCAAAAAAAAAAAAAAAAGTTCACCAACCAGAAATGAATCAGACACTGGCTGAAGTGATCCGGGTGATCCGCCACATCTGCCGTCAGGAGGCAGTTTGGCCATTTTGGTTCTTTGCCAGTTAAATGTGGGGCTGGTTGTGGCCTAAGGAGGCCTCGGTCATCTCTGTACCCAGTGCCTTAGAGGCTGATACGTCCTCAGAGATCATCCAGGCAGCCCTGTCCTTTGGCCTGGGAAGACCAAGGCCTCAAGGGAGGCAGGCACCAGCCAGAGGCCACACTGCTGGGCTGAGGCAGGGCCAGGGCTAGAGCCAGAGCCTCCCACCTCCCCACCCAGGTGCCACCTGAACCCCCGGGGCATCGCTGGGCAGGGACCAGGTTGTGTGACGCCGTCTGTCCTCCCCTCAGGACGGAGCTGCTGGGCTGCTACAGTGACCAGGACTTTCTGGCTAAGCTGCACTGTGTGCGCCAGGCCTTTGAGGTGGGTGTGGCCTGGGGCTTCCTCGGGGTTGGGAGGCAAGGGGTAGTCAGGCTGGCCGTGGCTCTGTGGCATGTACGTGGCCTCCTGGTCCCTGGCCCGGCCTGCTCCCACACTGGGCTCCTCTGTGGCAGGTGGGCCACCTACCCGGCCTCTTCTGTGGCCCTCTTCATGGGCTTTGAGGGATCGCCATGCCTGGCAGCTCACTCCCCTCCCTTCCTCCTTCCCTAGGGGCTTCTGGAAGACAAGAGTAACCAGCTTTTCTTCGGGAAAGTGGGCCGACAGATGGTGACAGGCCTGATGACCAAGGCTGAGAAGGTAGCAGGGAGTGGGGTAGGGGGGCAAATTATAAAATGCAAACCACAGAGAGTCCCACTGAGCCCCATCTGCCAGAACCCCTGTGCACAGGCTGATATGTGTTCCTCCTACTCCGTTCTGTAGACTCTGCAACCAGGGATGTCGTTATTCCGTTTCTAAGTCTTTGTGCCCTACTTACCATCCCGCAGTTTACTCTGGAGTGTAGCGGCGCGTGGTGTCCGTCTCTCCATGCCAGCACTGGGAGGGGTGTTCCCCGACTGTGGAGTGTCCCATTGAGTGGAGAGCGCCACACAAAGCCTCCATTCCCTGATAGATGGACACCTGGGCTGTCTGATGTTCACCATCACAGACATCACTACTACAGTCTTCCTTATACAGCTCTCTCGTGAGGTTTTCTGTGTGGCAAAGCCCTGGATATGACATTTCTGGGTCCTGGACATTTAGAAGCCCAGCAGATATTGCTAGTTTGCCCTCCACAAGGCCTTCACAACTTACATCGCTGCCAGCAAATAAGGCTATTTCCTTGCATCTCTAATTAATGATGAGGTTGCAGAATTGTTTTGATGATTGGTTACTCGTCTTTTTTGTTTTCCTTAATGGGTTTGAGCAAAGTTTTGTGAACAGGTTGGACAGATGATTCTGAAACACACATCTAACCTCACTAGCCAGCTACCTACAACCCTCGCTTGTGCCTGCTGCCCTTGGGCTGAAGGCCAAGCTCTGTTTGGTGGTTTGCTGCCCTGTGAGCTTCATCCTGTCCAGCTGAAGGGCCTGCTTCTAGTGCACCAGACTTGCTGCCTGATCTGGGCTTTGCATATGCTGGTCTCTGCCCCAGGAACACTGTTGCTCAATCTTGTTTTTTTTTTTTTTTTTTTTTGAGGCAGGGTTTCACTCCTGCCACCCAAGCTGGAGTGCAATGGCACGATCTCGTCTCACTGCAACCTCCACCTCCCAGGCTCAAATGATCCTCCTACCTCAACCTCCTTAGTAGCTGGGGTTACAGGCATGCGTCACTGCGCCTGGCTAATTTTTGTATTTTTCGTAGAGACAGGGTTTTGCTATGTTGCCCAGGCTGATCTCAAACTCCTGACCTCAGGTGATGCGCCCTCTTTGGCCTCCCAAAGTGCTGGGATGACAGATGTGAGCCACCACACCTGTCCTCAATCTTTTTTTTTTTTTTTTAAATTTTATTGTGAAATACACATAGTAGAGAGTGTAAAAAGTATAGGATTTGGCCAGGCATGGTGGCTCACACTTGTAATCCCAGCACTTGAGAGCCTGAGATGGGAGGATTGCTTGATGCCAGGAGTTCAAGGCTGCAGTGAGCCAATGATTGCACCACTGCTCTCCAGCCTGGTTAACAGAGTGAGACCCTGTCTCAAAAAAAAAAAAAACAAACAAAAACACCCAAAAATTGTAAGATTTTTTTTTTTGAGACAGAGACTTTCTGTGTTGTCCAGGCTGGAGTGCAGTGGCACGATCTTGACTCACTGCAACCTCTGCCTCCCAGGTTCAAGTGATTCTCCTGCCTTAGTCTCCCTCCCAAGTAACTGGGATTACAGGCGTGCGCCACCACACCCAGCTAATTTTTGTATTTTCAGTAGAGACAGGGTTTCACCATGTTTGCCAGGCTGGTCTCAAACTCCTGACCTCAGGTAATCCACCAGCCTCAGGCCTCCTAAAGTGCTGGGATTACAGGTGTTAGCCACCAGGCCCGGCCTATGTATAGGATTTAATGAAAGACAAACCCCGTATAACCAGCACCCAGGTTAAGAAGTAGGACATATACCAGTACCTGGAAGCCCCCCACCCCACTTTTTCCTCTGTCCCCCTCCCTTCCCCCTTCCTTGGTCACTTGTTATCTGAGTACCCCCAGCCTTCTCTGTCCCCAGGAGGTCATCACCTGACTCATCGTCTGACGCCCGAGAGAACCCCTGGGCTCACCGTGGCGGTGTGGCCTCACTGCCCTGCCTCCTGCTCATGGGCTGCCTTGTCCTTCCTCCCCTATTACTCAGTTAGCTCCATGAGGGCCAGGGCCAGAACTCTCCTGGCACAGGTGTGTGCCCCATCCAGGGCCTGGCACAGGACGGGTACTGCATCAGCATTCCTCAGATATTCTCACGGCAGCGGCTGGTTACCTGGCCGTGAGCTCAGTGTGTACTCAGTGGTTCTTCACTACGGGGAGTTCATTCGAGCCTCACTGCAATTTCTGTTTGGCGGATGAGGACACTGAGCCCAGGAAGGGAAGGGGGCTTGTCCAGGGTACTGAGTATGTGAAGGGTAGACTGGATTTGAAGCCAGGTGGCCCGGACCCAGCCTGAGCCCTTAACTTGGTCGGTGGGCCTCCCCAGGAAGCAGGGTGAGTGAACAAGTGAAGGAGGGCTAAGGGGGTGCCAGGGCCCCACCCTCTGGGGAGCTCCCTTTGCAACCTTCCCAGTATGGAACTTTGGTTTTATTAAGAAATGAAAGCCGTTTAGCAGCACCTGAGTGCCACAGCCTGCACCGCGCCCTGGGACTGGAGCAGTAACTGTGGTGGCTCTATTAGGACTGGGGCCAGGCCCTGGCCTGGGAAGATGCTAGCCCTGTGGAAGGCACCGAGGGACTGGGGTTGTAGCATCAGGGCACTCGCTCAACTTGGTGTCAGTGGGGCGACCACAAAACCTCATCACGTATCAGTGTCCTCCTGTGGAAATGGGTGTGTCCTGGGGACCTTATGCGATGACATAGGGCATGCTCAAGTGTCAAGGACCAGCCCATATCTTCATCATTGTCACCATTTACCGATGAGAAAACAGACTCAGGGCGGTTAAGGGACGGCCTAGGATCATCCTGGCAAAATCTCTTTAAAATGTAAATACTTTTTAAGACATTTGGGGCCATGTGCAGTGGCTCTGCCTATAATCTCAGCATTTTGGGAGGCCAAGGTGGGTGGATCACCTGAGGTCCAGACCAGCCTGGCCAACATGGAGAAACCCCGTCTCTACTAAAAATACAAAAATTAGCTGGGTGTGATGGCAGGCACCTGTAATCCTAGCTACTTGGGAGACTGAGGCGGGAGAATCACTTGAACCTGGAAGGTGGAGGCCGCAGTGAGCTGAGATCGCGCCACTGCACTCCTGCCAGGGCGACAAAGACTTAAAGAAAAAAAAAGGCCAGGTGCAGTGTGGCTCATGCCTGTAATCCCAGCACTTTGGGAGGCCGAGGCGGGCAGATCATGATGTCAGGAGATCAAGACCATCCTAGCTAACACGGTGAGACCCTGTCTCTACTAAAAATACAAAAAAAGTAGGCAGGCGTGGTGGCGGGCATCTGTAGTCTCAGCTTCTCGGGAGGCTGAGGCAGGAGAATGGTGTGAACCCAGGAGATGGAGCTTGCAGTGAGCCAAGATCGCACTCCTGCATTCCAGCCTGGGCAACAGAGCGAGACTCCATCTCAAAAAAAAAAAAAAAAAAGGTCACGAGTTAATCCATGCTGAGAACCAACCCTGACACTTAAGTGTTTTTCTACATCTGTAAATGCAGACCCACATCTGAAAAGAGCATCCCAAACCCCAGCTAACCCTCAGGGTCCTAGAGAGTGAAGGATGCATCATGTGTGCCGAGAGCCTCCGTGCTGTGCAGGGCGCTTTAAACACTGTTTGTTGAAGGCTTTGGTGCTGGACTGACTGCGTCACACACGAGCTCAGCAACTGCCCTAGAAGAATCTCATCAGGGCGGGGCTGTAGCTTCTCCCCTTTCCCCGTTGAGGTCCAAGGTCACGGAGATTTGAACCTTCAGCTGCCTGACTCTAATCCTCCCATTCTGTGTCCCTCCAAAGTGAGATCACACGGTCACACTAGGCACTCGTGGAAGGCAGCAGGCGCTCAGCAGAGGAGCTGGCTTGAGACCTGACAGCGTGCCCTGGTTCTCTGGAGAAGCACGTTGTGCTAAGTAGGAGACACTTCTCTGCTACGTTTTCTCTGTGCCTGCTGCGTGGGGATGGGCCCCAGCCGTGCCTTGGCATGTCCCCCATCCACAGGCCAGCCTGTCCCTGTGGGTCTTGTCCAGTGACCAGGATGGGCCGTGCTTCTCCCCACAGAGCCCCAAAGGCTTCCTGGAGAGCTACGAGGAGATGCTGAGCTATGCCCTACAGCCCGAGACCTGGGCCACAACACGGCTGGAGCTGGAGGGCCGAGGGGTGAGTTGTTTTGTGCTGAACCCCAACATCCTGGGCTCCCCTGCATCTGAGCAGCAAGGGGGTTCCTGGGCCAAGCTCTACCTCAGTTCCAAGCGGCTGAGACGGTTCCATCGCTGCTCACAGCCCCCAGTTCCTGCCCTACCGCAGGCCAAGGCGGAGGGAGGAATGGCCTCAGCTACACCCATTGCACAGCAGAGGGGGGAAGACGTGTCCCCCCGATATGTGCTCATGCTCTAGCCCCCCAGCCTCAGTCTCCCCATCTGGAAAGTGGCCCCGAGGCTCCAGCAGTGCCCCCATGCATGAGCCTCCCGGGGGCACCCTCTGCAGGTGGTATGCATGAGCTTCTTCGACATCGTGCTGGACTTTATCCTCATGGACGCCTTTGAGGACCTGGAGAACCCCCCGGCCTCGGTGCTCGCCGTCCTGCGGAACCGCTGGCTGTCAGACAGCTTCAAGGAGACGGTGGGTCACTGCCCTGCTCCCAGACCCACGCTTGCTCACATCAGCCCATGCGGTTGCTTGGCTCCATTCCCTCTGTCCCTAGCACTGGCACCAGGGCTGGGCCCTCACCCCCTGGATCCGGGGCTGCCAGGCCTGGGAGACCGCAGTCTGCTCTGGAGAAGCCTCCAGGGTGCCCCGTTGCTGCCTGGTGCCCCAGTTTAGAACCAACGTGGTGTGCGTTTTCTTCCTATTGAGTGGTTTCACTGCTGTGCTGGTATGAATTCGATCCTTTTTTTTTTTTTTTTTTTTTTTTGAGACAGAGTCTCGCTCTGTCACCCAGGCTGGAGTGCAGTGGCCGGATCTCAGCTCACTGCAAGCTCCGCCTCCCGGGTTCACGCCATTCTCCTGCCTCAGCCTCCCGAGTAGCTGGGACTACAGGCGCCCGCCACCTCGCCCGGCTAGTTTTTTGTATTTTTAGTAGAGACGGGGTTTCACCGTGTTAACCAGGATGGTCTCGATCTCCTGACCTCGTGATCCGCCCGTCTCGGCCTCCCAAAGTGCTGGGATTACAGGCTTGAGCCACCGCGCCCGGCCTCGATCCATTTTAATGCATCCTGTTAAATCAAGTTAAAAGAGGGGAAAGCAAAACCAAAAAGATAAAAAGGCACAGAGCGAGAGACAGCCCAGCACAGGACCCCCAGCAAGGCAAGCAGTGACACTCCAGCAGCCGGGCTGTGCTGCCTGGACCCAGGCTTCTGCGAGGCGGTTTACAGGGGGGAACCATTGCTCCCACAACCACCAAACGATGTGGGAGTGCTGTGTTGTGCTCCTTTGCAGAAGAGGAGACTGAGGCTCAGAGAAGATCCAGCAGTAAGATTAGAGTCTATTCAAGTTTAGGTATGTCTGAGTCCAAAATCAGAGGAGGAAGCAGCAGAGCTTAGGCACCCAGCCCCATCTCCCTGCTTGGAGTGGGGTGAGCTGGGTTTAAGAGCTTGGTCCTGGGCTGACAGAGGGTGAGGGGCTGTGGGCTAGGCCCATTTTGACAGCCGGGGGACATCCTATCTTTGATGTAGGCCTTGGCCACTGCTTGCTGGTCGGTCCTGAAAGCCAAGAGGAGGCTGCTGATGGTGAGTGACTGGGCAGGCCTAGGGGAGCAAGAGCTGGGCTCTGAGGCAGCTTGGTGGGGAGCGGAGCTGGTGCAGGGCGGCCTCGCTGAGCCACTTGGACTTCACTGCTCACGGCCCTGGCCCCCTTCTTCCGCCGTTACCTCTCCCTGGGCCGGGAGCTCCCTAGAGGCGCATGTGGACCCACTTGTTCTCCTCCCCAGGCCCAGCACAGAGCAGGCCACTGGGGAGGGGAACGAACACCCTAGGGTGGTGGCCACAGGGCTGGCAGCTGGCCTGGTGCAGGCATCTCGGTGGGGACAGGATACCCAGGAGCAAGCAGAGCACTGTCCCTCCTGCCCTTTCCCCGCCCCAGTCAGGCTGCTGTAATCTCCGCTCCCAGGCTGCGACTGGCTGCGCTATCTGGGCTGTGGTTTGTCGTTCCCCTCTGCGGCCAGGCTCTGCTGCCCAGCTGATATCAGCTGCCGGGGCCACGTGCTCCAGGCACTTCCCTCAGAGCCACCATGGCCCCACCTTGTGCAGTTCTCACAGCGGCCCACGGTTACCCTGTCTGCACAAGTAAGAATGGGCTTTGAAAGCTCGAGTCACTGCCCAGGGTCATCTAGCAGGAAAGTACATGAGTTGGGGCGACCTCTAAAGCCCAGCCCTTTATGCGACACCTGGGCCTGGTGCCCCAGCCTGGCCCCTCAGCCTTGTGCCCACCCGCAGGTGCCCGATGGTTTCATCTCCCATTTCTACTCCGTATCGGAGCATGTGAGCCCTGTCCTAGCCTTCGGCTTCCTTGGACCCAAACCTCAGCTCGCTGAAGTCTGTGCTTTCTTCAAGGTAAACAGGGAGCAGTTCTTGTTCTTTCCTGACCCCTGCGCTGGGCACAGGCGTCCTGGGAGGTGCCAGGACTGGGGTGAGGGCCTGGGCCTAGGCCTGCTCCCAGAGAGAAGGCAGAGCCGGACCCACGTGGGTCCAGAGGAAGCAGCAAGAGGGAGGAACCTGGGGATGGAGAGGACAGGCTGGAGCTCTGGTGGTGGAGAAGGGGACTTGGGGTGACTTGGAGGGCATCATGGTGGGCAGTGGCCTGCGCCAGGCCCGACACCGGCCCTGCTCCCCCAGCACCAGATTGTACAGTACCTGAGGGACATGTTCGACCTGGACAATGTGCGCTACACATCAGTGCCCGCGCTGGCAGACGACATCCTGCAGCTGTCCCGGCGCCGCAGCGAGATCCTGCTGGGGTACCTGGGGGTGCCCGTGGCCAGCAGCACAGGCCTGAATGGGACGCTACCCCGAGAGAACGGGCCCCTGGGGGAGCTGCCGTAGAGGTGGCACGGGCTGGGAGGCGGCAGAGAGAAGGCTCCTCCTCCCTTCCCTGGGTTGGTATCTGACAGCTGTGGTGGCTAAGGGCCAGTTGCCCCTGACCTTGCCCCACCCCCATCATCTGGGAGTCCCCAAGGCCTAGAGGGGAAATTTCCATGGAGAAGAATGGAACAGTCCCTGGGGGAAGCAGAGGCCAGGACCAGTGGGGCCTCCGGGAGAGAAAGGCAGTGAGAGGGGAGTGTTGTGGAGAATTGGGATAGGCAGAGCTGGGATGCCCCAGGTGGGGAACTCCAAAACCTCCCATTGCCCCAGGGCTGCTGACAAGGGGGCTGGGAGGGTGGAAGTGAAGGATGGGGCACAGAGCCCTGTGGTGAAGGTCACAGTGTCCTGAGCTAGAAGCCACCTGTGGCTGCAAGGTCTCCAGCATCCAGGCATCCGGCTGTCCTGTCCTGATGGCCTCCCCACCTCGGCCGCCTTCTCAGAGAGTTTGCAACTCCAGAGGAGGAGAGTGGGGCCACCTTGATGGGCAGCAGGTCCGGGCCATCCAGAGGTGGGGCAGAGGTGGGCCTCCCACTCTTGTGCTCTCATCTGGGCAGGGACTGGACCCTTGACAAACCCAAGCACCAAACCAGGACACTGTCCTTTGACATTCCCTCACCCTGCCAAAGATCGACATTTCTCCTCCCACCTCTGTCACCACCAAAGATGGGCGGAGGTGGAGCTGGGCCCTCCTGCCCCCGCCCATCCCCCTTCCATGAGCCCGGACCTCCCTGGGCGGTGCTAGGCTCTGAGCTGGGGGATCTGACCAGGTGTCACTCAGGCCCCTGTCACCCGTGGGCCCGGGGACCACGTTGGGGGAGGTCGAGAGGATGTATGTGGCTGGACCAGCTTCCCCACCCTCATTAGGACAAGAAACTGTCCAGCACTTTGCCTTCAGTTCAACGCACAAACACTCCTGGGGCCTCACAGGGGCAGAGCTTCCCCTGGGCCTGCAGAGAGACTCCTGTTAGCAGCGATGTTCTCATGCCGCAGGGTCCTGTCGGCCCGGCAGACTCACTTCTCAGTGTCCTCACCTGAGCAGGTGTCTGTGGCCCCAACGCATTCTGCTGGGGCTCTGCCCTTTCCAGGTTGAGAGTCCTGTGGGAGAAACAGACTCCCCTCCTGGGTTTCCACACTCAGGAGTCAGAGGACTGGCTCCTGTGACCAGGGCCCCTCTCCCCTGGAAGGGAAAGGGGTCTGGGGATGGGAGGGTGCACCACAGAGAGGAGATGATGCTGGCCATGGCCATCTTCTGTGGGCCTCTTCCCAGACACAGATTCCATGGGCACTAACTCGCCTCCCAGGCTGATGCCTGGAGGCAGCCTCCAGGGCAGGAAGGACCCTGTGCTCCCCACCCCTCATCCTGACATCCTGTTCATTTGCACTTACCCTGTGCTGTGAATGTAATGGTGGGCCTTGGCCCTGCCCACTCTGATTTGCATTTTCATTTGTCTTTGTTTACACATCCGTGCACTGCCTGTAAGAGTCGATTGTCACAGCTTCGACTGACTTTCGGATGGTAGAGTGTGTGCACTGACTGTGAGTCGAATAAACAATTGAAACGATTTCCTTCCACTTTGCCATGTTGTTGGTTATGTGCATGAATGTTTGCTTCTTGGGGCAGAGCAGGGCACCTGCTCTTTGGGGTGCCATGGGTGAAGGTTCCAGGACAAAGGTCAGGAGAAGCCTGGTGGGGGCTGTGATCCTACTTGGGGCCACTTGGCTGCCTGACAGGGTCCAGCCATCCCTAGGCAGGGAGCCCTGGTGGTCAGCGGGGAAGGGTGGGGAGTGGCCAGTGCCACGCTCAAGGCCATGGATGCGCGGTGGGCAGCCTAGCTGTGGACCCCACTCAGACACCATCTTAGGGAAGTCGATTCTCACTGGCCCTCAGTTTCCACATCTGTAAAATGCAGGCACTGGACCAGGCCAAGGTGTAGACTCACAGGCTTAAAGGTGGTTACCACCCAAGATGTGAGAGCTGGGGGAGCGGCTGGAACAGTGGGAACAGGTCCAAGCCTGCCGAATCGTTACATGTTTTCATGGGCAGCTGGAAATCACAAGTTTTATTTTAAAGGTTTTTAAAAAAGAAACTTGCCGGGCACGGTGGCTCAAGCCTGTAATCCCAGCACTTTGGGAGGCCGAGACGGGCGGATCACGAGGTCAGGAGATCGAGACCATCCTGGCTAACACGGTGAAACCCCGTCTCTACTAAAAAGTACAAAAAACTAGCCGGGCGAGGTGGCGAGCGCCTGTAGTCCCAGCTACGCGGGAGGCTGAGCCAGGAGAATGGCGTAAACCCGGGAGGCGGAGCTTGCAGTGAGCAGAGATCCGGCCACCGCACCCCAGCCTGGGTGACAGAGCGAGACTCCGTCTCAAAAAAAAAAAAAAAAAAAAGAAACTTAAAAACAATTTTTCAAATGTACAGAAAAATTGAAAAAAACATATAAAGAACACTCATAAAACCAACACCTCTGGTCATGTAATTAATATTTGCCATGTTTATCTCATGTATTTCTAAAATACTTTAGCCTAAGTTTCAGGCATGTACTTTACTCTTAAACCTTTAAGCAGAGTTTAAAAACAAGGTAGTTGGCCAGGCGTAGTGGCTCACGCGTTTAATCCCAGCACTTTGGGAGGCTGAGGCCGGCGGATCACGAGGTCAGGAGATCGAGACCATCCTGGCTAACACAGTGAAACTCTATCTCTACTAAAAATACAAAAAAAATTAGCTGGGTGTGGTGGCAGGTACCTGTAGTCCCAGCTACTCGGGAGGCTGAGGCAGGAGAATGGCGTGAACCCGGGAGGCAGAGCTTACAGTGAGCCGAGATCGTGCTACTGCATTCCAGCCTGGGCGACAGCGAGACTCTGTCTCAGAAAAAAAAAAAAAAAAAAAAAAAGAGGGTAGTCACTTTCTCGTAAGTGGGAGCTGAATGATGAGAACACATGGACACACTGCAGGGAACACACACTGGGGCCTGTTGGAGGGCAGGGGTGGGGAGAAGGGAGAGCATCAGGAAAAACAGCTAGTGGATGCTGGGCTTAATACCCGGGCGATGGGATTGCTGGGCGCAGTGGCTCATGCCTGTAATCCCAACACTTTGGGAGGTCAAGGCAGGTGGATCACTTGAGGCCAGGAGTTCAAGATCAGCCTGGCCAACATGGTGAAACCCGTCTCTACTAAAAAATACAAAAACTTGGCCAGGTGTGGTGGAGGGTGCCTGTAGTCTCAGCTGCTTGGGAGGCTGAGGGACGAGAAGTGCTTGAACCCGGCGGGCAGAGGTTGCAGTGAGCTGAGATCATGCCACTTCACTCCATTCTGGGTGACAAAGGGAACTCCATCTCAAAAAAAAAAAAAAAAAAGGAAAACCTAGGTGATGGGATGATCTGTGCAGCAAACCACCATGGCACACATTTACCTATGTAAGAAATCTGCACATCCTGCACATGAATCCCTGAACTTAAAAAACAAAAAACAAGGTCATTCTCCAGAATAACCACAATACTGTGATCACACCTAAAAAAAAAAAAAAAAAAATTCTCGGGGCCGGGCATGGTGACTCATGCCTGCAATCCCAGCACTTTGGGAGGCCGAGGTGGGGGGATCACATGAGGTCAGGAGTTCAAGACCAGCCTGGCCAACATGGTGAAACCTCGTCTCTACTAAAAATACAAAAATTAGCCAGGCATGGTGGTGCAGGCCTGTAATCCCAGCTATTTGGGAGGCTGAGGCAGGGGAATCATCTGAATCATCACTGCGGAGGTTGCAGTGAGCCGAAATCGCACCACTGCACTCCAGCTTGGGCGACAGAGCAAGACTGTCTCAAAAACAAACAAACAACAAAGAAAAAACAATAATTTTCTAATGTCTTTGCTGAAAATAAGAGCTTTTCCCAATCAACTGGGGATAAACTCCATCTCAAAAGAAGGATAAATGCTCGACTCTTACAGATTTTAGAGACATGAGCTGATATATTAGCCACTTCTCATGCTGGCAAATGTTTGTTTTGGTGTTTTTTGTGTTTTTTTTTTTTTGGAGACACAGTCTCACTCTGTCACCCAGGCTGGAGTGATGGTGTCACTCTATCACCCAGGCTGGAGTACAGTGGTGGTGTGGTGATCTCAGCTCACTGAAGACTTGACCTCACAGGACCAAGTAATCCTCCCGCCTCAGCCTCCCAAGCAGCGCACCACCACTCCTGGCTAAGTTTTGTATTTTTTGTAGAGACGGGGTCTTGCTGTGTTGCCCAGGGTGGCCTCAAACTTCTGAGCTTAAGCAATTCCCCCTCTTGACCTCCCAAAGTAGGAGGCATGAGCCACTGTGCCCAACTTGTTTTGGTTTGTTTTAAACAGTTTTAATAAGGTATAATTCATACATCATAGATTCACTTGCTTTAATGTTGTTTTAAATAAATTTACAAAGGTGTGTACCAATTACCTTGGTATGGCTGGAGAACATTTGCATCACCCCCGTGATGCCCACTTGTAGTAAATCCCCCAGTCCCAGGCCAGCATCAAGCTACTCTCTGTATTGATTTGCCTTTTCTGGGCATTTGCTGTAAATGGAATCATCCAATGGGCGGCCTTTATGCTGGGCTTCTTCAGGTGCAAGCATGTTTTGGAGGTTTGTCCATCTGTGGTATGTTTCAGTATTTTATTTCCTTGTTGCTGCACAGTATTCTGCAAATGACCTTTTCCTCTTTTTTTTTTTGGAAGAGTCTTACACTGTCGCCCAGGCTAGAGTGCAGTGGCGTGATGTTGGCTCACTGCAACCTCTGCCTCCTGGGTTCAAGCGATTCTCCTGCCTCAGCCTCCCAAGTAGCTGGGACTACAGGTGCCAGCCACCATGCCCAGCTTTTTTTTTTTTTTTTTTTTTTTTGAGACAGAGTTTCACTCTTTTTGCCCAGGTTGGAGTGCAATGGCGCAATCTTGACTCACCGCAACCTCCGCCTCCCGGGTTCAAGCGATTCTCCTGCCTCAGCCTCCCGAGTAGCTGGGATTACAGGCATGCGCCACCACCCCGGCTAATTTTGTATTTTTAGTAGAGATGGGGTTTCTTCGTGTTGGTCAGGCTGGTCTTGAACTCCCGACCTCAGGTGATCTACCCACCTCGGCCTCTCAAAGTGCTGGGATTACAGGCGTGAACTACCATGCCCGGGAATTTTTGTATTTTTAGTAGAGGTGGGGTTTTACCATATTGGTCAGGCTGGTCTGGAACTCCTGACCTCATGATCCACCCACCTCAGCCTCCCAAAGTGCTGGGATTACAGGTGTGAGACTCCACGCCTGGCCACCTCTCAGAGGTTTTTACAACCGAAACTGTCACTTCTAGTTTGACATCACAGGGATCCAGGGCTTCCACAGCCTCCACTGAAATGGCAGTTTCCCGAGGGCAGCACCCAGCTGGCTATGTTCACCCTTCATCCCTGATGCCCACACATGGTCTGGCATGACAGAGGAACTCAAATGTTTCCTGAAGTCAACAAATGAACCTCCAATCCAGAAGGCAGCATCACCATGTTTGGGGAAAGAGGCTGTATTAGTCTGTTTTCACGCTGCTGATAAAGACTGGGTAATTTATAAAGAAAAAGATGTTAATGGATTCATAGTTCCATGTGGCTGGGCAGGCCTCACGATCATGGTGGAAGGCAAAAGGCATGTCCTACATGGCAGCAGGCAAGAGGGAATGAGAGCCAAGCAGAAGGGGGAACCCCTTATAAAACCATCAGATCTCATGAGACTTATTCACTACCACGAGAACAGTATGGGGGGAACCACCTCCATCATTCAGTTACCTCCCAGCAGGTCCCTCCCACAACATGTGGGAATCATGGGAGCTATAACTCAAGATGAGATTTGGGTGGGGACACAGCCAAACCGTATCAGAGGCCAAGAGAGGGAGAGAGCCTTGTTTCCTAAGGGCTTGCTGGGACTCTGAGCACAGAGCAGCGTGGCTGGGGTGCGGTGCAGTCAGACTCTGTACCTCTAATCTCAGGGCCACCTTGTCTGTGAACTCCCTGCCAGAGGAAAGGCCAGAGGTAAAAGGCCAGACCGTGCCCTGGGACAGCTCTGGAAAAGCCTGGGTTTCAGGGCTTGTCTGAGAACCTATGGGTCAGTGGGAGGAGGTGGCCAGCAGCTTGCTTCATGAGACGCAGGGGGTTCTGAACCTGGGCCAGGAGGCCATGGCAAACAGTGTGCCACTCCGAGCCTCACCGTCCTCAGCTACAAGCTGGGCACACTCAGGGCTGCCCTGCAGGGCTGTTGTGAAGGTAACAAGAAGGACGCAGCACCTCTCAGGATGCACAGAGCTGGTGCTGAGAACATCACTGGTCAAACCCTCAGCTCAGAGGGAGGATACAGGCAGCTTGGGCAGCTTCCCCTGGGGCTCCTGGTCATATTCAGGCCTGCACCGCCCAGCCCCTGTCCGACAGCCGGGTCCCACTGTGTCACCACTTCCATCTCCTGCGACTCTGCGAGGGCTCCTAGGCACATCTCCCTCAGAAATGAATCCACAGCTACAAATCCACAGGTACGAATCCATAGCCGTGCACAGGTGTTCACAGCAGCACTACTTCTAACACCCCAAACTTAGAAACACCCAAATGTCCATCAAGACTAGAATGGGGGCTGGTCGCAGTAGCTCACATCTGTAATCCCAGCACTTTGGGAGGCTAAGGCAGGAGGACTGTCTGAGGCCATGAGTTCGAGACCAGCCTGGGCAACACAGCGAGACCCTGTCTCTATAAAAAATTTAAAAAGACTAGAATGGGAAATAAACTGTGGAATGTTCACCCCATGGAATACCGCACAGCAACAAGAGGAAGCAAATTTTCACCGGAGGCTGCAGCGTGGCTAACGCTCATAACCATAATGTGAGTGAAGAAGCCACATACACAAAAAGTGCAGACTGCAGGCTTCCGTTGACAGAAATTCCACAATCCAGGCCAGGCTCCATGGCTCATGCCTGTAATCCCAGCTCTTTTGGAGGCCGAGGCGGGCGGATCATGAGGTCAAGAGATCAAGACCATCCTGGTCAACATGGTGAAACCCCGCCTCTACTAAAACTACAAAAAAATTAGCTGGGCATGGTGGTACACATCTGTAGTCCCAGCTACTCGGGAGGCTGAGGCATGAGATTTGCTTGAATCCGGGAGGCGGAGCTTGCAGTGAGCTGAGATCACGCCACTGCACTCCAGTCTGGGTGACAGAGTGAGACTCTGTCTCAAAAAACAAACAAAACAAAACAAAACAAAAATGAAATTATACAATCCAGCCAAACCGAAGGTATGGTGTCGGAAGTTGGAAGTCACCTGGGGTGACTGGAGGGGGCGCCAGGGCTCCTAAGGTCCTGGTTCCTGATGTGGGGGCTGCTTACATGTATGCTTAGTTTGTGAAACTACACCAAGCTGTATACGTTTGATTTCTGAAATTTTCTGTATGAAATATACACATGTACATATATATATGTATATATATAATTTTTTTTTAGATGGTCTTGCTCTGTCACCCAGGCTGGAGTGCAGTGGCATGATCTCGGTTCACTGCAACCTCTGCCTCCCGGGTTCAGGCAATTCTCCTGCTTCAGCCTCCCAAGTAGCTGGGACTACAGGTGCATGCCACCACACCCAGCTAATTTTTTTTTTTTTTTTTTTTTTTGAGACGGAGTCTCACTCTGTCACCCAGGCTGGAGTGCGGTGGCACGATCTCGGCTCACTGCAAGCTCCGCCTCCCGGGTTCACGTCATTCTCCTGCCTCAGCCTCCCGAGTAGCTGGGACTACAGGTGCCCGCCACCGCACCCGGCTAATTTTTTGTATTTTTAGTAGAGACAGGGTTTCACTGTGTTAGCCAGGATGGTCTCGATCTCCTGACCTCATGATCCGCCCGTCTCGGCCTCCCAAAGTGCTGGGATTACAGGCGTGAGCCACCGCGCCCGGCCAATTTTTGTATTTTTAGTAGAGATGGGGTTTTGCCATGTCGGCCAGGCTGGTCTTAAACCCCTGACCTGAAGTAATCCGCCTGCCTTGGCCTCCCAAAGTGCTGGGATTATAGCAGTGAGCCACTGCACCCAGCCGTGTGTGTGTGTGTGTGTGTGTATATATATATATATTTTTTTTTTGAGACAGAGTTTCGCTCGTTGCCCAGGCTGGCGTGATGTCGGCTCACTGCAACCTCCGCCTCCTGGATTCAAGCGATTCTCCTCCCTCAGCCTCCCAAGTAGCTGTGATTACAGGCATGTGCCACCTCGCCTAGCTACTTTTTGTATTTTTAGTAGAGATGGGGTTTCGCTATGTTGGCCAGGCTGGTCTTGAACCCGTGACCTCAGGTGATCCACCCGCCTTGGCCTCCCAAAGTACTGGGATTACAACCCAGCCATATTTTTGAGACAGGGTCTTACTCTGTTGCCCAGGCTGAAGTGTAGCAGCAGGATCACAGCTCACTGTAGCCTTGACCTCCCCAGCTCATGTGATCCTCCCATCTCAGCCTCCCGAGTAACTGGGACCACAGGCATGTGCTGCTATGCCTGGCTAATTTTTAAAAATTTGTTTGTAGAGATGAAGTCTTGATGTATTGCCCAGGCTAGTCTTGAACTCCTGAGCTCAAGTGATCCTCCCGCCTCGGCCTCTCAAAGTGCTGGGACTACAGGTTTAGTCACCATGCCTGCCCTGAATGTTCTATTTGAAACAAGAAAACCAAACCGAACCCAACAACAAACCCATCTTTCAGAGCTCCCCTCTGTCCCCACTCACAGTGCCCTCAGAGTTTCCGGCGGCCAGGCCCCTGTGGACCTCCCCCCGACCACGTTACTCCTTCTCTCCCTCTTGCCCACTTCATCCAGCCACACTCGGGCCCCAGGGCACCGGCTTACACTGTTCTCTCTGCCAGGAAAACCCTCCCTGGGTAACTCCGTTTCATTTTGTAGTTCCTCATCTTCATCCTCTCTCGGGAGGTTCCCTGCACGGACAGGCCTGCATTTCATGGACTTTGCTCCTGAGGTCTATCTGCGAGCAGCAATGTGGCCCAGATCATGGATGGCTGCCCTGTCCCAGGTAACTATTCTGGGAAGCTTCCAGCCCGCTCCTCACACCTCCTGCTTTTCAGGGGCTAATAATGGCAGTGCCTGAGGAAACCGAGGCCAGCTAACCCCGATGAGCCCAGGCTGGGAGAGCGCACAGCAGGGCTAGGGGAAGTGGGCCTTCTGGGCTCCCTAGTAGGTTGTGAGTCGCCATCATCCCCGGCCACACAGGCCAGCTCACCGCACCTGCTCCACTGGCCTGGCCACTCGCAGACAGAGCCACTCTCTCAGTGGGATTTCCTGGGTTATTCTCACCTCCCCTCAGGGGCCCTCATGTCACTTATCAGCACTTGCTCTAGGTCTGGTCTGGACCCGGCTCAGGGTGTACCAGGCCCTGTCCTCATGTTGCCCAGGGCTTCTCCAGTGGTGGCTGTAACCACCTGTATCAGAATTCCCAGAGCACATAAGAACGCAGGCACCTAGGCTCCAACCCAGACCTACTGGATCAACCCAGGCCCTACTGTGACCCAGGAATCTGCGTTTTCTACAGGCTGATCTCAGCACTCTGTGAAGTCTGAGAGCTGCCGCTCACTGGGAGGGATAAGGAACCGATTACAGTCCAGTGAGGTCAGGGCTGACACAGGACAGGAAATGCAATCGTGAGAGCCCAGTACTGGCCCCTCACTTGGCTGTGGAAACCTGTAAGTCGAGGAGACACCTGAGCCAGATTTGGCAGGGCAAAGTAGGGCAGGAGAGGCGGTACATCCCATGCAGCAAAACAGCACATAGTGGCCAGGGGCGGTGGCTCACACCTGTAATCCCAGCACTTTGGGAGGCCGAGGTGGGTGGATCACGAGGTCAGGAGATCAAGACCATCCTGGCCAACACGGTGAAACCCCGTCTCTACGAAAAACACAAAAATTAGCTGGGCGTGCCACTGCACTCCAGCCTGGGTGACAGAGTGAGCCTCTGTCTCAAAAAAAAAAAAAAAAAAAAATTAGCTGGGCATGGTGGCTCACGCTTGTAATCCCAGCATTTTGGGAGCCAAGGCAGGTGGATCACCTGAGGCCAGGAGTTCGAGACCAGCTTGGCCAACATGGTAAGACCCTGTCTCTACTAAAAATGCAAAAACTAGCCGGATGCGGTGGCGTGTGCCTGTAGTCACAGCTACCCAGGAGGCTGAGACAGGAGAATCACTTGGACCCAGGAGGCCGAGCGAGATCGTTCCACTGCACTCCAGCCTGGGCCTCAGAGCAAGACACTGTCTCAAAAAACAAACAAACAAACAAACAAACAAAAACACGTGCTAGGGGCAGGAGACAAGAGGCTGAGCCCTCCCAGCCCACCTTACCTAGACTGCAATCCAGTCCAGCCAGAGACAGAATCGGATAGGAGAGGTGAAGGCGGGTGGGAGGGTGTGGCTGTTCACGCAGGAATGTCTTGGGAAAACTGAAGGGTAGGTGGAAAACCGACTTCTTGTTTGAAATGCTCCCAAAACGCCTCATTAAGTAGCATAAACGTGAATGAATCAATAAATCTTTGTTAAATGAATGAAAGGAGGAAGGAGTCCTTAATTGCAGCTAAGCTTCCACTCTTAAGTATCAGTTAAGCTTCTGTTCAGTCCAGCGTTTAGGGCACCTTCTGCGCGCCCCGATCCACACACTTTTCACAAAAAGGTCGCCTGCTCTGTATGACTTGCCCTTTCGCCGGCCAGTATGGGGCGGAGGGAAATAAGCCCCCTCTGCTCTCTGGTCTCAGTTTACTCGTAACTGAAAGTGGGTCGGTTCAAACCCCCTGGGGCTGAGGTTGCCTCCCCTCGTCGAGCACGCGCTGTCGGACGCGCAGTTCCCTCAGACCACGGGTCGACTCGGGGTACCAGAGAAGCCTTCACTCAGGGCGCAGGTCCCAGCCGAACCAAAGCTCCCACCAAAGTTCAACACGCCCCCAAAGCCAGCCCCTGATTGGCCCGCCCTGCCCACACGCTGAGGCAGCTTCACCTTCTGATTGGCTGTTATGCTCCCTGTTCTGTGCTGGAACCCTCCCCTTCTCTGATTGGCCAGGCGCCTACCTGCGCTCGCCCCAGATTGGGCGCCAGCTGGGCCGGCTCGTTGGCTCCCAGGGGCCCCGCTCTCTGATTCGCCGCTCGGGCCAGCCCCACGGCCTGCACGCTGAATGGCTGCGCCGCTACCTATATTGACCACCGATTGGGTGCACGGCGCCTCTCCGGCGTGATAGGTCAGGACCACCGCCCCCCTGGCTCCCCATTGGCTGCTCGAAGAAGCCCGGTCTCCGGGTAAGATGGCAGCGGACGGACAGTGCTCGCTCCCCGCTTCATGGCGGCCGGTGACCCTCACCCACGTCGAATATCCTGCAGGTAAAAGGCGGTCCCGGCTCCGAGGACGCCTTCCCGGGGACGGCCTCTCAGTCCCGGGCGCTCCGGCCTGCGCGAGCCCGCGGAGGGGGCGCCGGGGGACCGGGGTGGGAACTGTCAAATAGTGAGCCATGGAGGGGCTCGGCCGGCACGCGCGCCGCGCAGGCGCAGTGGTGCGGGGATGAGCTGGGCGAAATTGTGAGGCGCTCGCTCGCGCACTCTGCGGCTGCGCGGTCGGGGCGCTCCCCAGGGTCCCGGGGCGCCGGTGGGCTGAAATGGGGTGGGGATCTGTGTGAGGCGAGAAAAGATCCCTGGTCTGGACCTTGGCCCTTCTCCCCCGCCCTCCGCTGCCCCAGAGAGGCCGCACTCCCGCTCCAGCGTGCAGGGAGTGTCTGCTTCGAACAGTGCTTTGGGCTGCTTGTAAGAGAAAGAGCTCCCCGTTGCTGGGAGTGTGCAAGGTGAAGCCAGGCTTTTGAGTACTTGTGGTGCCACGCCTTGATCAGGGCACGACTCCACAACGGAGAGGACCCGATGAGGGGGCGGGCAGCCTCGGGATCTTGACTTCTGGAGCTTCCTATCAGACACACCTCTCGAAGCGCAGGGCTTTCCAGTTGAGAGGTCCATTAGCGGCGTTCTGGAAGCTGTCTAGTAAGAGTGGCGCAGAGCCTGGGAGTGGGGGCCTGACCCATCTGGGTTCCAGTTGAGGCGGAGGCCTTGTGCAGGTGCCTGCCTCTGCTTAAGTTACTTCATCTCTAAAGTGGAACTGATTACAGTGCTTACCTTCTGGTGATGGTGTGAGCATCAAATAGCAGGAGGCACAAGAAGGGCTGAACAGTGCCCGGCATGCAGTAAGCGTTCAGCAAATACTTGCAGTTAATGTTATCCCACCTTCCAGGACCCTCCCTGGGTAGGATGGTTGAGTGCCAGGGAAGGTTGGGCCCCCCTCACTGAGCCCTGGTCGCCTGGGAAGGGCCCGCTCATGCTGCTGTCTTGCGAGATGTGAGAACCTGGCTCCGCTGAGGGCACCAGGATCGAATGCCAAAGAACTTAGACCCTGGTGTTCTGGGTTGTACTGGGGATGGTATGGCCCTGCCAGGTGCTGGGCCCTGCCTGCCTGCCTGTCTAACATTTATCCATCCATTCATTCATTCAGCCAATATCCGCTGAACACTTCTGAGTGCTAGGCCCTGGGCTAGCTCTGGTTTTAGAATGCTTAACAGGGCCTGAAATATCCCTGCACTCCTGCACTGTGAAAACCGGCTGCTTTATAAGAGGGAAAGCCAAAGCCTGGAGGTGGGGAAAGACTTGCTAAGGCCTCTGCACCTACACAGCTTCCCTGCCTGGCCTCAGAGTAGCTTCTTGGGAGTGCTCACAATCCAGCAAGCCAGAAGGAAACTGGCAGGCAGTTGTGTGCAGCATAATACAGGCTGTGATGGACCTGGCTGAGCCTGGAGCATCTGGTGAGGTCTAGTCCTCTATCAATGCTTCTGTGGTTCCCTGCACTTCTCCATCACACCCCTCATCACACCGTCACTTGCTTACTTAATTCATTCAATACTTTTTGAGCCCAGTTAAGAGCCAGGCCCTGTGCTGGGCTTGGGAGATAGAGTGGGGTATAAAGAGACCCTGTCCATATTCTCAGATGCCGTCCTGATTATCTACACTAGCAGATCATGAACTGTGCCTGGATGGCAGATTCTCCCGTCAGACTGCGAGCTCTGCACTGGCAGGGACGTATGTGTCTTTTTTTGCCACTGTGGTGACGTTTGTTGAGTTCACCCAGAGAGCATCCCAGGTGGGGAAACTGTGTGCAAAGGTCCAGAAGTAGGACAGGGCATGGTGCGCTCAGGGAACTTGAGTTTGGTCCTTGGAACTGGAGCAGAGGGTGAGAGGGAAGCAGGGCCAGGACTGTGCAGGGCCAGATGAGCCGGGCTGAGGGGGAGCTTGTCCTAAGGGGAGTGGGAGGCCTGAGGGGGCTTGGATCAGAGAGTGGAGAGGCCAGAGTCCCTGGTAGCATCTTCAGGAAAACCCCAGGGTAGTACTGGCTCTGGGACAGGCTATGGAGATGGCTAAAGCTTTGGGGGTACCCGTCATTCACTGTCATCTTGGCCCAGTGCTGTGGAGGTGAGTTTCGTAGTGGAGAGGCCCAGGAAAGAGAAGGGACTCACCCACTGTCACCCAGTGGGACTGTGGCAGCACCAGCACTTGAACCCAGGCACTTAGCTGGGCTGCTCTGCTCTCCCAGGCCAACTCCAGGCCAGCCTGACCCTGGGTAGGATGGGCTGGGTAGGATCCTGGGTGCGGATGAGGCCAGACATGTGTGTGTCTATGTCTTCAGCCCTGGAATTCGGGCTCAGCCCTCTGTGGACACCTTCCCTGCTGCTTGTGTGAGGCTGGTGGCTTGGACCATTTCCCACACTGGGTTCTCCCCACCTCTGCCCCAACATGGAAGTGTCCTGGTTGCCAGGGACCAAGCTAGGTGTCTCACAGGTCCCATCTCATTGAGTCTCATGCAGCTGTAGGAGGTAGGCACTAATATCCCTGTTCCACAAGTGGGTGAGCTGAGGCTTGAATCCTTGCCTCAGTTCATGCAGCCAGTGAGTGCGGGCATAGGAGCTGAACCATGCCCTCAGACCCCAGAGTGGCTACATAGCTGCCTGTCTCAAATGGTGAGGGTGGCCTTCGGACTCAGCCTCCCCTGTCCTTGGATTCTCAGCTTGAGTGTCCCCATTTCCTAAAAGGGCCCAGTGTTCCTCCGATGCCTCCATCCCAGGCGTGATAGGAGTGTCAGAAGCTGGTAATCAATAGGTAGGCAGTTTACTGCGAGAGAAGCGGTGAGCAGCTGTTACTGTGGCCATATTGGGCTTGGTTTCTGTCCGAGTCTTCAGTGTGGACCCAAGTCTGTGTGGTGTCCAGAGAATGTTGGATTTCCCCGGAGGCCCAGGGCTCAGCCAGGGCAGCCCCAGCACAACAGTGTGTGGATCTCATATGCCTTCCAGGCTGCCTCCCAGGTCCCGGGCTCCACCTCTGGAGTCACCAGGCCGGGTTCACCTTCCTGCTTTGGCAGGAGGGATTGGTCTAGTGTCTGGACCAGGTCAGAGACTTGGACTTTAGTCCTGGTCCCACCTCCTTCTGGCTGTGTGACCTTGGGTGAGTCACATAGTTACTCTGGGATTCAGTTTCTTCATCTATAGAATGGGAACAGTCAAGGCACCTGCTTTAAACGCATGCTGTGTGCACTTTAGTGCTAAGTAATAGACAGCATCACATATGACTGTGACTGAGTTGGCACAACCGACTGGTAAACAGATGTCCGTGGCTGCCTGGCCCCCATGCTTCAGGCCCTGCCGGGACCTCCTTTCTGGCTCAGGCCCTGCTTGCAGGGGGCTGGCCCCTCTTTTGATGCCTGTACCCTGTCCTCATTCTGTTCTCTGTCTTGCCAGGTGATCTCTCTGGCCACCTCCTTGCCTACCTGAGCCTCAGCCCTGTATTTGTCATCGTCGGTTTTGTGACCCTCATCATATTTAAGCGGGAGCTGCACACGGTGAGTCTGTCCTGCCCACACCCTCCCCACGCCCCCCCCCCCCCCAGTGTCCCCACCCTGCTTTGGGCAGCCTGTCTGCCCCTCAGCCCAGGGTTTGCCTTCTCGTTCCTGCGTCCACCTGTCTTCAGATGCGTGGAGCCTCCTGACTGGTTCTCGGTTACTCACCTGTTGGGCTGGGAGGTTCAGTCAGAGGCCGTGGTCTTTGGGACTAGGTAGCAGCCAACAGGTGCAAAGAGGCCCAGCTGACCGTACGTCTTCCCCAGCAGATCTCCTTCCTTGGAGGCCTGGCACTGAACGAGGCGGTCAACTGGCTGATCAAAAACGTCATCCAGGAGCCACGGCCCTGTGGAGGTAGGGCCTGGGCTGCCAGGGCCTGAGGGTCCCCCAGGTTGGGGCGTTACTGGGAGGTCTGCATCCTCCCATGATGCCCTGGTCTCCTCTCTCTCCCAGGCCCCCACACAGCAGTGGGCACGAAGTACGGGATGCCCTCCAGCCACTCCCAGTTTATGTGGTTCTTCTCCATCTATTCCTTCCTTTTCCTGTATTTAAGGTGAGTTTCTCCCCCGGCTGGGATGGCCCTGAACTGGCTCAGGCCGAGCTCTGCTAGGGACTCACTGCTAGCCCTTCGAATGTCCCTGGGGTGGGAGGGGCTGCAGCGGAGGCAGAAGGTACCCAGGGAGCATTTGGATGGGGCCAGGGACTGTTTGGGAGGCCTGGGCTGGGCTGTGGGCTGAGGTCATCTGGTGGGCGTGTTTTCCCAGAATGCACCAAACAAACAACGCCAGGTTCCTGGACTTGCTGTGGAGGCACGTACTCTCCCTGGGACTCCTCGCTGCGGCCTTTCTAGTCTCCTACAGCAGGTATGGAGGAGGGAGAGCCCCTGTCTGCACCCTGCCCGTGTGGTGTCCTGCTGATCCTGGTCCCTCTGGGACCCCTCCATGGACCCTAGTCCCAGAGCCTGTAGGGCAGGACTGGAAAAGGGGTCCCAGACCTCTAGTTTTAAAAGGACAGGGCTCCAGCTGCCCCTTCTAGCCCAGTCCCCACTGAGCCCACTGAGCCCAAGATTCTGGGGCCAACTCCATGTATCAGCCGTCTCTTCCCAGTGTTCCGGAGGAACCCACTGTAGATAAATTCAGAGGTCAAGGGCTAGATGGGAGGCAGGCAGATCCCAGCTGACCCTTCACTGCTGCAGATGGGAGAGCCGTTTGGGGTCCGGTGCCCTCCCTCTTGGAAGGGGATCTGAGGCTGTGCTCCGTGGAGTCAGTGTCCTGTCTGTGTGTCTCCACATGTGCGGGCACAGGTTCCCGGGAAGCTGGCATGTGGGCAGCAGGGATTGTGCGGGCCTGTCTCTGACTGGCTCTCACATACTTCACTTCTGGCCTTGGCCCAGGGTCTACCTGCTGTACCACACCTGGAGCCAGGTGCTCTATGGAGGCATCGCTGGAGGCCTCATGGCCATCGCCTGGTTCATCTTCACCCAGGAGGTCCTCACCCCGCTGTTCCCCAGGATAGCAGCCTGGTAACTGTCTCCTGCCTTCCTGGGCACCGTGGGCCCTGTCCCTTCCTGTGGGTGGGGCCATCATTGGGTGGACCCAGGAGTCTTGACCCCAGCCCCTGTCTCCCTGGCAAGGCCCCAGTGCCTAGCCTTCTGGTGGCATAAGGCTGTAGGCCCCACCTGCCTGGCTTCCACCTCCCCCCGGGGTTTGCGGCAGAAACACGGGGGGATTCCTCAGGCTGGGAAGCCAGAGTGCCATCCTCTGTCCTCGCCTAGGTTCTCAGGGACTTAGAAGCCTGAGTCCTGCTGGGATGTGTGTGCCGTGGGACAGTGCCCCTGCCTGAGGTGACACAGGTGACATAGCTGGGTCTCTCAGTGGCTCTGGGGTCTCAGGCCAGGCAAAGAGTCTAGGCAGTGGGGGCGGGTGTCGTGCCAGCCCCGGGCAATGTTGGGGGTGTCTGGTGTAGTAACAGACTCATGCCCTGATGTGGCCCTGGCTCTCTGATGTCTGTCTCTCCAGGCCTGTCTCCGAGTTCTTCCTAATCCGAGACACAAGCCTCATTCCCAATGTACTCTGGTTTGAGTACACGGTGACCCGGGCAGAAGCCAGGTGAGTTCAGGGGACAGCGGTGCTCACTGGGCCCAGCCCCAGGCAGCCTCTGCCTCCATGTTTGGAGGGCTCTCTGGGAGCCCCGCGCCTGCCTAAGCTCTTCTCTTGCATTAGCTCATTGAATCCTGCTGTGACCCCCGTTTTGCAGATGAGAAAACTGAAGCTTGGAGAAGAGAAGTCATTTGCTTGAGATCTTGCACATGGTGGGGGAGCAGGGTGGTGAACCCAGGCTGTCTGGCCCAGAGCCCATGCTTTTAAACTCTGCAGGCCAGAACCAGAGAGCTGGGCAGCTGAGGTTCTCGGGGCTCCCGTGTGTGGACATCTCTAGGGGTTAGTCCAGATGCTTTCTTAGACCTGGGTAAACTGAGGCACGTTGAGTTAGGAGGCCAGCCTGTATTTGTGCAGCAAGTCAGGACAGAGCTGAGCTTTGGAAACTCCTGACTCATGCTGTTTCACTCAACCCAAATCCTGGGTGGGGTTCCTAGTGGGGTGGGAAGGCTGGCTCTTCTTTTTCTTTCTTTCTTTTTTTTTTTTTTGAGACCAAGTCTTGCTATGTCGCCCAGGCTGGAGTGCAGTGGTGTGATCTTGGCTCACTGCAAGCTCCGCCTGCTGGGTTCACAACATTCTTCTGCCTCAGCCTCCCGAATAGCTGGGACTACAGGCACCTGCCACCATGCCCGGCTCATTTTTTGTATTTTTTAGTAGAGACGGGATTTCACTATGTTAGCCAGGATGGTCTTGATCTCCTGACCTCGTCATCCACCTGTCTCAGCCTCCCAAAGTGCTGGGATTACAGGCGTGAGCCACCGTGCCTGGCCGAAGGCTGGCTCTTCTCTGGGTTCAGAGGGGAGCTGAGGCTCCAGAGGAAGCCTGGGAGGTTTCTCGGCAGGCTGAGAGGGACCGTGGGGCGGGGTAGGGTGGGGCGTCCTAACAGCTAGGAAATGTGTTTAGTGCATCAAGGTCCAAATTATCCTAACGAGCTTAAGAGCAAAGCCGGGGATCCATGAGGAAAGGGGATTGGAGGGGGTTAGGGCAGGCAATCCCATTAGAGGCAGAAGGGCCCCAGCTGGCCCTGTTGATCTCTCACCGGCCTGCCACGCCTCACCCTGCCCTGCCCCGCCTGGCCAGCCTCCACCTGCCTTCATTTACCAAAATCTCAGGGCACACCTGTTCTGTGCCAGGCTGTGTGCTGGGGCAAGCACAGTGACAGCCATGGTCCCCTGCTCATGGTGCTCCAGCAGGCAGGGAAGAGCTGCGACGCACTTGCCTATGTGATCAGTGCTGTGACCTGACAGCTTGTATTGGGAGCCTATGTGGGACCGGGTGGGTGCGGCCTGTTGATGTCGGAGCTGGAGTGGGGTGGTGGGGGAGTGGGGGGTGGTGGAGTAGGGGGTGGGGAGGATGTAGGGGGTGGGGAGGGGGTGGAGAGGGTGGTGGGTAGGGGGTGGGGAGGATAGGGAGGTGGGGGAGTGGGGGGTGGGGAGGGTGGGGAGGATGTAGGGGGTGGGGAGGGGGTGGAGACGGTGGTGGGTAGGGGGTGGGGAGGATAGGGAGGTGGGGAGATGGGAGGGTGGGGAGGTGGGAAGGGTTGGGGTGGTGGGGAGGGTGGGGAGGTGGGGAGGGTTGCGGGGGTGGCAGTTAATGTTCTCAGCAGAGGGAAGGGCATGCACAACTCCTGAGGCTGACGAGGCTTGGTGACCGCACCAGACGGAGGCTGCCAGGGCTGGAGCCCAGGGAGCAAGGGGTGTGTTGTGGGACGAGGCTGGGGCCAGATCACACAGGAGCAGTAGGTTTCTAGATTTTAACTGGGACCCTAGACAAACCCCATTCTCCTCTACTGAGTCTCTGTCAGCCCTTCTAGAAAATGGGGATGATTGGCCCTGGTTCCCTCAGGTTCCTGGGCCCGCCCTGGATATAGCCACACCCCAAATGTGGTGCTCAAATCCCCTCAGTAACCCCCATCAGTAGTTCTACTTTTGCTTATATACCTCCTGGATGGGGAGCTCACTACGTTTCTGTACTCTGTTTTGATCAATAACAGAACCTAATTGTGCTGGCTTGTCTATAAAGGGAAACTCACCATAACTAATGGAACCCAGCCAGGTCCCTCTTGCCTCTGTCGTCTCATCCTGGCCCCCACCCCTGCCCCAATCCCCTGGCTCCACTTCTGGGATTGCAGAGCTGACACAACCGAGGTACAGGCCCTGCCAGGGAGATCAACCCTCTCTAGGTGCCATTGCCAGGGCAGGTGCTCTGATTGGCCCAGTTCAGGTCAATCGCTGGCTACTGAGGGTGGGCATTTGCCTACTTAGTTGAGACTCTGGGTGTGGTGGGGACAGCTGTAGGTCACTGAACGTCAGGTGTCCCCACATCTGACCCCCATCCCATTTTGCAGGAACAGACAACGCAAGCTGGGGACGAAACTGCAGTGACCAGTGGATGTGGCTGGGTCCAGCCTCCAGATCTGGCCCGCACGATGCCTTGCAGGATGGACAGGATGACAGACAGGGACGAAGCAGAGACCTCTACAGACCCAAGTCACCAAGTGGAGCCTTTTTTTTTCTTATTTTAATTTTAATGAACAAGGTGGACCAAAGGGCTGAGCCAGCCCCTCAACCAGGACCCTGGGGGGCCTGCTGCCTGGGGGCCGTGGCCAGAGACCCTCGCTGTGCTGCTGCCAGCCCCCGGCTGGGCAGGAAGTGCCCTCGGTGTGGGCACCTGGGTGTGGGGTGGAGAAGGAGGGCTCGCGCCTCTGGTCTCGGGGCCAGGAATTCCAGGTGGCGTGAGAAGTACACACTATTTTTTGGTGTTGTCAGAGGCAGGCAGGATTTTGGAGCTGAAGAACCTGCTTTGCGGTGGCTGCCCTGTGGACAGAGGGCTCCCGGTCAGCTTCCTAGGCCCTTCGCCCTGTGCTCAGAGGGCAGACTGCCTCTCCCTGGGCCGAGGTGGCCTGGGGTGCCAGGAGGAGGGGAGCATACCCCACACCCTCCCTGCCACCGTTGCCATTCCAGAACCTCGGTCAGTGTTTCCCTGTCTGGGGGCAGGGACCAGAGCGAGCGCGCGTCTGGCGGCTGCTGTCATTGTGTTCTACCCCGTATTAACCCAACACCAAAAGGGCTTTCTCTGGTCCCCTGTCCCTAAGACAGTAATCCCTTTCTGACGAAGGAGCCTGCACATGTGGGTGAGCAGACCCAAGCTGTTTACAGCTCTTTCTCGTCCTGCCATCCAGTAGCAGTTAGTCTTCATCCCCACGCGAACAAAACGGGAAGGAGCCTTGAGGAGAGGAGTGAGGCAGCGGGCACCCACAGTCCCTCGTCCTTCCCTCTGTGTGCTCTGAATATGTCTTTGTCCTTCCCGACCCATCTCTGACCAGCTGGGAACCTGCTTGGGGTCCCCCTCAAACCTGTGTCTGGGGTGTGGGCTCACAGATCCTTACCAGCCTGGTTCGTGTGAGGGCTCTTCCTAAAGGGATCCCCATCTCTAAGTCACTCTGAAAGGGAGTCGTGGAGAGGAGACGCCTCCAGGTTCTTAGAAGTTTTGAGGACTGAACTGGGTCACTCGGGATCTGTGTTCAAATCCTCCCCACCCCTCTCTTTGTGGAGGTTCCTCACCTGCTGCTGAAGCACAATATTTTGGTGCTTTCTTTTCTCATTTGTTAAAGGCAGTGTCCAAAAGCCATTCCAGATGCCAGGACCAGGGGCTTATTTCTAGGGAAGGTAGGTCGGTTTCCACGTTTGCCTCCCGTTATTTTTGTTTTGTACCTTTTGCCTGAGACAAGCCGAGTGTGAGGTGGTTTGATTTAAGAAAAATCAATGAAATTGTTTACTATTGTTTTAAAATAAAACCGTAAACTCTGGCGGCTTGAGCACATGCTAACTGAGCTCAGGAGAGGAGATTGGGGCAGCTGTGGGGACACATGACCTTTAGGGGCAAGGATACGGTGAAGACCGTAGAACCAGAAGTAATCTAGTCCCTTCTAGCCCACAGCAGGGGTCTGAGTGGCCTCTGCGGCACTTCCTGTCAGGGTCTGTCCAGCTTCTGGTTACATCCCTCCAGGGGATCTCACTGAGGGCCACCATACCAAACCTGGACACTCAGCCTTAGGAAGTTTTCCCCTTTTCACTCTCAGTCTCCCTGCCTGTGTGGTGCTGGCCCTGCTCTCACTGAGCCTCGTTCCTCCTCTGTAGGACAGCCTTGAGGCAACCAGTGTGCCCTTCAGAATGTGCCAGGATAAACATGTCCACTTTGTCTGGCACTGGCTCACGCCTGTAATTTCAGCACTTTGGGAGGCCAAGGCGGGAGGATCACTTGAGCCCAGGAGTTTGAGACCAGCCTGGGCAATATAGCAAGACCCCGTCTTTACAAAATATATTTTTTTTAAATTAGCTAGGCGTCATGGTGCACACCTGTGGTCCCAGCTACTCGAGGGGCTGAGGTGGGATGATCACTTGAGCCTGGGAGTCAAGGCTGCAGTGAACTGTGATCACACCACTGCCCTCCCGCCTGTGCAAGACCCCATCTCAAAAACAAAACAAATACATGTGGACAAATATGATCAAATATAAAAGGAAAGAAGACACCATGCTGGAGAACCAGCAGAAAACAGATAATAGAAACAAACCCACAAATACTTCAAATACTGGAATGATTAGGCACAGAGTGCTTTACTATTTTTCTTTGAGATGGAGTCTTGCTCTATCGCCCAGGCTGGAGTGCGTTGGCATGATCTCAGCTCGCTGCAGCCTCCGCCTCCCAGGTTCAAGCGACTCTCCTGCCTCAGCCTCCTGTGTAGCTGAGACTGCAGGTGCCACCACCACGCCTGGCTAATTTTTGTATTTTTAGCAGAGATGGGGTTTAGTCATGTTGGCCAGGCTGATCTCCAACTCCTGACCTCAAGTGATCCACCCATCTCGGCCTCCCAAAGTGCTGGGCTTATGGTGTGAGCCACTACGCCTAGCCTGTTCTACTATTTTTAAAGAGAAGGTCGGGCACGGTGACTTACACCCATAATCCAGAGTCGGACAGATCACTTAGGGTCAGGAGTTCGAGACCAGCCTGGCCAACGTGGTGAAATACCGTCTCTACTAAAAATACAAACATTAGCTGGGCATGGTGGCACGCGCCCGTAGTCCCAGCTACTTGGGAGGCTGAGGCAGGAGAATCGCTTGAACCTGGGAGGCGGAGGTTGCAGTGAGCCAAGATCGCGCCACTGCACTCCAGTTTGGGTGATAGAGTGAGACTCCCATCTCAGAAAAATAAAAGACAGTATCTGCAGGGAACCGGAAACTATAAAGCGAGCCCTGGCCTGGAATAATAGCTAAAAATCAAGGATCCGAGGGGTAGATTTAACAGCAGATTGGAGAGACTTAAAGAGGAAAAGCAAACTGAAGGGTGGGTCACAAGACATCCCGGCTGCAGTGTGGAGTGGGAAAGCTACGGGGAGCAGCTTCAGGTGCACCCGCCCCTGCTAACTCATTGCCTTCACCTCATTCACACTCACTGCTTACCCTGGCCCCACTCCAACCTGCCCAGGGTGCAGTGCTGGGCAGAAGCCCAACTCCTCAAGCCCTCAGAAGCCTCTTTGATATATCCACTTTTCTTCCCCACTGAGGCTGCTGTGTGGGTCCAGGCCACCACCAGTCCCTGGCTGCAGGCAGCAAAGCCTCCTGATAGGTTCCCCTCCTCCCGACCCCTAGCCTAGTCCCCTTCAGTCTATTCCTCACGTGGCAGCAACCATAGCATCCTCCTAAAACCCAGCCATGCCAGGCTCCTCACACTTTGGGCTCAGGAAGAGGTCCTCATCTTTGACATGGCCCTTCCACAGGACCCCTGCAGCCAGCTCCTTACCCTGCCTTGACAGCCTGACCTCGAGTCCATCCCTGCTTTCTCCCAGTGACGGGGCCCACATAAAGTTCGTGCCCACTGGATGTACAGACTTTCCGGATCTACATAAAAGCCACACGTCTATTTCTCTTGAATTCATTAATCTTAGGGGGCGTGGTGACTCACGCCTGTAATCCCGGCACTTTGGGAGGCTGAGGCAGACGGATAACCTGAGGTCAGGAGTTTGAGACCAGCCTGGCCAACAAGGTGAAACCCGGTCTCTACTAAAAGTACAAAAATTACTGGGCATGGTGGCGCAGGCCTGTAATCCCAACTCTTTGGGAGACTGAGACAGGAGAATTGCCTGAACCCCGGAGGCGGAAGTTGCAATGAGCCGAGATCACACCATTGCACTTCAGCCTGGGTGACAAGAGTGAAACTGTTTCAAAAAAAAAAAAAATTTTATTACTCATTCAAATATCAAATGATGTATTGCTCAAGATATACCAATTCAGAACACCTGTTTTTCACTCATTTTGCAAAAACAAATCACGTTTTTCATCTGCATCACTGGGGTCACCCCTGGAGCCCCCTCTGGGTCAGCTGACCCCGCTCTCCTGAGGCTGCTGTCTTCACTGTGCCAGCCTTTAAGCAGCACCTGTAGGATTTCATGCACAGAACAAGCACTAGAAATTTCATTCCAAGCCACAAGTGTCCCCTAGCACAACGTTAAGCACTGGTTTCTCCCGATGTCCAAGTGTGAGGCCTCAGTAATTACCCCTAAGGAAAAATGACGAAATCTTGTTTCTTTGCCTTTTTCCCCCAGCAAAGACCTCTAGGGATTTCCTGTCACCATGATTGAGGTTGCTCAGACGCTGAATGCACCCTCCTTGAACAATAGTTGGTGGCTCCAAGGAATTGAGGGGGCTTCCATGTGATGGGGCCTGTAATGCCGCCACCCTACGGGAATGCCCCCCAATTCAGAAGGATGGTGCTGGGGGAAAAAATCCAACCTTATATTCAGACCTGTAGGGTTCTTAGCTGAGTTTCGGGAATCTAGGGTGTCTGGCAGCCTCTTGACTGTTCGTTCTCCCCTCCCTGTCCTGCCCTGGGCTGGCTGCAGGCCCACCCCTGGTTGCTCATGCAGCACTCACTCTGCCCTGCTGTGGACCCTGTTCCCTAGTGGTTCTAGTCACCCCCAGAGGGAGCACCCTGTTGTGTAGAGAGGAGCAGAGTCGGCGTGCTGCTCCAGGTGACATTCTCTTCCCAGCCTACTTGTTCCCCATGGAGGCATCTGTTTCCCTGCCTCCACCCACTCCCCCCATTGTCTGGGCTACACCTCCGGTCCCCTTGGGGCACTGGGCAAGTGGCTTCCCTCTCTCACTGAGTATGCCACCGCTGGCCAGGCCTGGCAAGTCCCCCCATGCCTGATTAGAGCTCAGGCTCAGCCTGACCTCCCACTTCACCCGCTCACTCGTGGTCCTGAGGCTGGGCACCCATAGCCTCCCTTTCTCCAGCCCCTGCTGTGGGACAGGTGGGTGGATGTGGCCTGGGGCTGGGGACCTGGCTCTAGGGAGGGGCTTTTTGGAGCCCTGGCCTAGAGGAGACAAGTGTGGCCTCTGTGAATCCTGCTCTGCCATTTAGTGTCCTGGTGATCTTAACCTCACTAAGCCTGCTTCTTCATCTGACAAATGGAGAAAACCACAGGCCCCACTCTGAGGTGACTGTCCCAGCTTAGTCCGGTCACAGAGCCCTTTACTCACAGGCCAGCCAACCTCCCTCGGCCCACCCCGGCATCCACCCTTGGGGTTTCACACGGGCCTTCCTCACAGGCCAGTGTTCCAGTGGGAGACTCTCCCCTCCCCACAAACAGCACGCTTGGTTTTGCCAGGATGTCCTGGCTCAGCCATGGACATGGGACTGTGGGCAGGTACGTGGTTCTGCTCTGATGGCTTCCCCTGCCCACCCCCGAAGGTGTCTGTCCTGGCAGCGGCTGGGTCTGGGGTAAGCTGAGCCTGCTGCTGTACTCCTACTTTTGCTGGGTTCAGTGGGGGGAAGCAGGGTGACACCCTGGGTTCCTGGATATCAGCCACACTGCTGGGCCCCACAGTCCCCTGGGACAGTTGCCCCTACCCACAACCCATGGGACTTGGGAAGGCCCAAGCCAGAGGTAGGTGGGAAGTTGCTGGTGAAGGACGCAGCCCTGGCTGTGGCCCAGTTCTGGGCCCAGTGCCCCGAGGTCACAGCTGGCCCTTGGCTCCTGGACCAAAGTCCTCGGGCGCACTGGCTGCTTGGTCACCAGCTCCCAGGCCCAGGGAAAGCTGAAGAGGGCAAGGCCAGGTGCCTGCCCCACCCTGCCTGCCTCAGCTGAAACACCTCTTCACCAACACAATTCCCATTTATTGATGACCTTGCAATATAAATATCATACAACAGGGCAGGGGCAGGAACCAAGCTGAGTGGAACCAGAGGCGGCTCGCTAGCCATGCTACCCACAGGAACACAGCCACCACGGAGGCGAAACCTCACACCCTGGCCCCTTGCCCCAGACAGTCCTGTCTCCAGGTCCTGGGAGTCTGGGAAGCAGGGTACAGACGCTGGCCTGGTCATAGAGATGGCAGGGAGTGGCGGGGGTGAGCTGGTGAGACAAAGAGCTCTTGCCAGTCTCCTGTTCCAGAGGGCTGGTTCCCTTCCCCAGAGGAGGCACCGGTGGAGGAGGCACCGGGGCCCGGGCCTAACGTCCCGCTCAGCCTCTGCACTCAGCCCCAGGTCGGGCCCTGGCAGGTGCTGAGATGACCCACGGAAGGCACTTGGCTGGGGCCTGCAGGCCCCTGGAGGATGTGGTCCGTGACTTAGTAGATTTGGGGGGACCAGGGAAGAGGGAACCAATGGGCTGAGCCCTGGTGGGTGGCCCATCCCAGGGTGGGCTTGGCTGTGGCATTGGCAGGCCTGAGTCCTAGGGGCTCAGAGCTTGGCCCGGGGGTGGCTCTGCAGCAGGGCACGCATGTCCAGGAGCGCCTTCTCCAGGTAATGTGCCAGGCGGGCGGCGTTGGTCTCTGCGCAGCTGTTGTAGGCCGACAGGGAGAAGTTGATGTGGGCCTCCATGGGGTTATAGCAGACACCGTAGCCATCGGGGACCACGGGCCCAAAGAACATGACGCAGTCTGTCTTGGAAGGGACCTGGGGATGGCAGGACGAAAGCTCTCAAGCTCCCCTACCTTGACGCCCCCAGCACTTCCCAGGCTGCCTGTGCTTCTGCCAAGACTGCAGGCCCCTTGAGGGCAGAGACCATGGTCTGTCCCCTGCTATATCCCAGCAACCAGTACAGGCTGGCACGAATCAAATGTTCCTTTATACCTGACCAGTGAGTCAGGGAAGCTGATTCTCCCATGAGAAGCACTGACCCCTTCTCAGCCTGCCTGGGCTGCAGATAGGCCCCTGTCCCTAGTTCCTCCTCTGGAACTCAGCTGTGTTGGCATTGGGCCAGTGGGGCCTGTGTGGGCCACGTCAAACTGCCAGTGGGTTCTCTGCCTGCAGCCCCCGGGGCACCTGGGGCAGTGGCCCACCTGGCTGGTGGAGAGGTGGAAGTGCATGGCGATGGCATAGGAGGTGTCCATGAAGATGTCAGGCATGCTCACCAGGTCCTCGATGGCCTGCAGCTTCAGGCCCAGGAGGTGTCGATCAAAGGCCTCTCCACGGATGGCCTGTTGGGGTGGGAGAGCTGTCAGGAGCAGGGGCTGTGGACCCGCGGGGTATCCCTGCCCTCTTCAGCCTGTGGCAGCGCCATCCTTCCCAGGCACTGACCACTCAGAACCAAGAGACCAGAGTATTCTGGCCAGAGAGAGCCTTTGTTTCACAGATGGGGAAACTGAGGCTCGGGGGGGCGGGGATTTGCCCAGGGAGGCAGGACAGTGCAGGGTTGCGGAGCAGGGCCCTGGAACTGGGTGGCCTAGCCCCATCCTGGCTGCGGGGCCTTGGTAGGTTGCTTAGGTTCTGCAACCGTAGTGTCTTCATCTGTAAAGAGGGGTGAGTCCTGCACTCCCCTCGCAGGGTGGCGGTAAGCTTTAAATGGATGTGTGCATGTAGCACGGTCAGAGCCTGGACACACAGCTGCTCAGAGACAGAGCCTGGACATGCACCCAGACAGCCACCTCCCTGACTGCAGCCCAAGCTGCTGGAGGGCAGGAAACTCGCTGTCTGCTGGAGCACATATACCTAGCATCAGGGAGAGAGTGTGACCCAAAATCTAGTGCCCAGGCCAACCCTGGAACCTGGGACCAGGGCAGTTACTGGGCCCAGGCTGGGCCTCTCCAACTTTAAAATGGAGATATTTGGCTGGGCGCAGTGGCTCACGCCTGTAATCCCAGTACTTTGGGAGCCTGAGGTGGGTGGATCACCTGAGGTCAGGAGTTTGAGACTAGCCTGTCAACATGGTGAATCCCTGTCTCTACTAAAAATACAAAAATTAGCTGGGCATGGTGGCGGGTGCCTGTAATCCCAGCTACTTGGGAGGCTGAGGCAGGAGAATCGCTTGAACCCGGGAGGCGGGGATTGCAGTGAGCCGAGATCGCACCACTGCACTCTAGCCTGGGCGACAGAGCAAGATTCCGTCTCAAAAAAAAAAAAAAAAAGAAAAAGTAGGGGCTATTCAGCCTGGTTCCAGGTGCTCCCAGGTTGGGGGAGGTGTGGTCCTAGCAAAGGGTTGGCAGCCATTGCCATTGGCTGCAGGGATGGATAGTCAGAGGGACAGACAGATGGCTGACACTAAGGGACAAGTGAGTAGGCACAAGCGGGCTCACTCACCCGGTCGGTATAGCCTCGGTGGGCCTGCACGGCCTTCCGCAGCAGCTCCACCTTCTGGTGCCCCTAGAGTGGTGAGGGTCAGAGGGAGCTGAAGCACTGTCCCTTCTCTTCTCTTTGCCCACCTCAGTAGCCCATCCCTCACCCAGCACTAGATTCTGAGCTCTTTAAGAGAAACTATTAGAGCCGAGAGCGGTGGCTCACGCCTGTAATCTCAACACTTTGGGAGGCCGAGGCAGGTGGATCCATTGAGGTCAGGAGTTTGAGACCAGCCTGGTCAACATGGTGAAACCCCGTCTCTACTAAAAATACAAAAATTAGCCGGGCATGGTGGCAGGCACCTGTAGTCCCAGCTACTTGGGAGGCTGAGGCAGGAGAATTGCTTGAACCCAGGAGGTGGAGGTTGCAGTGAGTCGAGATCATGCCACCGCACTCCAGCCTGGGGGACAGAGCAAGACTCTTTCTAAAAAAAAAACAAGAAAAAACAAAAGAGCGAGTATTGCACCTGCCAACTCCTTGGTCCTCAGCTGGGGCCTGACATAGCGCAGTTGCTTTACTGCCAATGAATAAATGAATGAACAAATGAATGACTCCCTTTTTCTCTTTGGCCCCCAGGAAGCTCAGAGCTAGATTCACGGTTCCAGCTTCTGTTAGATTCCCCGAGCCCACCATGGGGCTGGAATCCTGTAGGTGCTCAATCAATGTGTTGACTGAGTGAGCACGAGGGGGATGGCTCAGACCCAGCTCACCCTCCCTCACCCCAGACCTCTCACCGTGACGCTGGAGTCATCCATGGCCTTGACAAAGGCGAGTGAATCCATGGAAGCCGAGCGGATGGTGTCAGTGCGGCCCAGGTGAAACATGCGCAGGGAGGCACTTTCGTAGGTGGCACATGCCTGCCTGTAGATCCTGGTGGGAAATGGGGCTGAGCACGCCCCTTGGAGGCGGATACCCCCTCCCCTGCCCCCAGGTCTCCTCCCTCCTCCATGGGCGGGCCGCAGAGGTGCACCTGTAGTAGGCCAGCTGCAAAGCCATCTGGATGAAGGCGTCTGGGCTTAGCTTCTCCGACTTGGGGAAGTCCTTTCCAAAATGATGGAACACCATCATGGTGATGTCCAGGTCCTGGATCATGCTGGGGGTGTGGGAAGGGCAGGTGAGGGGCAGGCCCCGGCAGCCCCTGCCAACCCCACAGAGGGTCTGGGTATCATGAGAGAGCTGGCACAGGAGCCACTCAAGCTCAAGGGTCTGGCCTTACCCACCCAGCACGGGATGACAGGGGCAGGCACTTACATGCTGAGGTTCTGCTTGGCCTTCTCGATGTCGCTCTTGATCTCGGGAGTGATGTTGAACCGCAGCTTCTTGGGCATGGGCAGGGGCACCATGGGAGACCGCACGAGCTCGGGTTTCTTCCTGCACAGTACATGGGGCCTCAGGCTCATGCTGGCGCCTCTAGAGCCTGGGTCCATTCTGAGACCAGGGTGGGGGCCAGCCCAGGGAGATGTGTTTGTTCTGAAAACCACCTTCACTTCAGCTTTCTTTTTTTTTTTTAAAGATGAAGTCTTGCTCTGTTGCCCAGGCTGGAGTGCAGTGGTGTGATCTCAGTTCACTGCAACCTTGGCCTCCCTGGTTCAAGTGATTCTCCTGCCTCAGCCTCCTGAGTAGCTGAGATTATAGGTGCCTGCCACCACGCCTGGCTAATTTTTTTTTTTTTTCCTTTTGAGATGGAGTCTCACTCTGTCGCCCAGGTTGGAGTGCAGTGGCACAGTCTCCGCTCAACGCAACCTCTGCCTCCTGGGTTCAAGCAATTCTCTTGCCTCAGCCTCCTGAGTAACTGGGATTACAGGCATATACTGCCACACCTGGGTAATTTTTTTTTTTTTTTTTCTATTTTTAGTAGAAATGGCATTTCACCATGTTGGCCAGGCTGATCTCAAACTCCTGACCTCAACTGATCCTCCCGCCTCAGCCTCCCAAAGTGTCAGGATTACAGGCATAAGCCACCTTATCCGGCTGGCTTCCTTGGAAGAAACAGATTCCCAGGCACAAAGGAGAGTGATATTCCCCTATAAGCTGGTCTGTCACCTGTGTGTCACCTGTCACTAGGCGCTGGGGAACTAGGCGAGAGATGTGACTGTACTCACGTGTACTCGATGACATAGTCCAGAAGGGTGACGATAGGGGGCCCCTCCGCTGCGGCGTGCTCGTACACGAGCCCACAGGAGCCATCTTCTGCCACGATGAACTGCGGAAGGGAAGGGAGACCCCAGTCAGCCCCAGGGCCCTGGGGGGTGGCCCCAACCCAACCACTCTTTTTTTTTTTTTTTTTGAGACGGAGTCTCGCTCTGTCGCCCAGGCTGGAGTGCAGTGGCGCGATCTCGGCTCACTGCAAGCTCCGCCTCCCGGGTTCACGCCATTCTCCTGCCTCAGCCTCCCGAGTAGCTGGGACTACAGGTGCCCACAACCGCGCCCGGCTAATTTTTTGTATTTTTAGTAGAGACGGGGTTTCACCGTGGTCTCGATCTCCTGACCTTGTGATCTGCCCGCCTCGGCCTCCCAAAGTGCTGGGATTACAGGCGTGAGCCACCGCGCCCGGCCAACCCAACCACTCTTTAGTCGAGGCAAGGGCCTCTCTGAAGCCATCTCAATGGGCTATGCTGACTTACTACTGTTATTAACAATAGCTGACATTCACTGGGTGCCCTGGTGTGCTAAGCACATCCCACGCTCAGCGTGCCTGACCGAGTCCTTCAAACTACTCTGCCGGTGAGGTTGACCACCTCCCCATTTTACAGGTGCAGAGAGGGATTGTTGTGCCAGGATTGCACTGGCTGACCCCGGATCCCAGGTTCTCTGTGAGGCGCTGAGGGGGTGTGCTGGGGGTGGCAGCAGTTTCCAGGCCAGTGGCAGGACTGGTGATGACAGGCTGGCTGCCTGGTAATTATGGTGGCGTCCAGCCTGCTGGCTTCCTGCCTGTTTTACAAGCTAGGAGGCTGGGGACGCAGGGCCGGGGAGGGGCAGGAAGTCCCGAGGCCATGGAGGCCCTGTTCAGGTGTACACGAGTGGGCAAAGCCCTGCTGGGCCTCACCTGCAGCGTCTTGTCGAACCAGCGGTTGCCGCTGTTGAGCCTGCTGCCGCCCCCATGCAGCATCTGGCCTGCCACGTGGCTGCGGTATACGTCTTCTGAGACCCTGGGCACGGGTGCATCCAGGCACACGGTGAAGATACTCTTCTGGATGGAGCGCACGGAATCCCGGTTCACCTTGTCTGCAGGTGGCATGGGGTGGGGAGGCTCAAAATGGGGTAAGTCTCAGGGTGTGGGAGAGATGGACCAGCCTCTCCACAGCCTCCTGCCCTGGGCTCTTCTGACCTATTTGTACCCCTCTGAGATGAGGAGATCCCCACCTCAGGGGCCCTCCAGGGCATTCACCGAGTGTAGGGTGTGGGTTCAGAGCTTCAAACTCAACAGGACCCTGCAGTCCCACAGCATTCCTTGAGGCAGGACCCAACACCTGGCCCACTTTAGACACAGGAACGGAAGCCCAGGGTCACACAGGAGCTGGCGTGGCAGCCAGGGATCCCACACAGGTGGTCTGACTTTGGGGCTAATGCCCCTGAGCAAGACATGCTTTGGAGGATTGCTGGTGCTCGGGGGTACAGGGAGCGTGGAGGTGGGTGGGATCCTCAGCCAGAGGACTTGGACTGTAATCCTAACTTGCTATTTAGCAGACAGAAACCACCCTAACCATGAGGTGTCCTCATCTATGACACGGGGCCTACATTGCCTGCTCCACGTTGAGAGGATGCAGTGAGAACCACGGCTGCCCACGGCTGTGCAGGGCCCAGAGTGCTGGGGGAATGTTGGGAAAAGGGCTTGTGGGGTGCCTGTATAAACTGGCCTTAAAAATATGGGATAATAAGTTGTGGAAAGCCACAAGAGGCCGCTGAGGAGGAAAGCCTCCTAATTGCCATCATGTTCCCATGCTCAGAGCGAGACCCGCTCTATCTGTAAACACTGTGTTCAAGGAGAAAGACACTCCTTTGAAACACTAGAATGTGGACAGACGTGCAGGCTCCTAGTTAAGCCGCTCCCACAAGCTACTCTCCAGTAAGTTAAAGATATGCTGTTTGAGCACAAAGGAGATTCACTGAAACTGCTATTGCTATAGATTACACCTATGACGCACTGCCTCCCTTTCACTGTTTCGCCCTGAACATCTGCTTCTTAGATCTAAGTGATTGTACTCAACAAATAGTGTGGAGACCAGAACTCTGCACCTTTTGCAGCCTCCACTTTGCAACTGACCCCTGGTTCCCAGCTTTATGGAATCTTTTTTTTTTTTTTTTTTTTGAGACAGAGTCTTGCTCTGTTGCCCAGGCTGGAGTGCAGTGGCGCCATCTCAGCTCACTGCAAGCTCCGCCTCCCGGGTTCCCGCCATTCTCCTGCCTCAGCCTCCCGAGTAGCTGGGACTACAGGCGGCCGCCACCACGCCAGGCTAACTTTTTGTATTTTTAGTAGAGACGGGGTTTCACCGTGTTAGCCTGGATGGTCTCGATTTCCTGACCTCGTGATCTGCCTGCCTTGGCCTCCCAAAGTGCTGGGATTACAGGCGTGAGCCACCACGCCCGGCCCCCTTTATGAACTCTTAACCTGTCTCTTCTCATTCCTTTGTTGCCACCAGACTTCGGGTACCCTATGGGTGGTGTTGAGGCTGGTCCCCACCAGGGAAAGAGGCCTGGGTGTGCAGCCCCAGCACAGCCCACAAGAGGCACCTTTGATGAGGGTGTTGTATGCCTTGGCCCAGGAGTTGCGGTGGTTGGAGGTGAGGATGCCCACAGGCTCCTTGTTGGTCTGTAGGGATGAGTTCCAGATCTTCTCCAGCTGCACGAAGATCTGATCTGCAGTGAGGGGCGTCCCATCACTGTGGTACACGTCCAGCTCAAAAAACTGTCGGGGCACAGGCAGGTAAGAGGAGGGAGCTGAGCGGGGACCTCAGGCTGAGAGCAGCTACCTCCCCACACCTGCCTCCTCCTGGCCTTGGCCTTGGAGGGGATGGAGTCAGGCCAAGGGTGTGAGGGGGAGAAGGTCCTTGGATTGCCCTTCTGGGCTGGGCAGGCCCACGGCCCCTCCTGGCCTCCCTGGGCCGCCAATGGAGAAGCCAGGAGACGCCCATTCCTGGGGCACATGGGCATGTGTGCTGGGGAACCCCAGTGGGGAAGCTGACCGCAGCCGTCCTGCGGTACTCCTGCAGCAGGGCAGGGGCTTGCAGGCGTGGGTGGGGGCCACCCACCTGGTAGTTGTGTACCACGGTGATGTGCGTGGGAGGCTTCTTGGTCTTGCTGAAGTTGCTGACTGTGTCCTGCTTGGGGCCCGGCACTCGGCAGGAGGACAGGATCTGATAGTACTGGTTCATGCACAGTGGCTTTCCCCCCAGGTACTCCACGGGCAGGGTCTCACTGCAGGGCACAGGGGCAGTGAGGGCGTCACTGGGCAAGTGAATGGGGAGGAAGGCAGGGTCGACAGGGACCTCCTAGGTACTGCTGGGGGCTTACACAGTGTCCCCGCTCCCCCTCCCAGCATAAACACCTCAGGGCTGTGCTGCAGGCAGGGGGCTCGCTTTCTGCCCCAGCGGGCCCTGTTCAGACGTCACCTAGAAACTCCCTCCCTTCCCCTCTCTGGGCTTCAGTTTGTAACAGGGAAGATGAGGCAGCGAATAAAACTCTGGGGTTGGCCGGGCGCGGTGGCTCAAGCCTGTAATCCCAGCACTTTGGGAGGCCGAGACGGGCGGATCACGAGGTTAGGAGATTGAGACCATCCTGGCTAACCCGGTGAAACTCCATCTCTACTAAAAATACAAAAAACTAGCCGGGCGAGGTGGCGGGCACCTGTAGTCCCAGCTACTCCAGAGGCTGAGGCAGGAGAATGGCGTAAACCCGGGAGGCGGAGCTTGCAGTGAGCTGAGATCTGGCCACTGCACTCCAGCCTGGGCGACAGAGCGAGACTCCGTCTCAAAAAAAAAAAAACAAAAAAAAAACTCTGGGGTCCTCTTTAGTTGGGATGGGACAAGGTCACCCACCAAGAGGAGATTCCAGCAGCTGTAGCAGACGACAATCCCCAGTGCTCCATCTCCCAAATCCCACCCAAGGCTGGGCTGACAGAAAGTGAAAGTGACTGAGCTTTGGGCCTGCCGGGCCAGGGCTGGGGTCAGAGGTGGCTGTGGTAATTAGGCAGGCCTGGGCAGGTGTGGGGCTGGGCAGGGGTGGGGCTGCTCACTTGTCAATCATGACCTTGAAATCCAACACACCCTCAATGAGTTTGGCAGCAAATCTGCAAAGATTGATTAGAGATTAGAAGCTGTGTGGACACCCTGAGGGAGGCCCCGGGCTAGGGACACCTGCTTGGGGAGTGGGAGGCCTAGTCTTCCATCCTCCCTCACCGCGTCCAGAAAGCCCAGGAGCGCAAGGGAGGAGCCTGGGAGTCCCAGTTTGCCAGTCTGTGTCTGCTTCTTTGTGACCTCTAGAGGGAGCACAGTCAGGAGGGCTCGGGGAAGTGCTGGTGGCCAAGGGCCTGGTAGGACTTGGGTGCTAGTCCCTTGCAGCTGGAGTGTGGCTTGGTTAGGGGTCAGTGGGCTGGGTCTACCCACAGAGGGCGTGAGCTCCTGAACCACAGCCTGGAATCTGGAGGGGGTGTCATCTGCTCGGAAGCACTGGCTCTGGAGGGCCCCAGGCCCCTGCGATGGTGTGAATGGGACAGCAGTGGCTCCAGTGTTCCCTCCACTAGGTCTCTTCCCCACTCTGGGCCTCTGTGTCCCCCAGGCCGCCTTCCTCCCAGGGCTGTCTGGCCCATGGCAACCATCCTCAATGCTTGGGGCTGCCCCTGGATCCCACCATGGGGACCACTGGCTGGAGTTCCCGGGCCTGAACCCCGGCCCTTCCCAGGGTGCCCTGGTCCCTTTAAGAGAAGCAGGTGGCGGCAGCCAGTGGCTGGTTCTTGGGCAGGAGATCCTTGTTGCTGGTATTTTTATCTCTGGTAGGACTGGAATAGGGGCTGGCGCAGGTGACCTGGCCGAATGTGGAAAAGGGGAGTGTGTACAGAGGTCACCCCTGTGGCTAGCTGAGGAGAGTGGGAAGGAGGGGTGAAGTGCTAAAACTGGGGCTGGGGAGAAGCCTCAGGTATGGAGGAGGATGGGGCCTCCACCAAGATGTGGTTAACAGCCATGAGGCCTCAGAGCTGGAGAGACCCTGCTTCCTGAATGGGGTCTTGGGCAGCTCCCTTCCCTGCTCCGAGCCTCAATTTCCCCATTTGTAAAATAGGGAGGATGCTCCCTACTTCATAAGGCTGTTTGTGGGGCAGAAAGATAAACAGGGTAAGGGCCCCTCCAAGCCGCTGGGGGAAGTGGACTCGAGGGGCCCGGCTGCCTCCCAGCCCCCTAGCCCCAGCCACTCACCGGAGCTGACCCTGCAGGTCCACGAAGTTCTGCTTGGGCAGCATCACACCTGGGCTGGAGCAGATGACCACAGGCTGGCGGTACTGGAGATAGGCAGTCTTGAGCCACCACTCAGACAGCTGGGAAAAGGGCCAGAGCCTGTCAGGAGGGGTGCATGGGCCCTGGTGCTCCCTCTTCCCCAGGGCTAGGGGACGTGGCTGGCCCCATGCCCTCTACCCCGCTGTGGAGATTCTCAAAGTAAATGCTTAGATCCAGAGCCCACCCTTCCCGCCCCACACCTTAAACCCACCAGCCTCTTCCCTTTAGCCCGAGTGATCAGTATTAGCCAGATCAATCAGATGCTGCTGCTAAGAAAGGACGTGAAAGAAAGATCGGGAGGAAACCTGGGGTGTAGGGAGGGGCAGCAAGGTGAATGAATTCTTTTTTTTTTTTTTTTTTTGAGATGGAGTCTCACTCTCTCACCCAGGCTGGAGTGCAGTGGCGTAATCTCAGCTCACTGCAAGCTCCGCCTCCCGGGTTCACGCCATTCTCCTGCCTCAGCCTCCCAAGTAGCTGGGACTACAGGCGCCTGCCACCACGCCTGGCTAATTTTTTTGTATTTTTAGTAGAGATGGGGTTTCACCGTGTGAGCCAGGATGGTCTTGATCTCCTGACCTTGTGATCTGCCCACCTCAGCCTCCTAAAGTGCTGGGATTACAGGCATGAGCCACTGCGCCCGACAAGGTGAATGAATTCTCATTTTACACATTCTCTGTCAATGACTGCCATACGTTAAATTAAAATGTATGCCTGAATAGACAGAAAGGAAAAAAGGGAAGGGTCTACAAAAAGTCCAATGAGTGACTTTTTTTTTGAGACAGGGTCTCACTCTGTCGCCCATGCTAAAGTGCCATGGTGCTATCTCAGCTCACTGCAACCTCTGCCTCCTGCATTCAAGCGATTCTCTTGCCTAAGCCTCCTGAGTAGCTGGGACTATAGGTGTGCACCACCACACCTGGCTGATTTTTGTATTTTTTGGTACAGACAGGGTTTCACCATGTTAGCCAGGCTTGAACTCCTGACCTCAAATGATTCACCTGCCTCAGCTTCCCAAAGTGCTGGGATTATAGGCATCAGCCACTGCGTCTGGCCCAATAAGTGAGTTTTTGACCATCCCCAGCAGAGAACTGTCCAAGGAGGCAGGAGACCGGGGTATCAGAGCAGCCTGAGGGACCTGGTCTTGCTCTGTGGCCTCGGGGAGTAGATACCCACTTTGATCTCAAGGTTAGGGCAATCTTGAGGCGACGCTCCCTGCAAGGATGAATCCTTATGCCAGTGACAAGATGTGGGTGACACAGCCTCACTCTCTGCCCTGACAGTCCGTCCTCTGTCTGGGGGGTGGGGGTCTCTGGGCACCAGCCAGGGATGTGGTATTAAAGGCTCCATGTCTGGGACTGCGCACACTCCCAGGTGACTGTCACCCTGTGTCCTCTATGCTGACTGCAACACCCACCGTCCCTGAACACAGCCAGTACAGATTTCTCTGGCCTTCCACCCCCAGAGACCTGGGCCCACCCTGCGTCCCCTCACCCTGTGGTGAACAGCAGCAGGATGTGCCTCTTCATCACATGCACTCCCCTGTGGCGCTGGGCCACTAGCCCTTGGCAAGGGGTGAGGGGGAGGTGACTTGTCCCAGGTTTTGGAGTCCAAAGTCCTGACCTGACGAGTCTCAGCAAATGTCGACAACTCCCACCTCCTGTGTGCAGCCCCCCAGCCTCCGCCAAGCCTCAGGGCTAGAGCTCCACCTCCCATCCCCATGACATCCCCTATAACACAGCACTTCCCAGGGCGGGACCCGCTGTGGCTCTCCCACAGGCAGTTTCTCCCTCAGGCAACCCCGACTTGGCAAATTCCACCCCTGCCCCCACCATTGGCAAGTGACACTGGCACTGCCTCCAAAACAGTCCTGGACCTAATGACTCTCCCTGTCTCCCATCCAGTGTCAGACCCAGGCTGCCACAGCTCCCTGGGGGTGATGTCACCCCTCCCCCTCATCTCTGGCTCCCACTCTCCCTCCCTCCCAGCAGCTGGGCCACCTTTTTTTTTTTTGAGACGGAGTCTTGCTCTGTTGCCCAGGCTGGAGTGCAGTGGCGTGATCTTGGCTCACTGCAAGCTCCGCCTCCCGGGTTCACGCCATTCTCTTGCCTCAACCTCCTGAGTAGCTGGGACTACAGGTGCCCATCATCATACCCACCTAATATTTTTGTATTTTTTTTAGCAGAGACGGGGTTTCACTGTGTTAGCCAGGATGGTCTCGATCTCCTGACCTCGTGATCCGCCCACTTTGGCCTCCCAAAATGCTGGGATTACACGCATGAGCCACCGTGCCCGGCACCCCCCCCCCATTTTTTTTTCCAAGATGGAGTCTTGCTCTGTTGCCCAGGCTGGAGTGCAGAGGCACAATCTTGGCTCACTGCAACCTCCACCTCCCAGGTTCAAGCAATTCTCCTGCCTCAGCCTCCCCAGTATCTGGGATTATAGGTGTCTGCCACCACACCTGGCTAATTTTTGTCTTTTTAGTAGAGATGGGGTTTCACCATGTTGGCCAGGCTGGTCTCGAACTCCTGACCTCGTGATCCACCCGCCTTGGCCTCCCAAAGTGCTGGGATTACAGGTGTGAGTCATTGTACCCGGCTGTCACCTTTTTAATTTGTGTGTTGAAGTATGAGATGTAAATAGAAAAGCACACGAAGCATTGGTGTAGGCACATTTTCCAAACTGGGTACACCTGTGTCACAGATCAGACACAGAACCAGGGCGATCCGTCACTAAGTGACATGTATCCCCTGCCTAAGGCTGTCCCACGGAGCACAAGGGCATCTTCTTCTTTTTTTTTTTTTTTTTTTTTTTTTTTTTTGAGACGGAGTCTCACGCTGTTGCCCAGGCTGGAGTGCAGTGGCGCGATCTCGGCTCACTGCAAGCTCCGCCTCCCGGGTTCCCGCCATTCTCCTGCCTCAGCCTCCTGAGTAGCTGGGACTACAGGCGCCCGCCACCGCGCCCGGCTAATTTTTTGTATTTTTAGTAGAGACGGGGTTTCACTGTGGTCTCGATCTCCTGACCTTGTGATCCGCCCGCCTCGGCCTCCCAAAGTGCTGGGATTACAGGCTTGAGCCACCGCGCCCGGCCCACAAGGGCATCTTCTTCTACCTGGCTGTACCTGTCCTTGCACCCCACTCCTGCCTCTATCCCAGAACATGACACCTTGTCCACAACCTGTGTCCTGTTCATCCCCTTTCTCTCCTCCCTACTTGAATGTCAGCTCCAGTGGGCTGGTGACTGTGTCCTTCTTGATCACCTGGTGCCCTGCCAAGTGCCAGGCACAGAGTATGTGCTCACAAAACTCTGGGCGGCAAATGAACGGCCGTGCCAGCGCAGTGGGCACTGGAGAACTGTGCACGTGCAGCCAGCAGCAGGTCACGGTGAGGGCACCTCTCACTCACCCAGTTCTCCGTCTTCCTGGCCCGACGCTCCAGCCCCTTCTGCAGGCGCTCCCCTACGCCTCCTGAGGCCTGAAACTCATCCACCAGCTGCTTGGTGTGGGCCCACTCCTCCTCACTCACGATGGGCTGCAGCGCCTTCAGGTAGTGGTCCAGGGACTGCTGGAGAGGGGGCACAGGCAGCCGTGGCAGTGCATCCTGGTGTGCCTTGAAGCGGCCGGAAGCCTTCATCAAGGAGGAGGGCTTCAGGAAGCCCAGAGGCTTCACCTGCAGGCAGCAGAACATCCTGTTCATTCCCTTCCCAGCTTGGAGCCCTGGCAGTCCCAAAGCTGTAGTCCTGGGCACTTATGTGCCCATTCCTGGGGCAGAGACAGCCTCTTGGGTGGGGCTGGCGCTGGCCTCCCAGCCCTAGAGCTGTAGATGTCCCCGCCTCTCCAGGGCCTGGAGATGTAGGTAGGGATGGGGAAGGATGGGGTGTGGCCATGGTTCTTGGCAAGGCTCAGGGGAATCAAGTCAGGATGAATGGCTCTTTGGCGTAGCAGAGGTGAGGGGGACCGCCCACCTGTTGGGTTGCACAGGCCCCTCCTTTCTCACCCTGGAAGAGGAACCAGCCAGCAGAGTGGTGACTGTCCCTCTTGGAGGTCCCCACCTCCTTTTCTCCCACCCTTTCCAGGTTGAGAAATAGAAGGGAAGAAGAGAGAATCACAGAGAGCCAGACAATGGCAGCATCTTCGGGTGAGGGGCCTTGGGCTTCCTCCTGCCTCTGAGATGGGGGAGGGGTGGGGTGAGGGCAGTGCTGTGGCGAGAGAGCTGGGTGGCCTGGCATGGAGGGTGAGAGGCAGCAGAGAGAGAGAAAGTCCAGGAGGCCCTGTAGTGGGCAGAAAGAGAGACAGGAGGGCCCGAGGCTGCTCTTGCAGTGAGCAGGCGAGCGGCAGGAGCTCTGTTCCATACCTTCTCTCTCTGCTGCCCATCCTCCTCCATGGCAGGACCGAGGTTCTGGGCCCTGTCTGCCTTGGTTGGATCTCTAAGCCTAACTGTGCTACCAAGTGGGCGAGCAGAACCTAGCCAGAGGCAGCCACTTGCCTGGGCTGGAAAGAGAAGACAAGAGCCAAGATTCAGGGGGAGGCAGGTGGCAGTGGCAATGGCTGTGGTGGCAACGGGGGTTGTGGCAGTGGCAGGGGAAGCTCCTGAACTCTAGAAGCTACTCCACCCTCCCGAGCTCCCAGAAGTAGAGGAAGGGGGAGCAGGTGAGAGGCTGGTGGGGGGCATTCCAGTAGAAGGGAACCTGGAAAGTTCTTTCCTTTCTTCTCTGCATGGGCTCAGTGCCAGGGAGGCAGGCCAAGAAGTAATAAAAAAATACACCTGTCAGAATCTGTGAAGATCTTTTTGATGAGAGAAAACTTGACTGGAGGGCAGAGACTGCCTGGCCGCTGAGGTTACACCACAGCCCTGGGATCGGTCCTGAAATTAGGGTTGGTGCAGGGGAGCAGACACCAGGAAAAGGCCATCAGTGGATGGGACAGCCAGAAGCCCTGCCTATTTCCTGTTTCTCTCCAGGACTCCTGGGACCCATCTGAGCCATCCCTCTACCAACACTCATTTTTTCCTGAGCTGTGGCTCATTCAGCTAGGGTCCAAGAGTGGAGGACTTTTGGTATGAAAAATAAACCAAAGGACGCTGCGATTGGGCTGGATTTGAATGAGCAGCTCCAGGGGACTCTGGGCAAGTCCCTCCTTGCCTAAGTTTCCCTGGCAGGAAAGTAACCAGGCTAGTCGGATGGTCCTGGAGAATGACCTGGAGTCTGTTTGTGGGATGAGATGCAGCTTGGGAGACAAGTGACAAGGGTGCAGTGGAGGCTCAGGGTGTTGCAACACCTAGAAGGGCCTCTGAGCCTGAGCCTGGATGCACCCTCTGCCCTCTGGCCCGGTAGTGTGTGTCCGAGACAGTGAGACACCAGCAACATATGCTTGGATCAGGGATGGAAGGAACTGAAATTAGGCTAGCATCCAGGCTGCCCTCTGGGGAGGACTGAGGGGTAGATACAGCCAGGGTGGGGAAGGGGGCTGGAGGGGAGGGAGGCCATGGGGCTGCCACCTGCCAGTTCTGAGGCCTTTCTGAGCAGCCTAGCTTGATGCCTCTGCGTGTTTCTCTGGCCACACACAATTCCCCAGGGACCATCCGATAAACCAAAGGAGCCTGACCAACTAACTGGACAGGGTCGGAGAAGTGGCTCTGGCCTAAGCGTGCGACGGGTGTGTGAGAATAACTGGGAGAGTGAGCGCGGGTCTGGACGCTCCTGGTCTCTCTCCCCCACCGGCCTGTCTCTGGGTCTAAGGGTGGGGGTGCTAACTGAAGCCGGGTGCCCCCTGTCTTTCCCGGGTCGTTGGAATTGAATGCTCCAGGACGTGGGTTCAATCCCACTTCTGACGCTGCGCCCGAATCTCCTGCTCTGCCAAACCTGGGACGCCCGCCTGGCCCCACCCCACCCCACCCCACCCCACCCCATCAGCTGGAGGCCGGGTCGGATAGCGGCCGCAGGACGAGGTCTCCGCTCCCGGGCGCAACCGCACGGCCACCCACGCCGTCCAGGGCCCTCAGTCCCTGGCTCCGCCGCACTCACCACGGTCCTGGCAGCGAAGGCTAACATCTTCGCTGCCCGTCCGCGGACACGCAGTCCGCTCCGCCCCACACACCGGGCAAAGTCCGCGCCGCCGCTGCAGCGGCTGGGGTTGGTGGGTCCTTGCTAGAGCCTTCGGGCCAAGGTCGCCGAGTTACGGCCGCCAGCCGGTAGAGGCGGCCCCGCGCCCACCCTCCGGGCCGGGCAGGCACCGGGGAGGAGGATTCGCGAGGCGGGGCCTGGGCCGGTAGCGGGCCCCGAGCCTGCAACGGAGCCCGGGAGGCTGGCTGCGGGGCGGGGGCGGGGCCTCGATGGGGCGGGGCCTCGATGGGGCGGGGTCTCCTTGGGGAGGGGCAGGAGGGGCGGGGCGTCTCCCGGTAGCGGGTCGCAGTAGGCTGGCTGCGAGCTGGGGGCGGGGCCACGGCGGGTGCTGGGACAGAGGGGCGGGGCCGACGGCGAGTCATTGGTTGGGAGGCCCCGCAAGGCGTTGAGATCTGTGGAGTAGGAAGGAGGAGGTCACCGTCCAGCTGTCTCTCCCCCGCCCCCGCGTGTCTTCTAAGCTGTTGGAGGTAGCGGTGTGCACCTCTCCAACTCCGTCTTGAGCGTAACTCTTAGAGTGGTAGGAAAACACAACCGTGTTGTCCGGAGAATGTCCTCTCATATTCCTTGGATTAGGGTCACTACCACCCACAAAGATGACAGGTGGTACTCGGGGACAGGAGACTGCCCCGGAAAAACATGGCTGTCCACAACCCAAACTTGACGCCCCGCACAATCATGGCAGCCGCGGCGCCCGTCGTTCCGGCAGCCGTTAGCGGGCCTGGCGCTTGGGGGCCGTTGGCGCGCATGCGCCCCGCGCGCCCCGCACTGACATGGCCGTCGCCCGAGTCCGCGCGTCCGCCGCGCGCCGGCCGTTAATGGGCATGCTCCCTGAGCGCCCCGCACCGATATGGCGGCCGTCGTCCCTGGGGTGACTTTAACTGTCGGTTTTCGGTTATAGCCGGCCGGCGCTCACTTGTCTTCAGGAAACCCGGAGCCTTTGGTGGAGCCGGGGAGAGGAAGGGTGGGTGCAAGCGTGAAAGGCGAGAGGGGACTGCAGGCATCCGGGCCGGCTCCTGGCCGGAGCAAGATGGCTGAGGGCGAGCGGCAGCCGCCACCAGGTAAGGCCGGCGGGGCCAGGCCGGGCCGGGGTCGGGTAGGGTGAGGGCGGCGCCAGGTGTGGGAGGCTCAGGAGGGCGAGAGTCAGGACACGGAGGAGCTGGAGGGGCAAAAGCTGAGGGGCCCCGAGGAGAAACTGAGTTGAATGGCCTTAGGGGAGAGGTGGGTGATGGGGCACCGCTGGGAGGGAAGCAGGGGCTGCAAAGGGGTGGTGATTGGGGCGCAGCTCTGGGTTTTGTGGGAGTCTGGGCTACCCGAATGCCGGGTGGGCAGCACCGTGGTCATAAGGGGGGCCTTTTGCCTCTTTGGGCAGCGCGTGCCTAAGTCAGCCGTGAACCTGGTGGGGAAGTTGCCAGGGAAGGGGGCGAAAGTGATTCCGGAGGCTGCCGTGTTTATTAGTCGCTGCTCAGGGGATGGGGTGGTGCTCAGTGGGCCGCGCCTGCCTCGCCCCCAGTTTCAGCTTCCGCGCCCTGCTCACCCCTCATCCTCCTCCTCTCTGGTTTCCGTGACTGAGAATTTATTGAGGGAAACTGCCCGTGGTGTCTAAACCCCTAATTTTAAAAGGCTGGTTGTGCAAGGAGGTTAGTCTCTCTCTGGCATCCCCTTCGGTAACTCTTATTTACACTGTAGCCTCTTTTTAGTTCATCTCAAATAACTGGGATGGAGGTGCTACGGAAGGATCTTCTTAGAGACCCCTTTCATGGAGAAGGAGGAGGCTGGACTGGCCATAGATAACTTTTACATTCCCGACAGAGAGGCAAGTAGGTTGGCCCACCAAACACAGCTAATGTTTTGAAATCATTTGATATTCCTGCTATCCTGTCTCCAATTTTGTGGTCCCTGGGAAGATCTCAGGAGGGAGAAATGTTGAAAATCAAAAAAGGCATCCTCTCCATGCCCCACAAAAGAGATGAACAAAGAGCTGGGTTCTGTTTCTTAGGACATTCGAAACCAGACATTTTGTACAAAACCTCTGTGTGTGTGCCCTTAGAACAGGGGTGTCCAGTCTTTTGTCTTATCTAAGCCACATTGGAAGAAGAATTGTCTTGGGCCACACATAAAATACACTAACAGTAACTAACAAGAGCTGATGAGCTAAAAAAAAGTCACAAAAAGAAAAAAGTCTCATACTGGTTTTGTGGTTTTTTTCTTTTTTTTTTTTTGAGGCAGCGTCTCACTCTGTCCTCCAAGCTGGAGTGCAGTGGTGTGAACGCCTCCCGGGTTCAAGCGATTCTCCTGCCTCAGCCTCCTGAGTAGCTGGGACTACAAGCGTGCCACCATGCCCAGCTAATTTTTGTATTTTTATTAGAGACGGGATTTCACCATATTGGCCAGGCTGGTCTCGAACTCCTGACCTCGTGATCCACCTGCCTTGGCCTTCCAAAGTGCTGGGATTACAGGCATGAGCCACCGCGCCTAGCCGGTCTCGATCTCTTGACCTCGTGATCCGCCTGCCTTGGCCTTCCAAAGTGCTGGTGTTACAGGTGTGAACCACCACACCTGGTCTATGTTTTAAGAAAGTTTACAAATTTGTGTCCGGCTACATTCAAAGCTGCCCTGGGCTGCGGGTTGGACAAGCTTGCCTTGGAAGTTCTGGTAATGACTCTGGGCCGGGTGGCTCACACCTGTAATCCCAGCCCTTTGGGAGGCTGAGGCGGGCGGATCACTTGACGTCAGGAGTTTGAGACCAGCCATGGCCAACATGGCAAAACCCTGTCTCTACTCAAAACACAAAAATTAGCCGGGTGTGGTGGCATATGCCTGTGATCCCACCTACTTGGGAGGCTGAGGCAGGAGAATCACTTGAACCCAGGAGGCGGAGGTTGCAGTGAGCTGAGATTGCGCCACTGCACTCCAGCCACTGCACCCCAGCCTGGGCGACAGAGCAAGACTCCATCTCCCAAAAAAAAAGTTCTGGTAATGATATCAGGAGAGAGGAGATATAAGGCAACCACTGTTATCAGTGAGATGAATGTGTCCCTTAGGATGAATGGGGGTGGAGAGTGGGAGGAGAGAGAACCTGTGTCCTGAAAGAGAGGAAGGCTCAGGGAGGTTATCCATGGCTGAAAAGAGCCAGGTCCCTGAACATGGTCCTTTTTTGAAATTTGAAACAACTTTTGGGAACAGCTGGAAAGAACTTCTTCTTTTTTGTTTTGTTTTTTTTGGACACAGAGTTTCGCTTTGTCACCTAGGCCGGGGTGCAGTGGTGCAATCTCAGCTCACTGCAACCTCCGCCTCCTGAGTTCATGCGATTCTCGTGCCTCAGCCTCCCGAGTTGCCGAGGCGTCCACCACCATGCCGGGCTAATTTTTTGAATTTTTAATAGAGATGAGATTTCGCCAAGTTGGCCAAGCTGGTCTCAAACTCCTGGCCTCAAGTGATCCGCTGCCTCGGCCACTCAGAGTGCTGGGATTACAGCCGTGAGCCACCGCGCCCGACCAAGAAAGTTCCTCTTAACTCAGTGTAATGATGAAAACTTTGGATTTTGGAGTCACACATATCTGGCTCTGCCTGGCAAGTCACAGCCTCTGTGAGCCTCAGTTACCTCTCTCTTTTTTAAAATTTCTTTTTTTTTCTCCTAAGAAAAAAACCTGTTATTTCTTAAAATGAGACTACTATACTTTCTTCATAGAATTGTAGTATGTGTTCTATAAGAAGATGTGTGCAAAGCATGGGACATAGTGGGCAATCAGTAAATGCTGATTGCCCTTATCTTTTTCAAAGTTTCAAAGTTGTACAGGTTGAACATGTAGACGAGTTCCAAATGGCCGATGATAATGCTGTATATTATAGTCTTTGTTGGGGGGCTTAGAAAGGAACATTTCTAAAATTCTGAATGTTGATTTTATACTGTGAGGTTGTTGGGAATCCACTGTCCCTTGGAACTTTGTCAGAGACATAACCTGAGGCTGGAGAGACTGTGGGCGTGACCTCATTTATCATAGTCCTGCCTTTGAAGGCTTGTTTCTTTGATTTGGGATTGTGTGTTCTGGCAACTTCTGTGTGTTTCATCAGTAATTTGTTATAGTGCTTCCTGGTAAGGTAGCCTTTTCCCAAATATGGACTGGCCTGAAGGCTTTCTTCCTGTGAAATATACCTGTTAAATAATGTCAGGAGTGCCGTCCCCCCCACCCCCCCTTTTTTTTTGAGGCAGAATCTAACTCTGTCACCCAGGCTGGAGTGCAGTAGTGTGATCTTGGCTCAGTGCAACCTCCGAGGAGGCTGTCCCTTTGCAGAGAATGGTTATCTCACACGTACAAAAGGGCTGTATGTTCCCAAAGATTTTTTCCAAGTTGATTATTTGGAATGTGGGACTCATTTTCCCATAAAAGCAATGTGGTTGGGTTACTAGTCTGACCTACAAAGCTTTTTATTTGGCATCTTAGTTGAAGTGCCAATTTACTAATAGCAGGGGGCCTCAGTTTTGGGTTCTGGGAACAGAGCTTGCAGGACAGGTGGGAGGAGGAAGAGAGCTTCTGGTCTCTTTCTGGGGCCTTGGTTTGAGTTAGGCAGAGATTTGTCTTTCTCTAAATTCAGATTCTCTATCCTTCTCCTTAGGTCTCCAAGTCCCCTGGCACTTTTCTTTTCCTCAGGACCTCTCCAGACAGACTCTGTTCCTCCAAATGTTACATGTTCCAGAAACTTCTTAGGTCCCTGTCCCTTTTTCTCCATGTAGCTGATATCAGCTAGGTTTTAGGAGGAAGGCAGGGGGACAAATTTATACCATGTTGTGAGTGACCGATAGTCCTTTACCCTTCCACTTTAGGGAGAGTTTGCATTTTTTTTTTTTTTTTTTTTGAGACGGAGTCTCGCTCTGTCGCCCAGGCTGGAGTGCAGTGGCGCGATCTCGGCTCACTGCAAGCTCCGCCTCCCGGGTTCACGCCATTCTCCTGCCTCAGCCTCTCGAGTAGCTGGGACTACCGGCGCCCACAACCGCGCCCGGCTAATTTTCTGTATTTTTAGTAGAGACGGGGTTTCACCGTGGTCTCGATCTCCTGACCTTGTGATCCGCCCGCCTCGGCCTCCCAAAGTGCTGGGATTACAGGCGTGAGCCACCGCGCCCGGCTTTTTTTTTTTTTTTTTTTTTGAGATGGAGTTTCGCTCTTGTTGCCCAGGCTGGAGTGCAGTGGCGTGATCTTGGCTTACTGCAACCTCCGCCTCCCAGGTTCAAGTGATTCTCCTGCCTCAGCCTCCTGAGTAGTTGGGATTACAGGTGCCCACCACCACCGCCCGGCCAATTTTTTTGTATTTTTAGTAGAGACGGGCTTTCACCATGTTGGCCAGGCTTGGTCTCGATCTCCCGACCTCAGGTAATCCACCGCCTCAGCCTCCCAAAGTGCTGGGATTACAGGCCTGAGCCACCGCACCTGGCTGAGAGTTTGCATTTGTAAAGGCAATACTTACTAATCTAACACTTCTGCAGTTGTAAATTCAGGTCCACAACTCTGTATCCAAAACCCTCAGGGCCAGGTGTGTTTTGAAATTCACAGTTTTTCATATTTCAGAAGACAGCATCCCCTAAGCAAACACAATTATTTCAGCAAAATGTATAAATACCCTCCGTAAATCAGATACACAAAGCCTGTAAACCTCTTCTTATCAGTTTAGATTTTATACCTAATGACCTTATGGTAAACTTAGTTTTTAAAAAATTGGGTTTTCAGAGCTTTATGGATTTTGGAATGATGAATAAAGGATTGAGGGCTTGTATTTCTCAGTATCACAAAGTGAAGGGAGTCCTACAATGTGGTTGAAGAGATATTCGGCTAGCAAGGGCACTTCTAGTAAGCAGTTGGCTTTGGCGTTAAGTTTGCCTCTAGGTCAGCACATGAAACTTCTCTGGGTTTTCCTTTCACACATCAACTGGAAAATATAGAAACTCTTCCTTTTTTCTGATTACAAAAGTACTATGTGCTTTTTTTTTGCTGTTGCTGTTTATTTTTGAGATAGGGTCTCACTCTGACACCCAGGCTGGAGTGCAGTGACATGATCATGACCCACTGTAGCCTCAACCTTCCAGACTCAAGTCATCCTCACACTGTAGCCTCCCAAGTAGCTGGGACTACAGTCACACATGCTGCCATGCCAGGCTAATTTTATTTTATTTTATTTTTGAGATGGAGTTTTGCTCTGTCGCCCAGACTGGAGTGCAGTGGCACAATCTCGGCTCACTGCAACCTCTACCTCCTAGGTTCAAGCAATTCTCCTGTCTCAGCCTCCTGAGTAGCTGGGATTACAGGCGCCTGCCACCATGCCTGGCTAATTTTTGTGTTTTTAGTAGAGATGGGGTTTCACCATGTTAGCCAGGCTGGTCTTGAACTCCTGGGCTCAAGTGATCCACCCGCCTTGGCCTCCCAAAGTATTGGGATTATAGGCATGAGCCACCGTGCCTGGCCTGTGCTTGTTTTTGAAAGTAATATGTAACTTAGAAGATGGAAGTCCTATATAAATCACGTCCCCTAGAAATGATCTTCAGTAACTTTGGTGTTTAATCTGTTACATTTTTGCAACACTTGTACAGACCCATGCATCACTTAACAGGGACACATTCTGATAAATGTGACATTAGGTGATTTCCTCGTTGTGGGAACATCATAGAGTGTACTTGCACAAACCTAGATAGTATGTATTTTAAAATTTATTAATATATATATTTTTCATAGGAAAAACCAAATGTCCAAGCACCATTACTAAGCATCAGTCTTTTTCCCTACTTGATCTGCAATGTTAACATCAAGTGCCTTGGCCGGGCGCGGTGGCTCAAGCCTGTAATCCCAGCACTTTGGGAGGCCGAGACGGGCGGATCACTAGGTCAGGAGATCGAGACCATCCTGGCTAACACGGCGAAACCCCGTCTCTACTAAAAACACAAAAAATTAGCCGGGCGAGGTGGCGGCGCCTGTGGTCCCAGCTACTCAGGAGGCTGAGGCAGGAGAATGGCGGGAACCCGGGAGGCGGAGCTTGCAGTGAGCTGAGATCTGGCCACTGCACTCCAGCCTGGGTGACAGAGCGAGACTCCGTCTCAAAAAAAAAAAAAAGAAAACATCAAGTGCCATGTATCAGGTTTCTATATACACTCCATTATAATCTATGGGACCATCATCGTATATGCTGTCTGTTGTTGACTGACCGAAACATTGTTACGCAGCATGTGATTATACTAATATGTATATGTGTGATTTATGTTAGTGTGTACAGTTCCTGTTTTGTAAGAATGGGATTTGACTTATATATAATAGTGCAGTTTTCTTTTTTTTTTTTTTTTTTTTTTTTTTTTTTGAGGCGGAGTCTCGCTCTGTCGCCCAGGCTGGAGTGCAGTGGCGCTATCTCGGCTCACTGCAAGCTCCGCCTCCCGGGTTCCCGCCATTCTCCTGCCTCAGCCTCCCGAGTAGCTGGGACTACAGGCGCCGCCACCACGCCCGGCTAATTTTTTTGTATTTTTAGTGGAGACGGGGTTTCATTGTGTTAGCCAGGATGGTCTCGATCTCCTGACCTCGTGATCCGCCCGTCTCGGCCTCCCAAAGTGCTGGGATTACAGGCTTGAGCCACCGCGCCCGGCCTAATAGTGCAGTTTTCTTTCTTCACTTTTTTTTTTTAAATTTGGCTGTCTTTCCTATGTCAGCAAGGTAGATTTCATTCTTTCTTTCTTTATTTTTTTGAGGCAGAGTCTCGTTTTGTTGCCCAGGCTGGAGTGCAATGCCACGATCTCTGCTCACTGCAACCTCCGCCTCCCGGGTTCAAGCGATTCTCCTGCCTCAGCTTCCTGAGTAGCTGAGATTACAGGTGTGTGCCACCATACCCGGCCAATTTTTTGTATTTTTAGTAGAGACAGGGTTTCACCACATTGCCCAGGCTGATGTCGAACTCCTGAGCTTAGGCAATCGGCCTGCATCAGCCTCCCAAAGTGCTAGGATTACAGGCATGAACCACTGTGCCCGTCACGTTCTTTATTTTTTATTATTATTATTTTTTGATACAGAGTCTCACTCTGTTGCCAGGGCTAGAGTGCAGTGCCACGATCATGGCTCACTGTGGCTTTGACCTCCTGGGCTCAGGCGATCCTCCTGCCCTAGCCTCCTGTGTAGCTAGGACCACAGGTGTGTGCCACCATGCCCAGCTGATTTTTTTTTTTTCCGAGACAGTGTCTTGCTCTGTCCCTCAGGCTAGAGTGCAGTGGCACGATCTCGGCTCACTGCAGCCTATGCCTGCTGGGTTCAAGTGATTCTTCTGCCTCAGCTTCGCGAGTAGCTGGGACTACAGGTGTGCGCTACCACGCCCGGCTAATTTTTTATATATTTTTAGTAGAGACAGGGTGTCACCGTGTTAGCCATTATGGTCTCGATCTCCTAACCTCATGATCCACCCACCTTGGCCTCCCAAAGTGCTAGGATTACAGGCATGAGCCGCCGCGCCTGGCCACGCCTGGCTAATTTTTGTTATTTTTAGTAGAGACAGGGTTTTGCCATGTTGACCAGTCTGGTCTTGAACTCCTGAACTCAGGTGATCTGCCTGCCTCTGCCTCCCAAAGTGCTAGGATTACGGACATGAGCCACTTTGCCCGGCTAATTTTTAAATTATTTGTAGAGATGGGGGTCTCCCTGTGTTGCCTGGGCTGGTCTTGAACTCCTGGGCTAAAGCGATCCTCCTGCCTGGGCCTCCCAAAGTGCTGAGATTAAAAATGTGAGCCACTGTGCCTGGTCTAGATTTTATTTTTTCTACAAGTTATGAAAATTTCTATTATGTGGGCAAATAATTATTTATGCATCATCTTATCAACTGATATTTGGGTTGTTTCTAATTTTTTTTCAAGGCTGGGTCTTGCTCTGTCACCCAGGCTGGAGTGCAGCTCACTTCAGCCTCAGCCTCCTGGGCTCAAGTGATCCTCCCGCCTCAGCCCCTGAGTAACTAGGACTACAGGTGTGCACTACCACACCTGGCTAATTTTTGTATTTTTTGTAGAGATGGGGTTTGGCCATGTGGTCCAGGCTGGTTTCAAACTCCTGGACTCAAGCAATCTGCCTGCCTCAGCCTCCCAAAGTTTTGGGATTATAGGCGTAAGGCACTGTGCCTGGCCTATATTTTATTCTTTTTATAAGCTATGAAAATTTTTATTATGTGGGCATATCTTTTTTTCTTTCTTTCTTTTTTTTGAGACTGAGTCTTGCTGTGTTTCCCAGGCTGGAGTGCAGTGGCGTGATCTCGGCTCACTGTAACGTCTGCCTCCCGGGTTCAAGCAGTTCTCCTGCCTCAGTCTCCCAAGTAGCTGGGATTACAGCATGTGCCACCACACCTGGCTAATTTTTTGTATTTTTAGTAGAGATGGAATTTCGCTATGTTGGCCAGGCTGGTCTTGAACTTCTGGCCTCAAATGATCCACCTGTCTCGGCTTCCCAAAGTGTTGGGATTACAGGCGTGAGCCACCACACCCGGCTTCTTTTTTTTTTTTTTTTTTAAGACAGAGTCTCACTCTGTCACCCAGGCTAGAGTGCAGTGGAACAATCCAGCTCACTGCAACCTCTGCCTCCCCAGTTCAAGCGATTCTCCTGCCTCAGCCTCCCAAGTAGCTGGGATTACAGGTGTGTGCTATCATGCCGAGCTAATTTTTGTATGTTTTAGTAGAGATGGGGTTTTACCAGGTTTGCCAGGCTGGTCTGGAACTCCTGACCTCAAATGATCCGCTCGCCTCAGCCTCCCAAAGTTCTGGGATTACAGGTGTGAGTCACCGTGCCTGACCTGGGCATATCATTATTTACCGATTGTCTTATCAACTGTTATTTGGGTTGTTTCTTTTTTTTTTTTTCCGAGATGGAGTCTTGCTCTGTCAGTCAGAGCTGGAGTGCAATGGCACGGTCTCAGCTCACTGCAACCTCCACCTCCTGGGTTCAAGCAATTCTCTTGCCTCAGCCTTCTGAGTAGCTGGGATTACAGGTGTGTGCCACCACACTTGGCTAATTTTTGTATTTTTAGTAGAGATGGGGTTTCACTTTGTTGGCCAGGCTGGTCTTGAACTCTTGATCTCGTGAACTGCCTACCTTGGCCTCCCAAAGTGCTGGGATTACAGGTGTGAGCCACCACGCCCAGCCTATTTGGGTTGTTTCTAATTTAAACAAAATTTTTTTTTTTTTGAGACAGAGTTTCACTCTTGTTGCCTAGGCTGGAGTGAGATGGCATGATCTTGGCTCACTCCAACCTCTGTCTCCCGGTTCAAGCAATTCTCCTTTCTCAGCCTCCCAAATAACTGGGATTACAGGCATGTGCCACCACACCTGAGTCATTTTATATTTTTAGTAGAAATGGGGTTTCACTGTGTTGGTCAGGCTCGGCTCCAACTCCTGACCTCAGGTGTGATCCACCCACTTCAGCCTCCCAAAGTGCTGGGATTGTAGGCATGAGCCACCGTGCCCTACCTAAGAAGTTTTTTTTTTTTTTTTAAAGTAGAGATGGGTCTCGCTATGTTGCCCAGGTTGGTGTCAAACTCCTGGACTCAAGTGATCCTTGCACCTGGAGCTCCCAAAGTGCTGAGATTACCGGTATGAGCCACTGTGCCCAACCTTTTTTTTTTTTTTTTTTTTTTTTGATGCATCAAGCGCCTTTATGTATACCTTTGTCTGTTTCCGTGAGCACATCTGAAAGATAGATTCCTATAAGTAGACCTGTTGACTCATTGTGTATATGCAGTGTTTTACTTCAAAAGGAGGTGCTGAGTTGTCCCCTTAGCAGGTCCTACCAACTAACCTTCCCACCCACAGAGCAGGAGAATTCTTGTTTCCTCTTCCTGGAATCAATGTCAGATGTCTTTTTCTTTGTTTTGTTTTGTTTTTAGTGGGACAGAGTCTTGTTCTGTTGTCCAGGCTGGAGTGCAGTGGTGTGATCTCAGCTCACTGCAACCTCCACCTCCTGTACTCAGGTGATCTCCTGCTTCAACCTCCCAAGTGGCTGGGACTACAGGTGCACAACCACACCCAGCTAATTTTTAAATTTTTTTTTGTAGAGATCGCATTTTGCCAGGTTGGCCAGGCTGGTCTTGTACTCCTGGCCTCAAGTGATCTGCCTGCTTTGGCCTCCCAAAGTGCTGGGATTAGGTTCTAGCCACCACGCTAGCCAGATATTTTTTTTTTGTTTTGTTTTTTTGTTTTTTGAGACGGAGTCTCGCTCTGTCGCCCAGGCTGGAGTGCAGTGGCGCGATCTCGGCTCACTGCAAGCTCCGCCTCCTGGGTTTTACGCCATTCTCCTGCCTCAGCCTCCTGAGTAGCTGGGACTACAGGCGCCCGCCACCGCGCCCGGCTAATTTTTTGTATTTTTAGTAGAGACCGGGTTTCACCGTGGTCTCGATCTCCTGACCTTGTGATCCGCCCGCCTCGGCCTCCCAAAGTGCTGGGATTACAGGCGTGAGCCACCGTGCCCGGCCAAGCCAGATATTTTTAATTTGCCAACCTTATCCAGGAAGAGAAGTCACATATAATTTATGTGTCCGTGCTTATTCAGGAAGTTGGCAATTTATTTGTTTATTGCAATTAGTGTTTTTTTTGTTTTTTATTTTGTTTTGAGAGGGAGTCTCGCTCTGTCGCCCAGGCTGAAGTGCAGTGTCGCAATCTCAGCTCACCGCAAGCTCCGCCTCCCGGGTTCACGCCATTCTCCTCCCTCAGCCTCCCTAGTAGCTGGGACCACAGGTGCTGGCTACCGTGCCTGGCTAATTTGTTTTGTATTTTTTTAGTAGAGACGGGGTTTTACCATGTTAGCCAGGATGGTCTTGATCTTCTGACCTTGTGATCGACCTGCCTTGGCCTCCCAAAGTGCTGGGATTACAGGCATGAGCCACCACGCCTGGCCTGTTTTTTTTCTTCTGTGAATTGCCTGTGTATGTCTGAAACATCAACTTGGTTTTATTTCTCTAAGCGTCCTGCTGTGGTGGGGAGAGGGAAGGGAGGGCATGGTTATTGAAGGGATTGTCAATATTGTCCTTCTCTTTCCTCCCCAGAGTGAGGAAGGGTAGGAGGCTGGTGAGTTTGGCTTAACAAGTCATTACTCTGTCCTGGAAGTATGTGCCTGGTTTGTGCGAGGGCTCAGGTCCTGGAGTCCTGGTTTAAAAGTGAGAGAGAGGCCAGACGTGGTGGCTCACACTTGTAATCCCAACACTTTGGGAGGCCAAGGCGGGCAGATCACCTGAGGTCAGGAGTTTGAGATCAGCCTGGCCAACATGGTGAAACCCCGTCTCTACTAAAAATGCAAAAATTAGCTGGGCATGGTGACACACGTCTGTAATCCCAGCTACTCAGGACGCTGAGGCAGGAGAATCGCTTGAACCTGGGAGGCAGAGGTTGCAGTGAGCGAAGATCACGCCATTGCACTCCAGCTTGGGCTACAGAGCAAGACTCTGTCTCAAAAAAAAAAAAAAAGATAAATAAATAAAAAAAATTAGCTGGGTGTGGTGGTGCATGCCTGTAATCCCAACTACTCAGGAGACTGAGGCAGGAGAATTGCTTGAACCCTGGAGGTGGAAGTTGCTGTGAGCCGAGATCATGTCACTGGACCCCAGCCTGGGCAACAAGAGCAAAACTCGGTCTCAAAAAAAAAAGGTGAGAAGGAGTGTGTGTATTATAGGGGAGGGTTCTATTTACCTATTTGTTTTTTTTCATTTTTTTTGGTCAAGATTCTTCGGAGGAGGCCCCTCCAGCCACTCAGAACTTCATCATTCCAAAAAAGGAGATCCACACAGTTCCAGACATGGGCAAATGGAAGCGTTCTCAGGTACCTGTGGTGTCTGCACTTTAGGCTTGGAACTGCAGTGAGAAACTTGGGCTTTTCAAAGGCAGTGGTTTTCTTGGCATGATGGGTGGTGAGTTCCTGGCCCTTCTTGCTCTTGGAGCCTGAGTTTTCAGAAGCTAGGGAGAAAGGTGACGGGAGCTGGCTGTCCCATCCCTAGATCTTTATCAGGCTGGCGCCGGGGTAGCCCGGGAGAGTTCCGCTCCTGGTTCTCATAAGCCATTGCCCCTTGAGTGTTGCTGTATTGGCGGAACATGAGTGTTCGAAATGATGGAGCGAGTCACTTTGATTCTTGGCTGCAAGTAACAGCAAGTGTGGCAGCCAGTGCCTCAAAGGGAGAAGAGGCTATCTCATGGAAACTTTGGCCAGGCATATAGCTAAGCCTGCACATACCTAGGAGCTGGGACCCAGAGCACTGGGCACAGATTGACTTTCTCTGCTGCTCAACTGAAATGATGGGCAGAAGATAACTACTTGTACCTCCCAGGCTTCTGGTACAGGCTGTGGAAATACAGACTGAGCAAAAGAAAGCCAATTTCAATTTCTAAGGGAAGGCCTCTGGCCCAATTCTAGTCAGGCTCCTGCCCCCGGCCTGTGAGCTGAGCTGGAGAGTGTTGCTCGTACAGAAGGCTGGGCACAGGGGTCCTCGCGTGCCGGGCATATTTTCCAGGAGACCCACACCCTACGACTTCTTTGCCTTGTCCTCACTGGGGCTTGGGGCCATCTAAGCCTGTGTGGTTCCTTTTTCACAAGCCTGCCCTCTCAGTGTTTGGAAATGGTTATCATGTCTTTTCTGAGCCTTCACCAGGATCAACAGTCCCTTCAGCTTAGAGACTCAAAGGATATAGTTTCAGTCCTTTCATCATCTTGGTTGCTTTACCTCAGAGTTTCTCAATGTCAGCACTATGGACATTTGGGGGCAGATAATTCTTCATTGTAGGGGGCCGTCCTGTGCCATGTAGGACGTTTAGTAATATCTCTGGCTTCTACCCACTAGATATCAGCAGCATTCCTTTCCCCAGCTGTCACAACTAGCATTGTCTCCAGATCTCGTCAGATCTTCTCTGAGCCAGATTGCTCTAGTTGAGAACCTGCTTGTTTGTTTGAATCCAAATGTGACACTTCCTTTGCTGCTTCTCATCCATGTGTTCCAGCGTAGTTACAGTCAGGACAGGGGCTCAGACTTGCCCTGGCCTGGGAGAGTTGCTTTGGAGAGGCCTGGCCTGCTGGGGGTCATCCCATGGCTGGCAGGAAGATCTTGGTATAGGAATACTTCCTTCTAGATATCAGGGCTTGTCTCAGGGCTTACTGTGGACACCCCAGCTTGGATAAGGAGAAAGAAAGTGAGAGGAAAAAGGGATGAAGAAGAAGCAAAACCAAACAGGAGTCACTTGTTCCCAGCACCTGCCTCTCTAGGGGCCTGCACCTCAATGCTATTTTTTTTTTTTTTTTCTTGAGACAGGGTCTCACTCTGTCCCCCAGGCTGGAGTTCAGTGATGTGATCACAGCTCACTGCAGCCTCCACCTCTTGGGCTCAAGCAATCCTCCCACCTCAGCCATCTGAGTAGCTGGGACTACAGGCACCATGCCTGGCAAACTTTTTAATTTTTTGGAGAAATGGGGTCTCACTATGTTGCCCAGGCTGGTCTCAAGCTCCTGGGTTCAAGTGATCCTCCTGCCTCAGCCTCCCAAAGTGCTAGGATTACAGACTTGAGCCACAACACCTGACCCTCAGTGCTTTCTTATCCCTATGTTGGGTGTAACTGCAGCCCGGCAGGGAAGAGAGTGTCTGGTTGAAAGCTGGGGATGGTTGTGTGGGGAGACCTGTCTGTGGCAGGCATCTGCACTGCAACTAGACAGCCTGGCCTGCCTGTGGTGGCTGATTGCTGGGGGCAAGACCCTTGGTTTCCTCATCTGTAAGACAGCAACAGCAACAGCAGTGTCTACCTTACAGGTCTATTGTGTCAAGAAATTGCTGGCAGCAATAGTGAGTACTTGTTCTGGCTGGAGATTAGCGTGTTGCTGTGGTCACTGTCTTGCCAGCTTTTCTGGAGGGTAGGGGTCGGGTATTTGGCGTTATGTTTCTACTTCTCCTGCTGTGGGGTTGGGAGTCAGGCTCAAGAGAAGTAGAAAACTCAGAGCTCTTTGGTAATCTGGTGGAGCTTGGGGCAGGTGGTAGGGGGGGTCTGCCACCCCTCTCCCATTCTCCTCTCTGTTTGGTAGGCATACGCTGACTACATCGGATTCATCCTTACCCTCAACGAAGGTGTGAAGGGGAAGAAACTGACCTTCGAGTACAAAGTCTCTGAGGTAGGCCCAGGAGGAGCTGCTGCAGCAGCCTTTCCAAAAATAGCTCCAGAGTCGCCGGGCGTGGTGGCTCACGCCTGTAATCCCACAACTTTGGGAGGCTGAGGCGGGCAGATCACGAGGTCAGGCGATCGAGACCATCCTGGCTAACACGGTGAAACCCCGTCTCTATTAAAAATACAAAAAAATTAACCGGGCCTGATGGCGGGCGCCTGTAGTCCCAGCTACTCGAGAGGCTGAGGCAGGAGAATGGCCTGAACCCAGGAGGCAGAGCTTGTAGTGAGCCGAGATTGAGCCACTGCCCTCCAGCCTGGGGGAAAGAGAGAGACTCCGTCTTAAAAAAAAAAATACAAAAAATTAGCCGGGCGTGGTGGCGGGCGCCTGTAGTCCCATCTACTCAGGAGGCTGAGGCAGGAGAATGGCGTGAACCCAGGAGGTGGAGCTTGCAGTGAGCTGAGTTTGCGCCACTGCACTCCAACCTGGGCAACAGAACGAGACTCTGTCTCAGAAAAAAAATAGCTTCAGAGTCTCGAGGGCTCAGTGCCCACCACCAGGCCAGGGCAGAAAATAAGATTGCCCAAATACATGTGCACTTCACATTTTCATGTCTATATTTCTAATTTTAAAAATCTGTGAATAGGTGGATATTTATAAAATTGAGATCAAGGTAAACATGCTGTTTTATAGTTAGTTTTTTTTTTTTTTTTTTTTTTTGACACGTAGTTTCAGTCTTGTTGCCCAGGCTGGAGTGCAGTGGTACGATCTTGGCTCACCAAAACCTCTGCCTCCTGGGTTCAAGCGATTCTCCTGCCTCAGCCTCCTGAGTAGCTGGGATTACAGGCATGTGCCACCACGCCTGGCTAATTTTGAATTTTTAGTAGAGATGGGGTTTCTCCATGTTGGTCAGACTGGTCTCAAACTCCTGACCTCAGGTGATCTGCCTGCCTCAGCCTCCCAAAGTGCTGGGATTATAGGCATGAGCCACTGCACCTGGCCTGCTGTTTTTATATAACTTTTGAAATTAAAACAGATTACAAAATAGTAAATGTGCTCACTGGAGAGATTAGTAATAGACATGTGTTAGACATTCACAGCAGAGCTGATCTCTCCCTGTGTTTCTCATACCCAGCTTCCAGGGCAGCCCCTACTGACAGTGGACACCCAGGAAAGCAAGAGCTCCTCTTCTCCTGCAGTGAGCTGTGCCCTCATTTATTTGTTTTATTTTATTTTATTTTATTTTTAAATATAGACACAGGGTCTCACCATGTTGCCCAGGCTGGTCTCGAACTCCTGAGCTCAAGCAATCCTCCTGCTGTGGTCTCCCAAAGTGCTGGGGTGACAGATGTGAGCCATCAAACTTGGCCCCTCATTTATTTAAACAGCCCCCATCTTCAGACTTTTAGATTATCTAGGTAAACATTGCTCCTCGCATATCGTTGCATCCCTGCACATAGATCTGTGGGCCTTGTTTCCGAAGGATTCATTCTTAGACGCGGACATGTGGAGTCAAAGGGCACATGCATTTTTTTGCATTTGGGTTCACACTGCCTGGTGGGTGCTTTCTGGACGTTGTTTCAGAGATGGTTTTGTTTGTGTAGCGAGGGCAAGAGCTGAGGGGAGGCAGATACTGATTGGAAGGTGTGGCCTTACTGGCTCTTTGCTTTTTCTGGATGCTGTCTCCCAGGGCTAGGACCTAGGCCTCCAGGAGCCTCTTGGGTTCATGTCCCAGTTGGCCCAGAGCCACCTTGAGTCTCTTATCTCAGACACCAGGGACTGAAAGTCCTCAGTACTTTGGCCTACCCAGCTCTCTAGCCACAGCCTTGGGCCTGTTGGGTAAGGTGTGGCCCTGCCCTGGCCCAGTTTCTCCGCCTGCCCCAAGATCAACATTGTGTGCTTCACCCTTATACCCAGCCCCTGGCAGAGCTGCGTACTGCTGGGCCTGTCTGGCTGTAGGGTGACCTAGGTCCTGTTCTGTTCATTTCAGGAGAACCAGGCCTGTGCTTCTGGTAGGCAGCCTTCCCGTGGGAGCCAGGCCCATTAGTGGCTTTTTGGGTTCCTTTTGGGCTCACTCAGTGCTCTGAAACTGAGGGTCTGGGTGCAGGATGGCTGGGGAAAGGGGGGGTTCCTCCTGGAGCCTGTGGTAAGGGATGCTCAGCTGTACTCAGTGGGCCAGGAATGTCGTGGAGGAAGGCTAATTAAAGGGGAAGTTTGTAATTACCCCAGCAAATCCTTAACTGCCAAGTCCTGTAATTGCCCGTGATTGTGATGGTAGCCATCCACAACAACCAGGTATTGTCTTTTTTTTTTTTTTTTTTTTTTTGAGTTTTTTCTTGTCGCCCAGGCTGGAATGCAATGGCATGATCTTGGCTCACTGCAGCCTCCACCTCCCAGGCTCAGGCGATTCTCCTGCCTCAGCCTCCTGAGTAGCTGGGATTACAGGTGCCCGCCACCACACTCGGCTAATTTTTGTATTTTTAGTAGAGATGGGGTTTCACCATGTTGGCCAGGCTGGTCTCAAACTCCCTACCTACCTGTGATTCACCTGCCTTTGCCTCCCAAAGTGCTGGGATTACAGACGAGCTGCTGCGCCTGGCCCAGGTATTATCTTAGCTCAAGGACTGTGCTTTGGCAGGATTGCAGTGTGGTTACACGCTTGGGTTCTGGAGTCAGGCTGGCTAGTTTCATCACTTGTGAACCAATGGCTTTGTCATTTTTGACCCTCTGTTTCCTCATCTGTAGAGTGGTAAGAGTCAGCAGACTACTCATGGCCCCTTGGGGAAGATTCACTGAGATCCCATGAGTAGGGGTTGTCTTTTGCATAGTGCCTAACACATACTAAATAAATACTTGGATTGTTATTAGCTATTGTTACCATTAGGCATTAGTGAGTTCTAATTTTCAATAGTGTTGCATAGAAAGCTAGCTCTTGGCTGGGCGTGGTGGCTCATGCCTGTCATCCCAGCACCTTGGGAGGCCGAGGTGGGTGAATCACGAGGTCAGGAGTTCAAGACCAGCCTGGCCAACATGGTGGAACCCTGTCTCTACTAAAGATAAAAAAAATTAGCTGGGCTTGGTGGCGGGCACCTGTAATCCCAGCTACTTGGGAGGCTGAGGCAGGAGAATCTCTTGAAACCCAGGAGGCGAAGGTTGCAGTGATCCAAGATGGTGCCACTGCACTCCAGCCCAGGCGACAGTGTGAGACTCCGAGACTGTCTCAAAAAGAAAAAAAAAGGTAGCTTTTATTTTTTATTATTTATTTATTTTTATTTTTATTTTTGAGATGGAGTCTTGTTCCAACCCAAGCTGGAGTGCAATGGTGCGATCTTGGCTCACCACAACCTCCGCCTCCTGGGTTCAAATGATTATCCTGCCTCAGCCTCCTCACTAGCTGGAATTACAGGCATGTGCCACTATGTCCGACTAATTTTGTATTTTTAGTAGAGATGGGATTTCTCCATGTTGATCAGGCTGGTCTCGAACTCCCGACCTCAGGTGATCTGCCTGTCTTGGCCTGCCAAAGTGCTGGGATTACAGACGTGAGCCACCGCGCCTGGCCAGCTAGCTCTTATTTTAAATGATGCCTGTCCTCCTCTTATGGGGGTTAACATTTTTGATTTTTGCAAAATAAATGTGATAGGAGGTTTATTTTTGTTGTTGTTGTTCTGTTTGCCTTTTTAAAACCTACAAGGGGGTAACATTCAAAAATGGACAGTACAATTTTAGGGAAGATTTTACTGGTCCCTGAAATCCAAAAAGGAAGCACTGGCCTAGGGAGAATGGGAGAGCTGGAGTTGTTCTTTGTGCCTCAAAGGGGTTTCAGCCCCAGTTCCCTTTCTTCCAGCCCTTCTCTCCCAACACAACAAACAATAGAGGCAGCCCCTATATTCAAAAAGCCCTCTCCTGAAGAGGAGCTGGGAGCCTTTGAATTATTCATTGGCCCAGCTGAGCTAGCAGCTGGGGCCTGGCTCCTGTGACCTCTGCCATCTCTGTCCCCTTCAGTGCCTTGCCTAAGACTGAGATCCCTGGGGCATCTGGGGCTGACTGGTGCTTCCTGGGGCCAAGATAACTGTGCCATCCATTGTAAGCCCCCATTGCTGCATGGGTTAGGTCTGGCCTGTGCTTATCAGCCCTTCCTGGTTCTTCACAAAGCCAGGCTCTGCCAGCGCTCTCACATTTCAGCAAGGCAGCTTTATGCCATCCTGGCCCTCTGCTTTAGCCAGGTGTAAAGGGAAATTTCTCCTCTTACAGGCTACTTTTCCTGTCCTTCCATGCCCCAAGCCTAGATAAAGGGGAAATGAGAGAGAGCAGCATTCAGGGCGGGTTTCACATATGCAGCTGGGGGCATGGCCAGCCTGAGTTTCATTAGCTTAAGCCTGCCTCTCCCCAAGTACATACATAGCTCTTGGCTGAGTCTTTGCACCTGGCAGGCCTAGTCTGCCTTGTCATCCCAGGCGTAACTTCTCACGTGGGCATCACCCTGCTGGTTCCTACCCAGTGCCAGGATTTCCTGTAAGTTTCTTCTTATACCATTTGTTTCCATAGACACAGGCAAGATCCACTTCCTGGCAGGGACTCTTCCCAGGACTGACTGGCTGCAGATAGCCTTTGCATTGTATTTTCCACCAGCCCTGATGCTGGCCTTTTTCTACAAGCCAGCCTGGAAGGAGCACCTTCTAACTGACCTTTGGGTTGGGCAGACAGCCATGATTGCCTGATGAAGAATGATTGCCTCAATGAAGAATGATTTCTTCGTTGAGTAACATTTTATGTGCCAATGCTGCCCACACCTCTGAATCCGATTCAACTTCTTGGTCCCTGTCTTCTGTGGGAAAGGCGTAAGGGGATGGGCTCTCAAACTCTGCCACCCTGCAAAACATTGCACATGATGGCATTTCCACAAAGATATGAGTTGCAAACTGATTTACTGTAGCATTATGTATGAAATAGATAGGGAAACAGGTGGAAATAACCCAAACATTTAACAGTGAGGAATTAGTTAAATTAATTATAACGCAGTGGCACGATGAAATGTTATTCACTTAGTAAAGGTTGTCATAAGATAATGTTTATATGTAGATGTGGAATGAGGTTCATGAGGAAAAGGAGCAGGCTGCAAAGCAGAATGTGTCCTGTGATGAATGTATTCCGTTACCCCGTGCCGGGCACTATGCACCTCAGGAGGTATTTATCATCAGCCCCATTCTTTAGACGAAGAAACTGAGAGGCTCAGAGTTAGTCACTTGCTCAAGGTCTCACAGCAACTAAATGGTGTTTTAGCTGTGGTTTGAATCCAGACCCACCATGCTAAACAATATAAAACACTATAAGAAGATAACATAGAAGGGTATGTTAAAATGTTTAGTGTAGGCCGGGCATGGTGGCTCACGCCTATAATCCCAGAACTTTGGGAGGCTGATGCAGGTGGATCACTTGAGGTCAGGAGTTTGAGACCAGCCTGACCAACATGGAGAAACCCTGTCTCTACTAGAAATACAAAAATTAGCTGGGCGTGGTGGCGTGTGCCTGTAATCCGAGCTACTTGGGAGGCTGAGGCAGGAGAATTGCTTGAACCTGGGAGGCAGGGGTTGCAGTGAGCCGAGATTGCGCCACTGCACTCCAGCCTGGGCAACAAGAGCGAAACTCCGTCTCAAAAAAAAAAAAGTTTAGTGTATTTCTGGGTGGCAGGATTACTGGTCATTTTCATTTTCTTCTGTTTATATTTCTATTTTTTATGATGAGTAGGTATTGCATACTGAACAAAAGGCTTCCATAAAGTCTTTTTTTTTTTTTTTTTTTAGACTGAGTCTCGCTCTGTCGCCCAGGCTGGAGTGCTGTGGCCGGATCTCAGCTCACTGCAAGCTCCGCCTCTCGGGTTTATGCCATTCTCCTGCCTCAGCCTCCCGAGTAGCTGGGACTACAGGCGTCCGCCACCTCGCCCGGCTAGTTTTTTGTATTTTTTTAGTAGAGACGGAGTTTCACCGTGTTAGCCAGGATGGTCTCGATCTCCTGACCTCGTGATCCGCCCGTCTCGGCCTCCCAAAGTGCTGGGATTACAGGCTTGAGCCACCGCGCCCGGCCTCATAAAGTCTTTTTAAAAAGATGTCAGGGCTGGAGTTTGCTTATCTATAGTGGCAGCCCATGGGTAGGCTGCCTACAGAAACCAGGTGCTAAAGCCACCCCGTCCCTGTCCCATCAGCCTAGTGTGCTTCCCTCTCTGGAAATCCCATCGTGCTCCCCTGACCCTCCTTCATATTCGGGACAGTGGGGAAGAAAGAGGGATGGGGGAGGGTGGCCAGCAGGGGCCATGCCAAGGGGTTGGTCATTGTCTGGCAGCAGTGGACTTCCCTCTGTGGCTAAGCGGGAGCCACTTGTCACTGTAGCTTGGACCCCTCTATTTTGCCTCCACAGGCCATTGAGAAACTAGTTGCTCTTCTCAACACGCTGGACAGGTGGATTGATGAGACTCCTCCAGTGGACCAGCCCTCTCGGTTTGGGAATAAGGCATACAGGACCTGGTATGCCAAACTTGATGAGGTGAGGCTGCCACAGGACAGGCCAGGGACTGGGCTGGCAGTGAGGGTGGTGGCACCAGTTGGGAAAGGGCCTGCATTGTATAGCGCTTCTAGGCATATACAAATCTCAGACAGTTTGTTAAAATGGCAGTTTCACTTAGCAGAATTACAAATGAGTTTATACTCTGGTCATCTTCTGGGAAACACGACTATGCATATACAGCCCTTTGCACTACAAAGCTGTTTATTAAGTCACTATTTGTATTACGGCAAATTGGAAATGTTCCAAGTATCCATCTGTAGGGGATCATTTAAATAAATTAGTCCATCCACATCATGGAGTACTGTGCAGCTATGAAAAGGAATTTTTTTTTCTCCCCCTCGCCAAGATGGAGTCTTGCTCTGTCACCCAGGCTGGAGTGCAGTGGCGTGATCTCGGCTCACTGTAAGCTCCGCCTCCCAGGTTCCTGCCATTCTCCTGCCTCAGCCTCCTGAGTAGCTGGGACTACAGGTGCCCGCCACTACGCCCGGCTAATATTTTGTATTTTTAGTAGAGACAGGGTTTCACCGTGTTAACCAGGATGGTCTCGATCTCCTGACCTTGTGATCCACCCATCTCGGCCTCCCAAATTGCTGGGATTACAGGTGTGAGCCACCGTGCCTGGCCCCAGAAAAGGAATTTTTTTAATAGCTGGGCATGGTAGCTTATGCATGTAATCTCAGAATTCGGGGAGGTTTAGGTGGGAGGATCACTAGAGCCCAGGAGTTTGTGAGTAGGCTAGGCAACATAGCAAAACCCCGTTTCTGCAAAAAATAAGAAATGGTGGTGCATGCCTTTGGTTTCAGCTACTTGGGTGGCTGAAGCAGGAGAATGACTTGAGCTCTGGAGTTTGAGGATGCACTGAGCTATGATGGAGCCATTGCACACCCGCTTGGAATGCTAGCTGCATACTCCATGGTGTAGATGGACTAGTCTATTGAACTGATCCCCTACTGATGATTTTATTTTTGAATCTTATGAAGGTGTTACCTGTTCAAAGCAAACAAAAATAAAATAAAAATGCAGGATCTCAGACCCTGTCTAGAAAAGCAGAGTCTACAGGTCTGGGTAGGGACTGGGAATCTGGATTTTCACCAGCTTTCCAGGAGATTCTCGTGCCAGTTGTCTACAACTGAGCTTAAGGAAATTTGGGTCCTAATTGCTCTGGCCCAATATTTTCACATAGAGCAGAGGGGAGGACTCAGGACCCAGTGAAGTGCTATTCCCAAGAGAGGCCCGGGCCTGCCTCTGGACTCTTAAGATGGTACATGGTCTTTTTGTTTTCTTTTCTGTTGCTCAGGCTGGAGTGTAGCTCCCTGCAGCCTTGACCTCCTGGGCTCAAGCAATCCTCCTGCCTCACCCTCCCGAGTTGCTGGGACTACAGCATGCGCCACCACCCCTGGCTAATTTTTGTATTTTTAGTAGAGATGGGGTTTCATCATGTTGGCCAGGCTGGTCTCGAAATCCTGGCCTCAGGTGATCTGCCCACCTTGGCCTCCTAAAGTGTTGGGATTACAGGTGTGAGCCACTGTGCCCAACCTTAAGTTATATATTAAAGCTGACAAATTATAGCTGTACGGCTTACTCATGCCAAGTTTTTTACCCATGGAGTCACCACTCATGCAAAGCAATAGAACATTCTAGCTGGAGTGCTCCCCTTCCCAATTGATATAGCTCAGATTATTCTGATTTCTATTCCATAAATTGATTTTTTTCCATGTTTCTGAACTTCGTATAACTCTCTGGCTTCTTTTGCTCAATGTCATGTCTGAGATTCATCCATGTTTTCGTGTCTAGCTATAAGTCTTTTTCTTTGCTGTGTAGTGTTCTATTGTATGACTATACCACACTTTATTCATTTCACTGTCGATGGACATTTCCATTGCATTTCCACCTTTTGGCTACTCTAAACAATGCTGCTGTGAACATTCTTCTGCATGTCTTTTAATGGCACATGACACAAGCTCTTAGGAAGGTGGCCTGTGTGGGAATCATAGCACCGACCTACCAGAGTCTCTGTGGGGCTCCAGTGATTTACCACATGGGAGGATTGAGGCTTTTTTCCAGATTCCTCCTGTCTTGCCCCAGACCCCTGTGCCCTGGAAGAATCAGTCGATGATAAGCTGCCTGGGTAGTCTTCTGCTGTAGAATAATAAATGCTGTCCCTCCCCTTCCTTCTGTGGCCCGTCAGAACAGGGAACCAGGCTGGCCTGGCATGGCAGCGTGGGCCCCCAGTCAGGTGCTGCCCCTGGGCACCTGCCCACTGGGATGCTGCTTAATGTGCTGCCACCACTTTGTGTCTCTTGTGTTACCAGGAAGCAGAAAACTTGGTGGCCACAGTGGTCCCCACCCATCTGGCAGCTGCTGTGCCTGAGGTGGCTGTTTACCTAAAGGAGTCAGTGGGGAACTCCACGCGCATTGACTACGGCACAGGTATCTGCTGCTTGTGGGACTCTGTACTTATCTAGCTTCACTGCTTTCTTTTTTGGGCTTCAGGTGGTCTCGGGGCCCTCTGAGCAAGCAAGAGCAATCAAGAATTTGCCAAGCACCTGCAGCCTATTGGGGCCAGCTGGGGTGCAGGATGGTTTCACCGGCAGGGAGGGCGTAGGCATGCAGGGAGGCCCGGATGCTGTGGCTCTGCTGTAGTCCACCAGGGGGAGCTGATGCCCTGTGCATGGTGCTCACGCAGCGCTGCTTTCTGTTCTTGTGAAAATGGTCTCTGAGCAACTCATCATCACCAAAATAATAATTATTAATTGAGCACTTACTGTATGTCAAGGCAGCAGCTTACTGAAGCTTTGAGAAATGAGAACGCTTCTTGGTGGCCTCTGCAGTGTCGTGGCATACCCTCTCCCTTGCACCCTTTGTCTCTTAGCCACATTCTCTGTGCTCTTGAGCTCTTTGGTTCTGTGGTCCATGTAAGCCAAGCGGACTTGGACTTTGAGGAGAGGGAGTGTGTGGGCACCTTAAAAGGGAAGTGTGGACAGGTGCTGTGGTGCGCGCCTGTAATCCCAGCACTTTGGGAGGCCGACGGGGAGGATTGCCCGAGCTCAGGAGTTTAAGACCAGCCTAGACAATGTAGTGAGACTCCATCTCTTTTTTAAAAATTTATTTTAAGTTATTTTTATTTATATATATATTTTTTGAGACAGGGTCTTGCTTTGTCACCCAGGCTGCAGTATAGTGATGTGATCTTGGCCCACTGCAGCCTTGACCTCCTGGGCCCAAGTGATCCTCCTGCCTCTGCATCTCCCCACTCCCCAGTACCTGGGACTACAGGTGTGCACCACCAGCCTGGCAATTTATTTATTTTTTTTTTTTTGAGACAGAGTCCCACTCTGTTGCCCAGGCTGGAGTGCAGTGGCACGATCTTGGCTCACTGCAATCTCCACTTCCTGGGTTCAAGCGATTCTTCTGCCGGGACTACAGGCACACGCCACCATACCTGTCTAATTTTAGTGTTTTTAGTAGAGACAGGGTTTCACCATGTTGGCCAGGCTGGTTTCGAACTCCTGACCTCTGGTGAGGTTACTTCTCCACCCGCCTTGGCCTCCCAAAGTGCTGGGACTGGGATTACAGGCGTGAGCCACCACGCCTGGCCGATTGTTTTGTAGTTTTTATAGAGAAGGGTTTTTGCCATGTTGCCCGGACTGGTCTTGAACTCCTGAGCTCAAGCTGTTCTCCCACCTCAGCCTCCCAAAGTGCTTGGATTATAGGTGTGAGCCACCATGCTGAGACCCCATCTCTCGAAAATATAAAAGGGAGGCATTCTCTAGGTCAGGGCATGGCCTGTGTAGCTAAGGAGGACCTCTGCTTTGGTAAGGGCCCACCTTTCCTTCTTCCCTGCAGCAGGCAAATGGGAGCACCGCTCAGCCCTCCCCTTGTCTGGGGAATGTGATCTACAAGAGGGAGCCCCGGCCACAGAGGCAGGCCCTGGAGAAGGGCCCTCTTGGACCGGGTGGGGCTTTGACTAAGACCAGCAGGGAAAAGATCAAAGAGGGAAGACTGGCCAAGTCAGCAGGGGTTGGTGCCCCAGCTGCATTCGAACCCCTGAACAATGGGAGCCTGGGCCATGGCTGGTCATAATTGGAAACTGTGGCAGGGGAAGGAAACTGAGCTCACAAGCTTCCAGGCCCTGGAGGGGTCTTTGTCCTCCAGAGACAGGACAGAAGTATTCTCTGACACATTCTCTTCTCACCTCCCTCCAGATAGGTTTTGTGTGACACTGTGAACAATGGGATTCAATCACAGTCCAGTGAGTAGTTCCTATAGTGTAGACCGTTGCTGTTTGATATGACTGGGAAAGGAAGGAGGGTGCTTTTTCACCCTGTAATCTGATCATGTGTTCCCTGCTTAGAAGCCTGTAGTGACTCCCTATTACTCTTAGGGTAAAGTCTGAGCTCTTTCTGATGGCCACAAGGCCCATGTGACCTGTAGCCTCCTGTCATCACACACGTTCTCCCTTGCTCTCACTGCCTTCGACATACTGGCCTCCTTAGGGTTCCTCAAACAGATGAAGCTTTTTCTTGCCTCAAGGCCTATGCACATGCTGTTCCTTCTGGCTAGAATGCATTTCTTGCTTCCCTCACTCCCTTTGCCTTGCCAACTCACATCTTTCAGATTTCAGGTTAGATGTTACTTCCTTAGGGGAAACCTTGAACCTTTATGTCAGGGTCCTCCTGTGATATCCTCCAGTTAGCACCCTGTCTTTCTCCTTCAGACCTGGAATCATAGTAGTGACTGTATATTTATAATATCTGTTGTCCCTGATAGATCATAAATTTTTTGAGGGCAGGGACTTACTTGTCACTGTCTCCTAGTGTGTAACATGGACGGTGACTGCTTACATAGTAGGTGCTCAGTAAATATGGTGGAATTGCTCAGTGAGTTAAGCCTACATGATGAAATGTAAATGTCCAGCCCGGGTCTTTTGGCAGTAGAATTATAGTACTGGTAGTTCTTTTTTTTCTTTTCTTCTTTTTTTTTTTTTTTTTTGAGACAGTCTCACTTTGTTGCCCAGGCTGGAGTGCAGTGGCGTTATCATGGCTCACTGCAGCCTCAACCTCCTGGGCTCAGGTGATCCTCCATCTCAGCCTCCTGAGTAGTTGGGACCACAGGCACATGCCACCATGTCTGGCTAATTTTTGTATTTTTTGTAGAGACAACGAGTTTTGCCATGTTGGCCAGGCTAATCTCGAACTCCTGAGCTCAAGCAATCTGCCTGCCTCAGCCTCCTGAAGTGCTGGGATTACAGGCATGAGCCACCATACCCGGCCAGTATTATAGTTCTTGAAAGGAAAGGACCTAGCATATCTTTCTGAATGGGGAAGAGGTCTCGTCTCCACGTTGACCACCTACCTCAGAGGGGCACTTATCAGTGATTTGGACCCCGGGAGACTAAAACAATCCCAGTCCTTTACCTGGACGACTGTCACCGTTGGTTGTTTTTTCTCCTCCAGGGCATGAGGCAGCCTTTGCTGCTTTCCTCTGCTGTCTCTGCAAGATTGGGGTGCTCCGGGTGGATGACCAAATAGCTATTGTCTTCAAGGTGTTCAATCGGTGAGAGAAAGGACAGGAGGGTTGGAGGAGGGGGCGTGAGGGGCCATCTCTTTCCTCCTCAGACTGGGAAATGGGGTGCTGTAGGGTTCTCCTGAGTGGTTCATGGTTCTCTTGTCCTGTCCTAATCAAGCTGTGGCTGTGGGTAGAGTGTCCAAGGCTTTTTTCCAACAGGTTCAAATTAACCTCCAAGTAAAAACAAGTGAAAGAATTGTCACGTAGGCCGGGCGCGGTGGCTCACGCCTATAATCCCAGCACTTTGGGAGGCCCAGGCAGGCAGATCACAAGGTCAGGTGTTCGACACCAGTCTGACCAACATGGTGAAACCCCGTCTGTACTAAAAATACAAGAATCAGCTGGGTATGGTGGCACTGGCTTGTAATTCCAGCTACTCTGAAGGCTGAGGCAGGAGAATTGCTTGAACCCAGGAAACAGAGGTTGCAGTGAGCTGAGATCATGCCACTGTACTCCAGCCTGGGTGACAGAGTGAGACTCTGTCTCAAAAAAAAAGAATTGTCACATAATATTTGCCAGTGCCCACACGGTGTTGACCATGTGGAGGAAGAATTCTAAGCACTTTATGTATAACTCATTAATTCTTACAACAACCCTGTGAAATAGCAACAGTTATTTCCATTTTACATATGAGGAAACTGAGGCACAGAGCTATCTGGTGTCTTCACTGGGTTTACGCCAGCTGAATGCTGGTAGTCAGACTCTGACTTGCTGCCCCGCACCACCCAAGCTAGTCACTGAGCAGCACTGATGTGGATCAGTTACCCAGAGCTCTTCAAATCCCCATTGTGGGCCCCAGTCTAGCAGTGCTGCTGCGGCAGGCCTGTGATGGAGCCCAGGAGCAGTGCTCAATGCTCCATGGGTGGCTGATATGCAGCCTCTGATAAAAGTGAAGGTTGGAACCAGAAGAACCTAGGAGATAACCTGCTGGGACTTGTGTCAGCTTTCAGACAGGCCGACTGAGGCTGGAGAGGCTGAGGCCCTGCCCAGGGTTTTACAAGTTGTCAGGACTTGATGGCACCAAAACCCACCTTCCTAATCAGTGATTTTTGTTTTTTATTTTTTATTTTTTTTGGGACAGAGTCTCGCTCTGTCGCCCAGGCTGGAGTGCAGTGGCAAGATCTCAGCTCACTGCAAGCTCTGCCTCCTGGGTTCATGCCGTTCTCCTGCCTCAGCCTCCAGAGTAGCTGAGACTACAGGTGCCCACCACCATACCTGGCTGATTTTTTGTGTTTTTAGTAGAGAATGGGTTTCACCGTGTTAGCCAGGATAGTCTCGATCTCCTGATCTTGTGATCCGCCTGCCTCGGCCTCCCAAAGTGCTGGGATTATAGGCGTGAGCCACCGCGCCTGGGCCCCTAATCAGTGATTTTTTTCCCTTTCCTGAGCCAAAAGATGGCTGAGTGTTTGTTGGGGGAAATGAAGCTACATTATTGAAATTGAGACCAGTTACACTCTTCAGTGGTTATTTTGGGGGCCTCCTTGTGCTCCCAGTGGCCAAAAGGGTGAGACTGTCTTTTTACTTTTTGCTACCTTCCCTTTCCCTACCCTCCTGTGCAGGTACCTTGAGGTTATGCGGAAACTCCAGAAAACATACAGGATGGAGCCAGCCGGCAGCCAGGGAGTGTGGGGTCTGGATGACTTCCAGTTTCTGCCCTTCATCTGGGGCAGTTCACAGCTGATAGGTACTGGAGCAGGAGGCGCCTATCCCTCCACCCCCAGCCAAGTCTGCGTTCTGTGGCCCTCCCCTGCCCCTCCTGCGCTCCCTCCTTCCCTTCTTCCTGCCCAGGGCAGACAGTGACAGCTTGGAAAGCAGGGCATTAGACCAGCTATTGAGGGAGGCTGTTTGCTGTCGACCTTCTGCTGTGAGAGCCCTTGCGGTGGGCTGGGGGAGGCGGAGGCCAAGCGCCGCCAAGATAATGGGAAGTGACATGGGCTGGAGCAAGGGCGCATGCCTGGCACATAATGGACTGGTGTGAAATGCGCCCCAGCTCCTGGCAGCAGCTGTGGGGTTTTATGTTGAAAACGAGGGACCCTTTTGATTTGGTGACCAGCGTCATCCACTGTTATTATCAAGCTGTGTGCAAAGCGGCCCGTTAGGGAGCAGCCGCCAAGTGCTGGGCGGTGGGCCTGCTTCCTGTGGGGCTCAGAGAGGCCTGCTCTGGTGACTCCCCCACTCTTGAAGCTGGTTTTCAGGATGGGGGTGGGTGATCATCTCTATTTTGATGAAGAGTGAACTGCCTACAGAATGATATTCATAAATGACCATTAGTTGTGGCCTCAGGTGCATTGCCTCCCTGAATCTTCTCAGTGAACCTGTGAATGGTCTGCCAGCATGAGGCCAGCTCTGTTGACTGGCACCTGCGCCAGGCACCATACTGCGTGCTGTAGGCATGGTAATTATTGTCATGGCCCCTAGGAGGAGGTGCTGTTCTTGTCCCCACTGTCCAGGTGAGGAAACTGAACCTTGGCAGGCTGAAGTCATGCGTCCAATGCCATGCAGCTAGAGCTTAGCACATTAGAATACACAAACCCAGAGCCATTTATTGCTCCTTCAGGGTGAGGTGTTGAGGGCGCCATGGGCAGGACTGAGGCCCTTGGGTGGGTGTGACTGCTGGGCCGGGTTGCCCAGGTAGTGGTGGGGCCTGGTTCTGAACTCTGGGGCCCATTCCTCTTCCCAGACCACCCATACCTGGAGCCCAGACACTTTGTGGATGAGAAGGCGGTGAATGAGAACCACAAGGACTACATGTTCCTGGAATGTATCCTGTTTATCACCGAGGTGAGGAGGAGGGGTGAGAGGCCCATGGCTGCCTCCAGGCTTAGATGAACCGAGGATGGTGGCTTTACAGTGGATCAGAAGAGCCAGAGCTGCTGCCCAAAATGGCAGGGCCGGCCGGAGTGGGTTATTGAAAAGGAAGCACCACTGGGCCTCTCCTGAAAGAGTCAGCCGCTGCTGTCAGGGCCTCTGCCCAGTTCTCCTTCAGTTTCTCCTGAACACCACAGGAGTCTCAAGATGAGGGTCTAAGACTTGGTCACTAACTGGCCTTGGTGACTGCTGCAGCAGGTCTGAAAGGGTCAGGGTGGGGGAGATTTGTGGGGGAGGATCAGCATCTTTCAGTGGAGCCCCACAAGGGTCTGTAGAACCATGTGCTTGTGGGTGTGTAAAATGAAACCACCAGAGGAGATGGAGCGAACCTCTGGCACAGACAGCTTTTCTGTCGAAGGGACACGTCTCTGTCAGTGCCTGAGGACGTGAGCCCGAGCAAAGTGCCAGTGTGGGAGTATGCAGGCCTGGCCTGTCGTGGCAGTCACTGGACAGCCAGCCCCATGGCTGGGCTTTGGAACTGGAAGTTCTTGTCTCACCAAGGCAGGATTCCTTATAGTGGGCCCTGGACCACTTGTGCAAGATCTCCTAGGGTGTTTGTTAAAATGCACATTCCTGGGCCCCCCATCCCAACTTACTGCATCAGAATCTTAGGGGACAAGAGCCAGGAACCTGCGTCTAAACACACTTGCCAGGTGACTGCACAGGAAAGCTGGGGACCCTGTGCTCTCTGGACCTCTCTTCAGGGAGATGTTAGGACTTTTCATCCTCCCTGCCATCCCCGTGCCCCAATTTCCAAAGGGTGCCCTAGCTCTGCTATCTGGAGAGGGTTTGAGAGTTCTATCCCTCCACAGTTCCTTTCCTGACACCAGCACGGATGTCTGCTGCCTCAGTGAGGTCCTTAGCAGGCCTGTGGACGCTGGCCATGGGGGCTGCTGTCCGTCCGGGCTGTGTATTCCGAGCCCCGAAGAGGTGGAGAAAGCTGGGTTATAACCAGCAGCCTTGGCTCCAAGTTCTTCCTGGTCAACATTCGGCTCAGGCTTCTGCCAAACTCCAGGGGCCAGAGGGGAATGACACATTTTTTCCAAGTCAGCAAATGGAGCCGGGCCTGATGGCTGGGCGGCCACCGCTTCATTCCCGGAGATCTGCTGCCCTCAGCAGTGTGGCAGGCCCAAGGTCGGGAGGACTCGGGGGCAGCCTGGCTCACTGCCTTGAAAGCCAGTCACGCGCTGCTCTCTGTGGAGTGGAATGTGGGGGTCTGTGGAGCCCTGGGGGACCTCAGGATAAGCTGGAGGAGCAGGGTGGGAAGAAGGGTGCAGATTCCACACTTGAGCTCTTGCCTGTGACTGAAAGGCTGAGCTGTTTGGGCTCCCCCTGGCGGCTGGCCAGGCCTCTGGGTCCCTGTCTATATTCTAACTAGGAGGCAGGCCAGCCCTGGCCTCCAGGATTTTGGGAATTGATTCCATGGTAAAAGTTTGTGTCTTTAGTTGGTTGGCTGATGATGTTGGTATAAAAACCCCAAAAGCTTTTCCAAAGTTTGGGACCCAGTTCCTCCACTAGAGGAAATCTCAAAGTAGCCACTAGGTGGCAGGAGAGGCACATTGAACTTGGAGAGGGTTTGGTTACATTTATTTGAGGCCTCAGAAGGAACAGGGAGGGGAGGGCGTGCCTAGAGTTTTTGGCTGTTCCGCACCTTCTCCACAGGGCCGGGTTTTCACTTTGGGTCTAGGCTCTTGGGCATGGTGTTCAACAGTGGGCGCTAGGAGGAGTGTGCCCAGGAGCTGAGGTGGCTGCAGCAAGGGCCCATCTTGCCACGTGGCCGCTGGTTGCAGCACAGGTTGTGTTGGTTCTCCAGAGCGCCCACCCTCTTCCACCTCGGAGCAGTGAGCAGCATTTTGCAGCCCCTAGTTGGTGAGTGGCCTGGCCTAGCTCACTCGGGACCTGGAGGCTTGCACAGAGTTCTGTACACCTTGGTTGGGAAGGAGGCAATGTTTCCTCTGGAGATCCTGGATTCACCATGGTGCTCTTTTAACTGGGAGATTAAATAAAACACCTAGAACTTGGGAATGGAATCGGACAGCCCTTTCTGGGTCTCACGCCAAGACCGCACTGATACCTTTGGGCATCCAAGGTGAGGGACCCCACCTTGCAGGGCCTCTGCAGCCTCTGGAAATGCAGCCCTGGCGCCTTTAAGAGCCCAGGGCAGGCAGGAAAAGAATTTCAGTTTCAATCTGGCTTCTAAATTTGGAGTTTTGGGAAGGGAGGGATCAGATTTCAGCTGGAAGGGAAGGAGCTGACAGGAAGGCGCTGTGCAGAGCCTCCCCACCCCCGCCCATCCCCCCAGTTACTGACAGAGGAGCCATTTACAAAAGGCCGATTCTCTGGGGAGTGGAGAGGCAGGAACGCAGCGTCTGTGAGTAATTTCCTGCTCAATATGGCTGCTCTGACTCACACGATTCCCCTGGGGTCACTGCGGGCTGCAGCTCGCTCGCTCGTTCTGGTTCTTTCTCTTCTCCCTTTGTGGCTAGAATGAGCTAATTTTTTTTTTTTTTTTTTTGTCTTCCAGCCCCGATTTCTTTTTCCCCCCATCGTCTGTTTTCTTTGCCAGAGTTACAGGGTCTCCTTCTGAAGGACTTAGGGAGACCCTGGGCATTGAAGGCCTGGGGGGCAGCCCGCAGCTCCTCCAAATAAACTACCTCTCTGGCCTTTCTGTGGGTGGGGGCCCAGGGCCACTGGAGTTCCAGGACATGGGCCCAGCCCTGGCTCTGCCAGAGGCCTTTTGAGGATCTGTTCTTTGGCCCTGGTGGGCGACGCTGGCCAGGAGGCAGGGGTTCTGTCTTCCAGTGCCCATCTGCCTGCCTTTGCCTCGGAGCCCTTGCCGGGCAGGCCCCTGGCAGACGAAGCCGACAGGGTGCCCCCTGGTTGCTTGCTCAGAGGGCCCTGTCCAGAGAGTGAAACTGGTTAACACAGCTCCATGCTTCCTAAGCTTTCCCGGGCCTGGAAGTATGCACGGGGCTGGAGCCTGCAGACTGGGGAAGGGGCGGGGTAGGGCGGGGAGGAGGAGGGGAGGGGCTGGGGGTGGAGTGTAGTTGAGCCCCGCAGTTGAAACAAAGCTCCCCTGAGGTGAGGCCCCTGTAGGCTGGGGGTGCCTGGCCGCCCTCCTGGAGGAGCGAGCCTTGGATGATTCTGGGTGAAGCAAGTGGCCCAAGACAAGGCCCCCAGGGACCAGGGTGGGCTTTGTCTCTGTTGAGTGCCTCGGGCTCTTGCTTGGCTGTGGTGGAGACTGAGAGAGGAGGGGAGGGGAGGGAGGAGCCTGTTGTCCTTGCTCCTGAACGTGGGTGTTTGGATGGGCTTTTTGGGAACCTGGGCCAGGGGAGGGAGATGAGGGGTAAAATGACAGTTTTTTTTGACTTAAATCTTAAAAGTTTTGTCACAGTTGCCCTTACTAGAGAAGTAAGAGGCCTGCCAGGAGTGGGTCACCAGGTGGCAGCCCATGGCTCAAGAGTGGGGGCTCCTAAGGGTCCTCGTGGTGAACTGATGCCCCATTTTGGAGAGCGTTTCTGGCTTATTTTTTCTCCTTCAGATAACCCAGCCTCCCCTGACACCTGCATGTTTCTGGAACCTTCCAAGTCTCTGTTTGCCAGACTCAGCCTCTTTGCAGAGTCTTCCTTCTGCAGCATGGGTCTGGGGTGCAGAGCCCCGTTCCCCTGTAAATGCTGCCTATGAGCTGGGGAATATGTCGAGGGGAATTATGAACTGCTTGGTTAATAAATACAAATGTGCTGGACTCGTGGTGTCAGGGGGATATGCTGAGGCACACAGGCGTCCCTCTGTGGTTTCTGACGTCATGGGAACTTCATGCTGGCTGCAGAATCTTCCTCTTCCTTCCTGGAGGGTCAGACTCTTTGGCAAGAGGGAGGACCAGGAATGGATCCGTCCTTGTGCCTGCCTCTTTCAGCTGCTGTGGCGGCCACCTCTTCCCCACCTCCTGGCCAGGCCAGGCTGGCTGCTCCTTCAGGCACCCCTGCCTCCCATCCGCCCTCTCTTCCCTCACTCTGCCTGCCATGCAGAGGGCTGTCGGATACCTGGGTTTGGTCATACCCACCTTGGTCCTCTTGCAAATTGACCCTTTCCTCATCTCTTTTAGCTCTGCTGGTGGCAGGTGCAGACCACGTGTCCTGTGGGGGGGGCCTGGGGGAGAAGGGGTGGGCCTGGAGGGGTGGGGTCAAGGTGCTGCTGCTGTTTATCTGAGCCCGAGTGAACCCCTGTGCTGGAGAGGCGCTCTGAGGCTCCTGGGGAGTCGGTGGGAATGACACCAGAAGCTCAGGTGGAGATCTTATCTTCCTGAGGCGGCGGGATTTGGTGGGCGACAGGAATTAGGCCCCCTTTTTTTAGCTGTGGGAGAAAGAGGGGTGGCTGTGGGTGGGTGGGCATGGAATGTTATATTTTCCTAGCAGGCCTTGAGGGCCAAGGGGGAACCCTGTCTCTGGCACTTGCATATGCCTGTTTGTATGTTTGCACCCCAGGCAGATGTTGTAGCTTGGTCCCCAAGTGCCTGCGTGTGTGTTGCATGTGTGTATGCGTGTGTGTGTGTGTGTGTGTGTATGTGTGTGTATGCATGCATGGGTGTGACTTTGCTGCAGGGGAGGAGGGATGAGCTCCCAGCCAGCCCCTGCCTCTTCAGCTTGTGGCTTCTTTTTTTCAGATGAAGACTGGCCCATTTGCAGAGCACTCCAACCAGCTGTGGAACATCAGCGCTGTCCCTTCCTGGTCCAAAGTGAACCAGGGTCTCATCCGCATGTATAAGGCCGAGGTGAGTGGGGGCTGGCCAGTGTGCCTGTCCCTGCTGCCGCACTTAGTCCTGGGCTGGGGACAAAGCAAAATATGTGGGGCCTGGGGCTCCTGCTTCCTCCTACCCCACTGTTTTGCTCTGAATCTTAGGCCATCCCCTCTGATACTTGGGGCCTTGGAATCTCCCGTCTGGGGCATGGGCAGTCAGAGAAGCACCAGCCACCCCAGCCCTGAAAAGCTGCAGCCCAGCTCTGTCCTGATGAGCTTGGAGGCTGAGGCAAGGACCTGCTACGTGGGGAGTTGGGGTGATGGGGGCCTCTGTTCTCCCTTGTCAAGTGGCCGAAGGCTCCTCGAGGCTTAGGCAGCCTGAGTCTGGCTCTCCCATGGCATACCTGGGAAGGGTCTTACCCTTTGGAGGCATCTCTGAAGTGCTGCCTTCAAATGTTAGTGTGTATGATCGCTGAGTGGTGGGAGGTCTGAGGGTAGGCCAGGAATTGGCATTTTTATGGACCCCTTCAGAGATTTTGATGCAAATGGTTTTCCCTGCTCTCAAATCAGATGCGGAGGAGAGGAGAGCCGAGGTTTCCTGGAGCTCCCCCTGCTGGCAGGCAGCCGAGGGTGTCTCCTGCCCTCTTGGCAGTGTTCTCCCAGCCAAGGAGGTGGCCTTTTCCCTCTTGCAAGTGGGGAGGAGACATTTTATTTCTACCCTGTCCCTTCTGCTAGCTCCTCCCACTTCCTGGGAAGACTAATTCTAGAACTGCTTGACCTTGGCCAGGGAACGGCTGGATGTGAAGTTCCACACCTGGATTGATGGGTCCCTGAAGTCCCTTCTTTCTGTCCTCAGGCTGGTCCTGGTGACTAGTTCATGGCCTCAGACACTGTCCTGTGGGCATCATCTCTTGACTCCTGGCCAGCCTTCTCTTCTGGGAAGGGTTGCTTCAGGTCTTCATTGGACCCAAAGCTTCCTGGATCCCATCAGCAGAGGCGGGACAATGGGGAAGGGTGCCAGAGGCCAGTGGGGTGGGGGAGCACAGATACTTCCAGTTGGCTTGGCTCCCTGCACTCAGTCCTGAAGGGGTTAACGAGGCTTGAACTGAGCAGGCCCGGCCCTCTCTCCCTTCCGCCCCCTCCCCCTTTGGTCCCCTTCCTCTGGACCTCACATCCTGTGTTTAGGTTCCAACCCACATACCTCTCTAATCTGAGAGGCCTGAGAGCCTGTTGGCTGGAGCTGCCTAGGCTCCTTCCGGCCGCAGCTGGCCACCCCCGGCTCTCCACTCCTCTGCCGTGGGTCACTGCCCTCTGGTGTCCTGGTGTTCCTGACAACCCCACCCCCGCCTGTCCCACAGTGGGGACCTCTCACTCTACTGTGCCCCCCCCCCCCCCACCGCTCAGGGTGTCTGAGCATATGAGAGGTGCACAGCGCCCTCCAGCCTCCTCCCGACCCCAACCCTTGTGTGCCAAAGAGAGGACTCTGGCTGCCTTCCCTGCTTGGTACCTGAAGTACTCTACAAGCCTCTTAATTCAAGTGACTCTAAACTTCTCTTGACTCAGGCTCTAAGGCCCAAAGGATAGGGTTAGAGACCCTGTCCCCTTCTCTTACCTGCCCTTCCAGAGACAAAAGAACTCCGGGCTGCCAGAGGATGAGGGAGGAGCATATTCGGATTGAAAATGGTGTGGCAGGAACACAGGGATGGTCCGCTGTGCACAGGCTGTCGGGGTCTCCGTGGGGTCTGAGCCACAGGGTGGCGAACACAAGGACACTGAAAATGACCAGCTCAGGACAAGGGGCTCTCTAGTAATCACAAAGTGGCCTTCCTGTGGCAGGCGCTGTGTGGGGAAGGGGACAGGCTCCTGTGTAGGGTGACGCTGGAACTCACTGACTTTAAGATCACCAAGTCAGGCCAAGCGCGGTGGCTCGTGCCTGTAATCCCAGCACTTTGGGAGGCCGAGGCTGGCAGATCACGAGATCAGGAGATCGAGACCATCCTGGCTAACACAGTGAAACCCCATCTCTACTAAAAATATAAAAAATTAGCCAGGCGTGGTGGCAGGTGCCTGTAGTCCCAGCTACTCAGGAGGCTGAGGCAGGAGAATGGCATGAACCTGGGAGGTGGAGCTTGCAGTGAGCTGAGATGATGCCACTGCACTCCAGCCTGAGTGACATAGTGAGACTGTCTCAAAAAAAAAAAAAAAAAAAAAGATCAAGTCTTCGCCTGTAATCCCAGCACTTTGAGAGGCTGAGGCGGGTGAATCACTTGAGGCCAGGAGTTCGAGACCAACCTGGGCAACATGGTGAAACGCCGTCTCTACTAAAAATATGAAAATTAGCTGGGTGTGGTGGCTCATGCCTGTGGTCCCAGCTACTTGGGAGGCTGAGACGGGAGAATCGCTTGAACCTGGGAGGCAGAGGTTGCAGTGAGTCGAGATCATACCGCTGCACTCCAGCCTGGGCAACAGAGTGAGACTCCATCTCAAAGAAAAAAAAAAAAAAGATCACTGGCTGGGTGCGGTGGCTCACGCCTATAATCCCAGCACTTTGGGAGGCCAAGGCAGGTAGATCACCTGAGGTCAGGAGTTCGTGACCAGCCTGGCCAACATGGTGAAACACTGTCTCTACTAAAAATACAAAAGTTAGCCTGGCATCATGATGCGCACCTGTAATTCCAGCTACTCAGGAGGCTGAGGCAGGAGAATCACTTGAATTTGGGAGGTGGAGATTGCAGAGAGCCGAGATCGTGCCACTGCACTCCAGCCTGGGCAACAGAGCGAGACTCCATCTTTGAGAAAGAAAAAAAAGAAAAAATCACCAAGTCTTTGCAGTGTTCAGGGCTTATTGGCAACTTACTAGCAAGTAGCCCTTAGTCCCGAAGGGCCCATGGGCTAGCATTTTGTCTGCACAGAGTTCCAAGGAGAGGGCTTGCTTTCTCTGGCCAATTCTTAGACCCTAGGGAGGTCCTCCAAGGCCTGCCAGTCTTGCAGTCCAGGGGTACGTAGGAAGGCTGGGTCTTCAGTCAGAACTGGTTGATTGAGGGAAGTCAGCCTCCTGGGCTGCCACAGAAGTCTGACCAGCCTGGCAGTGGGTGGCCTCAGGATTTGGGTCTAACTGTCCCAGCTTTTCTGACCGAAGAACCAAGTGCTCTCAGGGGCCTTGTGTGGTTGGGGGGGCCTGTTTTTCCTGTGGGCCACGGCTGTGCAGTTGCTGCCTTCAGAAGGACCTTGTCAGAACTCAGGGAGTCCCTTCCCCAGCTTGAATCACTTCTGGCTGGAAGGTCAGGGGACAGGCTGAAGCCGCTGCTCCACCCAGGTACCTGGGAGGGCCTTGCTGGGAGAAAGGCCGGGCCGGAGGCTCCTCCTGCCCTGGAGCCTTAGGCTTCCTTGGCCCAGCTCCTGGCCTCTCCTGTGGTTCTGAGGGGGCTGACTCTGGGGTCCTGTAGGCAGAATGGAAAGAACCCCTGCCTCCACCCCTTCTGGCCTTGCAACTTCTCCTGTGGGAGATAGAGGGAGATTGACCTTTGACCCCTTCAGGAATTCCAGGGCCCTGGGGGGTGGGAGAGCTCTTATGACCACTTCCCGGATGACATAAGCACCATGGCAGCTGCCTTGGCCTCTGGCCTGGATCTGCGGCTGCTCCCCCTCCCGCCCAGGGACCACCTCCCGCTCCCTCTGCTCCCCGCATTCTGTGCCTCAGAGCCAGGATCCTCGCTGTGGCCAGAGCTCTGCTCCCCACTCCACCATAAACTTGGTTTCCATCCTTCTTTCCCTCCGTCTTGGCGCCTCTTTGACCCACTCGTCACCCCCGTGCCTCTTCCTCCTATGTTCTACAGCTGGTTTTTGAGGAGAGGGAACCTGGGCCAGTCATAGCACCCATTTGTCTCTCTAAGTGAGTTGGAGGTTGAGACCACAGCCACAGAGTGAGACTGTTACTCTCTCTGAGGCCATAAGTCTTGTTCCACCCCAGCCAGGAGGTGCCTAACATACTCTGATTGTTTCTGTGGCCAAAGGTGTGGGAGGAGGCCCTGGTCAGTCTTGGCAGACCCAACCCTCGCATGCCCACAGCGGCTCCTGTGAGAGCTAGCGTCCAGGTGTGGCGGGCATGGGGGTGCTGTCGTGGGAGCTGCAGCTGGAAGCTGGGGTCGGCTGCCTGTGGACCAGCCTAGCTTCTGTGACAGGCTCTGTCGCTTGCTCTCCAGCTCTGCTTCTCTGCTAGGAGCCTGGCTGGGCTGGGCTCAGGGAGTTGGGCCTCCCCCCTGCTCAGCCATTCCCCTGTTCAGCACTCTTTTTCCCCCTGCCCCCCACACAGGCTGCTGGGAATTGCCCAGGAGTGGGGGGAACTCAATGTCAGCTGCTTCTTATTGTCTCACTCTGAAGTGCCAAGATGCCTTTTTCAGTCCAGAGAACTGGAAACTGAAGAAAACAGGCTCTGGGGCCCGGCCTCAGCCTCTTAGGCTTATGTTCAAATGTCCCCATGTCTCTTCTCTAGAACCAGGACCTGGGCTGGGAGGGGCATCCCCAGTGATCAGGAGGGTTCTTTTCACCTCAGGTTCCCAACTTCCCTCTCTCGGCCAAGTGATGTCACTTGGCTGCCTCTTCTCGGTTTCTACCTTGTAGGTTTGGGCTGCCTTTTCTCTCTCTCTCTCACGTGGGTCTCATTGTTGTGGAGTGGGTATTTTGGGATAGAAGGAGTGGGGCCACTTCCTGGACCTGGGATGGACACCTGGGAGCTGCTGCAGTTGTTGGGGTCCCGGCAGGGGTGTGGTGTGGCCCTCACCACTCTGCTCACCTGCTCCTTCCTCACAGTGCCTGGAGAAGTTCCCTGTGATCCAGCACTTCAAGTTCGGGAGCCTGCTGCCCATCCATCCTGTCACGTCGGGCTAGGAGGGGCTGAGCCGAAGAGCCACCCAGGCCACAGTTCCTGTGCCTGCCTTCCCCACCCCAGCAGTGGCCCCTCCCCATCCCCTCCCTCTGTTCGTCCCGTTTGATGAGAGGCTGTTTACTGGGGTGAGGTGGTGAGACGGGCTTGAGGGGGCTCGGAGCATAAGGCTTCAGGGCCCAAGTTGGGAGAAGTGACCAAAGTGTAGCCGGTTTCCTGAGCTCCCCTGTGCTGGACTGACCAGAAGAGAGGGTCTAGGGCCCGGACACTCAGCCACCCTCTCCTCTTCCTGGCCTCTTCTCCCTTTGCTCCTGTCCAGTCTGGTTTTGAGAGCAGGGGCTGTTCTGCAGCACTGCAGGGAGGGGAGGGGAGATACCCTGCTGCTTCCATTGCTTTTCCTTTCCCGGAGTCAATGCCTTTCTAAGGGTTGGAGCTGCTCCTTGCAGGGGCAGGTCAGTTTCCCAGGCCGTGCTGGGGTGGCCATCTATGCTAGGGCTGGAAGCTGAGGCTGGCTGCCAGCCATGGGCTGGGGTGAGGGTGGGTGGGGTGGGGTGGTGGAGAGGCCTTAGCTGTCCTGGCTGGTGCCCCTCCCAGGCTCCTTTTCACCCTGCCCCCTGGGCCTGAGGCCCCCTGTGTCCACGCCTCCTCCTGGCTCTTCTGTTCTCTAGCCCTTGACTTTGCTGGGTTTCCTGGCTGTAGCCACATCTCTCCCGCTCCCCAAGGGTAGCATAGCCAATGGAAGCTGCCCTTTGGGTAGGCGCTGGGCTCCTGGGAGGGCCCAGCTGATGGGGTGAGGCACGTCTTTCCAGAACCTTCCCTGGCAGGGAGGGGGGTGGCAGAAACTCAGGAAGGGGCTTGGGGCCCATTGTATCTGGAGAGCCTGGATTCCTTTTGGCAGTCTTAGGCCCGGCCGCTTCTGCTACCTTTGCACTGCTGCGAGTTTCACCCTGGGACCGTGGGCCCTGCTTCCCTATTCCCCTGGGTGGTGGGTGGGCCCAGAAGGTGGCGGTCCCACGCCTTGTCCTCCCACCTCCCTGAACTGTCCATTGCCTTTATTGGGTGAGGTAAGTGACTGCCTCCCAAGCCCCGGCTTTGGCTCTGAGGATGGGCCCAGAGGGGGCTGGGCAGGCCCATTGAGGGCCACCAATTGAGGTTTCTCCTAGGGCTGTTCCTGGGCCTGCCTCTTACAGGCTCATCCCCCAGGCCTGCCCTTCTCCACTGCCCCCTCCTGTGTCTGGGTCCACACACCCTTCGGGAAGGGGGAGCACTGAGAAGCACAACACAGGGGCTTGGCCTAGAATCCGGTGATGATCTGGGCAGAGGCTGGGTCAGGAGTCCCAAAGGTCAGTGACAGTTTCTCAGAAGAGGCCCAGCGTCCACCTCTCTCCCAGGGCCAGACACCCCTTCCTGGCTCCCCCATCCCCCTTTGGGCTCCCAACCCCTTGCACCCTCATTGCTGTTCGGATTAAAGCCTCTGTTTTGCACCTGTTACCTGTGTGAGGTATGTCTTTTCATGTCACATGTTTAGCCCATCTCTGCATGACTGACCTCCATCAGGTCCCCTTTCCTCAGGCCACAGTGCCTGATACTTGAGCTGTTTCAGTTTGGGTTGAACCTTTCCTGGGTTTAAATCCCAGCTGTCTGCAGCCCCAGCTGCAAGGTTGTAAGTTACTGAAGCCTCTGAGCCCCAGCTTCCTCATTCACAAAATGAGGACAGTAACAGGGTGACTGCCAGGAGTGGACAGCAGATGTGAAGTTCTCAGGTTAGGGCCTGGCACATAGCATATCCTGGGTGTTTGCTGCAGCTGTGCTTGGTGAAGGGGCCCCTCTGGACTCCCGGCTTAGCACCAAGCTGGCCAGGGAGCCTTTGGATGGGCTTTGACAGTGGAACATGCACCTGTGGTTTATGAGGGGGTGGCCCTCTATTCTCCCTTCTCTGCCCCTCCTGTCCCTGCTGGGCTGGAGTTGGGGGTCTTAGGCTGCCGTGCCCCAGACTTCCTTAAGACACTCTTGCTCAGAGAACAAGGGTCCTTTACCTTTCTCTTGCTCATAGAGGCCTTGCACGGACTGGAAAGCTTCAGCCCCTCAACACCTTGCGCCACCTTGGAGCCTGGTGACCAGCAGCCCTGTCTGGAGTCAGGCACACCCGAGTTCAAACCGAGCAGCTGCTCCTTACTCACCAGGAGTAGGAGGGTCCTGATGGTTGACTTCATCTCTCTGAGCCTTGGCTTCCTGATCTGAAAAATGGGCTTAATGACGTTCCTATCGTTGGTCTTGAGGATTCCTTCATTTCACAAATAGTAGCTGCATGTTCCTCAAGACTGCAGTGCATCCAAATATGACTGTTAGGTAGTGGGTGGATTACGGAGAAAATAACCTTAGAAAATTACAGAAGGCATTGATGGGGGCGGGGCAGGGGGTTACTTGCCTAGAAGGTCCTGTGAGCTGATACCCCGAGGACAAGAAAGAGCCGCTACAGAGAGCTCAGGCCCGGGCCCAGAGGGCTAGGGTTGGGTGGAGGGGCCAGACTTTTAGGCTGGGGCCTTGGCGGGCTCTGCTGAGTTTGGACAATGTTCTATGGGAAGGTGCTGGAGGGTTTTGTTGGGGAGAAGGGGAGACAGGACCATTTGGGAGGCTGTAGCTGTGATTGGGCACAGGGATGGTGGTGGCCTGGGTGAGGGTTCAGAGTAGGGTGGTGGGAAGTGGTCCAATTTAGGCTGCATTTGGTATCGCTAACAGGAAGGGAGTTACGACAGGGAGCTGAGCAGCCAAGAACCCCAATTATTATATGGCTGGGTGCCATTTCCTGGGGTGGGGGGCCCTGAGGGATAGGAATTGCTGTGGGGGCACGGAACTGCCTGTTAGCTTCTAAGAGGAGGTGCTGAGGAGGAGGGCGCTGGGGTGGGCTTCTGAAGAGGATGGAGGTGGCGGGCATGGTGACGAGGCATAGTGCCAAATGGGTGGAACATGCAGATAAGAGGAGAGGGCCGGCTTCTGCACAGAGGAGGAGGGTGGGGTGTGGGCAGGGGACCCTAAGCTTCAAATACAAGGAGCATTGGCCCTGGGTGGGCTTCCGTGGGGTAGTGGAGGGGTGAGCAGGGATGAGAACATGGGCGGCACCCTGTGAGGTCTGCTTGGCGTGGCACAGGCCCCCAGCATAGGAGGAAGATGTGGAGGGATGGTCTGTGGTCTGCTGCCTGAGGTGGACACTGGTGAGACATCACTTGCTTCTCTTCTGAGTTTCACTGTGGCGGGAGTGGGGACGGGAGAGTGGGCAGGGTGGTGGCCAAGGGACTGCCTTGAAGGTGGGCTCTGGTCAGGCCAGCAAGGGGCTGCCTCCTGCTGTGTGCTGGGAAGGTCCAGGAGAGTGGGAGGCTGAAGTAAGCGAGGTTCTGAGAAGGTATACTGGGGGCCTTCTGGGGTAGGCGGCTGCAGCGGGATGCTCGTTTCTCCCTGTGGGAGCAAGGGAGACCCTGCACCGATTTGGTGGTGGGTTGGGCTGGGTTTATTTTTACAGGGAAATGTAAGGCACAAGGGGCAGTGAGAGTACACTGAGGGCGTGGGTGTGGGCTTCTGGGCAGGGCGGGAGCCCACTCAGGCCCTGGGAGATGGGCCGTGGGGGCACACGCACCTGCAGCCCATGCTGAGCTCGGTGAAGGTTGGCCTGCTGCTGGCACTCCAGCAGCTCAGCGTGTCCGAAGGAAGCCCTCTGAGTGTGGGGGGGGCCGCAGAGCTGGAGGGCGGGTGTCATTTCCCAGCATCCTGGGCCACAGGAGCTCCAGAGGACAAGCTGAACTCAGCCGCCTGTGCTCCTTTTTGATTCGCCAGGGCAGAGGCCGCTTTGTTGCTCATGGGAGGTGAGAGGAAGAAGCCTTCCTGGGAGAAAAATCCCGGGCAGAGGTTGGGGTTGGAAGGAGAACAAAGCTCAGGGTTTGGTGTGCCCGAGATTTGGGCCTAAGTAAGGTGATATGTTTTTTTTTTTTTTTTTTTTTTTGAGACGGAGTCTTGCTCTGGTGCCCAGGCTGGAGTGCAGTGGCCGGATCTCAGCTCACTGCAAGCTCCGCCTCCCGGGTTCACGCCATTCTCCTGCCTCAGCCTCCCGAGTAGCTGGGACTACAGGCGCCCGCCACCTCGCCCGGCTAGTTTTTTGTATTTTTTAGTAGAGACGGAGTTTCACCGGGTTAGCCAGGATGGTCTCCATCTCCTGACCTCGTGATCCGCCCGTCTCGGCCTCCCAAAGTGCTGGGATTACAGGCTTGAGCCACCGCGCCCGGCCGATATGTTTTTCTTGAATCCCACAAGCATTAAGCATGTGTTATATACGTATGAGGTGTTGGAGGAATACGGAGATGAGAAAAAGGTAAGAATCTGCCTTCAAGAAACTTCCAGCTTACTGGGGAAACAGAGAGATGGAGAACTAGTTGCAAAGGAGGGTGGAAGGTGTTGCGGCTGGGTGGACTTCAGGTAAGCTCTGAAATACTCTGTGGAGGAGGTGGCGTGTGGGCATCCTCTCACCTGGGTGATGGGCACAGACCAAGGACGTGCTAGCAGGGCCATTGTGCACAGAGATGTGAAGAGGTGGCTGGCAGGGGACACAGCTGCAACAGCAGGTGGGGGCTGACCTGCAGAGGGCTTTAGCGCCAGCTCGGGGTCCAAGACCCCTGCCATGGATGCCCGTAGCACTCCACACACAGCCTTGACACTTGCCTAGCTGCATTTAATTCTCTACAAAATGCATTGCTTAAGGTTCGTCTTCCCTGCTAGAAGGTGAGCTGCAGGAGGGCAGGGACTGTCTGTCTTGCCCACTGCTGTATCCCAGTGCCCAGCAGAGACTGGCACACAGCAGGCACCCGGAAGCAGGAATCAGTGGTTCGGTGGGGAGTTGGTGGGGAGCTGGGGAAGTATTTAACTGGCGCCTCTGTGGTGTGTGTGAGACAAGGATTGGGATTTAGGAAACTCGTGGGCAGCTGGCTGGATGCTGGTGATGGGACTGGAGCCTTGGCACAGATAAGAGATGTTGAAGGCTCTGAGCAGCACAGAGAGAGGCCCTGGGCTGGGAAGCAGAGGGTGGAGGTAGGAGCTGGTGCTGAGGAAGAGTGAGGAGTTCTCGGTGACCCTAGGCACGTGCCTGAGAAGAGGACTCCGGGGGAAGGTAGCTCAGCCAAGGGTGCAGAGTTTGAGGAGCTCTGGTAGACATGTTGCATGGGCTGACTGGGAGGCTGGCAGGGCTGCCAGGCCCCAGGTGGAGTGGGGAATCTGGGGCCAAAGGGATTCCCAGAATCCTCTGCTGCGCCCTGCTTGTTCTCCAGCCTCAGGCCCTTGCCCACACCCTTGCTGTCAAGGTCCAGCCACCCTGGCTGCCTCTCTTCCTCACACTCCTGGAGCCGCTGATCAGTTTGGCCATGTTCGAAGAACCCTTTACCCCACTGGGGAGACCCTGGTCTTTCTTTGGGGCTCAGCTGAGGCTTTGCTCCCTATGAGAGGCCTCCCCTGGCCCCCTAGACTGGGGCTGGTGTCCTGGGCCTGCTTGCCTGGGTGTCCCTGCCCCACCCAGCACTCAGCCGTACCCCTGCTGTAGGGACACCAGGGTCTTTGTTGGGGAGGGGCAGCCACCTGGTTGGAATTTGGGGTGGTAGGGGGCTGTCTGCTCTGCAGACGTAGCTTCTCTTTCCTTGGGGTTCCTTGGTGGGGGCTGATGGAGAATCATGTGAGGCAGGCTAAGGCCCGCCACCTTGCACTCAGCACCTAGCTTTGCTGCTCCTGTGAGGCCAGAGACCTCATCTGTTCTATTTCCTGCTAGCCCTAGGAGGGTCCTATAGGCACTCGGTACATATCTGTGAAATGGCTGTGATAGTGGCGGGGGTCCTCGTGCAAGAGCATGATAGAGACACAGGAGGGGGCAGGTCGGCCCTGGAGAATCCGTGGTGAGAGGAAGCTGGGGCACGTGAGCAGAGTGGGCAGGGAGACTGGCCGCTGTTGCCCTGGTGCCAGGCAGCCAGCACTGGAGGTGGGTATGGGGCCTGTAAGAGGGCAGTTCTGAGTGCTGTGAAGCCAAGCGGAGGAGCAGTGGGCTGGAGAGAAAGGAGGGTGAGGTTGGCACAGTGGGGAGGAAGAAGGAGGCAGGTGGGCATGGGGGGGCCTGGGGTACCTGAGTGCCACTGCAGGCCAAGGGCGGAGGAAGGGAGCAGGGGAGAGGACCAGAGAGGCCCAGGTCAGGGTTGAGCCCGGAGGCTGGCTGGCTTTCATTCACTCAGCGGACACTGCTGGAGCCCTCTTGCTCTAGTCTGGGGACAAGTGTTGGGGCGCTGCGGTGAACAAGACTGGCAGCACCGTCCCTCCTGGAGCATTTTCCCTCCTGGACTTAGTCTAGCAGAACCTGGGAAGCACCCTATGTGTTCAGCAGTTGGGGATTGTTAGGGGCTGGAGGGAGCAGTCATACTATGGGCCGTCAGATGATGCGATTATCCATTTATTTGTGCGGATAATCTGTTATTAGTGGGGAAGGCAGCTGCAAAGACTGTAGGTGAAGGACAATGCTTTTTTGTAAAACAGAAATCTGCATTCTTGATCTGTCTGTCTGTCTGTCCATCTACATGAACACAGGCCCAGGTAGTCATGGGCTTATCTCTGGGTGGTGGGGATATGAGGGTTTTGGGAAATTCTTAATGCTTTTCCTGCTTCCAAGATAGTTATGAAAATGCCAACATGGTTGGGTGTGGTAGCTCACGCCTGTGATCCCAGCCCTTTGGGAGGCCAAGGCGGGTAGATCACGAGGTTAGGAGATTGAGACCATCCTGGCCAACATGGTGAAACCCTATCTCTACTAAAATACAAAAAATTAGCCGGGTATGGTGGTGCACGCCTGTAGTCCCAGCTACTTGGAAGGCTGAGGCAGGAGAATCAGTTGAATCTGGGAGGTGGAGGTTGCAGTGAGCTGAGCTTACACTATGTACTCCAGCCTGGGCGACAAAGCAAGACTCCGTCTCAAAAAAAGAAAATGCACAACATTACTGAACCACAAAAGAAAAAGTAGTGGCAGGTCAGTTTTCACCTTGCTTTATGTTTTTCATATTTGGTTTTTAAATCTTTCTACCATATCCACATAGTACTTTTGTAATAAGAAAAAAAAAAGGAAACTGAATAAAAAGATTTCGCCCCTAACAAGCACTGGAGGATGGTGCGTCCTCAGCAGAGAGGAGGGGGATTGTCCTTCCAGTCAGGAGGGAGAGGAAGGAGAGGGGCCTTGCTCAGATCTGTTGGAATAAAGAAGGGGAGGTGAGTTCTTGGTAGGTGCTTTGGCCCAGAGACCCCCTGAGAGGGAGTGAGCAGTTACGGCTCGTGGATTCAGGGAGTGAGAGCTGTTGGGGAAATAGTGTTTGAGAGTTCATGTGAGCTGGACCCAGGGAGAGGAGGCAGCTTGGATCCCGATTCCTCAGGGGGCCTTTGGACTGGGGAGAGTTGAGGTGGCCAGCAGTTCCCTGGCGGGCATCTGCAGCCTCCCTGGTGACCTCTGGGACCCAGCCTCTGTTCTCAGGACCCCAGCACACATGGGTTGGATCCAGAATTCAGTCCCAAAGTTGAGATGCTCTTTCTCCTGCCTGGGCGCTGGATGGGGGGTTTGGTGGTTATAAACCAAGGGACGAATGGTTCAGTTTCTCTCAGTGCTGGTGCTGCTGCTGGGAGTATTTTCCTGAATCACAGTGAAGAGGCAGAGCCCCTGATGGGTCCAGCTTCATCCCCCATCCTCCCCTGAGCAGGTGACATCAAGGGACACCTGGGACAACACCCAGGAGTAGACGGACCTGTGAGGATGCTCAGAGCTGTGGCGATGAGAGAGGTACTCCACAGTGGCTGCACGTGGCTGGAGCTCTGGGAGGCTCCCCCTCCTGGCAGAGCGGCTGGCTGTATCCCCAGTTCTGGCCCCAAGGCTGGGCCTTTGCTGGCATGTAGCAAGATCTCCTAGTCTGAGCCTGGACAGATTCCTTGACCCTCATTATTTGCCAGAGACAAAGTTGGGGCTTTTCAAAAGGAACGCTGCAAAGGCAGGCCAAGTGCAGCGCCTCATCATGGTAACTGGACCCAGCCCCAGGCAAGACGGTAAGGCAGGTGGGCTGCGGACGGACCAGCCTGCTCCTGCTTCCCACCTCTGCTTGGGGAGATTGGGCTTGGCCCTCTCTGGGCTGGCAGACTGCACACACCCTCTAGAGCCAGCTCCTACCCTCTGCAAGGGGTGGGGAGTGTGGTGACCGAGGTGCACGTGGGCTCTGGTGTGGCTCTTGCATTTCTCGCTGTGTGACCTTGAGCCATAACTGAACCCCATCTGAGCCTCAGTTTCCTTATGTATAAACAAGGTAAGTAAACATGGCCTTACGGGGTGGACGTACCAGCCACTGAATGGACACAGCCCAGGGCTTTGCCAGCACCGTCTCATTGAATCTCCGCAGGTCACCCTGCGAGGTGGGTATGTGGCAACCAAGCTACAGGGGAGGAATTCCTTGGTGGTAAGTGGGTTTCAGACCTGGGCCATCAGGCTCCAGCGTGGACATTTCTTTCTTTCTTTTTTTTCTTTCCTTGAGACAAGAGTCTTGCTCTGTCATCCAGGCTAGAGTGTAGTGGCACCATCTCTGCTCACTGCAACCCCCGCCTCCCGGGTTCCATCAATTCTCCTGCCTTAGCCTCCCAAGTAGCCAGGATTACTGGTGTGCACCACCACGCCCGGTTAATTTTGTATTTTTAGTAGAGACGGGGTTTCACCATGTTGACCAGGCTGGTCTGGAATTCCTGACCTCAGGTGATCCACCCGCCTTGGCCTCCCAAAGTGCTGGGATTACAGGCATGAGCCACTGTGCCTGGCTCAGTGTGGACATTTCTACCCACTGAGCCCAATAATGGCTGTGAATCTGTCCCATGAATGTTTACTGAGCACTTGCTCTGCCAGGCTCCAAGGAGACCCCGAGGACCATGGAGGAGGCAGATGTGGTTCTGTCCCTCACGGAGGTTTAAGGAGGACACAGTGGGGGCATGTGGGGAGCTGTGGGAATGTCGTGGACAGGGTGGAGAGGCTTCCTTGAAGGCAGGATGAAGGCTCCAGCCGCAAGGCTGGGAGGTGGGCTGGGTGTCTGGAGCTGGGCAGTCGTTCCCTTGCTGGCTACGGACCCCAGGCCTGGCTTCTGCCCGGACTGTGCTCGCCTGGCCAGTCCTTCAGGAGTGGCTCCTGCTGTACTCCGTGCAAGTTCCTGGTCCCCATGTCTCAGTTGCCACTCCTGCTCCAGGCCCCAGCAGCTGCCTGTCCCCTGACCTCTGGGGGTTCCCATAGAGAGCTTGGAGCTGGGGGCTCCTGCACACAGCCTGTGTGTCTGGCCCTGAGCTTAGTGCTTGGAAGCTTTTCTTGCCTCATCCTCACAATGGGCGATGACGTCCTCATTTCACAGAAGGGTCTAGGGCCTCTTTCCCGCCAAAGCTCGTGCTCCTGCAGCCTTTCCATGGGACCTGACCTGAGGCCTCGGGTGGCATGGGCTGCCATGTGCTGCCTGTCCCCACTGTGGTGGCCTGAGAGCCCTCCTCCACTCCACTCTACACCCTCCCCCTCCCCCTCCTCTTTCTCCTGCTCCTGTGCCTGTCTCTCCAGGACTGGCCCCAGACCCTGGTCCTGTGTGAGAGGTGCCTCTTCCAAGGGCCCAGTTTTCTTTTTGGAGGCAGGGCCAGTTTGCACAAAGGTGACAAAGAGGCAGGACAGCAAGGACAGCAATGACCCTCTGGCTGGTAGCATGCCTCTCGTGCAGATTGTGCTTTATGTGTCACCTCGTGGAGTCCCCACAGTGAGCCGAGAAGTCGGCATCACATTCCCAGTCAAGGGCTTTTGGTGGTGAGGCTCAGATTTTAGTGGTGTCACAGGGCCTCCAGCTTGTCCTAGTGGGTTCGGGGTGGTGCCCAGGTTTGTCTGACACCAGGTCCTACAAGGGCCAGGATGGTGGGGCACCCAGAGCCGGGCAAGGGAAAGATTGGCTATGGCCATGTGGCTCCTCGTTCTCCCCAAGGCATTCTGTCTCCGCGGACAGCCATCAGGCCCCAAATCCAGGTGTCCTTCTTTTTATTTTTTGAGACAGGATCTTGCTCTGTCACCCAGGCTGGAGTGCAGTGGCTTGATTTCAGCTCACTGAAGCAACCTCTGCCTCCCAGGTTCAAGTGATTCTCCTGGCTCAGCCTCCCGAGTAGCTGGGATTATAGGCACGTACCACCATGCCTGGCTAAGTTTGTATTTTTAGTAGAGACGGGGTTTCACCAGGTTGGCCAGGCTGGTGTCCAACTCCTGGCCTCAAGTGATCCACCCGCTTCAGCCTCCCAAAGTGCTGGGATTATAGGAGTGAGTCACCGTGCTTGGCCCAGGTGTTATCTTTTTTATTTTTATTTTTTGAGACAGGGTCTTGCTCTGTCGTCCAGGCTGGTGCAGTGGCACGATCATAGCTCACTGCTGCCTTGGCCTCGTTTACCCTCTGTTGCTTGAGAGTTTACTCTCCTGGGTCCACACCTGGGACTACAGATGTGCACCATTATGCCCAGCTAAATTTAAAAAACTTTTTTCTGTAGAGTCAGGGTCTCCCAACGTGGCCCAAGCAGGTCTCAAACTCCTGAGCACAAGTGATCCTCGTGCCTCGGTCTCCCAAAGTGCTGGGATTATTACAGGTGTGAGCTACCACACCTGGTCCAGGTGTTATTCTGAATTCCTTTCTTTTCCTCCACCTCCCAAATCCAGCCCATGAGCAGGTCCTGTCGGGTCTCCCTCCAAATTGTAACCCAAATCTGCACCGCAGTCAGGGAGCACGGTTGGCTCTCCCAGGAGCGCTGGCCAGCAGCATCTCTGCTCTCCTGACTCCACTCTGCCACTGTCCCTGGGCTCTACCCTGAGGTACTTGAAGGTGACTCCCATCAGATCCCTGCTTGAAGGGTGTCTCCTGACTGTGCACAGAGGACCCCACGAGGTGATGAGCCACTGTGCCCCCCCCAACTCGCCCACTCCCGTACTTCAGTCATGCTGTCCTCTCTCTGGTCCTCCAGAACGTCTTTTTTTTTTTTTTTTTGAGATGGAGTCTCGCTCTGTCGCCCAGGCTGCAGTGCAGTGGCGCGATCTCCGCTTACTGCAAGCTCTGCCTCCCGGGTTCATGCCATTCTCCTGCCTCAGCCTCCGGAGTAGCTGGGATTACAGGTTCCCGCCACCACGCCCGGCCAGTGTTTTGTATTTTTTTAAGTAGAGATGGGATTTCATTGTGTTAGCCAGGATGGTCTCAATCTACTGACCTCGTGATCCTCCTTCCTTGGCGTCTCAAAGTGCTGGGATTACCGGTGTGAGCCACCGCGCCCAGCCTGGTCCTCCAGAATGTCAAACTTGTTGCTGCCCCTGGGCCTTAGCACCTGCTGTTTCCTTGGCTTGCACTGCCTGAGCCCCAGGCTGAGCAGAGGCACCCTCTGGTTGTTCAGGGCCCAGTTCAGATGCCACCTCCCGAGAGAGGCGCCCCAGCTTTCTGTGAGTTGCTCCTGACTGAGCCTCCATCCGCCCTCTGTTCTAGTTGCCTTCCTGAGCCCATTTTTATCTCAAGTTTTATTATCTATGAGCTTGTTTACTTAGTGATCAGCTCCCTCTCAGTGGGTGGTAAGCCCAGTGAGGGAGGGCACAGGCTTACTGTGGCCACCACTGGCTCCCGGCACCCGGAGCAGGGGCTGGCCCAGAGTAGGTGGATGCCCAGTTACTACTTGCTGAACAATGAATGAATGAATGGATGAATAAAAAAGTAAGTCCTCTGTCCCTGGCATTATCCTAGAAGAAGCTGAACAACAGGTGCTGGCCAGGGCCTTGGCTCCGATGTTGCTCTCCCCTCACTCCAATGCAGGAGCTCTGGGGGTCCCATGGAGGGTCCTGCGGGCAGGGCAGCTTCCCAGTGTCCCAAACTCTGAGGGTTTGTGCTTCTGTAGCTCACTGCCAAGCTTGGGCAGCACTCTTGGTGGAGACAGGCAGACTCATGGACTTGGCCTCAGGCAGGTGAAGTCTGTGGGACATTCCCAAGGTTGGAGAGGCAGAGCAGCAAGGGAGAGGCTACGTGGGAGCCACGCTGCTTTTGATAAACTAATGATGCCGGCCGGGTGGGGTGACTCATGCTTGTAATGCCAGCACTTTGGAAGGCTGAGGTGGGCAGATCACCTGAGGTTAATAGTTCGAGACCAGCCTGGCCAACATGGTGAAATCCTGTCTCTACGAAAAATACAAAAAAATTAGCTGAGTGTGGTGGTGGGCGCCTGTAATCCCAGCTACTCGGGAGGTTGAGGCGAGAGAATCACTTGAACCCAGGAGGCGGAGGTTGCAGTGAGCCGAGATCATGCCACTGCACTTCTGCCTGGGCAACAGAGGGAGATTCTGTCTCAAACAAACAAAACAACAACAAAAAACTAGTGATACCACCTGCCTTGCCAGGATAGAGGTCCCAGTGCTTGTCTTGGCACCCAAGGAGCAGTCGAGCCCCCTTTGCTGGCCTCCTTGCCTTCCTCTGGAACTTCCTCTGCTTCAGTGACAGAGCCAGGGCTCATTCACAGCTATGTTCTCAGTGCCCACCTGACCCACATAAGTGGTTTTGTTGTTGTTGTTGTTGTTGTTGTTAGATGGAGTCTGGCTCTGTCACCCAGGCTGGAGTGCAGTGGTGCAATCTTGGCTCACTGCAGCCTCCACCTTCTGAGTTCAAGCGATCCTCCCACCCTAGCCTCCCAAGTAGCTGGGATTACAGGCACGCACCACCATGCCCAGCTAATTTTTATTTTAGTAGAGACAAGATTTCACCATACTGGCCAGGCTGGTCTTGAACTCCTGACCTCAGGTGATCCGCCCACCTTGGCCTCTCAAAGTGCTAGGATTACAAGCACAGTGAGCCACTGTGGCCGGCCAGAAGTGGGTTCCTTCCATGCGCCATTCTGCAGGTGCTGGGGACAGAGGGATGAGCTAGTGAATTTCCTGCCCTTGTAAAATTTGCTTCTAGTGAGGACGATAGACAAATAAATATACAGCAAAATACTGGGCAGCGATAAAGTCTATGAAAAAAATAAGGGTAATTGTGATAGAGCAATATTATTTTGAAGGGGGTAGTGAAGGTGGCATTTGAACAGGGACCTCAGTTCGTAACAGAGATTACCCTGAAAGGAGCTGAGAGAACATTCCCGGCAGAGGGAACAGCAAGTACCAAGGCCCTGAGGTAGGAACAGCTTTGACACTTGGGGAACAGCAAGGAGGAGGCTGAAGGGCATTGAGTGATGGGGAGGGGTGGCGATGAGTGGAGAGGCAGCAGGCTGTCTCAGCAGGGCCTTGCAGGCCATAGTAAGGACTCTGTGTTTGCCTTGCTTGCCCTTCCTGCTTTCTCTCCCTTTCTCCCTCCCTTCCTTCCTTTCTTCTCCCTTCCCCTCCCCTCCCCTTCCCTCCCCTCCCCTTCTCTTCTTTCCTTTCCTTCTTTTGTTTCCTTCCTTCCCTCTCTACCTTCGTGCCTTTGTCCCTCCTTATCTCTGTCTCTCTCTCTCTCTTTTTTTTTTTTTTTTGGGACAGGGTCTCTCTCTGTCTCCCAGGCTGGAGTGCAGTAGTGCAATCATGGCTTACTGCAACCTTGACCTCCCAGGTCTAAGTGATCCTCCCACCTCAGCCTCCTAAGCAGCTGGGACTACAGGCATGCACCACCACACCCAGCTAGGCTTTTATTTTTTGTAGAGACAGGGTATCCCTATGTTGCCCAGGCTGGTCTCAAACTCCTGGGATCAAGTGATCCTCTCACCTTCGCCTCCCAAAGTGCTGGGATGACAGGCATGAGCTGCTGCGCCTGGCCTGTGTTTTGTTCTGAGTGGAGTAAGGGCAGTGGTGTGCTCACACTGGCTTGCGAGAGCTGACTGTGCACATTCCTCTCCCTCTCCATGTTCAGCGATAGCACGTTGGTAACTAGGAATGGGCCAAAATGGGAGTGTTTACACCACAGGAATTGGCAGATTCTACAAGTGAGCTCCACCCACCAGCTGGTTTTACACATTTACACTACTGGGAAGGTTTGAGATGGGGAGAGCCATGATTTGACTTCAACATGTTCGTGTGTACAGGAGAGGAGGAGAATGGCAGGTAGGAGGGCAAGTGCAAACACAGGAAGACCAGGGAGATCTGCAGGGAGGTTGGCGCGCTAGTCCAGGCAAAACGTGGTGTGGCTGGGCTGGGAGAGCAGGAGCAGTGGTACTCAGGTAGATTGTGAAGCTCTTCTTCCTCTTCTTTTTTGAGATGGAGTCTGTCTCTGTCACCAGACTGGAGTGCAATGGTGTGATCTCGGCTCACTGCAACCTCTGCCTCCTGGGTTCAAGTGATTCTCCTGCCTCTGCCTCCCGAGGAGCTGAGATTACAGACATGTGCCACCATGCCCGGCTAATTTTTGTATTTGTTAGTAGTGATGGGGGTTTCACCATGTTGGCCAGGCTGGTCATGAACTCCTGACCTCAGGTGATCCTCCTGTCTTGGCCTCCCGAAGTGCTGGAATTACAGGCGTGATCCGCAGTGTCTGGCCTGATTGTGAATCTCTTCTGAAGGAGAATTTGCTGATGGACTGGATTTGGCTTTGTGAACAAAAAAGGAGTCAAGATGCCCTGGTTTTTGGCCTGAACAACTTGCTGGATGGTGGTGCCACTCACTGGGACGGGGCAATGGCGGGGAGAAGCAGGGGTCGTAGGTGTCTCTCCAGGGTTTGAAAGGCCCAGACAGATGAGTTCTTAGATGTCAGTATCCCAAGAGGAGAGGCCAAACATGGTAGGACCGTTGACTTACATTCAGCGCGGAGGTCCTGGCTGGAGGGAGTTGTCAGTGGACTGAGGGGACCAGGAGAAGGTGGCAGAAAGGGGGAAGGGGCCAAGGCCTGAGCCCTGGGACTCGCTGGCATTTAGAGCAAAGGAGACTGGGAGCTATGAGGCAAAAGAGAGGAACTACATTGCTCTCTCTCCCCCAGCTGGTATGTACATTTTTTGTTTTTTTACACCAAGCACGAAGGGTGTGTGTAGGAGACGCACAGTGGCAGCCTGTGGCTGTGCAGCACCCTTTCCTCTGGCAACAAAACCTTCTTCCCAATGGAGAAGCCACGAGAAGGGGTTGAGGTGGGGCTGGTCAGCCCCCTACTCGGGTGCACACATGCCCAGACCTGGCCAATCACAGGGGCCCTGCCTTCCCGTGCACTGTGATTGGCTCTGGGATGAGCTTGTGACCTGGCTGTGCCAATGAGGATCATCCCCAATGCCCTCTGTTAGAGCAGGTGGGAAGATGCCCTATGCCAGGGCTGCTAAGCTAGGAAGATGCCATCCTGGGGATGCCAGTGGCAAAGCCAGGTACAGGATCTGTGGGGTGTGATACAACATGAAAATGCAGGGTCCCTTGCTCAAAAAGCAGGAAAAAGTGCCACGAAGTGTCCATAGAACGCTTCCTTCCACCATCTCTCAACTTGTCATGGCGTTTTAAATTTTCTATTCAATGTCATTCTAAGTACAGAAAGGTGTACTTAGAAAGGTGTAATTATTGTAAATAATTAGCATGAATTTTACCATTCATCTTTATATTGCATAATACCAGTTTTATTTATATTTATATTTATTTATTTGTTTGTTTATTTTAAGATGGATCCTATCCCGGTCACTCAGGCTGGAGTGCAGTGGCCAGTCTCGGCTCACTGCAACCTACACCTCCTGGGTTCAAGCAATTCTCGTGCCTCAGCCTCCTGAATAGCTGGGATTACAAGTGTGTGCCACCACACCTGGCTAATTTTTGTATTTTGAGTAGAGACAGGGTTTCACCATGTTAGCCAGGCTGATTTTGAACTTCTGACCTCAAGTGGTCTGCCCACCTCGGCCTCCCAAAGTGCTGGGATTGCAGGCGTGAATGAGCCACTCTGCCTGGCTGTGTAATACTAGTTATAAATATAAACACCAGAGCATTTAATTCATGTGCAGAATCGCTGAAATTGCACAATTCATATCTTGTGGCTTGTCCCTGAGGGTGCCTTGAACTGGCCAGAAAAGACACACAAGCCAGGCTCAGGAAGGTTTTAGGGGGAGGAGAGGACCCCCTGTTTAAGGTGGTTAAGGGAGTGCTTCTCCTTACGGGAGATTGCCACAAGGGTGCACACCCTCCCAGCCCCCTCCACCCCTGCTATGCCTCCCTGTGTGCTCTCTCTCCCTGGGGCCTGGCAGCTGCTGGATTAACCTTCCCACGAACCACCAGGCTGATGTCCTGAGTCCTGGTGAGGTACTTCCTCTTCCCACAGGCCCCCACCTCAACCTACAGCAGAGGAGTGGTCCCCAAGGACCTCAGTACCCAGATCGGGGTAGGTGGAAGGTTCACCCCACGTCTAGACATGGTCTCTGGTTGGCTGCCCGTCAGGCTGTGGTGCTGCCAATGCACAGCAGTGACGGCTGTCACCGTGCCCTGCAAGGTGCTGCGCACAGATGCCTGAGCTCAACCCTCTCGATGCCTGTGCCCAGGTCCCTGCCAAGGATTGGAGGGAGAGGCCAGGCAGAGCCAGGGTACCAGAGTGCCAGGGGGCAGGGCAGCGGGGGGACCAAGAACCTGTCTCAGGGAGGTGGGGAGGTAGCAGGAGACAGGACTGCACCTGAGTCGAAGCTTCAAACATGTTCCACTGCCTCCGACTTCACTAAACACGAACTCAACGATAAAGTGATGTCGAATTTCAAGCATGGGCTCATTTGAACATGGGGCCCTGTGTGACTGCACGGTCCCTGGCCAGTGGCCTTCTTGTTCTGGCCACAGAGAAAACCTAAGAAGAGGCCAAGGAGAGACAGCGAATAAGCCCTGATGACATCATGTGAGCCTCTGGATCCAGCTACGCCTGAGCCGAAACACCCATGCACTTCCCAGTTCCTGTGCCAAGAAATAAATCCCCTCTTTGCTTAAGCCAGCTTTAGCTGAATTTCTGAGGCCTGAACAATGTGGGACCCCAAGAGGAGAGGATCCAAGGCCCAGGAATCTAGACACCCGAATCCCTTTCTTGGCTTCAAGAATCTTGGAGCTGTCTGTCAACTCTGAATGTCTGCAGGTTGCCTAGCGGTCTCACTGCCCCTCCCCACATGGATCTGCCCTGTTCTGGGGCCACGTCCTTTATCTGTCTTAGGCCTGGATTTCTTTTTATGAACAAAGGGAAGCTTTATTCCCCAGTCTTTCCAGTTCTCCCCAGGCTGTTTGATGTGGGTGTTAAAGGAGACACTGGAGTTCCACACTGTGTGTGTGTGTGTGTGTGTGTGTGTTGGCCTGTGTGTGTTGGCCTGTGTGTGTGTGTGTGTGTGTGTGTGTGTGTGTGTTGGCCTGGAGGGCGCCAGGGAGCTGGGGAAGAGAGCAGGAAGGATGCATGGAGTGTTTAAGAAACATCAGGAAGGATGCATGGAGTGTTTAAGAAACATCAGGAAGGCCTGGCACAGTGGCTCACACCTGTAACGCCAGCACTTTGGGAGGCCAAGGTGGGCGGATTGCCTGAGGTCAGGAGTTCAAGACCAGCCTGGCCAACATGGCAAAACCCCGTCTCTACTAAAAATACAAAAATGAGCTGGATGTGGTGGCGCGAGCCTGTAATCCCAGCTACTTGGGAGGCTGAGGCAGGAGAATTGCTTGAACCTGTGAGGCGGAGGTTGCAGTGAGCCGAGATTGTGCCACTGCACTCCAGCCTGGGGGATAGAGCGAGACTCTGTCTCCAGAAAAAAAAGAAACATCAGGAAATGACTGGATTTGGGGGCAGAAGGGGGTGGAGTCAGAGGCCCAGAGGTGGTGGGGAAGGGTCTGATTGGAGGAGGACAGGTGGAGCAATATCTTACTGTTTCCTCTTTAAGCTACTCCCTCCCTAGAATAGAGTCCATTCATTCATTCATCCATCATTTAATTAATTAATTCAATCATCAAGCATCTATCCTGAGTGAATGTTGACTGTCAGGCACAGCCAGGCCCTGAAGATAACCAGACACCTTCTGATTTATCTTTTAAAAGGACTAACCTTTTAAAAAATACGAGTGCCAATCTATGGAAAGACAAAAAAATCCAACAAAGTTTCTAAGGCACTTCCTCCTGTCTCCTCCCCCAACTCCAGAGTAAAAAGATCTTGATTGGGTCCCCCCTGGAAAAGGTGCATGTTACCTTTTTTGTTTTCTTTTGAGACAGGGTCTTACTCTGTCTCCCAGGCTGGAGTGCAGTGGTGCAGTCACAGCTCACTGTAGCCTAGATCTCCCAGGCTCAAGTGATCGTCCCACCGCAGCCTCCCTAGTCGCTGGGACTATAGGTGTGCACCAACATGCCTGGCTAATTTTATTTTATTTTATTTTATTTTATTTTATTTTGAGATGGAGTCTTGCACTGTCACCCGGGTTGGAGTGCAGTGGCATGATCTCAGCTCACTGCAACCTCCGCCTCCCATGTTCAAGCAATTCTCCTGCCTCAGCCTCCCAAGTACCTGGGATTACAGGTGCCTGCCACCACGCCCATCTAATTTTTTGTATTTTTGGTAGAGATGGGGTTTCACTATGTTGGCCAGGCTGGTCTCAAACCCCTGACCTTGTGATCCGCCCGCCTTGGCCTCCCAAAGTGTAATTTTTGTATTTTTTGTTGAGATGGCGTTTTACTATGTTGCCCAAGCTGGTCTTAGACTTCTGGACTCAAGGGATCCTCCAGCCTCGGCCTCCCAAAGTGCTGGGATTACAGGTGTGAGCCACCACGCCTGGCCTGTTAACTTAAGTCATCAATTTTGCTCAACAGGAAAGAGTCAGTAGGAAAACTGTCATGCCTTTTGCAATGAAAAGTTACCTGGGCAGAGCTGGCCAGTGCCAATATTGCAGCTCTCATTTACTGGGCACTCACTGTATGCCAGGCTCTGAGCTGTAGCAGCCTCACCACACAGGCGGGTGCTCCCATGGGTGTCCTCATTTTTCAGACAAGGGACTGGAGGCCCAGGGAGGTGAAGGAAAGAGCTTATTGTTACCTAGAAAGCGGCAGAGCTGGCCCAGCATGGTGGCTCACGCCTGTAATCCCTGCAGTTTGGGAGGCTGAGGTGCACAGATCACCTGAGGTCGGGAGTTTGAGACCAGCCTGACCAACATGGAGAAACCCCCATCTCTACTAAAAATACAAAATTAGCCGGGTGTGGTGGCGCATGCCTGTAATCCTAGCTGCTTGGGACTCAGGAGGCTGAGGCAGTAGAATTGCTTGAACCTGGGAGGCGGAGGTTTCGGTGAGCCGAGATCCTGGGCAACAAGAACAAAACTCTCAGAAAAACAAAAACAAATTAAAAAAACGAGGAAAAAAAAAAAAAGAAGCAGAGCCTGGTTTGTTTTGAGCTCTATGTGGCTTTGGAGGCTGAGCTTGGAAGCGCCAGCCTGGGCTTTGGACGGGCACCCTGGGTAGGGGTGGTCCTGGGTAGAGATGGCCCTGGGAATCCCTCCAGTGCTGGCCTTGTGCTTGGTGGTCCACAGTCACTCGTCCGATATTTAACAACTTACAATGAGGAATGCTCTACAAGGAACGCTCACACAGCTTGGGATACCCCTCCCATGTTCCCTCTTTGCTGAGGGTCCCTTGGATGGGTGTGTTTGTGGGGCTTAGTCTGTTGGGGAAGAGGGTCAGACCCTGGATTGGTCTGGAGCCCCATCTGGCCCCGCACAACTAGGAAAACTGGTTAGGGCGGCTGACTCAGGGTATGTTTATACTGGCGTACTCCCCGCCCCCTCCCTCCCTCTGGCACGCTCCCCTCCCCTCCCTGACCCGGGAGAGGAAGGAAGTTCCTATAACGTTCATAGTTGCCACTAGTTCTCGAGAGCTTGTTGTGCGTTGGGCACGGAGCAGGAAGACCTTCACAGGTTGTAACTGGTCCCAGCTCCCTTTGAGGAGACTGAGTCTCAGAAAAGTCAGGCTGCTCCCTCAATCTTACAGGAGCAAAGCTGGGATTGGAATCCAGCTCTGACTGATGCCCCGGATGGAACTCTCGTCCATTGTGATTAGAATACAATCTGAACACCTCCTGCTTTACTTTCTGGCCCTATCTCCTGCCTCTCCCACTTGCCCTCTCCCTCAGCCAGTTCTGTGAACTGCTAAATTTATTCATTTTCTTTTTTTTTTTTTTTTTTTTGCCGGAGTTTCGTTCTTGTTGCCCAGGCTAGAGTGCAATGGTGTGATCTTGGCTCACTGCAACCTCCGCCTCCTGGGTTCAAGCGATTCTCCTGTGTCAGCCCCCCAAGTGGCTAGGTTTACGGGTGCACACGCCAGCATACCCAGCCAATTTTTGTATTTTTAGTAGAGACAGGGTTTTGCCATGTTGGCTAGGCTGGTCTGGAACTCCTGACCTCAGGTGATCCACCTGTCTTGGCCTCCCAAAGTGCTGGGATTACAGGCATGAGTCACTGCGCCTGGCCTATTCCTTTTCTCGAATCTCACACTCACCCGGCTGGAGTGCGGTGGCACGATCTCAGCTCACTGCAACGTCTGCCTGCCTGGTCTAAGCAATTCTCGTGCCTCAGCCTCCTGAGTAGCTGAGATTACAGGCGTGCACCACCATGCCCAGCCAATTTTTGTATTTTTAGTAGAGATGGGGTTTCACCATGTTGGCCAGGCTGGTCTCACCCTGACTGCAGGTGATCCACCCGCCTTGGCCTCCCAAAGTGCTGGGATTAAGGCATGGGCCACTGCGCCTGGCCTCATGTATTTAGTCTTCACCCTTTCCATTCCTTCTGCCTGGAATGCTCTTCCACCGTTGTTTGTCCAGCTGCTATGGTAGACATTTGTAGGGCTCATCCGTGTGTACTCGCCTTTCCTTCCCAGTTACCCAAGAAAACTGCTTTTCCCAGCCCCCTTGCAGTTAGATGTGGGCCTGGGACTCATTCTGGCCAATGTGCTCTGAGTGTGAGTGAGGAGAATCACTTCCGGGCTGAGGCCATGAAGAGCCCTTGCGCAGGAGTCCCCAGCTCTCATTCTGTGCCGCGGTAGAGACTCTGAAAGCCTTGTGTTGAGATAGACGCAGGCTGCAGGCTGAATTGCTGAGTCACCACATGGAGGGCAGCAGCCTAGGAGACCTAGCAGTCTGACTCAGACTTTGCATGGTCAAAAAACAAATCCTTTCTACCTGCTGGAGATCTCAAAAGAGAAAGAAATCCTTGTGTTACATCTTTGAGATGTAGGGATTAATTTGTTACTGCAGCATAGCCTGTCCTATACTAATAGAGCTGATCTGTTCAGGTGTCAGTTGAAATATCACCTTTTCTGATCAAAACATCTAAACTGGTGGCACCCCCACACCCTCCCAACCAGTCCTTTCTTTTTTTTTTTTTTGAGTCTCATTCTGTCATCCAGGCTGGGGTGCAATGGTGCTATGATCTTGGCTCACTCCAGCCGCTGCTTCCTAGGTACAAGTGATTCTCCTGTCTCACTTTCCAAGTAGCTGGGATTACAGGCACACGCCACCACACTCGGTTAATTTTTGTATTTTTAGTAGAGACGGGGTTTCGCCATGTTGGTCAGGCTGGTCACAAACTCCTGGCCTCAACTGATCAGCCTGCCTTGGCCTCCCAAAGTGCTGGAATTACAGGCATGAGCCACCGGCCCTAACCAATCTTTCTAGCACTGTGTTTATTTTCCTGAAACACTTATCTACTTGTCTGTTGCCTTGTGTATTGTCTGCACACCTCCCCCCACCACTAGAGTGTAAGCTCTATGAGGGCAGGGCCCTTTGTCTTGTTCATGGCTGCATTCTTGGTGCCTAGCACAGTGCTTGGCATATATAGGTACTCAATAAATATTTGAATGGATGAATGTGTTTATTTTTTGAGACAAGGTCTCACTGTCACTGAGGTTGGAGTGCAGTAGTGCTATCATGGCTCACTGCAGCCTTGACCTCCTGGGCTCAAGCCGTCCTTTTGCCTCAGCCTCCCAAGTAGCTGGGACTACAGGCGGGCACCATCATGCCTGGCTAATTTATTTTTTGTAGATACAGGGTCTCACCATGTTGCCCAGACTGGCCTCGAACTCCTGGGCTCAAGCTAGCCTCCTGCCTCGGCCTCCCAAAGTGTTGGGATTACAGGTGTAAGCCACCGGGCCTCGCCTGAATGCATTTATTGAATGAGTGAAACAGGAAGATCACACTCACAGGTAGACATGGAATTTGATATTGGTACCTGTGTTTTTCTTTTCTTTTTTATTGGAGTAAATACATTTATTGATATACATTTTATATCTAGTTCAGTTAAACAATCTATAAATATAGGCTGGGCACAGTGGCTCCTGCCTGTAATTCCAGCACTTTGGGAGGCTGAGGCTAGTGGATCACCTGAGGTCAGGAGTTTGAGACCAGCCTAGCCAACATGGTGAAACTCTGTCTCTACTAATAATATTAAAAAATTAACAAGGTGTGGTGGTGCAGGCCTGTAATCCCAGCTACTCGGGTGGCTGAGGCAGGAGAATTGCTTAAACCTGGGAGGTGGAGGTTGCAGTGAGCCGAGATTGCCCCACTGCACTCCAGCCTGGGCGACAAGAGCTAAACTCTGTCTCAAAAAAAAAAAAAAATAGATAAATATAAAAGCATTTTTCTTTTGGATATCACCATGGTCCTTCTATGTTTCTCTTTTATTTTTTTCTCTTTTTTTTTTGAGACGGAGTCTCTGTCACCCAGGCTGGAGTGCAGTGGCACGATCTTGGCTCACTGCAACCTCTGCCTCCCGGGTTCAAGCGATTCTCCTGCCTCAGCCTCCCAGGTGGCTGGAATTACAGGTGCCCGCCACCACACCCATCTAATTTTTTGTATTTTTAGTAGAGATGGGGTTTCACTATGTTGGCCAGGCTGGTCTCAAACCCCTGATTTTGTGATTCACCCGCTTCGGCCTCTGAAAGTGCTGGGATTACAGGTGTGAGCCACCGTGCCCAGCCTCTACCTGTGTTTTTCTTACTCAGATGGGACACAAAGCCTCAGATCATCAGAAAGCTGGAAGCAATGGTTGCTTTTCTGACTCTTGGAATATCAGAGCTGGCTTAGAACCTTCTCTCCTCTCACTCTGTCTTTACAGATGAGGGAATGTGGGCCCCTTAGGGAAGTGACTCATCCCAGGGCCCAAGGTAAGTCTGTGGCTGAGCCAGAACTTGTGTCTGGGTCTCTGGACTGAGTGCTCTGTCCACTGAGCTTTGCGTTCTTCTCTTTAGTTCCAGCTCAAGTTCTGAAAATATTTTCTGAGTACGTTTGCCTCTTCCTGCTCACCTTGCCACGTGATCCTGTGAGTCTGAGCAAATCAGTGGCGATTGATGGGTGGACAGTGTGGGGCTGAGACAGTGGTCAGAGATGAGAGAGGAGAAGGAACGAGACTCCCTCCACAGTGCTCCTCAATCATGTCCTGGAGATGAGCTTGTTGTTTTGTCTCACACCTCTTAAAAAAAAAAAACAAAAACAAAAACAGAGGACAGGAGTGTGGATTCCCATTGACCAAGGCTGTCTGGTAGAGGACTGTTTCTCAGGGTTGAGCCTTGCCCTAGCCAGGTTGGACCTAGCTGCTCCCTCCTCTCTGCTCCGTAGAACGCTGGACATCGATTGTAGCACCTGTCATGTCACATTTTTCTCTGATGTACTGTTCATTTTTCTTGTAAATACAAAAGTGATACATGCTTATTGTAGAAAATTTGGAAAATACAGACATGTATGAATGATGAAATAAAGGTCTCCTGTAATTGCCCACCTAGTAATAACCATTTCAGCATTTTTGAACTTGTATTCAGTCTTTTTTCTCTAAACATATGAATAGCCAAGGTCACCTGTACCCCAGACATCCCCAGGCCCTACCAGATGGGGACATCCTGGTGGCCATGTTAACCTTTCCCGCGGCCACTCCAGCCCCATCCTGCTGGCTAGCATCTTGGCCTGCCCTCGAAGCCTTTGCGGTTATATCTGGGAGTCCCTTGAGGAGCCACATGTAAGCTCCCAGCCAAGTTCTGCTTTGGTCTCCCTGCAGCTATCCCTGCCGTAAGTCCCCTGAGGGTGGCCCCACTTGCTGCCCTGGCCATGGAGCCTGCTGGAAAAATCCAGCCCCCTTGTTCGGCCTCCCCTCCCCTGGTGATTCCTGAGTGACAAAACTAGGAGGCACCAGATGGCCCTGGAGCCTCTTTATCCTGGCCAGGAGCAGGGAGGGTGTTCCCCTTCCAGCGCTGCATTGACCGCGTTGTCGCCCAGGTGCTGAATGAAGCAGCCGTGCCTGTGCTCCGAGTTCCACAGCGAGACACCTCCCTTATCTTGGCTTGCAGCCCCTCTCTCTGAAGGACATCTTGGGTCTGCCAGCCAGTACCAACCACACTCCTTTTCTGAGAAGCTTCTGTGAGCTTCCAGTGGGCGCTAGCGACTAATCACCCCTCATGTCCTGGCTGTACGCTTAGGACATTACAGCCTTTCCCTGGGATTTTCTTTTCTTTTTGAAATGGAGTCTTGCTCTGTGGCCCGGGCTACAGTGCAATGGCACAATCTTGGCTCACTGCAACCTCCGTCTCCTGGGGTCAAGTGATTCTCCAGCCTCAGCCTCCCGGGTAGCTGGGATTACAGGTGCACGCCGTCACACCCGGCTAATTTTTGTAATTTTAGTAAAGATGGGGTTTCACCATGTTGGCCAGGCTGGTCGCAAACGCCCGACCTCACGTGATCCATCCACCTCAGCCTCCTAAAGTGCTGGGATTACAGGCGTGAGCCACTGCGCCCAGGCCAATGCTTTTGTTTTCCCCTGGGATCTTCTGACTTGAAAATAAGGGAAGAAGGCAGTCCCTCTTGGGTGGCAAAGCTGTGAGAATGGGAGGCCAGGAGCTGCCTCCTCTGGCTACAGTGGGAAGCTTGAGTGCAAAGAAGAAAGTCACAGGAGATGGAGAGAGAGCATCTTGGAAAAGATCTGTGCCTGGATCCCACTGTGCCTGAAGCCAGCTGTGCCCCTACCCACTGCACAGTTTAGTGCCTTGAGCCAAGAAATCCCACCTTTTGCCCAGGCTGGTGCCAGTGGTGCTGCTATCCCCTACCACAAGTGAGTCTTCAGGAAACAGGGCTCTGCCTTGGGTGAGGTGGGTACAGACACCACTGTGCTGTGTGTCTCTTCATCCCTGTCCCTGGAAACTGCAGCATGAAGTATCGGGGTGAGGTGTGTGTTCCCAACCAGCTAGTTCAGGGATCAAGAGATCCCAGAACCCCGTTTCGGTTCAGCTGGGACTTATCAATCTGACTGTTTAGACAACCTCAGATTCATTTGCCAGCTGGCAATGTAATGTTACAAATTCTTACCCACTCAACTGTGAGCTCCAACAGTAGAAACTGGCCACCTCTCAGTTGTGCGAGGTTTCTCATTTCTGAAATGAGGAGGCTCACAGTCTCTACCTCAGAGGGTAGCTGCAAAAATGAAACGAGCTAATCCAGAGAGAAAGGCTTGCTGTTCTCGTCATTTGCTGCTATTGTTCGCTGTGGTCAGATCAGTGCCTCACACAGGCCAAGCACCAAGTGGGAGCTTCGTAAATATTGTCCAGTGATTGGAGGGACAGCCCCTGGTGTGCATCCCCTGTGCCAGAGGGACACACAGTCACACACACTCTTGCTGTAACACACACACACACACACACACAGAGCACCCAGATCTCAGTGCCCTGCGCAGTGACTCCCCTGGGAGTCCGAGGCATCCCCACCCCTGGCTTCTCTGGAGGGCAGCCTGCAGCTCTGAGGGTCTGGGCTGTCATCCCAGCAGCTCCATGTTGCTGGGAGCGCAGCTTGGAGCCTGACTCAGCCCTACACCACGTATCAAGGGCGGCAGGACCTGTGGTGTCCTAGAAGCCTGGGGGAGTGTGTTGAGGGGAGCTGGTAAACCTAGGAGGACCAGGGACTAGCTGGAGCTCTTGCTTCTAGAGCTGCTGATCTCTGGAAGCTCCCCTTTGTCATCCCCTGGGCACCCAGTCTCTTCTCATTTCCCTGCCTGCCTAAGCAGCACCCCTAAGTCCTGTCTGGGGGCTCCATTGGTCTTTTTACTGGAGGAAGAATGGCTTGTCTGTGGAGCTGAGATAGACTCCTGGTTTGCCTGCCCGCCTGATCCCATCCCCCTTTCAGACGACCCCCATGGCCAGGCACCCCCATCCACCCGCCTCCCGGACGCAGCCTCTCACTTGTGCTATGCACGGGAACATCGGTCTCTCTGGATGTTCTAGGCTGGTATGTTTCCTGCTGTGCCAGTGGTTGTGATTGGGGTGAGGATGCAGCTTAGGATCAAGTGTTGTGGACAGTGTGTGGCTGGGTGTGGCCCTCAGTGTGGGCTGTAGTGTAGAATCAAGGCTGTGCAGCGTGTTACAGTTTTGTGTGGAATGTCTTGGTGAGACGGGTAGATTGCCAGTGGGCTGCGTTTTGGGTCAAGGGGAATTATATTCAGGGCACTAACCCTTTGTGGGGCTGCCCAGGTCCTTGGGCCCTGAGAAGATAAGGGAGGGGGAAGGGCACCCCTCTTTAGGGTGCTCCCAGAGCGCCCCATCCCATTCCTTGGCTTTGCTAGATTCCAATGTGCGGCTTAGGCTCAGATCACCAGGCAGAGGGAGAAGAGCCCTCGTCTGGGGTCCTGCTGAGTTCAGAGGTCTTATTTCGCACTCCACGATCCACTCTCCTTTACCATAGGGATCCCTGGGGCGGGTGGGGAATTCCCAAGCTCTTTGGCCGGTCCCTTCCAGTGCCCAGCTCCCAACAAAGGGGGCCGACCACGTGCCCCTCCTCGACGCGGGCCTGGAGTGGGGACGCACGCGGCCCCGGGGCCCAGCTCAGGCTAGGGCGGGGTGCAGACTCCGCGCAGCTTCCCGGGTGGTCGCGAAGCAGCCCCCGGCAGCCCCGCCGCCCCCGCCGAGCCTCGCCCACTCCCAGCCCCAGCCACTGCAGCGCGCCCGAAGCGGCGCTAGGGGGAGCTCTGGCAACTGGCTTCGTGGATTGAAGCAAAACCGTGCAGCCAACCGCGATTTCCTTGGACTTGCAGGGGAAAATGGGGAGGGAGGAGACGCACTGTTCCCCCTCCTCGGCAGATCCAGACTCTTCCCGTGGGAGGCCGAGGAAGCAGCCCTGGGGGTGCAGGTGCCTTTCCTCCCCGCGACTCACGCCCCCAGAGCCTCCTTTTTCCCCACCCCCATCGCGGACCTCCGCCGACCCCCGCGTTCTGGAGAGTGTCCCCAAGAACTTCGCCTCGCGCGACACTGGGATCCAGAGCCGGGCAGTCCCCGGGGACGGACTTGCGTCTGCCTCTCGGAGTCTGGCTTGGGGGCCTCTTAGCGGCAGCCCCTCCTGTCGCTGAGGGAGGCGCGAAGGCTGGGGTGGGGGGCGCGAGCGTCCTGCGGGGTGGCTGCGAGGCTCGCACCGGCGAGGGCAGTGTGGGGGCGAGGGAGCCAGCGAGAGCGAGGAGCTGTGGGGAGTCGGCAGCAAACAGCCAGCAGGCTGCCACTTTGCTTTCTTTTTCTTATTCTTTCTTTCCTAACCCCTCTTTGCAAAGCTGGAATCATCCCGCGCGCCCCCGGGCCCAAGCCGCGGCTCCAGATGTGAATTTGTTTCCAGTGGGGAGAACGCGAGCTTCCCCCGGGCCTTGGCACATTCTCCCACTCTGAGGTCATTCCGTAGGTGGTCAGAGGGGAGCGCGCGCCGGGAGCCTTCCTGCCTCCATCCACTGGGGAGGGAAGAGCGGCGGGTGGGAGAGAGGGAGAGGGAGAGGGGAGGGGCGCGAGGAGGGAGGGAGACGCCGCCAGCACACCACCAAGTGGCACCGAGCAGTGATAACAAACTCAACTTAAAAAAAAAAAAAAAAAAGGAAAAAGAAAAGGAAAAAACTTCCCCAAGTTGCAGCCCGAGACATGCGGACGTGCGGGCGGAGGCGCGGGGCAGGGAGTGCTGGTGGCCCTGAAACCCCCAGCGTCTCCCGGCTGCTTTCCCTGGCCACAGAGAGCTCAGACTCGAGGCCGACCAGGCCCTGCGCCTCTGCCTGGGCAGGAAATGTGCTGGAGGCCGGCTCCGCTTCCCGCTGGAGACCCCGGGGCGGCCGGTTCCCGTGGGGTACAGGACCCCCCTGGAGCGGGGGCTGGGGCGGCGGAGAGACGCGCAGCACCCGCTTCATCCCCAGCCACCAACATCACCCTGCTTTCTCCCACCGCCGACCTTGCGGATGTGGGCAGATCCCGCCCGCCCAGGCCCAAGAGAACTGGGGTTTACATGGGGGCGGGGGGTCTCTCCCCACACCTCTCTATCCTCTCTGACGCCCCCAGACAGATCTGAAAACAAGGCACCACCATCTTCTGTAATCGACTTTTTATTAAGATTATAAATTTAAACAATCTGAACAGTTTTACCCGGTGATATACAATTCCGTATGCACAAAAATACAGGGCAATGAGGGAAAAGGGCCGAGAAAGGAAGGGTTGGCAACTTGTTTTGGAGTCCACACGGTGCTGATGGCAGAGAACCAGAGGGGCTGCAGACGAACCCCACCTTTTTACAACAAAAGGCTTTTAAATTAAACAAATCTATCGAGCTGAAGACACAGGACGGGGTTCTCACAGGCTCGAACAATGCTGGTTTCATGAAATGCAACCGAAGGCTGAACCAAGGCAGTGCAACTTAGAAGCACACACACAAACACCACAGCTGACCAGGAACTTAGTGCAAAGTCTCCAACGCAGTCGGCGGTCCCGGCCCCTCCCTCCCCCGGGGCCGCCGGGGATCCAGGTGAAGGAATTGACTTCCTTTTTTGTTTAGTGAGGACCGCAGTGCTGGGCATGATGGGAAATGTAGTCCGCCGTGCCCGCCCCCCACCCCTTACCCAAACAGTGTCCGAGAGTGTCGGGGTGTCAGGCGCCACCCCCGAGTCCGGGAGACGGGTGGAGGAGGGGAGGAGAACGGAGCCAGAGGGGCGGGGAGAAGAGGGGTTCAAGACACCCGCCCCGGGAAGAAAAGAAAAAAAAAGTTGAAGTGTTTTCATTTCTGCCTTCTCATTTTGAGAACTTTGGAGTCCGCCCCCAGAGAGGAAATGTGACCCAAACGTCCCTTTCGGAGATAGTTTGCCTTTGTTTTTGCTCAGAATTTCACAAGACCCATTCCTCACCCCACAGAGAGACTTGGGAGAGCGGAACGTCGGGCTTCCCGGGTCTGACAACTGATTGGAATCGGCGTCCCGGGTCCCGCGCCCTCCTGCGCTGCGCCCCCAGCGCGCCCCGGCGGCCAGGGCGCCCTGCCTCGCCCCCGGCTGCCCGGCAGCTTCTCCGGGCAGCAGCCCTCCCTCACGTGGCAGGCTCCTCGCTAAACACCACCGCAATCACTACAATAAAAAGAAAAAAAGAGTAGAAGAAACACAAAGCATACTTAAATAGGCGCTTTTCTCTCTGCAAAAATAAAGTCCAAGATTTTAAATTTCTTTTTTTTATTTTACAATTTATAAAACATCAGCCGCCTGCCCCTGCCCCTGCTCGCCCTCAGCTCAGCCCCGAGTGGCCCGGCGCCCGCTCGTTCCCCCCTCTCGCCCCTTGGCCGAGTCTTTGTCTGGCCCCAGCCTCGCGGGGCCCCGGGTCCCTGTGCCCTCGGGGGTCCCTAGAAGGCGACAATGGCTCGAGTCCAGGCGCCGAGGCTGGCGAGCGCCTGCTTGGCGCACAGCTGCCCGTTGAGCGGCGGCGGCTGCTCCGAGGAGTCCGGCTGTCGGCTCACGAGCCCCGAGAAGCCGGAGCCAAAGATGGAGATCAAGTTTGAGATGTTGGACGCGTCCGGGGACGAGTCCGGGCAGAAGTCCTCGAAGCGGGCGCGCTTGCAGGGGGCGAACGGGGCGCCCCCGGGGGGCTCGGCCCCCAGCTCGCCCGCGTCCTCCTCGTCGTCTTCCTCCTCCTCCTGGCCAGGGTAATACTTGCGCTTGCAGCCGGCGGCGGACGACAGGCCCGGTCCCGGAGCGCCCTGGCCACAGCAGGGGCAGTGGGCGGAGGCGCAGCAGTCCTGGTGCAAGTAGCCGTTCTCTACCGTGGTCACCACGTGAGTGTCTAGGTCCAGCACGGTGGTCTGGCTGCTGCAGTGCAAGCCGAAGTCCGAGGGGGCCGGGTATGCGCCCCGGTAGAAGCCGGGGGAGGAGGCGGGGGCCGGGGAGGCGGGCGGAGAAGCGGCGGCGGCCGGAGGGGCGGCCCCTGGGGGCGCGGAGGGCGCGGAGCAGGCGGCCGGGGTGCGAGGGTCCCGCGGGCAGAGCGCAGCGGGCGGTGGCAGCGGCAGCGGCAGCGGCGCAGGACCCGGCTGCAGAGGCTCCAAGGGCTGCCCGCGGTGGGGCGCGCCGTGCGGCGGCTGGAGCGCGGCGCACCCGGGCAGCTCCGAGAGCGCCCCCGCGCCGCCCGCGGGCGCTCCGGCCGCCGCCGCTGCCGCGCAGCCCCTGGGCGCCGGGTGCTGGTGCTGGTGCAGCTGCTGCTGGAGGTGCAGCTGGTGGAGCTGGTGGAGCTGGTGCAGCTGGTGCCGGGCGGCCGGCTCGCGCGCCTCCGCGTCCCCGCCGCCACCAAGTTGGAGCGGGCCGAAGTCGGCCGCGCTGGCCGGCATGCCCGGCGCCGCGTACGCTAGGTGCTGGTGCTGGTGGTGGGGCGGCTGCTGCTGTTGCTGCTGCTGTTGGCGCCGGTAGAGCTCGGCGTAGCGCTCGCTCAGGTAGAGCTGGCGCGCGTTGCGGAGCACGTAGGACACCAGGAGGTTCTTGTGCAGCTTGATGCCGCCGCGCTGGGTTCGGGAGCTGTGGATCTTGCGCAGGGAGATGCTGATCAGGCTCTGGGCGTCCAGGGCGCACTCCATGCTCCCGCGGAGACGGCGGCGGAGCAGCCGCCGCCGCTGCTGCTGCTAACGCTGCTGCTGTTTCTGCCTCCAGCCGGCCGCCGGGGCGCGCCGGGCAGGGGGAACGGAGTCCGGGTCAGCGGTTCGGCTGTGCTCCGAGAGGAGCCGCCACCATGCGCTGCGCGCCACCCGCGGGCTCGCGCTCCCCAGACGGCGCCAAAGCAATGAGTCTCGGCCGGCCCCGGCCCCAGCTATTTAGCCGGGTGCCCGGGCCCCGCCCCACATGAGAAGATCCAATAGGAGCTCTGAGAGCCTCCCGAGTGACAGGCGCTGCCCGCCCCGGGGCTACTTAGCTGGCCAATCAGACCAAGGCGGTTCCTTTGTGCTATTCAAATACCGAACGGACCCCGGGCCTACAACGCCGCTGCTGCCTCGAATGTTCTCCTGGGGCCGCCGCGCCGCGCGGGACTCGGAGCCGCCGGGGCCGCAGTCTGCAGCATAGGTCGCCTGGCAGCGGCCACGTTGAAGCCCGCGGCTGCCCTCGCCTTAGGTCCCGGGAGCCGGGGGTCGGATCACCTGAGTGCTGCGCGACGGCTCCTCCCCCTTCCGCACGGCTGGGTCTCACCTGCGGCAGGTGCGCGCGGCTTACAGCTCCCCGGGCCGCGCGGCGCCTCCACCTGCCCACCTGTCGGCCCCCGGGTGACTCTCGGGAGTCAAGGCCTCTACAGGAGGCTGGTGGGACCGCCAGCTTGACACTGGGGGACATCAAAGGAGCGAGGTTTTGGGGGTACCCTCCACCGCAGAGAACGTAGGGCCTGACTCCCTTTTTGGCCGAGGGGCCTCTGGAAATGCTTGCGGAAGGGAGGTCCTCCCCATTTGTCTAACAGGAAAAACCAAAACATCATGAATTTTGACCTTCTCTGATGGAGAGAGTTCTGAGGCCACGCATGACCCAGGGAGTGTGTGGACCTCGGGATCAACTGAGGCTCAAAGGCGTCCTGAGAGCCGAAACGCTAAGTGTCCTAATCACCAGCTCTGTAACCTTTCCTTTCGTGCCTAACTAATAATAATGATAATAGGGACTATTATTATGGGCCTAGTATGGGGCAGGCCCTTCCCAGCAACTCCCCAATGCCTCACTCTAACGTTTGTAGAGGAGGGGCCTGAGGTTCGGAGGAGTGGAGTGACTTGAGGAACCATACAGTTCCCAGGGGGCGGAGCTAGGAGCTGGGACAGGACCCTGCGCTCCAGACGGGAGGTGGATACCAAAGGCTCGGGAACTCACCGACTTAACTTCTGTTGACACAGTTTTCCTTCTTATCCTGAACGCTTCAGGGGCCACCTCCTCGCAGCTGGGGACTGAGACAATGGGAGAAGAGAGGGACAGGATTGCTGATTCCTGGGGACGCTCTATCTGGACCAAGAGGTCTGAAGGGGGCTGGTTGCTGCTCCCAGCGGGGTTCAAAGGTGCCTGGGGTGGAGGCTGCCCAGACAGCTCGGGAGGCTCTTGGAAGTGGTCTGGAGGTTTGCCTGAGAAGGGTCCATTAGTGGACCTCTGAAGGATCAACGAGGTCTGCAGAGTCTCCCAGAGATAGGTGGACCTTGTGGGGCTGGAGTCAGGGGAGGCCCATGAGCAGATGTCCTGCTGTTTCACCTCCTCCTTAGGGGATCTTCTGAGTCTGTTTTTTGGGGCTTCGTTCTGAGTTCTCAGCACCTACTTCATCCTTTGGTGGGAGTGGAGAGACCCACTAGCCCACCCTGTGGTCTCTGGGTCTTTCTTTAGTCTTAAGAATTTCCAAGGTTTCTACAAACAGTTTCTTGGCATCTACTCCATGCCAGGCGTTGAGAGCGAAAACAGTTAGCAGGTGTTTACCTCATTTTTCCTATAAGGAAACTCAGACACTGACGGCGTGAGACTTGCCTAAGATCACATGGCCCCGGGCCTGGTGCTCTGTCCTTCCCATGGCCCCCTCAAACAATCTCAAACTGGTTTGGGCCCCTGTGACCCATGGCACGTATCCAGGCCTCCTCCCAGAGAAACCATGATTGAAATTTCAGGGGACTTCAGATAAAGGATGTCCTACATACATTTTATTGGTGATACAGACCTCCAGGGCTGTGGAACTTGCTCAGGTGATAACACGTAGAAGTAAAAATACACTGTCCTTCTCTTCCCTGGTGCCTGTCTTAAAGGCGCACAAATACTTTATTTATGGCCCAGCGCGGTGGCTCACGTCTGTAATCCCAGCACTTTGGGAGGCTGAGGTGGACGGATCACGAGGTCAGGAGATCGAGACCATCCTGGCTAACACAGTGAAACCCTGTCTCTACTAAAAAATACAAAAAATTAGCTGGGCGTGGTGGCGGGCGCCTGTAGTCCCAGCTACCCAGGAGGCTGAGGCAGGAGAATGGCGTGAACCTGGGAGGCGGAGCTTACAGTGAGCCCAGATGGCACAACAGCACTCCAGCCTGGGCGACAGAGTGAGATTCTGTCTCAAAAAAAAAAAAAAAAAAAAAAAAGACTTTCTTTATTTATGTTTGAGGTTCACCTTTGAGACATCACTAGCATGCAGAGGGAACTGGGATCTCTTACCAGCTTTACAGCTGTGAGGACTCTGTATGCAACAGTGAGGTCTGGGATCCACAGTGTCTGGCACATTGCAAGCCCACAGCTCCCGAAAATATTTATCAACACTGATTTCAGGCCTTCTTTTTGTCGTGGCCCAGTGTTTATTGGGGGAAACGAAGAGTTTACGTGCCTTGCTTGACGAAGAGTCTACATACCAGCAAGGGGTAGAGTCAGGATCTGAGCCCAAGCCCATCTGTTTCCAGGGCGGGAGTTCACCAGAGGTTCTTCCAAATCAGCTTCCGCTGTCCGTGGAGCTGAGGCCAGTTCTCAGGGCCCAGCTCTTGGTGAATGTGACCTTGGTTTGTTCGACCCCCACCACTTTACTGCCAAGTGCTCTGGGACCAGGGCCCACAAAGAAACAAATGTCAGTTCCAGCCTCAGCCCCTCATTCAGAACTGTACCCCAGAACATGGCTCTGAGGGTCCCCGATGGGGAAACAGGGCAGGGATGGAGGTGGATTTCCAGCTACAGGCTGGGGGCAGAAGGACCAGGCCCCTCACGTGGGAAGCTCCTCATGGCACCTCCTAGTCCCCCGCAAGGTGAGTTTGGGGTTCTTTGAAGTTCCTTTCATTCACTAGGGCCAGCTGAGAATGGTCAGCCTCTTCTGGGTGGCTCCATCCTCTGGGTCTGTTGGGGACCCACACTCCGTCTCTCCTCTTTCTCAAGAACTGAGAAGTGGGCTAATGGGGAGGGCTCAGCAGTTGTGCAGCTTCGTGAAAACCCTTGGTCTTTTTTGAGGTGGGCTGGGAAGGGGAGACGCCACAGCTGTCGTCAGAAAAACCTTGCTGAAGGAGGCAATGGAACAGCTGAACTATTTGGTGCCCGGGGAGTGGTGTGGCTTGGGGGGCACATAGTAGGAATTCACAAATGTTTATAGAATGGGTGGTTTGCGTGCCAGGCGTCTGTTGGGATGCATAAAGGTTCAGGGGACCATGATGGATCAGGGCAGTGAGTGTGTGCATGTGTGTGAGAATGTGTGTGCACACATGTCAGGAGAAGGTACCCTCAGATCTGCACCCCACAAAGGGGGATAGGCCAAAACGAGATAAGGATGAAGGGCTGGCTTTATTTGTCTGTGCACCTGAGAAAGGTTGGGGATCTCACCTTTCCCCCTGGAGCTGGGGAGATTACATCTGGCACTGAGTCACTGTTCCCTGGAGGAAGTTAATTAATGCCTCAATATTTACTGAGTGTCTGCTGCGACAGCATGGAGCTAGGGCATGGAACCACTGGGGACCTGAGCTCCCATCAAACCCCAGGTGGTGTCAGTCCTCCATTAGAGCAGTTAACTCTTCACAAGTGCACATATGTCTGTGGACGCCTTCTGGTCACCTGGGCTTGGGGGCAGGGGACATGGTTAGGAAGGCTCCTGATCCACAGTGGGATTTGCCCTGTTGGCTCCTGGGGGTTGACTTGGGGGAGGGGTCCATAGGCAAAAAACTGTATTGGGGTGTTGTGTTGGAGGAAGGGGGAGAGAAACTTGGAATTCACTCATTCATTCATTTTTCATTTGCCTGAGAGATACTTCCAGAATCCTTCTCTGGAGTCCCTGGGAATGGGTCAGGGAACAAGACGTGATTCTGCCTTCCTTCAGAAAGCCGCGATCCAGAAGGAAGCAGACAAGCTAAATAGACCAGAAAATACTGAGAGCTAAGTCTGTGATTGGAAGGACCCGGCTGGAGGAGGGCAGGTCCAAGGTCCAAGGCTGGTCTGGGAAGTGAGAAGCTGAGACCTGGAGACCAGGAAGACGGGGTATCTTCTAGCAGCGAGAACAGCAATGGAGGGGCCCAGCCAAGGGCTGGGTCCACAGTGGGCACTCACCTGTGGCCTGAGTGAATCAATGAACTTAAGGATGCAGACAGCATTGTTAGTTTGATGGGCTCTGGAGATCAGATTGACCCCCACCCTCAATTTCCAGATGGGTAAACTGAGGTCTGGAGAAGAGGAGGGATGTGCTCTGTGTTCAAGACATGGGCCCAAAGCTGGGGTTGGAAGTCGGACGTCTCATCTCCGGGTCCTGCCTCGAGCTGCCCTAGTGCGCTGTGTCTGTGACTTGGAGTGTGGCTTGTTCCAGGGGGGTGGGGACTGAGACCCAGGGCTTTGGGCAGTGGCAGGGAAGGCAGAAGGGTGTGGCTGGCCACAGGGGTCACTGTCGAGTCTTCTCTCTTTTAGGCTGAGGAGCCCGTGGCGCTGTAGCTGGTGGACACTGGGGAATGAGGCTAGGTCCCTGGAGCTGGGGTATCCTCCGCTGGCCCCACAGAACTTGCACTCTGTCACTGACCCAGATGGAGGTTAATGACCCCGCCCCTCACATCGTCTGTGTTTTCCTAGCATAGTCCTGGGCAATAGGCTTGGTATCCGGAAAGCCACTGTGGCCCTGGCTTCAAGGACCTTAAGTGTAATGAGAAAGACTGACAGTGGTCTGGCTCTTCTTGGAGCTCTTGCTCTTACCAGGCACTGGGCCAAGTCTCCCTGAATTCCCACACCGACCTTTGAGGCAGGTTCAGTTACAATTCCCATTTCATGGATGGAGCAACTGAGGCACAGAGAGCTTGGGTGACTTGCCTGTTCACACCAAAAGGAAGGAGATGTGACAGGGCTCTGGGGGTGGGGGCATTAGGAGCTTCGGGAGAGGAATGAGGCTCTTCTGTCCGTCGGTCCTCTGGGTGAATTCTGCACTTGTCCACAGAGTGGGCATAGGGTGCAGATGTGACCTCTCACGTCTGGGGTCCCTGCTCCAGCATCTGGCAAAGGCTGGGTGTCCATTTGTTCATTCATTCATTTATTCACCATGGGCTGAATGCTGGCCAAGGTGTAGGGGCTGTGCTAAGCTGTGAGGAGCAGGGCAGGCAGATCTCACTCCCCTGAGCCATGCTGAGGCATCCTTGATTCTTTGGAGTCAGATCTGATTGACTAGTGGTGTCTGCCTGGAGCCCTGGGTGCTCCGATTGATTAGTGATGTCTGCCAAGGGCTCAGCTGGAGCTTTTAGGGCAAGCCTGCTGGGAGGTGCTCTGGGGTGAGGATGGGGTGTCCTTCAGTGCTCTGCACATCTGGGTGGCCTAACAGATAGAGAGGAGACTGGGGGAACTGGAGAAATGGGTTCTAGCTTCAGATTGGCCCTGTTATCCTTAGGGAATGCGGATTGCTTCTCTTGGGCCTCAGTTTCCTCATTTGTCACCTGACTCACCAGCGCTTTGAAAGTTGAGAGGCACTGTGAAGGGATTAGTACTGAGCTGAGACCAGAAACCTCCCCCGCCCTCTTTTCTCCTTTCTCAAGATCCTGCCGGGAGCTGAGCACTCTGGGCAGGCCAGAGTTAATCCTAGGCCTGACTGGGGTGTGTGTGTGTGTGTGTGTGTGTATGTGTGTGTGCAAGAGAGTGTGTGTGAGTGTACGTGTGTGTGCATGTGAGTATGACAGTGTGTGCATGAGTGCGCACATGTGTGAGTGTGTGTGCTTGTGTGTGTGTTTGTGTGTGGTGGTGGCAGCTCAGCTTTCCTGGCTGAGTTGTTTATAACTCACTCAGTACAGACCTTTGTCCCTTCCCCAGCTCAGCTGGGAGTTTCTAAGGAGTGAGAAGCTCCTTGAGTCTTAGGAATCCTATAATTTTTTTTTTCATTTTTTTTTTTTCATTTGAGTGGAGGGAGCTGGCGTACGTGCCTCTCTCCTCCCCACTCCCCACTCTATGAGTAATAACCATAGACACCATCGTGTCAGACCCAGGACAACGTGTAACATGTATTATTTGTCATTAATCCTCCAAAGGATCTCACGAGGCAGTGGTACCGCAATCCCCGTTTCCCAGACTGAGACCTGGGGAAGTGGAGTTCCACACCTGGAACCACACCTCTCTCGCTGCTCTGTGGGTCCCACCCACCGGTCTGAGCTTCATCCATCTTTGCCAGCTGTTCTTCACCCTGGCTCTTTCCACCATTCATTCATTTCCTCACTTGCTCAGTGGTCCTTTCACAAATATTAAGCGCTTACTGTATGCCACAGCAGCCCCTGCCATCGTGAGCCTCATGTGCGCACGTTCCAGATGGAAACAAGCAGCAAGTAAGCAGATAAATAAACAAGCTTGCGAGGAGGGGATAAGGGAAGTCAGCCAGGCTTGGGGTGGGCCTAAAGGGAGGGTACAGTGTCTGGCTCCCAGGCCTCCCACCCCCGCCCGGTGCTCCCTGGTGGGCCTGGCCCCCTTCTCAGCTCCCAGACTCTCTAGCAGTCGGTTCTGAAGCTCAGGCTGCACGGGTGCCCCTCCCGCTCCTGGTGAATTCTTAACGCTACTTGCACGGAACAAAGCAGTTTTGGTTTTCGTTTTGAGAGTATTTCTCAAAAATCATTTCTCAAGTGTGTGAGGAGAGAGTAGGAAAGCCCAGTGAACCCCGGCCGTCTGCCCTCAGTTCCTCTCCCAAGCTCCTTTTCATTCCTGTTAAATTTTTTTGAAAAAATGGGGCCAATTAGAATTTCAGTTCCTGACCTTGTGTTGGTGAAAGGGCACCAGGCAGGGCCCTTGACATCTGTGTCCTGTGTCCACCCAGCCCCTTGGGGGCTCAGGCGCTGTCATCGCCTTCGTCATACAGATGAGGAAACTGAGGCATAGGAAGACGTTTCTGATCAGGGTCCCCCACTGAGTGGTGGACTGGAGCGGGGCATGATTCATACTCAGACCTCTCAGCCAGTCTCTCTCCGCACTCCACACTGGCTAGCCCATCACACACACACAGACACACACAGGCACACGCACATACGTGTGCACACACACAAACACATGATGTGTACATACACGCACCCACATATACACATGTTCACACACACATCCTACACACACAAACCTGATGCATGCACACACATGCACCCACATGTACACATGCTCACACATACACACATACACAAACACATGCACACACCACACATACACACAGACACACAAAACACATGCACACACATGTGCATACACACACATGCACACACAAGCATGCGCACACCCACACCCACATATACACATGCTCACACACACACACCCTGCACACACCACATATACACACACATGCACACACAAACATGATGTGCACACACATGCACTCACATATACAAATGCCACACACGTGCACACACACCCTGCACATACACACACAAATGCATGCACACACAGACACTCAAACATGCACACCCACGCACACGCACACACCCTGCACACACACACATACACACGGCACACACACATAGCACACACAACACACACACATAGCACACATACAGCACACACACACATGCACTCACACACACGCTTGGGGCTAAGTGAGCTGCCCACAGTCACAATGCCGGCCTCGGGAGGGTAGAAATGAGGGAGGGCAGAAATGAGGGAGGGCAGAAATGAGGGAGGGCGCCTGGCCTGTGGCCTCAAAGGGACAGAGAAGAGGAGGGAGAGAGATGTGCGTTGGGGAGAGTGGAACCTCGTGGTTGGAGGAGGGGGCAGGGCCTTCTCCCAGAACTGACCCCAGAATGTGGCACAGTGGGTCTCTATGTCTTGTGTCCTGGGTGGTGGCCCCCCTTACCCTCTCCTTGGCTTATTTCCCGAGTGCTTGCTGTGTCCTCGCCACTAAGTTCTTTGCTCGATGAATCCTCTCTGTGAATCCTCGTGATATAATCTACAGCAGAGGTACTTTCATTACCACGCCCATTTCACAGGCTGGGAGACTGAGGCTCAGAGAGGGTAAGCGACTGCACCCTAGACTGGCTTGTCTCCACAGCCAGCTCGATTAACCCTGACACCTGGGGCGGGGGGGGGCAGGCACTTGGCGGGAAGCAGAAGGTGACTTCCAGGACTCTGAGAGTGGAGGCGCGGGAATATCTGTGTAACCCTGACAATCCTCTATGCTGCTCTTGCTCATTCTTGCAGCCTGGTTTCATGGGTTCCTAGTGCTCTGCTCCGTGGCTGCTCCTCCAGGAACAGCTGCAATTGCCCAGCCTGGTGTCTCATCTTCCCTTCCTGCTGCCTTCATCCTTCCTCATAGCAGTGTCTCTCCTCAGTTCCTGATTTTTCTGCTTGGCAACGAGGACATCGTATTTATTTATTTAAGAGGGAATCTCGCTCTGTCACCCAGGCTGGAGTGCGATGGTACAATCTAGGCTCACTGCAACCCCCACCTCCTGGGTTCAAGTGATTCTCCTGCCTCAGCCTCCTAAGTAGCTGGGACTACAGGCGCATGTCACCACACCCAGCTAATTTTTGTATTTTTAGTAGAGATGGGATTTTGCCATGTTGGCCAGGCTGGCCTTGAACTCCTGACCTCAAGTGATCTGCCCACCTCAGCCTCCCAAAGTGCTGAGATTACAGGCATGAACCACCACACCCGGTCCAGTGAGGACATCTTTAGTCCTATTGCCTCTTTTGTAAGAAATTGGAAGGGATTTTTATAAAGGGCTGTGTGAGATGAGCTATGCTTTGCTGCAGTAACAAATAATTCCTGCTGGACATCGTGGTTCACACCTGTAATCCCAGCTACTCTGAAAGCTGAAGTGGGAGAATCCTTGGAGGGCAGGAGTTCAAGACCAGCCTGGGCAACATAGTATGACTCCTGTCTGTAAAACAAAAACAAAAACAAACTTCCTGAATCTTCGAGGTTTGACCCAATGAAAGTTTCCTTCTTTCTCTTGTTGCAGGATGTTATATGGTGAAGCCCTAATTGGCATCCCTCCCTTCCATTGGCCAGAGCTGGGTCACGTGTCACCACCTAGCTGCAAAGGAGCCTGGGAAATTTAGTCCTCAGGCGTGCTCCAGGACTGGCAGCCCTATTCCTCCACTGCTGAATGACCTGGTTCAGTGAATACACAGAGTTGTCACTGACACAAGGCCTTGAACAACGGAAAAGTAGATTTTCGACTGGTTCATTGATAATAAAAATAAGCTATGATGCTGTTAGCTGGTGGTAGGGGTGAGGGCATAGCGGGGACCTCTCATCAAATTGCTACTAAGAAAATGTTTATTTTTTTAAACCCGTTTGTCCATATCCCCCACTGGACTGTAAATTCACTGAGGGCAGGTCCATTAGTCTCTGCTTGGCAGCTTCCTTAGTCCTTGGCAAATAATAGATGCCCAGTTAGTGTTTTCTCAATGAACAAACATTGCCTTGTTGAAAGGATTTTGGTTAACAACCTGTTTAGCTTTTCATGTATCAGATGTGTACAAAAATATATTTTAGCATCAGTCTAGCATGGAAGCCCTTCTTTTTTTTTTTTTTTTTTTTTTTTTTTTTTTTGAGACAGGGTCTGGCTCTGTTGCCCAGGCTAGAGTGCAGTGGCGCAGTCGTGGTTCACTGCAACCTCCGCCTCCTGGGCTCAAGAGATTCTCTAGCCTCAGTCTCCTTAGTAGCTGGGAATAAAGGTGCACGCCAGCATGCCTGGCTAATTTTTCTATTTTTCTGGGTAGAGATGGGGTTTTGCCATGTTGTCCAGGCTGATCTCAAACCCCTGGGCTCAAACAATCTGCCTCCTTAGCCTCCCAAAGTGCTGGGATTACAGGCATGAGCCACCATGCCTGGCTGAAGCCCCTCTTTAAAAAAAAAGTTTTAATAAGTCTTGCCCTTCTGCTAAGGTTGAGCACTGCTGTTTAATCAACAAGCATCATTCTTTTATTTTTCTTGAGACAGAATCTTGCTCTGTTGCCCAGGCTGAAATGCAGTGGTGAGATCTCAGCACACTGCAACCTCCGCCTCCCAGGTTCAAGTGATTCTCCTGCCTCAGCCTCCCAAATAGCTGGGATTATAGGCGCCCACCACCGTGCCAGCTAATTTTTTGTATTTTTAGTAGAGATAGGGTTTCACCATATTGGCCAGGCTGGTCTGGAACTCCTGACCTCAGGTGATCCACCCACCTCAGCCTCCCAAAGTGTTGGGATTACAGGCTTGAGCCACTGCACCTGGCCCCATTCACTGTTGATTCATTCACTGATTCTTTGATGACTGGAGGGACGGAGTGATTCACCCCTTCAAGGGACATTTGCTGAGTATCTACTATGTCTGACGCCCTTTCCAAGACAGAAGAGAAGAGGAAGGGACAGTGGCTTGCAATGTACCCAGAGAGACAGGATTTTCTAATCGTCTAATGAAATCGACAATATTTAATTCTGTGAAACCACGGCTTGATTTCTTACCTGTAATATACAGTGAATTTAATCTATTCTAAGGCACTGCTTTCCTCCCATATCTAACATCTCTGAAATCGAGAAGTGTCTTACCATTGATAACACCTTAGATTAGGCAAAGTCGGGCCATTATACTCATTGGACTAGTTAACATACATTTATTTATTTATTTATTTACTTATTTATCTGATGGAGTCTTGCTCTTGTCACCCAGGCTGGAGTGCAGTGGCACGATCTCAGCGCACTGCAACTTCTGCCTCCTGGATTCAAGTGATTCTCCTGCCTCAGCCTCCCGAGTAGCTGGGATTACAGGTGTGCGCCACCATGCCTGGCTAATTTTTGTATTTTTAGTAGAAATGAGGTTTCACCATGTTGGTCAGGCTGGTTTTGAACTCCTGACCTCAAGTGATCCTCCTGTCTCGGCCTCCCAAAGTGCTGGGATTACAGCCGTGAGCCACCTCGCTCAGCCTATTTATTTATTTTTTTATAGCCTAAGTGAACACTGAGATAATGAACATTGACAAGACAGGCATGGCATACAGCTTGCCCCATCACCTCACACTTAGTAACAAGTTAGTTTTGTTCCCATGTTGGTTAGAGCAGCCTACTAGGGTCACGGAGAAGGGAAGGGAGCCATTTTTTCTTGAGAACTGAGTGTATATTTGGCAGTGTGCTTGTTCACGAACAGGATTTTTTAAAACACCCCACCAAGCGCTTGTATCATCTCCATTTTACGGGGGATCTTAAGAGACCAGGGCTTTGCTGGAATCCCTCATTGGAAGAACTGCGGTTCCAACCAGTGCTGCCCTATTCCGGAGCCCATGCTCTGAATCGCCCTCCATTGCTGCGTACAGTGCCCACTCCGGGATGTGGTCGCCAGCCCCATTTCGAATGAGGGAACTGAGGTCCACGGAGCTTATCTGCTCTTCTTAGATTCACAACGTCAGAAAGTCGTAGGGCTGGGGTTTGAACCCCAGTCTCTTATTTCCTAGAACCCAAATGCTAATGGCCCTACTCTCCTGCGTCTGGCTTCCCCAAGGCCTTAAAAATGAGGCTAAACTGACAGGGGGATGGTCCTGAGACCAAGCCCAGAAAGGGAGTCTCTTTGAACCCTTCTATCTTTAGGATTCTGGATGAGGATGCCCAGGGCATGCCCGCCATGCCCACTAAGTTAGTTTTGGGCCAGAGGGAATCAGATTCTGATGGAGCTGAAAAGGCAGCAGATAAAATTAGTGACAGCAGCTTTGCTTACAGCATCAGAGGGGCCTGGGGATGGGAGGCGATCCTTGTGAACATTTTAGTGAGACTTAAGCAGTTTCGGAAACTCCATAACTGAATTTGATTGTATACAAGCATGAGTGTAGGCTGGGTGGGGTGGCTCAGGCCTGTAATCCCAGTGCTTTGGGACAGCAAGGCAGGTGAATCACTTGACGCCAAGAGTTTGAGAGCAGGCTGGGCAACATAGCGAGATCCCATTTCTACAGATAAAAAAGACTTAAACAAGGCCAGGCACGATGGCTTATGCCTGTAATCCCAGCACTTTGGGAGGCCGAGGCAGGTGGATCATGAGGTCAGGAGTTTGAGATTAGTTTGACCAACATGGTGAAACCCCATCTCTACTAAAAATACAAAAATTAGCCGGGTGTGGTGGCAGGTGTCTGTAATCTCAGCTACTCAGGAGGCTGAGGCAGGCAAATGCCTTGAACCCGGGAGGCAGAGGTTGCAGTGAGCTGAGATTGCACCACAGCACTCCAGCCTGGCCGACAGAGCAAGACTCCATCTCAAAAAACAAACAAACAAAAAACAAAAATCCAAAGACTTAAACAAAACTTTTAAAAATGTGGGCCTTGTAGGCCAGGCGCAGTGGCTCACGCCTATAATCCCAGCACTTTGGGAGGCTGAGGCGGGCAGATCATAAGGTCAGGAGTTCCAGACCAGCCTAGTCAACATGGTGAAACCCCATCTCTACGGCCGGGCGCGGTGGCTCAAGCCTGTAATCCCAGCACTTTGGGAGGCTGAGACGGGCGGATCACGAGGTCAGGAGATCGAGACCATCCCGGCTAACACAGTGAAACCCAGTCTCTACTAAAAATACAAAAAACTAGCCGGGCGAGGTGGCGGGCGCCTGTAGTCCCAGCTACTTGGGAGGCTGAGGCAGGAGAATGGCATGAACCCGGGAGGCAGAGCTTGCAGTGAGCTGAGATCTGGCCACTGCACTCCAGCCTGGGTGACAGAGCGAGACTCTGTCTCAAAAAAAAAAAAAAAAAAAAGAAAAAAAAAATGTGTATAGCACTGACAGTGGGCTTTGTGCTGAACGTGCCGGCACGGGTTCCAACTCTTCTCTATCAAGGAAGAGCCCTGTGGTTTAGGTGGTATTGGCCTCACCCCCACTGTTCCAGGACTGGCAGCCCCATTTCCCCACTGGGAAGGAGTGGGACAGAACCCAGGTCTAAAGACAACCAACACAGAGTTTAGGTACTATTTGATTCCTATGAGGTAGGAATTTCCATTAGCTCCATTTTACAGATAAGAAAACTGAGACTCAGGCTGGCTGCAGTGACTCGTGCCTGTAATCCCAGACTTTGGGGGTGCTGAGGCCAGTGGATCATTTGAGGTCAGGAGTTTGAGACCAACCTGGCCAACATAGTGAGACCCTGTCTCTACTAAAAATACAAAAATTAGCCAGGTGTGGAGGTGGGTGCCAATAATCCCAGCTACTTGGGAGGCTGAGGTGGGAGAATCGCCTGAACCAGGGAGGCAGAGGTTGCAGTAAGCTGAGGTCGCGCCACTGCACTCCAGCCTGGGTGACAGAGTGAGACTCTGTCCCCCCGCAAAAAACAATGTGGAAAGGAGACACATGGAGATGACTTGAATCTAACCTGGTTTGGCTGATTCACAACTTGGAACAAAACTACCTAGTTGAGCCCAGGCTAGACCAGGCAAACTGCAGTCAACCTACAGACCCATGAGTGTGAGAATAAATGTTTGCGCCAGGCCTCTGAAAGTTTAAGGTTGTTACACAGCATCCTTATGGCAAAAACTGACTGCTACATAAATATTAATGACTTAATTAAGGGCATACATCTGATTTGTGGAAGAGCCAGGGTCTAGAATTTTGGCCTCCTTGGACTCGCCAGTCAGTGCTTATCTGGACCAGTAATGAGAAGAGCCCATCGGTGAGACTCCCTGTAGGCATCAGGGACATTTTCTAGCTTGCTTTTTTTTTTTTTGAGACGGATTTGGCTCTGTTGCCCAGGCTAGAGTACAATGGCGCAATCTCGGCTCACTGCAACCTCTGCCTTCCAGGTTCAAGTGGTTCTCCTGCCTCAGCCCGCCGAGTAGCTGGGATTATAGGCATGGACCATTTTGTATTTTTAGTAGAGATGGAGTTTCACCATGTTGGCCAGGCTGGTCCCAGATTCCTGACCTCAAGTGATCCGCCCACCTCAGCCTCCCAGAGTGCTGGGATTACAGGCATGAGCCACCGCGCCTGGCCCCAGCTTGCTTTCTTTGTCTGTCTAATGGAGACAGTAAACCTGCTGTACAGACACACGTCTCTGACTACTCTTTGCATTTCATCACCATAGGCAAGTTTGGAGATGGATAATTTTTGGAGGGAAAACTATTAGTAATTTTTCTGTTGTATGAGCTTTAAGGAAGTTTGGCAAGACAACTAGAGGTTCTCAGAAGTTTTTTTTTTTTGAGAGAGTCTCCCTCTGTTGCCCAGGCTGGAGTGCAGTGGTGTGATCTTGTCTCACTGCAAGCTCCGCCTCCCGGGTTCACGCCATTCTCCTGCCTCAGCCTCCCGAGTAGCTGGGACTACAGGCGCCCACCACCATGCCCAGCTAATTTTTTGTATTTTTTAGTAGAGATGGGGTTTCACTGTGTTAGCCAGGATGGTCTTGATCTCCTGACCTTGTGATCTGCCTGCCTCAGCCTCCCAAAGTGCTGGGATTACAGGTGTGAGCCACCACGCCCGGCTGGTTCCCAGAAATTTTTTTGCCTTCTCAGAGGCTGTTTAATGGGTAAGTCAACTTTCTGTTAAAAAAGTCTCTTTCTTTAAAAAGTAATACATTTTAGATGCATTTGTGAATATGAATTATCCTTTGAGCGTTGCTTTGGCTGCATCCTATAAGTTGTAGTATGCAATACTCTCATTTTATTTAACATCCTAATAGGGTAAAACATCAAAAAGGTATGTAATTTTTAAAAAATCCCCTCTTTATTTCAAGAGTTATTCGGGAGACAGTTTTCAAATTTCCACCAAGTTAGATTTTTAAAAATAAATTTCTGTGTGAGGTTAAGGTGAGAGGATCACTTGAGGCCAAGAGTTTAAGACCAGCCTGGGCAACATAGTGAGAACCTGTTTCTACAAAACATAAAAACGTAGCCAGGTGTGGTGGTGTACACCTGTTGTCCTAGCTACTTAAGAGGCAGAGGTGAGAAGATTGCTTGAGCCTGGAAGGTTGAGGTGGCTGTGAGCTATGATCACACCACTGAACTTCAGCCTGGGCAACAGAGTAAGACCCTACCTATCTCAAAACAATTAAAAACCACCAGCACCACCGCCACCAACAATCAATCTCTAGCTATTAATTTAACATTTTCATTTCATTGCGTTGAGAATGTATCTTATTTAGGAACCCGTTGAAATCTTCTTTGTGCCCTAATACCGTGATAATTAAATGTTCTGTGGGATTATTATTTTCAAGAGTGCAAGTTTTTGACAGCTCCGAATACCTGCAAATGCTTGCACTCCAAGGACTCCCGTCTGTTTCCTGGCATCATATACAAGGATTTGAACTGAAAACTGAGGGGACATTTGTTTTAAGAGAAAATTCCCCAAGTTCCAGCCCAGCCAGGTGTCTGTTTCTGCTGGTGACTTTGGGTTCTTCTGAAGAGCTGGGTTTTGTTGGTTGGCTCCTGCGGCATTGTTAGAACCAACATGAATGCGTCCTGCAAACAGGAGGTCCAAATGGAAGAAGCAATTAATTAATATTTGACGCCTGCTGGGCATGTTTGGGGGTGGGTGGAGGAGGCTGATTTTTGGTTTTTTGGTTTATTCACTTTTCTGCTTTCCCCTCTGCTAATTACTGCATTACACTCTCCTCTTTATTGATACAATTTGCATTTTAAAAGTGATCTGGGAGATACGGAAAGACTATTTGGCCACAGTGAACTTTTCACAAATCAAATGATCCTCCAGCTTCTTGTATGGGCAGTTTCCTGGGCTGCACGGCCATGGCCTCAGTGCTGCGGCCTCATTAGTAGTTTGGTACGCCTGGTTGAGAGCCCGGCTCTGCCAGTGACTAGTGTGGAAGAATAGTCTCCATGGTTTGCAGGGTTCTCACCTGCTGCGAAACGCTCCCATCTCATCGCCTTCATGGCTCTGCTGTGGGGGTGGGACTTACACTCCCCCATTTTCCAGGGAAGGAAACCGAGATTTGCACAGGCTAAGCCAGTGCTGCTCAGACCTGGCTGTGCCTCAGAATCACAGCGGGGCTTGTTAATGACGCAGAGTCTCAGGAGGGAGAGCCAGGTCACACTGACCCAAACTTGAGTCTAATCTGGACTTCCCTCTCGCCCTCCTTATCACCTAGCACTTCCTGCCTCCCAGGGGCAGCTGGGGGTTCTCTGAGTTCCAGAAAGAGGGAGATGTGGGAACAGGTGAGGATGCAGGGGACAGAGCTGCCTCACGTGCCACGCTGGAGCCCCTCGAGAGTGCCCACTTCATTCCCTGCTCTCCCTGAGGTGCCCTGAGACCCGACTGAGTCTCAGCCAGCCTCTTGTCTCCTCTCTCACATCCAGGGTGGCGAGACTCCAGCTTCCCTCCCTCCCTTCCTCTCCGGACGCCTGCCTGTGCCACGCCCCGAGGAAGACTTTGGAGGAGTGCATGGTCTTATAGGGGAGACAGTGTCTCGGGCGAGCTGCCTCTACAGTCAGCCTTTCCCCACACTCAGAGGAGAGCACCCAGGAGCCAGCTCTCAGCCTTCTTGTGTGTTCTTTGTGCCTAGAATACAATTCCCTCTCTGTTCCCAACCCTTCAAACTCTCCTCTTCCAAAGCTGCTTCCTCCAGGAAGCCTTCCTTGATTTCCCTGTTAGAACCATCCACTGTTCTTTGTCCCCATGACTGTGAACGTCTCTGCTTAGCAAACATGTCGTGGATCCAGGTTCACACTGGTGTCTGTTAATCCTTCTATCTTCCCCACTTCGTGGTCGGCTCCTCCTGGTAGGTGGATGCAGTGGTGGGGGCACCCACTTTGGAGGCAGAAAGACCTAGGGTCTGGAGCTGGGACTGCCTCGGGCATTTTTCCCTGGGGAAAAATCATTCTCTTCTTGTAGGTCTCCCCCTGCTTACCCCCAATCTGACTTCGGGTAGTGGCTAACTGCCGCTTTATCCCTTCAGCTCTCTGGTCCTGGTGCTGCCACATGCCCACCCTGGAAATTCAATGGAGTTATTTAACCCCTGAGCCTCAGTTTTCTCATTTGTTAAACAGGGGTAAGAGGAGCCCACCCACGCTGGTAATCCCAGAACTTTGGGAGGCCAAGGCAAGAGGATCATTTGAGGCCAGGAGTTTGAGACGAGACTGGGCAATACAGCAAGGCCCCATTTCTACAAAATAAAAAACTAGCCTGTAGTCCCAACTACTAGGGAGGCTGAGGTGGGAGGATCGCTTGAGGCCGGGAGTTCAAGGCTGTGGTGAGGTATGATTGAGCCACTGCACTCCAGTCTGGGTGACAGGCAAGACCCTGAGTCTCAAAAACAAAAACAAACAAACAAACTAACAAAAAACCCAATAAATAAAATAAAGGAAGAAGATCACCTGTGTGACAGGGTGGCATGAAGATTCAGAGAGACAGTGCATGGCACTTGGCACGAGGCACCGTCAGTGTCAGCCCTCCTCTGATAGTGACCAGTCCCCACATTTATCAACCTCCCACCCCATGGCATTTGGATTTGAAGGAGAGAGGAGCCCTCCTTCCCCTACCCAAAAGAAAAGGAGGAAGAATCATGGGGGCTGCTGCCCCTGAATCTGGCTGCTTCCCTAAAAGACCCTCTGCAAAGACCACCAAGTCCCACACACTAACTTCTCAGGGAAACTGAGGCCCAGAGAGGGAAGACACTTGCTCAGGGTTACACGGTGTAGCCCTGGAGGAATCCACGCTTCGTAGGTCTGATAGAATCGTGCCGGTACACTCCCCTTTGGGGCTGAGTTTGCAGTTCAGGTGTGGAAACTCCAGGCCACAAGGCACCTCAGGAGTCTGCTCTGCCACCTTGAGCCCTTCACTCCTGCATTCAACCATGTTTCCTAAGCGGCCGCTCTGTGCTGGCCCCTCTGCTGACAGTGAGGGTCTCCGAGGCGGCCTGGTGATGAGTTGGGATTTGCAGTTAGCTGCAACTCACAGAAACCCAACAATGATGACTTCAGCGGGAAGCACACGGTCCTGTGGGAGGCAGTCAGGGCTGGGGCAGCCTCTGGAGAGGCCCTTCTGGCCTCTCCAGAGTATGTGACTTTCCTCTTTGTGGCACAAAATGGCTGCTTCACCTCCAGCTCTCATGACAGTATTCCAGGCAGGAAAATTGGGGTGGTGATTGGGAAAGGGTGAAGGGCAAAGGACAAAAGGCCCCTGACAGGTGAATTCCTCTTTTTATCCAAAAAACGATTGATTTCCTGGTCATTCCTAGCAGGAGACTCCTGATTTCATCTCATTGCTAGAATTAGGTCAAGCGGCCCAGCTAGCTGCAAAGGAGTCTGGAAAGTGAGTATTTGTATCTGGGCGTATTTGCCCACTTGAACAAAACAGGGTTCTATTAGGAAGGTAACTGGGGACAAAATGGACATCCAATTTTCCAGCAGTGTTCTTACTCAGTGAACAGGGTTTCTGCCCTCAGGGCACCCACATCTGCATGGTCACATACATTTGATCCTTTTTGCTGGAGCACAAAGTAGGATGTTGCTGGCATGTGCCCCGGAGGGATGCCCAGCAGTCTCTTAGCATCTCCAGAGGAAGTGTCCTGTGCCCAGCACAGTGCCTGGTGCATGGTAGGGGTCCAATCAATATTTGCTGTGACTCAAGGGAGGAGTTTTTAGATGGTAGTATATCTGGTGTATTTTCCATGACCCAGACCAGCTTAAAAAAAATTTTTTTGCATTGTATTTATTTATTTTATTTATTATTATTATTTTTTGAGACAGTCTCACTCTGTTGCTCAGGCTGGAGTAGAGTGGCATGATCTTGGTTCACTGAAGCCTCCTCCTCCTGGGTTCAAGCGATTCTCCTGCCTCAGCCTCCGGAGTAGCTGGGACTACAGGTGCATGCCACCACACCCAGCTACTTTTTGTATTTTTAGTAGAGACGGGGTTTCGCCATGTTGGCCAGGCTGGTCTCGAACTCCTGACCTCAAGTGATCCACCTGCCTTGGCCTCCCAAAGTGCTGGAATTACAGGTGTGACAAATCGCACCTAGTCTCTCTCTTTCTTTTCTTTTTTCTTCTCTCTCTCTCTTTCTTTTGAGACAGACTCTTGCTCTGTCACCCTGGCTGGAGTGTAGTGGTGAGATCTTGGCTCACTGCAACCTCCGCCTCCCGGGTTCATGCGATTTTCCTGTGTCAGCCTCCTGAGTGGCTGGGACTATAAGCGCACGCCACCATGCCCAGCTAATTTTTGGTTTTTAGTAGAGATGGAGTTTCACCATGTTGGTCAGGCTGATCTCAAACTCCTGACCTCGTGATCCACCCGCTTTGGCCTCCCAAAGTGCTGGGATTACAGGCGTGAGCCACTGCACCCAGCCATTTTCTTTTGTTTTTGTTTTTTTTAAAGACAGGGTCTTGCTGTGTTGCTCAGGCTGAAGTGGAGTGCAGTGGCATGATCATGGCTTACTGCAGCCTTGTCCTCCCTGGCTCAGGCAATCTTCCCATCTCAGCCTCTTGAGTAGCTGGGACCATAGGTGCATGCCACCACACTTGGCTAATTTTTAAAATTTTTGTAGGGGCTGGGCTTGGTGGTTCACGCCTGTAATCCCAGTACTTTGGGAGGCCGAGTTGGGCGGATCACTTAAGGTCAGGAGTTTAAGACCGGTCTGGCCAACATGATGAAACCCCATCTCTACTGAAAATGCAAAAAATTAACTGGGTGTGGTGGCAGGTGCCTGTAGTCCCAGCTACTCAGGAGGCTGAGGCAGGAGAATCGCTTGAACCTGGGAGGCAGAGTTTGAAGTGAGCCAAGATCTCACCATTGCACTCTAGCTGGGGCAACAAGAGTGAAACTCCATCTCACAAAAACAAAAAAATAAAATTTTTATAGACAGGTCTTGCTATGTTTGGCCAGGCTGGTCTCAAACTCTTGGCCTCAAGTGGTCCTCCGCCTTGACCTCCCAAAGTGCTGGGATTACAGGCATGAGCCACTACACATGGCCCAGTTCAGCTTTTGTGTTGGTTTACATGGGGCTTTTAGTTTGGGCGTTTATTCAATGCCTCTTCTGTGGATGAGGTGGTGTGGGGTACAGAGGCAGGGGTGCTAAGACCAGCCCCTCCTGCAGGGAGAAGGCCACGATCCTCCCTGGTTCTTGTGGGGGCTTCCGTAATGCACAGAACTGAGTCCCCTACCCTGGGGTCTGTGCTCTGCCTCTGGAATGCAAGCCACTCTGTAACCCCTAAAACCAGAGAGATCGGCAGCTGCTCCTTGGCTGAGAACATCGCTGACTCCAAGTGCCCAGTACTCTCCACTCATCATTTCACAGATGACCCTGAGAGAGGCAGGGCCAGTGCGGCTCCATTCCACAGATGAGGAAACAGTCTCGGCCACTTGGTCAAGGTCCCAGAGCTTGTAAGGAGCACATCCGGGATTTGAACCCAGGTCTGTTCAATGCCAAAGTAACCGCCCTCTGTCTGGGCTGGCTGACACCACCCGTCATTTATTAGGCAGCAAACGGTTATCCCACTCTCTGGGCTTATGGCTGTGTTTGCGGGGTGGGGATGGAGTGGGAGGCGGGAATCATTCCTAGTGGTGGAAAACCAGATGTGGGTGCAGGGAGAGATGCTGGGAGAGGTGCCAGGTGTCAGGGGCCACGCTCTGACATCTCCTCCTGGTGGAGGGTTCCAGCCCAGGGCAGGGGTCAGAAGCTTCAGTGGCCCCTACTCTGAGCCTGGCATCTCTCGGGTCTCCTGGTGCTTGGAGCTGACACGGGGCTCAGTGCTTGGCTGGCGCTCGCCAGAGGCAGTGTTTCTCTCCTTCCTTCTTCCTTTTTTTCTGAGACAGTGATCTTGGCTGTGGCGCCGAATCCGCTCTATGGGAAAAACTTGTTTTTGTCGGTAAACTCGAGCGTTATGACTCAGAAGACACCCAGGGAGCAGCCTTGCGGTGTCAAGGGGCTGCTCTGCTTAATGAGCTAATGCTTACGAAGTGCTTTGAAGACGAAAAATTCCACACGAGGGTTGAGGGTGTGCGCTGTTATTTGGGGGAGAGGGTGAATAGGAGGATGAGGTGGAGGGAAAGGGGCAAAATCTTGCTGAGAAACAGCCCCCCGAGACCCCCGGGCTGCGCGGCAAGGATGGTTTTGCTCCGTGTTGCTGATGCAGGCGTCTGGCTGGGCAGCGGCACCAGCTGCCCCTTTGTTTAGAGCAAGGCAGATCTGAACTGGGTGGGACACGTGGCTTTGATTTAGCTTTTCTTCCAGGGGAGGGGTGGGCTGGGGTGGGAAGGGATGGGACTTGGGTGACTCCCGTCCTCTAGCCTGAGATCTTCCAGTCTGGAAGCAGCTGCTGTCATTCATTCATTCAGCAAACACATCGACCTGTGCCAGGCACGGGCCATGGCAGGAAGCGAAGATAGTCCCTGTCCTCTTGAAGTTTATGGCCTGGAGGGGGAGATGACATCTAACAGATAAAGACGTCAACCACCTTGCAATTAGAGTTGTGAAAGGGTGGCGGCAAAGAGAGACCTAAAGTCATGGATGCAGGAACCACAGCCATCCCAGCCTAGGTCTGGGAGCACCAGGAAGGCTTTCCCAGGAGGAACAGCTCAAAGGAAAGAGTGGGGGTTTCCAGCTCCCAGGCAGAGAGAGAGGACACATTGGCAGAGAGATTGCCATTAATTAATACACTGAATAATTGGCTGGGCCTGGTAGCTCACACCCATAATCCCAGCACTTTGGGAGGCCAAGGTGGGTGGATCACCTGGGGTCAGGAGTTTGAGACCAGCCTGGTCAACATGATGAAACCCCATCTCTATTAAAAATAGAAAAAATTAGCCAGGCGTGGTGGCAGGCGCCTGTAATCCCAGCTACTCAAGAGGCTGAGGCAGGAGAATGGCTTGAACCCGGGAGATGGAGATTGCAGTGAGCCAAGATCGCGGCACTGCACTCCAGTCCGGGTGACAAAAGCAAAACTCTGTCTCAAAAACAAAACAAAACAAAACAAACAAACAAACAAAAAACACTGAATAATTAATCAATCCAGCAAACCTTTATTGAGTACTTACTATATGCCACACACTGGGGACACAGAGGGACTGAACACAGGCAAACATCCGGACTCCCTGTGCAGCTGCCATTCTGTGCACCAAGCAGAGGAAGAAGTAGGTAGAGAAAGCAGCAGACAGCAGTAAGGAGTGGTGGGGAAAAGAAACGGGCTCATGGGGTAGAGGGGCCTGGAGAGGCTCCTACAGATTGTGGGGCAGAGAGGGAAGGACGTCAGGTTTAAACTGAGACCGCCCGAGTGGTGAGAAAGAGCCAGCAGCCTCTAGCCGGCCCAGCCAGTGCAAAGGTCCTGAGACAGGAATGAGTTCAGTGTGATCAGAGAACCAAGAGAGGCCAGCGCAGTGGCGGGCGCACAGTGAGCCCCAAGGAGAGCGAGAATGCAAGTTCTGCAGGGGCTCCTCGTGAAGGGCTGTGTAGCATAAGTATTACGTTCATTGCAAATAAAGAAACTACTAATACAGGGGCTTATACAGACAGAGGATTTTGCCTTAGCCAATGATAAGCCTGGGGTGTGTAGTCGGGCTGGCGTAGTAACTTACGGATGGCACGGCCACCCCTGCTCTATCTTCCCTTTCACTGTCCTTAGCGTGGAGGCCATGTCCTCACAGTTGCTGCCTCATGGTCATAAGATGGCTGCGGCACCTCCAGGCCTCACATCCATGTTCCAGGCAAGAAGAAGGAGAAGGAGCAAAAGGCTGAAGAGCAAAGAGTAAGAGGGCGTTTTCCTTGCCAGGCTCCATCTCTTCATTCAGAAAGGGAATTGCTCCTCAGGGACTTTTGTTCTAACTTATTGGCTAGATCTGGGCCACCTTGGATGGCAAGGGAGGCTTGGAAAATCGAGTTTTTTGTTTGTTTTGTTTTTGAGATGGAGTTTTGCTTTTGTTGCCCAGGCTGGAATGCAATGGCGTGATCTCAGTTCACTGCAACTTCTGCCTCCTGGGTTCAAGTGATTCTCCTGCCTCAGCCTCCTGAGTAGCTGGGATTATGGGCATCTGCCACCATGCCTGGCTAATTTTTTATATTTTTAGTAGAGATGGGGTTTCACTATGGTGGCCAGGCTGGTCTCGATCTCCTGACCTCAGGTGATCCACCCGCCTCGTTCTCCCAAAGTGCTGGGATTACAGATGTGAGCCACTGCCTCTGGCCCTGGAAAATCGACTTTAAAAATTTTGCTGGTCTCTATAGTAGAAGAAGGAAAGGGAGAAGGGCTTGGCTTGACTTTTGGGGTGCCAATCCTAGAGGCCTGCAAAGGTCCCAAGGAGGGAAGGCCTTGGAGAATTCTGGGGACAGAATGCCCCAGGGGTCAAGGGCAGGGGTCAGGCTGAAGAGTGTGGACTTCATCTAGAGGACCGCAGGGAACCATGGTGCTTTCAGATTAGATGAAGCTGCTATTTAAACTTAGCACTGGAGACACGTCACCATTCCCTGCTCACCTCAGAGACTTGATGGGGGCGTCCTCAGGGCTCTGATGAAGCCCTGACTCCTTGGAGAAGGGTTTGCAGCCCCCAGGGTCTCCCTCCCGGATTGCACACCTCCAGCCCTGGCAGCCCATCCCCTGGTTGCTGCCCAGCAGCAGGCCACAAATGGCTTCTGGCTGTCCCATGGCGTCGCATCAGGGCATGCAGTGGATAGTGACTCACACTGGCACCTTTTCTGCTTGGAAAATGCCCTACACATCCATCATCTTTGGTTTTTCTGCTAGAACGATGCACGAGGTGGGTGTACTGTGTGTTCTTTTCACCGATGGGGAACAAGCAGAGAGGCAAGCTCCCCTGCTTGAGTGGGGAATGCTCTCGTCCTGCAGACTCTGGAAGAAGGGCTCCAGGCCCAGCCTGCGCTGGGCATCTCTGCCTGTCTGCTCAGGGTAGAAGGCCCACTCTCTTAGGGATGATTCGAGGGTCTTGGAGGCCCTATGCGGTGAATCCTGTTTTCCTGCCACATCAAGGGAGTGTGCAATTTTCCAGGCCCCGAGCTCCGTGTTTTCACTGAGGGCAGACACTGGGCATCAGCTGTCTTTGCCCGTGGAGCTGTTCCTCACGCTTACCACACAGGGCTGGGTGGGAGACATGTATGGGGGGTGGGGTGGGGTGGGAGAGGGCCGAGAAGACACGTAAGACCTGGGCCCTGTCCTTGGGAGTTTAACATCTGGGTGGGCCTCCTTGGACCAGCTCCCTCTGATCTGCTTGTGACTTCAGGAAAGTCCTTTCCTGTCTGGGACAACTTTTGCTTCCTTCCTTCCTTCCTTCCTTCCTTCCTTCCTTCCTTCCTTCCTTCCCTCCTTCCTTCCTCCCTCCCTCCCTCCCTCCCTCCTTCCTTTATTCTGTCTCTGGGGCAACTTTCCCTCCCTCCCTCTCTCTCTCTCTCTCTCTCTTTCTTTCTTTCTTTCTTTCTTTCTTTCTTTCTTTCTTTCTTTCTTTCTTTCTTTCTTTCTTTCCTTTCTTTCCTTCTTTCTTTATTTCTCTCTCTCTCTCTTTCTTTCTTTCTTTCTTTTCTTTATTTCTCTCTCTCTCTCTCTCTCTTACTTTCTCTGGAACAACCCTCCCTCCCTCTCTTCCCTCCCTCCCTCCCTCCCTCCCTCCCTCCCTCCCTCCCTCCCTCCCTCCTTCCTTCCTTCCTTCCTTCCTTCCTTCCTTCCTTCCTTCCTTCCTTCCTTCCTTCCTTCCTTCCTTCCTTCCTTCCTTCTTTCTTTTTTTCTGAGACAGTCTCGCTCTGTCGTCAAGGCTGTGTCAAGGCTGGAGAGCAGCCGCGCGATCTCAGCTCACTGCAACCTCCGCCCCCCTGGGGCAAGCGATTCTCCTGTCTTAGTCTCCCAAGTAGCTGGGACTACAGGTGCGCACCACCACGCCTGCCTAATTTTTGTATTTTTAGCAGAGACGGGATTTCACCATGTTGGCCAGGCTGGTCTCCAGCTCCTGGTCTCAAGTGATCCGCCCGCCTCGACTTCCCAAACCGCTGGGATTATAGGCATGAGCTACCAGGCCTGGCCTCTGGGCCAGTTTCTTCATCGGGATAATGAAGGGGTTGGCAGTGCTAGTTCCCAAGCCACCCATAAAATTCACCCTTCAAATTCTAAAGATTCCATTCTGTGGTCTAACTCTGTGTGTCTGTCCTTGGTTCCAAAAGTCCCCGTCCCTGTGGTCCCTGTTGTTTTGGACCCATCACAGGTAATTATGTATTTGTGTGATTAAACGTCCCGGGCCTGTCTCCCTGCCTGGACTGTGTGCTCAGCAAAGAACCATGCCTGTGTCTGTCTTTGTCCTTTAAGAGATCAGCACATGGCCCAGCGCATAGCAGGTGCTCACTAAATACAGTAGCGGCTGGTATTGTTGTTGGGAAATGATGCTGGGAGATGCTGCTGCTGGAGAGAAGGGAGCCACCGACCGCTCTGCAGGCAGCCAGCGCCCTCAGCCCCTTCCTCCTTGTGGGCCGCAGAGGCTCCCCTTTCCCCGAGACGATAAGAACCCCCAGCCGCCCCAAAACCCAGGCCGCGCCCCTCGGGGGAGAACTACAGTCCCCAGAAGGCTGCGAGGGGCGGAGCCACCGATGTTCGCTCCGCCCGGGCCCGCCGCACCGCAGGGCATCATGGGAGTTGTAGTTCAGGCCCTGTCCCCCGGGCAACCGCTGGCGCTGACGTTCGCAGAGCAGCCCGGTGCCCGCGCGGCTCGCGGGGCCCCAGGACCCCTCGCCTGGGGGACCTCCACCTTTTGAACTGATCCTACTGCGCCCGGGACCCCAGGACAGTTCTGTCGCGTACTCCGGGACCCTTTAAGGGGCGGGGCTGGGATCCTGCCCCACCCTTGACTCCCCCACCCTCCTCTCTCAAACATCACCCCGGGCGTTTTAAACCCCTTGATCTCGCTGAAACCTTTTCAGTCTCCGTTAGCCAAGCATTGATTGTCGAGTTTGTGTCTGGCCCTTTGGGACAGCGCTTAAGGTCGGGGTGGGCGGGGGAGGGGATCACCGACATTCAGTCTTGAGGGACACACCAGATGACCCCACTGGAGAAGAGGAGGGTGGTACAGGGGCCTGACAGACCTGGGGTATGGGCAAGCCTTCCAGGGGCCGGTGACATTCAGAATGGGTCTGGGTTGGCCAGGACAGGAGCAGGGAAGGGTGTTCCAGTCAGAGGGAACAACATGAAGGAGGGCTTCGAGGCTTTGGGGGAAGCAAAAGAAGGCCTGGGAGGCTGGCACGCAGAGAAGGGTTGGGGAGGGGCCGCTGGGAGGGGTGGAGAGGTGAATAGGGCCAGTGGGAAGGACCTGGTGAGAGTCTTTCTGATCCCTAAATCCAGTATGCCTGCCGAGTTCTGGGGCAGAGTAGCCAGGTGGAACGTGGCCAGGGATCAGTGGCAGAGCCTGGACCCTGCCCAGGGGTCCTGCTTCTCAGGCCCTGGTTTGTCCTTAGGGGAAGGGGACTTCCCAGGGTAGAGCTGCAGCAAGAGCTGGCACAATGCCATCCTCAGGTTGTCCCAGAAGCCAGGGGTTTGGGGAGGGAGTATGGGATATATGGGGGAAGAGCAGCATCCCTGCTGCTTGGAGGGGAAGCTGAGACCCTCACAGATTTTTGCTGAGTGAGCCTCTGAGAGGTCCAAGAAAAATCTTTTCTCCCCGGCCTCTAGCGGTCAGGAGCCCGTCATGAGACATAGGGGAGGGTCATTTTCACATCCTCCCTCCGATTCCAGATGTGGCAGGAGCAGAAAGGATTTGTGCCAGGTGTCGGCGTCTGCAGGCTGAGCAAGTTGCCCGGAGCGCTGCTATTGAAAAGTGAACCTTAACTGGGTTGGCTGCTCTAGCAGTGATGGCCATGAGACCCTGGGGCATGTGCTCTGTGGGCCTCGTCACATCTGAAGGGAGAGGCAGGGAGCCCAGGCCTCACTGTCAGCGGCACATGCCTTTTGCTTCCACAGTCACCCTGGCGGATCCTTCTCAGCCTGCTTGACTCAGGGCAGGACCCTCCTGCCTGGATCCTAGGCTTCCTACCCTGCCCCTCGGGCCGCTGGATTTCCCCAGGGTATTCTGGACACGAGTGGTCCAGCAGAAATGAAACCCCTTACCCCACTGAAAATGTCCGGTGTCTGTGCCCTGGGTGAGGATGGCATCGTCTCAGTGTGGCCTCATCCCCCAGATCAGAGGCCTGGCTCGGCTGGGGTTTCTCTTTGATTAATAAAAAATGGGGAAGCAAATCAATTAGCCCTTCACAAATGCAACTCAGATGGCAGGAGAAAAAAATCTCTCCCAATGCTTGGGGGCCTCTTCTTCATGAAAAGATGGGAACACACAGAAAATGTTGGCCCGAGATCCCTGTCCCCTGTCCTGATGGGAACTGCACATGCACTTGAACGGGGAGAGGACCCTGAATATGTATAAATTAAAAACTTAGGGTATGTGGGGTCATGGGGGTGCAGGGAGCGGTGAGGGGGGCGTTTGTTCCTCAGGACCCGCTTCTCCACTGGCAGCCCTGGCTTCTGAGGACCAGGCACAGTCTTCCCCTCTCTTCACCACTTTGAATTTCAGGGTTGATATTCTGGAAACCAAGTGGTTTCTCCAGATGTCTGCTGGCTGTGTTGAAATCTCTGGAAGGCTGGCTAAATGCAGGTTCCTGGGCCCTCTTGCTCTGAAATCCTGATACATGGAATCCAAGGTGGGAACCAGGAGTTTGGATTTTATTTTATTTTTTGAGATGAAGTCTCTCTCTGTCGCTCAGGCTGGAGCGCAGTGGTGCCGTCTTTCACTGCCAGTCCGCCTCCCAGGTTCAAGCGATTCTCCTACCTCAGCCTCCGGAGTAGCTGGGACTACAGGTGTACGCCACCACATCTGGCTGCTTTTTTGTATTTTTAGTAAAGACGGAGTTTTGCCATGTTGGCTGGGCTGGTCTCAGACTCCTGACCTCAAGTGATTTGCGCACCTCGGCCTCCCAGAGTGCTGGGATCACAGGCATGAGCCACCATGCTCAGCCAGGAATATGGATTTTTAAGCAGCTCTTGAGGTAGTGGTCGTGGGCATTGAGTGGAGCCCACTGCCCCAGAGTGACAGGCAGCAATGGAACCTCCTTGAGCTCACAGTTCTGGGGTCCGCCAGATCGGGGTCCAGTCCCAGCTCCACTCTGATTGCAGGACATCTGTAATGTCCCCTCTCTAATTCTTGGGTCCTTGTCTGCAGAATGGTGATAACAGCAGCCTCGCCCTGGGGTACAGATACAAAGCATGCTGTTCAGTACTGGGTAGCTGTTATTATTACTTCTATCGTTGTTATCGGGAGGGAAGGAGGAGGAGGTGGCTGCTTTTGAGTTTTTTGTTTGTTTTATTTTTTGTGAGACAGAGTCTTGACCTGTCACCCAGGCTAGAGTGCAGTGGCACGATCGTGGCTCACTGTAACCTCAGCCTCCTGGTTTCAAGAGATTCTCCTGCCTCAGCCTCCCGAGTGGTTGGGACTACAGGTGTGAGCCACCACACCTGGCTAATTTTTGTATTTTTCATAGACATGGGGTTTCACCATGTTGGCCGGACTGGTCTTGAACTCCTGACCTCAAGTGATCCACCCACCTCGGCCTCCCAAAGTGCTGCAATTATAGGCGTGAGCCACCACCCCAGTCTACTTTTGCGTTTTTTTATTGCTGTGGAAATGCCTCTCAATATACAGTATGGGCGAGGTGCCCTTCTCCCTACGTGCAGGGAAACCACCCCAGAATCAGGGCCTCATCAGAGCTGGAGTCTCACCCAGGGCCTAGGGGTGTGGCTTGGAATGTCTATGGGATGGGGTGGGCCAGGCGGTTACCCCTGTGGGAGGAGGGTTGGGGATGCACGGCAAGGATGGGCACGACAGGCCCCCCAACCCTGCTCTAGAGAGCCCTCCAGGCCCCCTTGGCTGGGGGACCAAGTTTCTCCTTCTGCCTGGCCATTTGACTGTCGCGCAGTGCCGCTCCTTGTGATGCATTTACTTGTCTGTTTCCTCTTTGGGCCAAGTCCTCTGAGCAGGGCCCTCTGTCTACTCTTTACCCTCTGGCCAAAGCAGAGGGTTGCTGTCCTCCAGACCTGGTCTGCAGATCTGCCATGGGGGTGAAATTGGGACATGGGTGTGGTTGTGTTTACCTGTCCAGCACCTCACCCCCTCAGTCACCCTCAGGTGGTCTCCTGTCCTTCAGGAGCACACCTGTTATCCCAGGCTGGCCAATCAGCACATGGTGAGCATGCAGTCATGTGACCCAAGGCAGGCCAATGAGATGCAGGCCTGGGACCTGGGAGCAAAGAAAGGGGAAGGGAAGCTCTCTTTTTGCCAGGGAGCCTAGGCCGGTAGTATACAAGGTCGGAATTGCCAGGGTCCACTGTGTGGGCAGCCTGCACAAGATGAAGCCAACACTAGACAGCAGAGCTGAGAAATTGAGAGGGAATGGGGGGAGGGAGACATTGTTTTGAACACCTGTGTATTAGTCCGTTCTCACATTGCTATAAAGAAATACCTGAGACTGAGTAACTTATGAAGAAAAGAGGTTTAATTGGCACACAGTTCTGCAGACTACAGAAAGCATAGTGCTGGCATCTGCTTAGCTTCTGGGGAGGCCTCAGGAAACTTACAATCATGGCGGACGGTGAAGGGGAAGCAGGCATGTCACATGGCCGGAAAAGGAGCAAGAGAGAGAGAGAAAGAGAAGGGAGGTGCCACACACTTATAAACAACCAGATCTCACGAGTAGTCACTCAGTATCACAAGAACAGCACTAAGGGGATGGTGCTAAACCGTTCATGAGAAACCCATCACCACGATCCAACCACCTCCCACCAGGCCCCACCGCCATCATTCCCCATGACAATTCAATGGGAAATTTGGGTGGGGACACAGATCCACACTGTATCAACCTGGGTCCAGCCTTGCCTGCCACAGTCTACCCCTTTTGGCTTAGGATGATTTGAATTGGCTCTGTGTCCTTGCGACTAGTTCTGATGAATGCAGAAAGCTTATTTCACCCATTTGTCTATCCTTCTGTCCACCTATCCATCCCATATTTACTGAACACCTGCTCCATACCAGCCCCTGTTCTGGGGCCTGGCCCCAGCCCTCAGTTTGAAGGGACAGGTGACAAAGTGACAAGCCTTTTACAGTATGAGACACTAGGAGCTGCTACAGAGGTGAGCCCTGGTGGCTGTGGCTGTGAGAGTCTGTGTGTTATGGGGAAGGGGAATCCAGGCAGGCTTTGTGGAGGAGATGATCTTTGGGGTGACCTTGGAAGCATAGGCAGGATTTTACTAGTTTGGGAGTCTGGGAGGGGATCTTTCAGAGCAGAAGGCACCAAAAAGACAGGTAGAAAAGACCAGGAACACCGCAACCCTGCTGCCTGGGGTGGAGGGGTTGGGATTTTATAAACAACTGGGTCTATATAATAGTCATACCTGCTCACTGCCACTACTGGTCATAAAGAACCAACATCTGTTGAGAAGCACCGCGCTAGCACTTGATGTTTATTTTCTCGTTAATTCTCTCCACCTCCCTTGAGGGGATTCATGGGTACTATCTTCATTTTGCAGGTGAGGAGGAGATGGAGACTCAGAGAGGTGGCGGCCTGCTCAAGGTTTTGCAAACACGCATGTGGCCCAGCAATTCTCTCTGACTTTGACCCCAAGTTCTTTTTTGAAAAACTTTAATTTAATTTAATTGTTTTTTAGAGACAGGGTCTCTGCCACCCAGGCTGGAGCGGAGTGCAGTGGTGTGGTCATAGCTCACTGCACCCTTGATCTCTGAATTCAAGCACTCCTTCCGCTTCAGCTTTCGGAATATCTGGGACTATGGGCATGCGGCTCCATGCCCGACTTTTTTTTTTTTTTTTTGGTAGAGATGAGGCCTCACTTTGTTGCCCAGGCTGATCTCGAACTCCTGGACTCAAACAATCCTCCTACCTCAGTCTCTCAAAGTGCTGGGATTATAGGTGTGAACCACCTTGCCAGGCTCAACTCCAAGTTCTTAACCGCTCAGGCGCACACGGGCTGTTCTGCGGCTCTGCATCTCTGGCCATGCCTTGGAGGAGGTTGAGGTGGAGGCCAAAGAAGCAGTTCTGGAGAGTTCTGGAGTTTCCATTGCTGGGGGCCGTGGAAAGAGGCTTGCCCTGTAGGCTCCCAGCATCAGCTTGGAGTCTGTCACTGTGATTGCTGTGGGAGCCTCCCACCCGCTGCCCTCCTCCAGCCCGACCCCTCCCACTTCCCCGTCTTCCCTGCAGCAGCAGCCGGTGCGATGGAACGTTTGAGGGCACATCTGCCCAGACCTCTCTGTTGCTGAACGGCCTGGAATGGCTCCCTATTGCCCTTGAGTAAAGTTCAGACCCTTCCCCTTGGCCTGCAGGCTCTACCTTCTCCTGTCCAGCCTGCCTCTCAGCCTCTGCTCGGGAGCCCAGCCTCCTTCGGAACCATGGCCACCCTCCGCTCTGAGTCCCTGGTGGCCGCCACCCTTTTAGCATTTCTTTCTCACTCTCTGGGAGCCAGCTCAGGTGTCTCTCCCTCTAGGAAGCGGGGCTTGTGCGCTTTGGGTACCTGCACTCCCCATAATGGCACTCCCCTGGTTGCAGTTTTATGGAGTGTGCGTCTGGCTCTCCAGCTAGACTTGAACCGTGTGGGAGCATAACTCAGGACTTGGCCATCTGTGTCTCCCTGTGGCCAGCTCAGCCTCGGCCCACAGGGACCTGCAGAGAGCGGATGGAGCCACTGGCCCAGTGTCCCTGGGCCCTGAAGAGAAGCCATTGCCCCTCAAGAGCCACCCTCATTTCCTGAGCACTGGTTGGAAAAATGACGAAAAAGAGACACCAGCTCACCTCCACGTTTGCCTACAGGGGAATATCCTGTTGAAAGAGAGGGGACTCCCTGAGTCTTGATGGGCTGAGGAAGCTGATTTGATTTCTGAACTCAGAGGAGGGCTGCAGAGAGGAATGAATGGGGGGCATGGGTAGCTGACTTTCTGGATGGGTGCAGGACAATGACATTGATGGGGAAGCTTGGGGTGGCTCTGCAGTTGGCCACTGCTTGGCTGGTGAACTTGCTACATCTTGGCTGGCACTTTCTTCTGGCCTGCACCCTGCCAGACACAGGCAGTACCCCAAATGCCCTGTCCCTGTGCCCCAAAGTCTCCATGACCTTCAGATCCCAAGGGACAAGTGACTCTACAAGGTAGGGCCTGTCCCTCTGGCTCACAGTATGGTGTCCACAGGACCTAACCCAGAGCCTAGTGCACAGTAGGCGCTCAGTGTATTCTATGTGAATGTTGCATGAGTGTTGAATGTTGAATGCAGGGATGTCAGGCCAGAAAATATAGATATTTGTACACCTGTGTTCATAGCAGTGTTATTCATAATAGCCAAAGGGTGGAAGCATCCCAAGTGTCTGCTGATGGGTGAACGAGTCAACAGCATGTGCCCTAGCCATACAATGGAATGCGATTCAGCCTTTTTATTTTTATTTTTGAGACGGAGTCTGGCTCTGTCGCCTAGGCTGGAGTTCAGTGGCCGCATCTCAGCTCACTGCAAGCTCCGTCTCCCGGGTTCAAGTGATTCTCCTGCCTCAGCCTCCTGAGTAGCTGGGATTATAGGCACACACCACCACACCTGGCTAATTTTTGTATTTTTAGTAGAGACGGGGTTTCACCATGTTGGCCAGGGGCTAGTGTCGAACTCCTGACCTCAAGTGATCCACCCTCCTTGGCCTCTCAAAGTGCTGGGATTACAGGTGTGAGCCGCGGCGCCCGGCCGCGATTCACCCTTAAAAAGGAAGGACATTCTGACACACGCTACGACATGGGTGAACCTTGAGGACCTGAGTGAAATAAGCCCATTGAAAAAGGACAAATACTGGCCAGGTGCTGTGGCTAATGCCTGGAATCCCAGTACTTTGGGAGGCCAAGGAGGGAGGATCGCTTGAGGATTGTTTAATACCAGCCTGGGCCACAAAACAAGACCACCCAGGTGAGGTGTTTAGAGTAGTCAAATTCATAGAGACAGTGGGATGGGGAGTGCCAGGGGCTGGGGAGAAGGGGGAATGGGGAGTTCGAGTTTAATGGGGACAGAGTTTCAGTTTTACAAGATGGAAAAAGTTCTGGAGATGATGGTGGTGATAGAGGCACAATGTGGATGTGCTTCATGCCACTGAACTGGACCTAACCATGGCTAAGAAGGCACATTTTATGTTTTGTGTATTTTATCACAATAAAAATGGAAAAAACCATCTCTTTCTAAACTTTTTATTATGTGAACTATTTTTTTTTTGAGACAGAGTCTCGCTCTGTCGCCCAGTCTGGAGTGCAATGGTGTGATCTTGGCTCACTGTGACCTCCGCCTCCTGAGCTCAAGCAATTCTCCTGCCTCAGCCTCCTGAGTAGCTGGGATTACAGGTGTGTGCCACGATGCTTGGATAATTTTTTTTTTTTTTTGAGACGGAGTTTCGCTCTTGTTGCCCAGGCTGGAGTACAGTGGCACAACCTCCACCTCCTGGGTTCAAGTGATTCTCCTGCCTCAGCCTCCCGGGTACCTGGGACTGCAGGCGTGCGCCACCATGCCCGGTTAATTTTTGTATATATATATATATATTTTTTTTTTAGTAGAGACGGAGTTTCACCATGTTGGCCAGGCTAGTCTTGAACTCCTGACCTCAGGTTATCCACCTGCCTCAGCCTCCCAAAGTGTTAGGATTACGGGCATGAGCCACCGTGCCTGGCTTATTATGTGAGCTATTTAGCTTTAACATCTCATTATGGAAAATTTCAAGCACTGACCAAAAATAGAGAGAATAGTATAATGAACCCCGTGTGGCATCACCCACTGCACCAACCATCCTTCCCCATCAGTCTGATTTCAATCTGTCCTCACCCTCTCCTTCTCCCTGTTTGCTTTGAAGCAAATCCCAGACATATTGTTTCATCTGGAAATACTTCAGTGTGTAGCTTTAAAAAATAAGAGCTTTACAAACTTAATACATCGCTACAATACCTAAAGAACCAAATCAATATCATCACATTTCTCAAAAGTGTAAATATATTCGTACATCATTGTAGCTATAAAACACTTATATAGCATCACCAAATTTCCAATGCTCTGACTTCTCATCTATACTTAATATATAAACACATATTTATTTAATATATTTACAGAATACATTTAATATGTAATTATATGTATGTGTTTATTAGGTGATTGCATATTATGTAACATATATAAAACACACCATCATAGGTAATCATCAGCATTTGAACCAGGTCTCAAGAAGGTCCACACACTGCAATGGATGGAGAAGTCATTTACATCTCCTCTTAGGCTCCCTGCTCCATGTTTCCGCCTTGTATTTGTCCTGACAGAGCTTGCTCAGTCTGGATCCTGCTGGATTTGTCCCCGGGGGTGGTGTCTGGCTGCATCTGTGCTCCCTGTATGTCCTGTAGATTGGCATTTGGTGGAGAGACTTGATCAGATTCAGGTTTGCTGTGTCTGGTAAGATGACGTCACAGGTAGTAGGGTGCCCTCCCACCGGGGTGCCTGTCTCCCAGTTTGTCCTTTCTGGGGAGGCCGGAGGATGTGGAAGGTCATCTCCTGGAGCTGTGAGGTCTTGAGGGGCTGCAAAATGGAGAGAATCCAGTGCTACCGTTCCCTCTTCGACTATTAGCTGGAATATTTCTAGAGAGAAACTCCCCACCATTTATTTATTTATTTATTTATTTGTAGACACAGTCTTGCTCTGTCGCCCAGGCTGGAGTGCAGTGACACGGTCACGGCTCACTGCAACCTCCGCCTCCTGGGTTCAAGCGATTCTTGAGCTTCAGTCACCTTGCCCGGCTAATTTTTAAAAAATTTTTTTGTAGAGATGGGGTTTCACTGTGCTGGCCAGGGTGGTCTCAAACTCCCGGCCTCAGGTGATCCACCCACCTTGGCCTCCCAAAGTGCTGGGATTACAGGCGTGAGCCACGGCACCTGGCCCCTGCCTCCTCTTAGCCGAGGAGGAAGCTGAGGCTCCTGGGCAACCTCTGACTTGAGTTCTGGGTCTCAGAGCAAAGGGTTCGAAGGGCCTGCTGGAGCAGGGCTAGACCTGCACTATTTTCACCACTGGTCTCTGCTGCAGCTCAGGAGATGGAAGGGCGGACTTCTTATTGGAACTGACTTGGGCTGCGCCCTTGACCTTCTCCCCTGAATCCTGCAGGCTGCCCCGAGCTCACCTGGTTGGTTGGTGTACGTCTCCCCTGCCTCAGTGTGTGGGAATGTTTGGTGCAGGTTCCAGCGGGCAGTGGGTGTTTCTCTTTCACTTCAGCTGCTCCTTCTCCATGCTGACCACACTGGCTCTCTCTCAGCCCTAGCCTCTTAAGAAGAACAAGCCCTGGCCGGGCGCGGTGGCTCACGCCTGTAATCCCGGCACTTTGGGAGGCCAAGGCGGGTGGATCACCTGAGGTGGGGAGTTCGAGACCAGGCTGGCCAACATGGTGAAACCCTGCTCTACTAAAAATACAAACATTAGCTGGGTGTGGTGGCAGGAGCCTGTAATCCCAGCTACTCGGGAGGCTGAGGCAGGAGAATCGCTTGAACCCAGGAGGCAGAGGTTGCAGTGAGCCGCGATCGCGCCACTGCACTCCAGCCTGGTCAACAAGAGCGAAACTCCGTCTCAAAAAAGAAAAAAAAGAAGAAGAACAAGGCCTCCCTTGACCTCTTCTCCAGGGGCAGCCTCACTGTCAGGCCTGCCATGCCCTCTCCATAACCCCAGCCCTTGGATGGGTTCCTTAAGCCTTCCTGGTGTCCGCTTGTGGACACTGAACTCCACCCTCTGCTAATCTTCAAAATCAAGTCTTACACCAGATACTGACATTTCATTTAATAAACTGATCATTTTTTCCTTTAAAGTTTCTTTTTAAAGACAAGTTAACAGTGTCATGGAGATGTAACTGGCTTGCGATAAATGGCAGATTGAAGTGCACACTTTAATAATGAACTGATAATTTATTGAGCACCTATTATGTATCAGGTACTTGCCTGGCAGCCTGTGGGGACTGAGCAACTTGGATGTCAGACAGCTTGGGTCAGAATCCCAGGCAGAATCACACGAAGCAGCCATGTGACCTTGAGCCAGTGGTGTGAGGCCCTGGATTCTCACCTGTGCAACCTCCTGGGATAGATTGGATATTATTCCCAATTTTCATTCCCTCCTGGAATAGAATTATACACCCATGCGCTTTGCCATGTGACTTTGCAGTAGCTCCCACTGGAGTAGGCAGAGTATATGTCTCTACCCTGCTGAAGTGTGGGTTTGGCCATGTGACTCGGGATATTAGTGGATGTGTCAACGGCATAGGCTTGAAATATGGCTGGGTTTTTGGCTTGGCGGTTTGAGCTTCTCCCATGTGCTACAAGGCTAACGTGTCCCAGGTAGCTGACGGTTCCAGAAGAGGGACCCTTGGAGCTGGCCTGAATCTGACCCATGGCCTGCAGCTAAATCCAGCTGACCCACAGAATGAAGCAAGGCCACCCCTGCTGACCCGCAGGCCTGTGAGAGATGGAAATAAACACGGAAAGCTACTGGATTGGTGGGGTTGTTTGTTACACAGTCTTACCGTAGCAGAAACCTGACCATTCCACGTGTATAATAATAGCACGCACTACCCAGGATTGTTTGAGGATTAAATGAGATTATATATTTAAAATTATAAATTTAATATATTAAAATTCCTGTGTTAGAGTGGGGCATGGAATAACTCCATAAAATATGATATATTATTAAACACGACCGAATGTGGTGCCTCACGCCTGTAATCCCAGCACTTAAGGAGGCTGAGTGGGGTGGATCACATGAGGCCAGTAGTTGGACACCAGCCTGGGCAACATGGTGAAACCCTGTCTCTACTAAAGATACAAAAAAAAAAAAAAAAAAAAAAAAAATTAGCTGGGTGTGGCGCACGCCTGTAGGCCCAACTGCCCCGGAGGCTGAGGCAGGAGAATGGCTTGAACCTGGGAGGTGAAGGCTGCGGTGAGCCGAGATTACACCACTGCACTTCAGCTGGGGCGACAAAGAGAGTCCGTCAAAATAGGTGTAAGAGTAGAGTAAATGTTTCTCAATGTATAGCATGACACATTGACACATTCATTTAACTCATTAAGATTATTTTGGCCGGGCGCGGTGGCTCACGCCTGTAATCCCAGCACTTTGGGAGGCCGAGACGGGCGGATCACGAGGTCAGGAGATCGAGACCATCCTGGCTAACACGGTGAAACCCCGTCTCTACTAAAAAATACAAAAAACTAGCTGGGCGAGGTGGCGGGCGGCTATAGTTCCAGCTACTCGGGAGGCTGAGGCAGGAGAATGGCGTAAACCCGGGAGGTGGAGCTTGCAGTGAGCTGAGATCCGGCCACTGCACTCCAGCCTGGGCGACAGAGCAACACTCTGTCTCAAAAAAAAAAAAAAAAAAAAAAAAGATTATTTTTTTCTCTTCTAAGCCTTGAAGCACAGGCTGGGTTACCTATAGAAACTGCCCATAGCTCACAGCCTGGGACAATGACTCAGAGAACGGAAAGCTCTCAGCATGGAGACCCTAAAGTTCCTCTCCTTCACCCCCATCCCGTGCCTGAAGCCTGCCATCCTGTCCGTCTCTGGGGATTGCTCAACCTTTGCTTGAATCCTTCCAGTGATGGATACCTCCCTACTTCCCATGCCAATTTCAGAATCTCCCTCATGGTGAGATAGGCTGTCTCTTGCTCTCTCTTTTTTTTTTTGGAGATGGAGTTTCGCTCTTGTCACCTAGGCTGGAGTGCAATGGTGCGGTCTTGGCTCACTGCAACCTCTGCCTCCAGGGTTCAAGTGATTCTCCTGCCTCAGCCTCCCGAGTAGCTGAGATTACAGGCATCTGCCACCACGCCCTGATAATTTTTGTATTTTTAATAGAGACAGGGTTTCACCATGTTGGTCAGGCTGTTCTATGAACTCCTGACCTCAGGTGATCTGCCTGCCTCAGCCTCCCAAAGTGCTGGGGTTAAAGGCGTGAGCCACCGCACCTGGCCGGCTCTCTCTCTTTGACTGTCTTGAGTTGGATGTTGGATGACTCTCTTGGGCATGGCTGGAGACGATTAACACCAGGTGTGCATGCTCTGGTTCAGATCTGGATAAATACTGGAGTCCACACTTACAACTGTGTGACCTTGGTCAAGTGTATTCACTTCTCTGAGACTCCGTGTAAAGTGGTGGTAGGGGAGATAGAAAATTTACCTCCTGGCTGGGCGCAGTGGCTCACACCTGTAATCCCAGCACTTTGGGAGGCTGAGATGGGTGGCTCACTTGAGCCCAGGTGTTTAAGACCAGCCTGGGAGGTGAAATCTCCCTCCTCTACAGAAAAATAAAAAAAGTCAGCTGGGCATGGTGGCGTGCACCTGTAGTCCCAGCTACTCAGGAAGCTGAGGTGGGAGGATCACCTGAGTCCAGGGAGGTGGAGGCTGCAGTGAGCTGAGATTGCACACTGCACTCCAGCCTGGGCAACAGAGCGAGACCCTGTCTCAAACCCACCCCTACAAAACAAATAAAACAAAAATCTACCTCCCAGGATGTTGTGTGGATCATTCAAGAGGTGCCCAGTGGATTATCAGCGCAGGGGAGGGCATACCAAGGCGTGTGTTCCAGCTAAGATTCCCAGGTTATAGAAGTTCCCGCGTTCCCTCATTCTTCTCTCATCCTCCTCTTTTACTTCATGGTTCCCTTCTCTAGTTTTTTTTTTTTTTTTTTTTCTTTTTGAGACAGAGTTTCACTCTTGTCACCTAGGCTGGAGTGCAATGGCGCAATCTTGGCTCACTGCAACCTCCACCTCCTGGGTTCAAACGATTCTCCTGCCTCAGCCTGAGTAGCTGGGATTACAGGAACCCACCACCATGCCCGGCTAATTTTTGTATTTTTAGTAGAGACGGAGTTTCATCACATTGGCCAGGCTGGTCTCTAACTCCTGACCTCAGGTAATCCACCTGCCTCGGCCTACCACAGTGCTGGATTACAGGCGTGAGCCACTGCACCTGGCCTCCCTTCTCTAGTTTTGAGCATCACCCCCAGTTTTTCAGGTTGCTTTGAAACCTGGCACATAGAGACTGTCAGTTGGCTGAGGTGCCCCGGGGCACACTGGTGCCCGCAGTGGTTGTGATTCACACACCCATGGTGTGCCTGGCCCTGGCCTGGACCCTGCGGATGCTGGGCAGACCCTCTGCCCTCAGGGAGCCCACATTTTGGCAGTGAGGGGGAAGGTGGCATCAAACCAACAAATACGACGGGACTGAGGGGTGTGTCATGGAGAAAACAGAGCCGGACAGGGCATAGGGAGCTGGGTGGTGGTGGAGGCCTGAGGAATTCATCCTGGGGTTCCACTAGGACAGATGCCATCTCTGGAACAAGGAAGGGGGTGCGTCTGCTTCTCTCCTGGGTTGGGTCAAACTGGCACATGCTGTGCTGGGCTGAGCGTCAGTGGCCCCTTGGGAATGGCAAAAGTGAAGGGGTGTAGGTCCAGAGAAAGGAGACCTGGTGGGCAGGGGACTAGAGCCACGTTACCTTGGGCATCATAAGAATGGCTGCCATTTAAGGCGGGCTCTGGGCTCTCTATGCATCTTCTTTTCTTTTCTTTTTTCTTTTTTTTTTTTTTTGGAGATGGAGTCTCACTCTGTCACCCCGGCTGGGCTGGAGTGCAGAGTCACTGTCTCGGCTCACTGCAAATTTCGCCTCCTGGGGTCAAGCGATTCTCCTGCCTCAGCCTCCCAAGTAGCTGAGATTACAGGTGTCACCACCACGCCCAGATAATTTTCGTATTTGTAGTAGAGACCTACGAATGTTGGCCAGGCTGGTCTCGATCTCCTGATCTCAAATGATCCACCCACCTCGGCCTCCCACAGTGCTGGGATTACAGGTGTGAGCCACCACGCTTGGCCTTTCCAAGAATTTTTGCATTTACTTCTCACACCAAGCTACCCTACTACCCTTATCCCCATTTTACAGAGGAGGCTCAGAGTGCTAAGGGGAGCTGCCTGAGCTCACACTGTGAGTAGTGGAAGAGGCAGGATTTGAACCCAGACCTGCTGGACTCTGGAGTGCGTGCTCATGATCTGTCTGTGAAACTGGAACTGGGCCCCTCAGGCCTGGGTAGTTGTGTGCTGGTAAATGTACAACAACTAGCTCTTTTAAGAGAACAAAAGCCTGTTTTGTAGCACGTGCTGATTTTCATGGTGTCAAGCCTCCCGCCGGGGTTGATTTCAAGCCAGTAAAGGCAATGTGGTGTGGATGGGAGTGACCGGCCCTGGAGTTTGACTGGTTGGAGGGTGGGTTGGATGGGCAGCTACAAATGTGGAAGGCCCAGGGATGCTTGGGAAGCCCTCAGAATCTGGGTCTGTGACTGTGGTTCTTTGCACATGTTAACTGAATTTCTCCAAGGAGGCTGTGGTGTCTTTCAGGTCCTGGGGGCTTCTGCCTCATGCTGCCCGTTGCAGCACAGGTCTCCATTGCAGTGGCCAGGCAAAAGAGGCTCTGGGGCGGCGTCTGTTCTCCAAGGTCAGGAAAGGGCACGTGGGCTCCGGAGGCCGGGTGCTGTCAGGGAAGGGCTTGGTGCTAGAGCCACACACGCCTGGGTGTGAGTCCTTGCTCTGCGACCCATAAGCCTATAATCTTGGGTGCCACATCCACCTTCTCCAGGCCTCAGTTTCTCCCTGAGTCAAAGGCAGAGGTGGGACCCATGAGCTCCTGGGTCCTCGCGGCTTGGGCCTTCCTCCATCAAAGCCTCCGCGCGCGCACATGGGCACCCAGCCGGCTGTGAGCCCTGCCTGCACACGCTTCCCTGCCTCTCCTCCCGCCGCATTGCTATTTAAAGTGGCGGTGGTTTGGCTCACTCTTTTTTTAAAAACCATTCCCGTACTCGAGCCGAGTTCCACAAGGCCAGCTGTCACCACTAAAAATGTCTGTCGTGTGACAGCCACCAGCAAGGAGATGGGAGGAGGCAGGAGGCCCCGGATGGGACCACAGAGTGGCTGGAATTAAAATACAACACACACACACACACACACACACACACACCCACCCAACAACACTGTGAGGAAGAAACAAAAGATGGGGGTTGCCTTTCCTCTTCCTCCACCCCTCCTTTGCGAGATGCTCATTGGCCCTGCTGGAGGACTGATGGCAGCGGATGCCAGGCCACTGTGGTGACAGGGTGGCACAGGGCCTGGCAGACAGGCCAGTCTTTGCTGCCCTTGACCCCCCTGTGCCGTCCCCGTGCTGGGCACTACACCCCTGCGGGTCCTCCCAGCAGCCCCCACCTGTGCCTCCTGCTTTCAGCCTCCCCTGCCGTCCTCACTCCACCCACACCAGGAAAACCGAGGGGGTGACCTGTCCACCGTCTCGGAAAAACACAGCAAGGACTGATGCGGGCTCCCCAGGAAGGGAAGGAAAAGAACATTTGGTGAGCCCCTCCCGGGGCCTCACCCTTCCACGAGTCACTTTTTTTTTTTGAGACAGGGTCTCACTCTGTTGCCTAGATGGGAGTGCAGTGGTACGACCATGGCTAACTGCAGCCTCAGCCTCCTAGGCTCAGGTGATCCTCCTGCCTCAGCCTCCCTAGTAGCTGGTACCACAGGTGCATGCCATCATGCCTGGGTGAGTTTTAAATTTTTTGTAGAGATGGAGTCTCCCTATGTTGCCCAGGCTGGTCTTGAACTTGTGGGCTCCTGCCTTAGCCTCCCAAAGTGCTAGGATGACAGGTGCGAGCCACTGTGCCTGGCCTTATGAGTCACTTTAGAAGTGATTAAAAAGTGAATAAACTTGATAAGCAGCCTCCATTATCCCCATTTCACAGATAGAGAAACTGAGTCTCAGGGTGGAAGAACTGGCCTGGAGCAGTACCCTGCAGGGATAGGCACCGACAGGCTGAGTGTGGCTCTTGGCTTTGGATGCAGTCACTGTGGGGGCTTCAGCAGGTGACTCTCCAGCCTCAACCTCCTTGGCTGTGAAATGGGGCAATAACGCAGACACTCCTGAAAGACGTGATGATGAAATAAGACCAGGCATATCAAGTAGCGGGGAAGGAGAGTGGGGCATAGAATGTGCTGGAAGGTCAGGAGCCAGAACAGGACTCAGTGCTCTCAGATTCCAGAGGCCAAATTCTTTCTACCACGTTTGTGGCCTCTGGGGGCTGCTGGAAGCAGGGCCTGGGGGAGCCCTGGAGATGGCGGCGGTGAGAGGCTCTTACTCTCTGATGCCCCTCAACCAAGATGTGGCCACGGTGGGCCTTTGGGGGCCTGGCCACTGGTCTGAGCCTGTGGCTTCCCTGATGGAGGCTCCTGACCCCCAAACTGTTTGGGATGTCTTACATTAGGGGGTGGAGAGGGACTCTTTGAAAAGAAAAAGGAAAACAATTTCCAAATAGGAATTTTGTGTCTCTAGAATCATTTCCTTCCTCTCTTCTTAGGGGTCTTCTGGCCTCACTTCTTTCTCCTGCTGGGGTAAGTAATTCACACTTTAGTAAGAATTCTGCTAGCCACCCTGTGCAGAGCATAGCCTCTCTTCTATGCCAGGAGCTCCTCTCTGAGTGCTTTTCTCTTAAAAAGCTTTGTCCCTCTGGAAGGAGTGTGTCCATCTGTTCAAAGCTCTTTAAACATTTATTTCTTTATTCATTCAATAGACATTGATTGAGTGTCTGTGGCTCGATCCTGGGTGCAACATCAACCAACCCCGGGCGGTGCCTGTAGGTGCACAGAGTCGGGCTGATGGGAGTGGCTCTGTGATGATTCTCACTCCTCCTGCAGGGATCTGTTAAGCACGTGTGGCCTGGGCTCCCTGATTCAGATGTGGGGACGCAGCGGGGAGCAAGGCATGACCCTTTGCTCACTGGGGTCCTATTCCAACAGAAAGGATGCTCAGCACTCGGTCAAATACGTGCTCAGCACGACGGCAGTTAGGGATAGGATTATGGAGCAAAAAAAAGCCGGGGTGCGGGGGGCAGGCGCGATGGCTCATGCCTGTAATCCCAGCACTTTGGGAGGCTGAGGCGGGCGGATCACTTGAGGACGGGAGTTCGAGATCAGCCTGGACAACATGGTGAAACCCCATCTCTACCATAAAATACAAAAATTAGCCAGGCATGGTGCCACACGCCTGTAATCCCAGCTACTCGGGAGGCTGAGGTAGGAGAATCGCTTGAACCCCGGGAGATGGAGGTTGCAGTGAGCCAAGATTGTGCCACTGCACTCTAGCCTGGGCGACAGAGCAAGACCATGTCTCAAAAAAAAAAAAAAGAGGGTGGGAGGGATGATTTTAGTAAGGTTGGCAGGGAAGGCCTCTCCAAGAAGATGACTTTAAAAAAATGCATCGATTTATTTGCATAGTGCATTCACACGGCTCAAATCCCGTGTTTCTGAGGCCGGGCACGGTGGCTCACACCTGTAATCCCAGCACTTTGGGAGGCCAAGGAGGGTGGATCACCTGAGGTCAGGAGTTCAAGACCAGCCTAGTCAACATGGTGAAACCCCTGTCTCTACTAAATATACAAAAATTAGCCAGGCGTGGTGGCACACACCTATAATCCCAGTTACTCGGAAGACCGAGGCAGGAGAATCACTTGAATCCAGGAGGCGGAGGTTGCAGTGAGCTGAGATAGCGCCACTGCACTCCAGCCTGGGCGACAAGAGTGAAACTCCGTCTAAACAAAGCAAAACAAAACCCCAGAATAGAATAAAAGCTACAAACAGAGGCCCCACTCTCACCTCCATCCCTCTGCTGTGTGGTGCCCTATCTCAAGGATCACTGTCCTTAGTTTATAAAGAATCCTTCCAGGCCGGGCGCGGTGGCTCACGCCTGTAATCCCAGCACTTTGGGAGGCCGAGGCGGGCGGATCACAAGGTCAGCAGATCGAGACCACGGTGAAACCCCGTCTCTACTAAAAATACAAAAAATTAGCCGGGCGCGGTTGTGGGTGCCTGTAGTCCCAGCTACTCGGGAGGCTGAGGCAGGAGAATGGCGTGAACCCGGGAGGCGGAGCTTGCAGTGAGCCGAGATCGCGCCACTGCACTCCAGCCTGGGCTGGGCGACAGAGCGAGACTCCGTCTCAAAAAAAAAAAAAAAAAAAAAAAAAAAAAAAAAAAAAAAAAAAGAATCCTTCCGAGTTTCTTAGGCAGCTATAAGTAACTCTAAATATGTCCTTAGTTTTAAAAGAATCTTTCTGAGTTTCTTAGGCAGCTATAAGTAACTATAAATACCGTTTGTATTAAAAACTCAGCACCTGACAGGTACTGATATTTTAATTGAGACCTGAAGGATGAGAAGGGGTCAAACCCAGGAGAACTCCTGGCAGAAGGGCGGTGGGCAGAGCTGAGTGCATGGCCCCTGGTGGCACGATAAGAAAAAGGAGGTTACTTGGAATTGTCAGGTGGGGCATGACCGATGGACACAGGGTTTAACAGGGTCCCTTGGGCTGCTGGGCGTTGGGGCAGGAGCAGAGAGAAGTCAGGAGTGTGTGGACAATCACAGCCATCCACTGAGTGAGTGTTTGGGGGGTGCTGGCACGCATGTAGTTTTTAGAACACGCCTGGGGACAGCCCTGTGCAGAGGAGGAAATTGTGGCAAAGAGAAGTTAATGAAGCCACCGAAGGTCACACCATAGGCAGTGAGAGCAGAGCTTGGGTAGAAGCCCAGGTAGTTGACTGGGATCTTGAGGTTTTTTTTTTGATGGGGTCTCGTGCTGTCGCCCAGGCTGGAATGCAAAGGCACGATCTAGGTTCACTGCAACCTCTGCCTCCCAGGTTCAAGTGATTCTCCTGCCTCAGCCTGCTGAGTAGCTGGGATTACAGGCACCTGTCACCACACCTGGCTAATTTTTGTATTTTTAGTAGAGACTGGGTTTCACTGTGTTGGCCAGGCTGGTCTCGAACTCCTGACCTCAAATGATCCTCCCTCCTTGGCCTCTCAAGGTGGGGTGAGCCACCGTGCTCAGCCACATTTCTTAATATTTTAACTTCTGTGTGTACCTGCTTCTCCTAATTGGCTGCAAGTGGCCCCAGTGGGAAAACGATGGGGTGAAGGCCACATAGCGGGGAAGGGGCGAGGAGGGACTTGTCCCCACATCTGTCAGGCTCCAGGGCTGAAGCCTCCCCCAGCAGAGCAGTGACCCTCTGCCAGACCTGTTGTGCCACAGTCACCTGGGCTGCTGGTCAAACGCAGATTCCCGGACCTGGGTTGTGACCCAGGGATCAGAGTCTCTGCGGGCAGGGCCTGGGAACCTGTATTTCGAACCAGACTGTCTCTCTCACCTCCTTGCTTACCCCAAGCCCTTACATCCTGAAATTTGCATCCTGAAATGTGAGACCCCAAGGCGAGGCGGTGGGGATGGGACCTGCCTGGTCACCCAGCTCAAACCTTTCCCACTTTTGGGAAAGCCCAGCCCAGCCCTTGCTGGGAGGGTGAGTGGTGGCCTGGTCTCTGTGGGCCAGGGCAGGGTTCTGGGCCTGGCCTCTCCTTTCAGAAGCTGATTGATCCCAGGGGTGGGCTCTCTCCTCCCTGAGCTGCCAGTCCCACCTGCCTTGGAGGGCAGACATCACCTCTCTCACCAAGAACCTTAAGGGTAGGGCCTGTTAATTAAACCCTGTAGTCTTAACTCAACTTTGAACCTCAACCCCAGCACGGGGACCCCGCCACACTGCAGGGCCAGGGGGGCCTCTGAAATGAACCAAAGCTTCACCGGCCTTCATTGAAGAACATTTGGGCTCTTGGGTGGGTGCCTGAAAACCCATTGCCAGCTGCCCAGTGACTTTACTGCCTCCCATCTCAACCCCCTGCCCCCACCTGTGTGCTTCTTGTCCTTTACGGGAGGCTGTGCACAAAGCCTGGGCACTGCAGGCGGGTTCCAATCAACGTCTCTGTCGCAATGGCTAGGGCCACCTTTCTCTGACGCTTGCTTCCACCGCTGAGCGCAAGATCTGTCTCCTTCCCGTCTCTAGAGCCCAGAATGCACTCCTGTCTCCTGCCCACTTCCCTCTCCCCCTCCCTTCCCCGAGTCTCTCTGGGATGTAGCTTGGTCCTCAGTGGGTCAGTGGACTCACTGCGAGGACAAGAGTCAGGTGGGCCCCTGAGGCTTGGAGTCTCCCGGCAGCCTCCACCCTGGCTCTTGAGCAACTGTTCAGTGCTCCTCCCTGTCCCCTCTGAGGCTGTTTCCCAGGTGTGTGTCCCCGTCTCTGAATTGGGACTTGTCGCTCTGCTTCTTTCATTTTATTTTATTTTTTCTTTCTTTTTTGAGATGGAGTTTTGCTCTTGTTGCCCAGGCTGGAGCGCAGTTGCGTGATCTCGGCTCACAGCAACCTCTACCTCCCGGGTTCAAGCGATTCTCCTGCCTCAGCCTCCCAGGTAGCTGGGGTTACAGGTGTGCGCCACCACGCCGGCTAATTTTTGTATTTTTAGTAGAGATGGGGTTTCACCATGTTGGCCAGGCTGCTCTCGAACTCCTGACCTCAGGTGATCTGCTTGCCTCGGCCTCCCAAATTGCTGGGATCACAGGCGTGAGCCACCACACCCGGCCTGCTCTGCTTCTTTAACTCCTTAGTTTTCTCGTCTGTGAGAAGGGGTCACAAATGTGTCACTTGTGGGTCACGTGACGTGGAAGAGGCCCTGGCACAATACTCAACAAATGGCCCGTGTGGTGCCGTGATCCTAGGTGTTGGGGACCCGGGTTCCTGGGTGGCCGTGGGAGAGGACACTTCAGTTGCTCCGGAGTCCCAGAGCCCCGGCGACTTGGCCTGCAGCCCCCAGGCCAGGGGAGCGAAGACAGCCCTTGAGCCCGAGCTGCCCGCCCAGAGCCGGTGCCTTTTGCTGTGGCGCTGGAGCCAGAAGAGCCTCTCAGTGCCTCCCTCCCTCCTGCCTTCCACAAGTGTTTATTGAGTTCCTGCCATGTGGCATTGGAGTGGCCTTTTCTTTGTGGAAACAGATGGCCCTGAGCCAGCTGCCCTCTCTCCTCTACACATGGCTGAGGGGCTGCCAGGGCTCTCGAGTGGCCCCTATCCCAGGGCCAAGGCCAGGCCTTTTAAATTAATTAATTAATTCATTATATTAGAGATGGGGGTCTTGCTATGTTGCCCAGGCTGGTCTCGAACTCCTGGCCTCAAGAGACCCTTCTGCCTCAGCCTTTCAAAGTGCTGGGGTCACAGGCATGAGCCATCACACCCAACCCAAGGCCAGGCCTTTTGCTTCATGTCTGGGTGTGCTCCTGAGGGGGGTGGAGGACCAACCTCTCACCAGGCCCCCACGGCAGTCCCTGGGCCCAGACAGGGTGCTGGGGCCTCTGTTTGTTCAGGGTGGGCTCTGAGTTCAGCTGTTGGTTCTTCATGGATCCACCCACACACATATCACTTCTTCATTTGTTTTAGGATTCTTTCTTGCCCCAGGTGTTTCTCCAGCACATTGTGTGCTGGGCCCAGTGCTGAGTGCTGAGACCTCGCGGGTCACAGAGTCAGCCCTGGCCCTTGCTCTGTGAGGAAGGCAGGGGGGCCCAAGCTGGTGACTGAACAGGGCACAAGGGCACTGGAGGATGGGAGAGCCCCGGGTGCCCCCACATCCTATGAGGACAGGAAAGAATTGACAGAGGAGGTGGCCCTGGGCTTAAGCCTCACAGGAGCAAAGGGGACTGCCTAGTGTTGCTGAGTGAGGAGAAGGTACCAGGGCCCAGAGGAGCATAGGCCAAGGTGAATAGAGGAGAAGCAAGCAGGAGATGGAGGAGGCAAGGCTGGGAGGCAAAGTAGGGCTGGATGGGACAGGCCTGGGCATCTGTCTAGGAGCCCAGGGGAGCCACTGACGTTATAGGTGGGGTGGGGGGTGGCGGTGACCACGCCAACCTGATGGCCTGGAGATGCGAGAGGAGGCTGCAGTGGCCAGGACCCCAGGTAGTCCTGTGCCCCCCTCATTCTGGGTCTGTACCTAGATGGAGGCCCCTCCACTTCCTTGGCCCAGGGGCATCCTGTGGTCCAGGCAGGCACCTCCCCTGACCCAGATGCACCAGCCCATTCTCCTCTCCCTCGACTCATGGGCAGGCGGGACCAGGAGGCAGCGTAGGAGAGAGGCCGGGGGCTGCCTGACGACAGGCACAACCCCACTCCCTCTGGGTGCTCCCTAAATCTTGAAATAAATTAGGCAGAATCAAAATCAGACTCTCTTCATCAGGAGAAATTACTCATTTCAAATATTTGCAGCCGCTTGAACTGAAATGGTGCGAGATGAGGACTGAGATGAATAATCTGGGCCCTTTTCAAAGACAGCTTTTGCTCAGCACTTTTCCTGATTCCTGAGCCCCTCCCCCGCCCCGTCCCTCCCTCTCCCCCTCGGGACCCAGCCTCCGTCAGCCTCCATCTTCTCTCCCAGGGCTCCCTTCTATCACCCCCAGTCCTGGCCCCTTTCTCTTCCTCTCATTCCCTTTTCCTTGATTTCGTTCATTAAAGCTGCAAATATTTGCTGAGCACCTCCTCCTGCCTGGCACCGAGACTGGCCTCTGGACACAGTGAGACAAGATGGCCCAGCCCCTGCCCTCAGAAGGCAGCAGGGGCCCTTGGCTGGGAACGTGCCCGATCCACAAGCCCTGTGTGGCACCACTTCTTTTTCTTCTCCTTTCTTCTTTCTTCTTCTGTTTCCTAGAGTCAGCGTCTTGCTATGTTGCCCAGCCTGGTCTTAAACTCCTGAGCTCAAGCAATCGTCCCCTCTCAACCTCTGAAGTAGTTGGGACTACAGGCATGAACCACTGCATCTAGTTAATTTTTTTCTTTCCATTTTTTTCCAGAGACAGGGGTCTCACTTTGTTGCGCAGGTTGGTCTCGAACTCCTGGGCTCAAGTGATCCTCCTGCCTTGGCCTCCCAAGGTGCTGGGATTACAGGCCTGGCCACCGCACTCAGCCACAATTCTTAATATTCTCAAAAATTTCCTTTCCACACTTACAAAAATGAAAGCTTATATAAGCACCTCTCCAGAGGCCTTTGGAGGCTGGGAGAAAATCTGGAGAATTCCACCCCCTCCCCTGACCCCCTTCCTCCTCCACATCCGCTCGTGGCCTGCAGGCTGGGCAGTGCTTGACGAAAGCCAGGCCTGCCCACCTTTGCAGTGACCACAGCAGGAAGCTGACAGGCGTGCTGGGTTGCACAGGGAGGGGGCGTGGTTGGAGGCGAGAGGAGCCGAGGCCTCCACACTCTGCATTCTTTGAAAGATGCTTCCAGGCTGGATGTGGAGGCCAGATGCACCACCTGGCTCCGAGGGTCCTGGGCTGTCACGGCTGTTCTGCCAGCTGGTGGGGTGGGTAGGGGGCATACCAGCCCTTCCTCCCTTGGATGGGGAGTCCTGGAGTAGAGGAAGGAGAGAGAACAGGAAGAGGGGAAAGAGGGAGAAGGAGGGTGAGGAGGAGGAGAAAGAAGGGGGAGGACACAGGAGGGGGGATCTGCGAGATGGGGTTGGGGAACACCCCACTCTGAGAAAGTACAAGGCTTGCATGACTGGTGTATGTGGGGGAACTGTGGGGTTTAGGGATTCGTGTCTCTGTGGTCCCACAGATCTTTTTTTTTTTTTTTTTTTTGAGATGGAGTCTCGTGCTGTCGCCCAGGCTGGAGTGCAGTGGCACTATCTGGGCTCACTGCAACCTCCGCCTCCCAGGTTCAAGAGATTCTCCTGCCTCAGCCTCTGAGTAGCTGGGATTACAGGTGCCACCACCACACCTAATTTTTTTGTATTTTTAGTAGAGACGGGGTTTCACCATGTTGGCCAGGCTGGTCTCGAACTCCTGACCTCGTGATCTGCCTGCCTTGGCCTCTCAAAGGGCTGGGATTATAGGTGTGAGCCACCGTGCCTGGCCAGATCTTCTTTTAAATGTTTTTTTTAATTAACTTTTTTTTTTTTTTAGATGGAGTCTTGCATTGTCACCTAGGCTGGAGTGCAGTGGTGTGATCTCGGCTCACTGTAGTCTCCACCTCCCAGATTCAAGCGATTCTCCTGCCTCAGCCTCCCGAGTAGCTGGGATTACAGGCATGTGCCACCACACCCGGCTAATTTTTGTATTTTTAGTAGAGATGGGGTTCGCCATGTTGGCCAGTCTGGTCTCGAACTCCTGGCCTGAAGCGATCTGCCCTCCTCGGCCTCCCAAAGTGCTGGGATTACAGGTGTGAGCCACGTCTTCTGTCCTGCCGGGTCTTGATTGATAGGCTGTAACTGGGACTGGGCTGTAACTGGGACTGGCCTCCCCTTAGTAGTGTTCCCTCTGCAGAGCTGTTGAAATGTTGACTGAATGCCCCTTGGTGCGCAGGTGCTGATGGCCGGGGCAGGCGTTCCGGGACCAGTGTGTTCTGGAAATGAACCAGTCAGTGGCTTTGGACTCCGGTGTGGTGCAGGGGGTCCGGATGAGTCCTGTGGGGGTAGGGGTGGCTTTGGGGTTCAAGCAAGCATCGAGGGCAGTGTCTGAGAGGACCCTGGAGGCCAGCCCAGCCTGCCGGTCTCACTATGGGGTCCTTTGGGGGACTCAGAGGACGCCTGGGGATGTATCCACCCCTGACCAAGGCCTCTGGGATTCCCCACCCTCTGCAGGTGCAGCCAGAGCTCCCAGGAGCCTGGACCTGAGAGCAGGGGATGTAGAAGAGGAGGGAGAAGCCAGCTGGGGTAGGTGGGGAGGCAGAAGCCTAGAGAAGGCCAGGGCTATCCGAAAGGGAATAGTTACACACGTGGGGCTCCCACGCGGGGCGGGGTGTAGACAGGGCAGGCACCGGGCTGGGCGCTGCACAAGTGGTGATGTTCTCCATCCTGCCAGGAACCCCATGCAGGGTGTGATGTTTCCCATCATCAGATGAGGAAACTGAGGCTCAGTGAGTTTTCGGCTCGCCCGTGACCGTGTGGTTGTTTCATAGCAGAGCTGGGGGTTCACTTGTGTCTACTCACAAGCCCGTGTGACCTCTTGAGTCCTCGCAATTGTAGTGTCATCTATATAGTGGTTATGTGGCTAGGCATTAATTTATGTAGACCTCACAGCTTCTCTTAATATTCTCATTTTACAGATGGGAAAGCTGAGGCACAGAGAGGTTAACTCACCTGCCCAAGGTCACACCATGAGTAACTGGCAGTGCTGGGATTTGAAGCCAGGAACTCTGGCTCGAGAGGCCAGGGGTGAACACGCTAAGCGTTCTGGAGGAGGCAGACAGCCTTCTCCTTCCTTCCTTCTCTGCTGCTTGCTCTCTTTCCATCTGCATGTGAAGGGCGTGCAGGGCTGCTAGCCTCTCTGGACTTTTTAGGGATGGCTTTTCTTTTTTTTAAGACAGGGTCTGGCTCTGTTGCCCAGGCTGGAGTGCAGTGTTGCGATCACAGCTCACTTCAGCCTCAACCTCCTAGGCTCAGGTGATCCTCCCACCTCAGCCCCCCGAGGAGCTGTGACTACAGGCATGTGCCACCACGCCCAGCTAATTTTTTTTTTTTTTTTTTTAAATCGGAGTCTTGCTCTGTCACCCAGGCCAGAGTGCGGTGGTGTGATCTCAGCTCACTGCAACCTCTGCCTCCTGGGTTCATGCAATTCTCCTGCCTCAGCCTCCTGAGTCGCTGGGACTATAGGCACATGCTACCACGCCTGGCTAATTTTTGTCTTTTTAGTAGAGACAGAGTTTCACCATGTTGGCCAGGCTGGTATCGAACTCCTGACCTCCTGATCTGACCACCTCCACCTCCCACAGTGCTGGGATTACAGACGTGAGCCACAGCACCCAGCCTAGAGATGGTTTTCATGCAGCAAAGTGTCACCTGTCTCACTGAGAATTGTTTCCTTCATCTGTAAAACAAAAATGAGTCTGATCTTGCCAATTCCACTCCAACTTCTTTTAGGGAGGAGAAAACTTTTACTAGGACGACTTAGTAAAATGCAGACACCATGAATGGACCCTGGGGTGAGGGGAAGGAGGAGAAACAAGCTAATAAATCTAATAAATAAATGAACAAGATTTTGTATTTCCTGACTGTGGTTGGTGAAATTCTAGGGAAGAATTTCATGGTCCTGATGGGAGTCCTTGTTCCTTTCACAGACCTTCCTCAAGCATCCACTGTGTCTGTGCCCGAGTCCACAGACACCCGGGACAAAGCCGAGAGTCAGAGGGGCAAGGCTCCTGCTCTCCCGGAGCTCATGGTCATCCTCTTCCTTCCCTCCTTCCCATAATATTTTTTGAATTAATTAATTTTGTTTTGAGACAGAGTTCCCCTCTGTCACTCAGGTTGGAGTGCAATGGCATGATCTGGGCTTACTGCAACCTCCGCCTCCTGGGCTCAAGCGATTCTCATGCACCAGCCTCCCGAGTAGCTGGGACCACAGGCATGCACCACCACGCCTGGCTAATTTTTGTACCTCCCATAATATTTACTGAGCACCTGCTCTTTAAAGGTGTGGTGCTGGGTGCTGAGTGCTGCAATACAGCAGTGAAGTCCTCGAACTCCTGGGCTCAAGTGGTCCGCCCTCCTCAGCCTCCCAAAGTGCTGGGATTATAGGCGTGAGCCACCTCGCCTGGCCTGCCATGCCTTTGTTGTTAGGTTGTAACTGGGACTGGGCTCTGAAACCCACCTTGATCTCACCTTAGTTGTTCCCCCAGCACGAGCTCACGGTCCAAAGTGGGAGAGAGACCTTGAATGCCTAATTCCTGAAATAACCAAATGAAATTATGATCCTCCCTAGGTGTGGGAAGTACAGGGTGCTCAGGGCAGTGTCCCCTGGGGACCTGGCTTGTTCTGGGGTGGTGGCGAGGGAGATCTACTTGGAGCAAGTCTGACATGATCAGGTGTGTGCGCTAAGCGGGAGGTACCCTGTGAATGACACGTTGCTGCCCCGATCTCTTCTTTTGGGGTCTTATCCCTGCAGTGCCTGAATCATCGCTGGTCTGTTGCTCAATCTGAAAGCAGAGAGGACTTTGTCCTTTGTCACTGCCCAGGATTCTGAGTCTGCTGTGAGGCTGGGAGGCAGAGGCTGGGGAGCTCTGCCCAGCAATGCTCCTGGGAACCCTCTGAAGTCAATGGTTTAGTTGTGGGTTCCACTTGAAAAGGCATATAAATTTTGGGGTCTTTTTGATCTGAAACTAGGGGTTTCTCACCCATGAAGAGGAAGAACTGGGAAGGAGGCTCCAAACAAGAAGGAATGCCTTTCTCCAAACAAGAAGGAATGCCTTTCTCCAAACAAAAAGGAATGCCAAAGCCTGGGATGGGGATGAGGTTATAGAAGCCAGAGATTCATGGAGAAACCCTAGGATTGCTGCAGTATGGGGCTCCCCAGGCCCAGTGTGGGGCCTAGCAGAGATCGGGGCTCGGTCACTTGCCCAGGCTGGAGTGCAGTGGCACAATCTTGGTTCACTGCAACTTCTGCCTCCCAGGTGCAAGTGATCCTCCCACCTCAGCCTCCTGAGTGGCTGGGACTACAGGTGTACACCACCACACTTGACTGATTTTTAAAAATTTTAGAGACAAGGTCTTTCTATATTGCTCAGGCTTGTCTTGAACTCCCAGCCTCCAGCAATCCTCCTGCCTGGGCCTCCCAAAGTCCTGGGATTACAGGTGTGAGCCACTGTGCCCAGCCTACATCCTATATTTTTATTTGCTAAGCCTGGCGACCCTAAATGAGTCCTTTTCCAAGCTCTCCCTCGACCTCTTGTCGCCCATGGTGTGAGAAGGGAAGGAGACCACAGGATGGCCATCGGCTTCCAGAATTTCCTGGGGTTGTCTCACCCCGTCCTTGGCATCGGGATTTGTTCCCGAAGCTGAGGGGCCGACTGGAAGGGCCACCATGGGGTGAGTGGTCGGGGGTCCAGGGTAGACAGCTGTCACCGCGTGTCAGAATGTGGTTCTTACGGAGGCACCAGTGCTGTTCTGCTCTTGATGGAGATCCGGAGAGTGGTAGCCAGGACGGGGGGTGGGGTGGGAGGAGCCTGCACACGTGCTCCCACCCACCCCTCACTGGAGTCCTGAGAGCAGATGCCATGATCAGCCCGTGTTTCACTGGAGGCTGCCGAGGCTCAGAGAGCCTCGCTCAGCCCCGGCACAGCTCTGAGTAGTTGGGTGGGGGCTGGAGCCCCCTGGGTCTGTCTGATTTGGAGCCTGTGACTCAAACACAGGATGCTCTGCCTGTTCCCAGCCTTGGGGTCTCCCCACCAGCCCACTGAGCCCTGAGCCCTGGCCTGGCCTTGGCCTCTGCTTTGGCTCTCACAACCTGCCCTGGCTTGGGGGCACTGTTTCCCCATCTCCTTCCCACCCCTGTCCCCCAACCCCAAGGTGGGGTCTCATGGAGAGTGGCGTGTAAGATGGGAGGGCCGTACTGTCAAAGGACGTGTCTCCAAAGAGCCCGTTGCAAGGGGCCACAGACCCTCAGTCTCCCTGAAGAGTAAGACTCACGGTGCTTATCTGTTGAGCACGTCACACAGCCAGGCCTTGGAAGCCTCACACTGACCCTACTAGGTAGGTCCCAGCAGGGCACCCATTTTATACACGGGAAAACTGAGGCTCACAGAGGTGGGGTCCCCGGTGAACCGCAGCAAGTAGAGAAGGAGGGTGTGTCAGACTGCAGAGACTGCCCTTTCCTTGGCACACCCCCCTGGCATGTGGGGGTCTCGAGGTCTGTCTCCATGGCTTCTCACAGCTCCCAGCAGGCTGGGGCGGCCTGGGACAGTGGGGAGAAGCCCCAGGCCCGGATGCCAGATGCTGGTTCTCTTCCTGTGATGTAAGCCAGTCACCTGTCGCCTTCCCCATGCCATATAAATCAGGGTGATAACGTCTTAGCGCAGGGGTGTCCAGCCCTGGCTTCAAACTGGAATCACCTGGGGAGCTTGATCAATCACTGCTGCCCAGGCCCCACTCCCGGAAGTTCAGATCGAGTTGATCTGGATCTGGGTGTCATAGATTTTAAGGTTTTCAAATGGTTCAGAACCACGGGGTGTGGACAGAACCATGAACTGGGGTGAGAGCTGAGGAACGCAGGTGCACCTGGAAGATAAAGAGAGCTAACTCTCATATCATCATTTCCATATCTTGAGAGATAGAGCTATCACCTTTTATGGAAAGCTCTATTAAATTACAATCTGTAAAAAGAGAGGAACCCCCCTCCTTCTTCCTGAGAAAATCCCTGGTGTTCCCTCCAGCAGAAGTCTGTGTAGGGTGAGTGACACTTTCCATCCCACTACCTCCACTTCCATCCACCCATCTGTCATCCATCCATCCACCCAAATATCCACCCATCCATCAATCCACTGATACTTCCTTCTTTTCACCCATCCGTCCATTCTTTCCCACACACCTATTCATCCACCCACTCACCTATCCATCCTTCCATATAATCTCTCACCCATTCATCCATATATCCACTCACACATCTATCCATCTATCCATCCATCCATCCATCCATCCATCCATCCATCCATCCATCCATCGATCCATCCTCACATCCATCCACCTACCCACCCATCCATCCATTCATTCATCCATCTATCCTCTCATTTATCCTCTAATCCTTCCATCTGTCCATCCATCCATCCATCTATCCATCCTCTTATCCATCCACCTACTCATTCATTCATTCATTCATTCATTCATTCACCTATCCTTCCATCCATCCATCCATCCATCCATCCTTTTATCCATCCACCTACTCATTCATTCATTCATTCACCTATCCTCTCATTCATCCTCCCATCCATCCATTCATCCAGCCATCCATCCATCCATCTATCCATCCATCCATCCTCTTATCCATCCACCTACTCACCCATCCATCCATTCATTCATTCATCTATCCTCTCATCCATCCATCCATCTGTTCATCCATCCATCTATCCATCCATCCATCTATCCATCCATCCATTCATCCATCCATCCATTTATCCTACTATCCATCCACCTACCCACCCATCCATTTATCCATTCGTCCATCTATCCTCTCATCCATCCATCGTCTGTCCATCCATCCATCCATCCATCCATCCATCCATCCATCCATCCATTTTGTCACTCATCCATCTATCTATGCACCCATCCATCCATTCATCTATCTATTCACTCATCTCTTTTTCTTCAACTAAGACTTGTTGAGCCCCATCTTGTGCTGAGTCCTGGACTGGAAGCTAGGTATAAAATGATGAGTCAGACCTGGTCCTTGCCAGTAGAAGCTTGGTCTCGTTGGGGAGACAGACATGTGAGAAACAATTCCAACAGAGCATTGTAGGTGCTATAATGGAGATCTAGAGAGGCTGAGGGTGGGAGTGCAGGGTGGAGAAAGTGTTGACAAACATTAGGATTGCCCATTGCTCTTGGGAGAATGCCCAGATTTCTGTGCAATCAGGCTCCCATTGTCTTTGGGTCTTAGTTTAAATGTCACCTCCTTGGGGACAGTGTCCAGATTACAGCCAGGGCATCCCCAAAGGAGAGTCTGACTGGTAGCTTTGGGGTTCCATGGTGTCTGCCCTCAGTCATGTGACACCAATGAGCTGCTCTCTCCTTCAACCTTTTGGCTTGTGGTCTGCTTTCATTTTTCAACTCATTGCTGTAAAATAAGGGGAAAATGCAATACAATGTTTTGATAGTTCCTGCTCATAACCATTGCAGTCAAAGATGCTGATGAAGACCCACAAACACAGGGACAGCCGTTTGCAGGCCTGGTGCAGGGGGAAGAATTTTACTAATTCTACCTCTTACATCCTCACTCCAATTCAGGGAGGTAGAGACCATCCTTATCCCTACTTTAGGGCGGGGGCTGTCAGGCAGAACCAGGCCATGTCCCGGCTTGTTTGATCTCATTGTAGGCACTGTTCTGACTTTCCAAGTCTGTTCACTTCCATGAAATGGGTGAGTCATAGGTGTAGAGATCAAGACTCCAAGAGATTGAGTTGTGTGGCCAGGGTCACCAGATCTGGGACCCACCCTGAGACTTCACCCCTCACTGCTTGTGCCACCAGCCATCTTATCTTTGCTGTCTCGCTTCTAGCCCCTCTGCATCTCTGGCCAGTGGTCTGAGAGGTGAAGGGACACGCATCCCCTCTGGGCTGAAGCACAGAAGAACCAGAGCTGACTTCACTGTAGTCTCTTCCCTGTTCTAGTGACTGAGATGGCTTGTTCCAGATAAGGAGCTACAAGATGGTGGAGCCCCAGGCCTGGATCCCTGAGTGGCCATGTGGAGCAGAGCGGTAGCCATGTAGCCTTCTTGAGAAACAGACTTCTGTTATGTTGAGCCACTGAGATTTTGGGGTTGTTTGTTCCTGCAGCAGAGTGTTGCGTAGCCTGGCTAACCCAACACTCTCCCACCTCCAAGGTGCCTACTCACTGTGTATGAGAAGATGGGTGAGCACTGTCCACATCCTCCACCTGTGCGGAGCCCCAGGAGGTGCTCATGGCCATTTTCTGGAACGGCCTGAGTGAGGCTGAGCCATACAGCTGCACAGGATATTCTGGCTTTTGCTGACGTGGTCTCTTGTCCACGCTGGGTCCTTGGCAGGTCCTGGGCCTTAGGCTGGCAAGGCTACTTCCCTTCTCTGCTGGGCCTCTCTGAACCTGGCAGAGCTACCAGAACCTGGACACAGCTGGGGTCCCTCCTGTGTGTACACCTCTGGAGCCAAGCCCTTCCACAAAAGTCCCAGCTGCTGCTGGCAGGGTAGAGGGACATCTGCGCCACGTGAGCCCTGGTGCCTCTGTTAGTGCCAGAAACCAGGCATCACCCCACAGCCAATGTAGGCCTGGTTGGCAGGGATATGGCCTGCTGGGAGCTCGTGCCTCTGGGCCTCTCCAACCTCATCCCTGCCCACCCTGCCCCCACCCCCATGCCATCCTCTGTCTCAGGTCCTTTGCTCCAGCTGTTCCCTCTGCTGGAACACCTTTCCTGCCCGGCCTCCTTTCCCCCAATCTGGACGCCTTCCTCACTCAGGGAAGGCCCTCCTTTCCTCTCCCATCGCACTGCTCCACTTGGACACGGACCCTGTCACTTGGCTGTGTACCCCTTGGTAGGCTTGCCCATCTGTTCTATGAAAGTATGGTCCTCGAGGGCAGGAACAGTCCCACTCTTGGGACTGAGCCCTGGCTTGGCCATGCTTGGCGTGGGTGGAGTGAATGAATGGACGCCCACTCTGCCTGGGAGACTGCACCTGTCCATTGAGCACCTGCCCCAGTCCAGATCTGTCACCACTCCCGCTCCCCACTGTGCTCGGGCTCCTTTTGGGCCACCGTGAGCTCATGAGGTCATCACACAGGCTCATGAAGTCATTATTGTCGTTGCTATTTTTCATCCCTGTCTTAGCCTGGTTGCCCTGAAAACAGAGCCTGTGATGAAGACTCAGGTGCAAAAGGGAAGGGCTCCGAGGGGGCTGTGTGAGGGGGTGGGAGAGTGAGGCTGAGCAGGAGAAGCCCATGTTAGGGTGTCATGGGGCTGGTCACCACTGTGGGTAGGGTGGCCTCCATCCCTCCTGGGCCCCTCCAAGGGGTATATGGAAAGCACCCCTCATCCCTCCAGCATCCCAGCGCCCGTTAGTAGAAGTTGCCCCGGGCAACCCCGAGCTGCCGGCCTTTTGGGGAGGACTCCCGTCGGTGCCTCTCACCACTGTGTTGTCAGGCGATGGGTAGGGGATGCAGAAAGTAAACTGAAGGACACACAGTGGGTGCAGGGGGCCAGGCGCCTGCTGGGGTCTGTCCCCTGCCTGGAGCTTGCCTGGATGCAGCGATGAAGCTGCAGGCATGTGACGCATTTGCTTCAGCTCCCATTCTACAGACAGGTCAACTGAGGCCCAAAGGTGAGGTCACTGGAATAGTGCCTACAGTGGCTTTAAGGATATGTAAGTGCTTTGAAGACTGTCAGCTTCATTCTTTCATCCTTTCAAACCACATCCTGTTGCCACAGGTGGGGCACGCGAGAAGCGCACATCCCTGCCCCAGCAGCTTAGGTCCTGGGGGTGGAACTGTGGGTGTTCATGATCCTCAAAGCTGCACCATCCAAGATCAGGGAGCCACTGCTGCTGTGGGGCGGGGTCAGGCAGAGCCCGGCCGAGTCCTGGAGCCATCGGCCCCGTTGCAGGTGCTGCTCTAACTCTTCCAGTCTGTCCTCTCCCATGAAATGGGTGAGTCACAGGGCTCACCTTATAGGGCAGTCGAGGGGGATGGTTCCATGAGCCAGGGCACGGATGCCCCACGCTTTAAAGGCATTTCCAAGTGCTGTGGGTCTTTGCTGGGATAAGTGTGCAGTTGGGAGTTCCTGGAGCTGGCCAGCCCCGGGACGGCAGGGACAGGTTCTGGGGTGGGTGGGGAGGATGCTGGGTGGGCGAGTAGGCTCTGGGGAAGGGCAGACTCCATGCCAAGGACTTTTTGCACCTTTTCCCATTTCACCCTCCCAGTTGCCCTGTGAGGCACACACATGATCATCCCATGTTACAGATGCAAAGGAAAAGTGGCTCTGAGGGTCAGCCGCTTGTTCAAGATCATGCAGCCAGCAGTGGCAGAGCTGGGGACACTGCCACAGCTGCTTACCACGAGACCACAGGCCTCGTGGTGGAGGCCTCAGTCACCAGCACAGTTCCTGAGACACAGGGCTTTGAAATGAAACGGTGTGTCCCTGGGGTTAGGGGTCCTGGGAACACGGGGCAGCCGGGGGTCCCACCGAAAGCCAAGCCTGTGTGTGGTGGGAGCTACTTTCATTCTCCTTCCCTCCCCTCAACGTCCCCTGTGCCCCCGCCCCCTCCCCACAATCATTTGTCTGCTTGCCCTGCAAGGACGTAGCCCAACAGCTGTTTTCAGCTCTGGAAGCACCGTGCCCACAGACAGCGCTTGGCCAGGGCCTGGTTCTGGGGCCCCTCCCAGCCCTCTCCCCTTCAGATATTGAGGTTCCTTTTCCGAATGCTGGAGGAGTCCAGGGACTTGCTAGCGCTGGGCGCCAGGCCTGATTCTGGCCCACCTCCCTCATCTCCAGTCCTTTCCCTGCCCAGGTAGTGAAATTTTAAACGGGCATATTCCTGCTGCCCAATTTTCATTAATTGGATCTAAAAGGGTTTCTATTTTCTCCCTGAACGCTGATTGATCCTGCCGAGGTAAACAGCACCGCCAAAAACAGGGAGGGGGGTGCTGCCGAGGGAGACGGGATAACTAATGTTACTTGACATTTACTCAGAGAGAGGAAGGGAGGGAGGGAGGTGAGTCACACGCCGGAGCCTCAGCCCCCAGATTCTGCAGAAATGAGCAGCCATGAGGCAGGCAGGAGCGGGAGGGCTCCGAGAAGCTTCAGTTCCCCCAATTTTGCAGGCTTCAGGGACCCCTGGGGGTTCTCCACTCCTGGGACAACAGGGCCTCTGCATCCTTAAATGGCTGTGCATTTAGCTCTGAAGGTGGGACCCCTGAGGACGCAGGCAGGCTGAGCTGATGGCTTTTCTGTTTGTGACACAAGAGATTCGAGTATATGTGAATGTATCTCTCGCTGTGGGAGCTCTTTGCAGGTGGGGGGTGGTGGAGGTGGCAGGGAGGCAGGTGAAAGGGGTTGGTGCTCGGTTTCTCCCCCTGCCAGAAAAATCCAAAAAGCTCTACCCAGCAATCTTTGTCTCTGGCTGCCTCAGTTTCTCAACTTTGTGCTCTACCCACTGGAGTTTATAAGAGGCATAACTATGGTTTGGGAATCTCGGATCAAGGGGAAGATAACAGGTAACCAGGGCTTGCTCTCTGTACCGGGATGGAAAAGGGGAACCAGGGAAGCTCTGGCCTCACCATCACCACCCATGACAATGGCCTACTATGTGCAGGGAAGTCATGTCTTCAATTGTTCAGAAAGTGTTTGCTGAGCAGCTGCTAGGAGCTAAGCTCTCTGCTGGTTGCTGGAGCTCCAGGAGGGAAGAGCCTGCCAGGCCCCCACCTTCCTGCCTGGCCTCTGTTCTTTCCCATCCATCCCTTCCCTCCCTGTTCCCCGGAGCTGTGAGTGCCACCCCCGGCAGGCCTGCCACCTTGTGAGATCTTCCTCCTTTGAGCCCTGCCCTTAAGAGCTGGCTGCGTTACCTCCTCTGCTGGGAACCTGCTGGTCTCTTTCCCCCGAGAAGAGCCTCCTTTCCTCTGGGTACCAATGGCCTTGATTTTCTGGGACTGCCACATCCAACACTGAGCCCATCCTCTCCCACGAACGCCTTCTCTTGAGTCCCATGTTTTTTTTTTTTTTTTTTTTTTTCTTTTTTTGAGACGGAGTCTTACTCTGTTGCTCAGGCTGCAGGGCAGTGGCGAGATCTTGGCTTACTGCAGCCTCTGCTTCCCGGGATCAAGCGATTCTCCTGCCTCAGACTCCTGAGTAGCTGGGACTACAGGTGTGCACCACTACACCCAGCCAATTTTTTTTTTTTTTTTTTTTTTTTTTTTAGTAGAGACGGAGTTTCACCATGTTGGCCAGGCTGGTCTTGAACTCCTAACCCCAGCTGATTGTCTCCTCCCGGCCTCCCAAAGTGCTGGGATTACAGGCACAAGTCACCACACCTGGCCAAAATCTTTGAGTTTTAAATTTCAATTATTCTAATGTTCATTTCTAGAGCCTCTATTTGGTTCTTTTACGAATTCACTATGTCACTTTTCATAGCTTTTATGTTCACTGGTGTTACCTTAAGCTTGTATTTTTACTTTTTGAAGACATCATAAGCATAATTGCTTTACAGACTGTGTCTGCTAATTCCAATATATGAAATTTTTGGTGGTATGCTTCTGTTGTTTCTGTCAGTTTTTTCTCATGGTGCTCATGGTGTCTTTTTGTGTGTGTGCCTAGTTTTCTTTGTGTGTTAGTCATAGTGTTTGAAAAATTAAAGTGCAAGGATAATTCAAAGCATGGATGAAGCGACCTTTCCCCAGAGAGCATTATTTTGTTTGCTTGTTTCTATCACATATTCCGATATACTATATCTGGGCCCAGCTTAACCCAAGCCTGACTTTCCCTGGGAGATCTGGGGCCTTCAAACCCAGGCTATAGTTTCTCGGGAGGGCTGGTCTACTTCTGATTACCTTCTCCCTGAGGATGTAGCCCTTGGGATTCCAGATAATTGTAAGGAGAATCATATATATGTGTGTGTGTGTGTGTGTGTGTGTGTGTGTGTGTGTGTATATATATATATATATATATTTTTTTTTTTTTTTTGAGACAGGATCTGGCTCAGTTACCCAGGCTGCAGGGCAGTGGTGCAATCATGGCTCACTGGCTCAGGTGATCTTCCTACCTCAGCCTCCCAAGTAGCTGGGACGTCAGTCGTGCACCACCATGCCCGGCTAATTTTTGTATTCTTTTGTAGAGACGGGGTCTTGCCATGTTGCCCAGGCTGGTTTCGAACTCCTGGGCTCAAATGATCCACCCACGTTGGTGTCCCAAAGCGCTGGGACCACAGGCATGAGCCACCGTGCCCAACCATGAGACTTCCACATTCCATGGGTCCTGGGCTTTTATTTCCGTCCCCTGTGACCTTCGCAGATTGCAAAGGAATGGCTCCTTGGGGCTTAGAATAGCTCGTTAGGCACAAGTGGCTCCATGTCTATGCCTTTCTCTGAGTTCTTGTTTTTCCTTCAGGTTTGGTTTAAAGATTTCTTACTCTTTGATAAGCTTTTCATGCTTTGAAAAAATATGTATTAGATTGAGATATTTCAACTTTAAACGTTATCTTCAGCTGCAGTGCTGGTCACAATAACCTGGTCCACCATGACCAGAAGTCTGATTTACCTTTCTCAACAGGAAATCTGGCCACAATTCTCCCCGACTGAGAAGCCTTGAGGGGTGCCTGCTGTCCTGTCTCAAAAAAAAAAAAAAAAAAAATCCACTCTTGACTGGGTCTCCCAAGGTCCTGGAGGATCTGGGCCTGGCCGCCACCTCCTACAAGCTCACCTCTCGGCTCCCTTCCCTGGTGCAGTCCGCTTCCTTGACACTGAGCTGCTCTGGTCCCTGAAGGTCGCTCACCTCTGGAGGTAGACAGGTGCTGTTTGGTTCTTTCAGGTTGACGCACTTTTCCCTACCTCGTGGCCTGGTAAGTCCTCTTTGCCTCTTAGGTTTCTAGGAAGCCTGCCCTGATTGCCCCACCCCAACAACCCCTTGCTAGGTCACGTGTCTCTTCTGGGCTCCCACAGTTCCCCGTACATCCTCCACTACAGCACTGACCACACTGGACTGTAATTACCTGCTTCTGTTAGACCGTGGGCTCAGTCAGTATTTGTTGAATAAATGAATGAATGGGTGGACAGATGGGTGGTTGGCTTCTCACTCTTCCCTGACATTGTCAATTGTCCGTCTCTTGGGACCCATCTCCTACTCACCACCTGAACTAGCCGTGCCTGGTGAGAACACCTGTCTTTCTCTCATCCCCCTCCCCCTCCCCTGCCCAGCCCTTCGCACAGAGTGGCTTCAGGCCCCTTATAGCACACACTTCCCTGACCCCTAAATCAAGAACTGGGGGCCGTAGGTCCCAGGAAGAGGAAAATATACAAGATGGGGTGGAGTCTTAATTCAAATGCTCGGGAGCTCCATTTCTTGGGAAATGCACACCTATGCACACAAATTCCAAAACCAGCTGGCAAGAGAAGGCAAGATGGGAGGTGTCCAGGACAGCGATGATGTCCAAGAGGGCTGTGTCTGACTTGGGCTAGGATCTCTCACTGTGGGCCTGTGCCTCAGTCTACCCATCTGGAAGGCAGGGGAAACCATGTGATCTCCCTGACAGCACTGATGGGGTGGGGCAGATGGGGCACTCTCACCAGGTTTTACTGGCTGTTTTCCCTTGCATATGTCCCCCCACCCATGTTCCAACCCCTCTGACTTTGCTGATGCTGTGCCCTTCTCCAGAAAATCCTTTCCCTCCCCTCACAAGTCACAGCCACCTCCTCCTTCAAGACCAAGCTCTGCCTCCCTTGTGCAGCAGGTGCTGATCGCCCTGGCCCATGCCAGCCCCGGCGAGCATCACCCTCCACAGGGCTTGTGGTTTGGAGCCTTGACTGAGCACCACCTGTGTGCAGGGCCCTGAGCTGGATACACGGCATTGAGTGAGACCTGCAAGGCCCCAGTTCTCCTGCTCTTGGGGTGTGTCCCAGACTCGCCAGGGAAGGTGAAGGGGTTCTCACAAGGGCTGATGGCTCGGCTGGCCTCTTGGCAGTTCCCTTCTCCCCTGATCCCTGTCTGTCACTCAGAGGTGGCTGGTGGGACTCAGAAGGTAGAAGAGATGGCAGAGGAGCAGGTTTTCTTACTAAGATTTGCAGAAGTGATGATAAGGTCCCCAAATATCGTAAAGTGCTTTAATATATATAAAAAGTTTCCCCTACACCTGATCACAATTACGGAAGATGAGGTGGGGCTGGTCATTTTACAGATGAGGAGATCCGAGACCAGAGAGGGACCTTGACTTCTCAAGGTCACACAGCTCTTTGGCTTCACTTGACTCAGCATTCATTCACAGCCTGAGTGCCGCTCTACGGAGCTCCTAGACAGACCTGCGTGTCCCCTCCTGGGAGTCCCATCCACTGGAGCCGCAGAGCGGGGGCGACCCTGGATCCCGCATGCTGCATGCTGGGTGGGAGAGGAGCTGGAAGAGTGGACTTCATTCCACATGTAGGGGGAGCCCCCAGAGAGTCTGCAGCCAAGGAAGTGACAGGATCTGATTTGCTTTTAGAGGATCTCTGAGGCTACTGGGAGGAGAAGGCGTGGGGCTGGGTGAGAACGGGAGGCAGGGAGGCCTAAGAGAGGCTGGCAGTGATGAGGCTGGGGTTGAGGAGGAGGCTGCAGGAAGGGAGACAAGGGGAGGCATTTGGGAAGCATCCAGAAGTCAGGTGAATGGGACCTGGTAACAGGTGGGAGCCAGGGGCTGAGAGGCAGGGAGGGCTCAAGGGTCTGCAAGGACAGCTGAGGGAGAACGGATGTCATTCGCAGATTGGAGAAGCCCTGGAGGAGGAGCCAGTCTGCCTGGGGTGCAGGAGGGCAGGGCGACAAAGATCCAGTTTTGACCAAGGTGCCTTTGGGTCATGAGTGGGGACATGCAGTGTCCGTGAGGGTGGCTGGGATTTCGGGGCAGCTATGACCCAGTCACAGCCCCTCCCCAGGCCTGGCCTCCAGCAACATCAGGACTTGGGGCCTGTTCCTTGGGGCCTCGGGAACACGCAGATCTCATTTCCCCCACCAGTTTCTCCGGAAGGAAAACACCCAGGGCCTCGGTGGAACCGGAGTTAATTTCCCCTGTTTGGCTCATCATTCCATCATCACGAGCGAGCCGAACAGATGACCATTTCGTCATTGCGTCTGCCCATGCGGGGCTTCCGTAATCTGATCACTTAATCACATGCTTATTCCATGAGGACGGAGGCGCGGGCAAGCTCTGGGGCCCACTCCTTGGGCAGCGCATTTTGGACAAAGTCCCTTAGCGTTCCTGGCTGCCTCCGTTTCTCTGCCTGCCTTGGGAATCCAGACAGCCTCGTGGCTGAGGAGATGAGGCGGTGGTTGCAGAAGAGCCTGGTCTCTCAGCCATAGCAGCCACGAGGTGCTGGCAAGCTTTCTGCCAGCCTGTGCTGCTGGGAGGCTGACTTCTGCAGCTTGTCCTCCATGTCGCCTAACTCTCGCTGCCCGTCTCCCCACTTGCATGGAAGCCCCAGGAGGACAGGGAGTTTGTCTCTTCGGTTCATCGGTGCCTGGGACAGTGCCTGGCACATGAGAGAGCTCACGGGGGTTATTGAAATTTCCCATTTGTCTTTTTTTTTTTTTTTAAAGACAGTGTCTCGCTCTGTCATCCAGGCTAGAGTTCAGTTCTGTGATCTCAACTCACTGCAACCTCCGCCTCCTGGATTCAAGCAATTCTCTGCCTCAGTCTCCCAAGTAGTTGAGACTGCAGACACATGCCACCACACCCAGCTATTTTTTTTTTTTTTTAAAGAGATGAGGTTTTACCATGTTGGCCAGGTTGGTCTCGAACTCCTGGCTTCAGGTGATCCACCTGCCTTGGCCTGAGCCACCAAGCCCGGCCGTGGCCCCATTTGTCTTAAATCCAGCTCTGGGACCTTCTGCTTCCTTTTAAGTAGGACCCTAGGGCTGTGAACAGCTGCTGGCCACCCGCCTTTCCATAAAACAGGGCTAATGACAAGAAGGATTACCAGGCAGGACTGTTGTGTGGATGAAATGTGACCATCCATGTGGCACCCGCAGCATGGACCTGGCACACTGTAAATGCTCACTGCTGTCTGCCACTGGTATGAAGTGGAGGTTTACTCCCCATCTCAGTTTCAATGAGGCTTCAGGCTGGCCACGTCACAGCTGAGCCTCAGTTTCCCTTCATAAGACGAGATGTGATGTGGCCCCCACCAGACGTTGGAGGGATTCTGGAAGACACATAGAAGCCCATTAGCAAATGCTTGGATATGAAGGGGAAGCACATGTCCTACTGGGATTTGCAGGCGTGATGGTAATATTCTTTTTTTTTTTTTTTCTTGGGACGGAGTCTTGCTCTATCGCCCAGGCTGGAGTGCAGTGGCGTGATCTCTGCTCACTGCAACTTCTGCCTCCTGGGTTCAAGCGATTCTCCTGCCTCAGCCTCCGGAGTAGCTGGGATTACAGGCACCCACCACCATGCCCTGACCTCGAGTGGTTCACCCGCCTCGGCCTCCCAAAGTGCTGGGATTACAGGCGTGAGCCACCGCGCCCAGCCAACATTCTTGCACGTTGTAAAGTGCTTTAAAGTGATGGCTCAAGCTTTTAATCCCAGCACTTTGGGAGGCTGAGGTGGGCGGATCACCTGAGGTTGGAAGTTCGAGACCAGCCTGACCAACATGGAGAAACCCCTCTCTACTAAAACTACAAGATTAGCCAGGCGTGACGAATAACACCTGTAATCCCAGTTACTCGGGAGTGTGAGGCAAGAGAATCATTTGAACCCGGGAGGTGGAGGTTGTCATGAGCCAAGTTTGCGCCATTGCACTCCAGCCTGGGCAACAAGAGCGAAACTCCATCTCAAACAAAACAAAACAAAACAAAACAAAACTAACAAAACAACAAAAAAAGACCAGTAAGTGCTTCCATACTTGGTCTCAGTTATGGAGGACAAGGTGAGGTTGATCATTTTACAGATGAGGAGAACCGAGTCCAGAGAGGGACAGTGACTGTCCAAGGTAACACGGCCAGTGGGTGCACTAGAAGCCACCTCTTCTGCCCATCTCCACCACCAAATGGGGCAGCAGGAAGGAGAGGACCAGGGGAGGGTGGACATGGCCAGAAGCTCCAGAAATGTCTCCAGCTGTGGAAGGAAAATTCAACCATTGCTCTGGACAGAGACCTGGCGGCTGTCACTGCTTCCTCTTCTTTCCTCACTTCCTATATCTAAACCAGGACCCACTGGCTCTGTCCACATCAGTCCACATGCCTCTCCATGCCCGTGGCCCCCATGCAGTCTGGGTCGTAACCATCTCCCTGCTGGAAGACTCCACATGGCCCCTAAGCAGTGCCCCTGCTCAAACCCTACGGCCCTGACTCATCCCTCCTGCTTCCACCCTGAGTTCCCGGCATAGCATGATCGGGCCTGCTCCCTCCTGGCCTCATCTCCCCCGACCTGCACCCCGGCTCACTGAACTCCAGCCACACCGGCCTTTGGGCTAGCTCCCAACTCAGGGTTCCATGCTGGTGGTTCCTTCACCTGGGATGCTTCTCTGTGTGCTCTGTATATCTGGTTCCTTCTCAACCTTCAGTTCTCTGTTGAAATGTTTCCTCCTTAGAGGGTACCTCTCCAATCAACCTATTTAAAGGAGATCCCTTCTGTTACATTTTTCTTCCTGTATTTTCATCTGCAGTGATTCTTGCCACCGGTAACCCTCTTTTCCTCCCCTCCTCTGTCTTGCCTTGTTCAGGAACTGCCTCTCTACTAGGGAGCACCTTCCGGAGCGGCAGAGACCTGGAACATCTTTGTCATTTGGGGAATCTTTCTTTGCACAGGCCAGGCACTTAGTAGCTGCTCAATGGATATTTTTTTTTTTTTTTTTTTTTTTTTTGAGACGGAGTCTCGCTCTGTCGCCCAGGCTGGAGTGCAGTGGCGCGATCTCGGCTCACTGCAAGCTCCGCCTCCCGGGTTCACGCCATTCTCCTGCCTCAGCCTCCCGAGTAGCTGGGACTACAGGCGCCCACAACCGCGCCCGGCTAATTTTTTGTATTTTTAGTAGAGACGGGGTTTCACCGTGGTCTCGATCTCCTGACCTCGTGATCCGCCCGCCTCGGCCTCCCAAAGTGCTGGGATTACAGGCGTGAGCCACCGCGCCCGGCCTCAATGGATATTTTTAATTTAATTTATTTATTTTTAAATTTTACATTTTTAATATTTTTTTGAAGATGGGGTCTTGCTCTGTTGCCCAGGGTGGAGTGCAGTGGCACGATCTCGGCTCACTGCAACCTCTGCCTCCTGGGTTCAAGCAATTCTTCTGCCTCAGCCTCCCAACTAGCTGGGACTACAGGCGTGTGCCACCACACCTGGCTAATTTTTGTATTTTTAGTGGAGATGGGGTTTCACTGGTCACGAACTCCTGATCTGCCGGCCTTGGCCTCCCAAAGTGCTGGGATTACAGGTGTGAACCACCACGCCTGGCCAAAATTTTTTAGATAAAGCAATGTATTCATCCATAAGTAGCGATAGCCTAAGCTGCGTGGGGTTGTTCTGAGCTTTCTGTGGATGGTGCCTGAGGCCACTCCACACGTAGCTTCTGGCACAGAGCAGGGGCTTACAGACAGTGGCTCGGGTCACCCCCGGGATGGGAGAGGATGGGATACAAGGGCCTGGGTCCCGGTCCCTACCATGCGTGGCACAGCTGCACAGGAAATCTGCCGAATGCTTGAAAGAGAGATTTACAGGACGGAGAAATAGGGTTAGTCATTGTCCTCCGCTATTGTTTTTGTTACCTAGGAACCCCACCCCTGCCCTCAGAGGTGAGCAACTCTGTGGAGTGAGGAACAAGGAGTGAGTGACCCAGAAAGTAGAACAGGCGGCCTGGGAAGGCAAACAGAGGAAGGCGCGGGAGGGCCCTATTTGTGGGACCCAGAGCTGGAGAAGGTGCTGGCTCCCTGTTTGGGTGGAATTCAGATTCACAAAGATTCCCCCTGGTATCCACAACTTACAGAAGGAGTTTAGGATAAGGAAACGTGAACTCCTGCACGTAGCTCCAAACATCAGCCGAAGGGTGGGGGAGATGGAACCTAATGGCAGCTTGGCTGGAAGCTCCAGGAGCCTTGGATTGGCTCCGGCTTACTATGTGTCTCCAGGGGTCCCCAGATGACCCCTGAGCCTGTAAGAGCTGCCCGGTAAAGGGTCTCTGGGAGTGCTTGAGATCTGAATTGTAGATCCTTTTTTTTAAAAAAATTTTTTTAAATTTTAATTTAAAAAAAATAGAGACGGTGTCTCTGTTGCCCAGGCTGGTCTCGAACCCCTGGGTCCAAGCGATCTTCCCATCTTGGCCTCCGAAAGTCCTGGGATTATAGGCATGAGCCACCTCACGTGGCCTGAACTGTATACGATCCCTAGAGTCTGATATAGCGCTTCAGTCACCAATGCAGGTTCTGCTTCACCGAGATCCTGACCCTTGTCCTCCTGTCCTGGGCCCCTCTAGGGGAACAGGGTGGGAATGCTTTGGGACGTCCACCTGGGCTCCATATTCCTCATCCCAAGGTGACTACTTAAACTTTCCAAGTGGGTCAGGGTTTGGAGAGAAGGGCGTAGCCCAGCAGGAAGGAGAAATGACCCTGGTTCAAATCCCATCTCCACCACTTCCTAGCTGTTGAGCCTTAGACAAATAGCTCAACTTCTCTGGGTCTCAGTTTTCTCTTCTGCAAAATGGGGATAATGATTGTTCCTCCCTAACATCGTGGTGGGGATTCCATGAGGCAACATCTTTGGAGTGTGTGGCATGACTCCTGGCCTCTGGAGCTGCATTTGGGCCCTGGGATGCCTTCTGAGCTGACAAAGTTCTTGCCCTGGTGGGGGCATGGGGGGCTTCCTGTTTTAAGCTGGGTCCCACATAGTGAGGGATACAGCAATTACAGACACTCAGGAGTGCCACCATCACTCCAGCAGCAGCTGTGTGGTAAGAGTGACAGTGACGATAAGGCAATGAGAACCAGCATTGATGGAGTGCCCAGACCCTGCTTCATGCTGCACTGAGCACCTTCCAAGGCTCATCCATGTCACCCTCACCAAGGGTCTGGGAGGCGGATTTTGTCACTCTTCCTGTCTCACAGACAGAAAAGTCACACCCAGGAAGCTGAAGTGACTTCTCCGAGGGCACCCTTTTGGGACCTAGAGGTGGCAGCCCCAACCCAGAAGTCTGGCTCCCAAGTCTGTGCCCTCAACCTCCCTACCAGGCTACCTTCTTTTTGTCCACCCTGTCCCTCTTACCTGAGCTAATGTCAACTGTTCTTCCTTCCTTTTTCATGGGCATTCTGCCTCAGAGAGGGATGGAGGTGAGGGTGTGGGTAGTAAACAGCAGGGAACTGACATGGGTGGGGCCCTCTGTGACACTGGGCTCCCCATATTTGTTCTGCCTGATTGAGGGCCTTCTAAGGCTGTAGGGGTTAATGGGGACAGGACTGACTAGCAGTGGGGCTTGGTATTCCCCGCTGAACTGACTAATCTCAAATCACCCGGACCCTTCAAGTTCAACTCAAGTTTTGATGTTTCTGTGAACTTCGTCCCTGCAGGCCTCCCTGATGAGGCCACACCTCTTATCTTCCCTATCCTAGGGCTAACAAAAGAGTCAGGGCTTTGGAGTCTGTGGGGTCTTGATATGGTTTGGCTGTGTCCCCACCAAAATCTCATCTAGAATTGTAACTCCCATACGTGTCATGGGAGGGACCCATTGGGAGATATTTGAATCATGAGGGTGGGTTTTTCCCATGCTGTTCTCATGGTGGTGAATAAGAAGTCTCACCAGAGCTGATGTTTTTATAAAGGGCAGTTCTCCCACACAAGCTCTCTTGCCTGCCGCCGTGTAAGACATGCCTTTGCTTCTTTGCCTTCCACCATGATTGTGAGGTCTTCCCAGTCATGTGGAACTGTGAGTCCATTAAACCTCTTTTTCTTTATAATTTTTTTCTTTATAAACCTCTTTTTCTTTATAAATTACTCAGTCTTGGGTATGTCTTTATTAGTAGTGTGAAAATGGACTAATACAGGTCTGGATTAAAATTCTGCCTGTGTGCTTCTATTAAAAAACCCACAGTTAATATTATACTTAATAGTGAATGACTGAAAACTTTCCCACTAAGATCAGGAACAAAACAGGGATGCCCACTCTTTGCACTTCTGTCCAACAACGTACCAAAGGTTATAACTAGGACAATTTGGCAAGAAAAAGAAATAAAAGTTGTCGAGATTAGGAAGAAAAAAGTAAAATGATCTCTATTAACAGATAACATGATCTTGTATATAGAAAATCATCAGGAATACACACACATGCACACAGACACAAATTAGAACTAATTAATGTATTTTGCAATGTTACAGGATACAAGATCAATATACAAAAACGGATTATATTTCTATATGCTAGCAATGAATACTCCAAAAATGAAATTAAGAAAACAACTCAATTTGCATCAGCATCAAAAACAACAAAGTACTCAGGAATACATTTAACAAAAGAAGTGTAAGATTTGTATGAAACATTGTTGAGAGAAATTTAAAGAAACCGGCATGGTGACTTATGCCTGTAATCCCAGCACTTTGGGAGGCAGAGGTGGGAGGATTGCTTGAGTCCAGGAGTTCAAGATCAGCCTGGGCAACATAGGGAGAACTCGTCTCTACAAAATAAAAAAAATTAGCGAGGTATGGTGGCATGCGCCTGTGATCCCAGCTACTTGGAAGCTGAGGTGGGAGTATCACTTGAGCCTGGTAGGTTGAGGCTGCAGTGAGCTGTGATCATGTCCCTGCACTCCATCTTGGGCAACAGGGTGAGACTCTGTCTCAGAAAAAAAAGAAGACCTAATTAAACAGAAAGACACCCTGTGTTCATGGATTAGAAGACTTAATATTGTTAAAATGGCAATACCAACCAAACTGATTTACAGATTCAGTTCAGTCCCTATCAAAATTCCAGTTGGCTTTTTGCAGAAATTGACAAGCTGGTCCTAAAATTTACATGGAAATGCAAGAGACCCAGAATAGCCAGACAATCTTGAAAAAGAACAAAATTGGAGAACTCACACTTTCTCGTTTCAAAACTTACTACATAGCTATAGTAATGAGACTGTGTGGTGCTGGCATAAGAATAGCCTATAGATCAATGGAATAGAACTGGGAGACCAGAAATAGACCTGTAGATTTATGTTCAATTGATTCTTGACAAGGGTGCCAAGACCATTCAATGGGGGGAAAGAACAGATTTTTCAACGAATGGTATGGACAATTGTATATCCAAATCAAAAGAAGGAAACTGAATCCTGACCTCACACCATATACAGAACTTAACTCAAAATGGGTCATAGACTTAAATGTAAGAGCTAAAACTATAAAACTCTTGGATAAAAATATAGGAGTAATGGCTGGGCACGGTGACTCACACTTGTTATCCTAGCACTTTGGGAGGCTGAGGCAGGTGGATCACCTGAGGTCAGGAGTTTGAGACCAGCCTGGCCAACATGGTGAAACCCTGTCTCTACTAAAAATACAAAAATTAGCAAGGCATGGTGGCAGGCGCCTGTCATCCCAGCTACTCGGGAGGCTGAGGCAGGAGAATTGCTTGAACTTGGGAGGCGGAGGTTGTAGTGAGCTGAGATCACAGCAGTGTACTCCAGCATGGGTGACAGAGCAAGACACTCTCTCTCTCTCTCTCTCTCTCTATATATATATATATATACACACACACATATATATATGAGTATATATATATGAGTAAATCTTTGTGACCTTGGATTAGGCATATGACACCAAAAACACATGGACAAAACATAAATAGAAAAATTGACTTCATCAAATTTAAAAATGTCTGTGTTTCAAAAGACACCAAGAAAGTATAAAGATAAACCACGGAAGGGGGAGAAAATTTTGCAAATCATGTATCTGACAAGGGACTTATATCTAGAATACACAAGGAACTCTTACAACTCACTAATAGAAGACAATCCAATTTAAAAATGGGCAAAGGATTTGAATACACATTCCTCCAAAGAAGACATACACATTTCAGTAAGCACATGAGCATCAACACCATTAGTCATCAGGGAAACGCAGCTCAAAACCACAATGAGATGCCACTTCACCTTTATGGGATGATGGACAAGTGTTGGTGAGGATGTGGAGAAATGGGAACCCTCAAACATTGCTGGTAGGATTGTAAAATGGTGCAGTTACTTTGAAAAACAGCTTGGCAGTTCCCCAAAATGTTAAATGTGGAGTTACTATGACCTAGAAATTCTACTCCTAGGTGTATACCCAAGAGAATCAAAAACATATATGCACATTATAAGCATTTTATTTTTATTTTTGTTTTGAGACGGAGTTTTGCTCTTGTCACCCAGGCTGGAGGGCAATGGTGCGATCTCAGCTCACTACAACGTCTGTCTCCTGGGATCAAGTCATTCTCCTGTCTCAGCCTCCCAGTAGCTGGGATTACAGGTATGCGCCACCACGCCCGGCTTATTTTTGTGTTTTTAGTGGAGTCGGGGTTTCACCATATTGGCCAGGCTGGTCTTGAACTCCTGACCTCAGGTGATCCACCTGTCTCACCCTCCCAAAGTGCTGAGATTACAGAGGTGAGCCATCTTGCCTGGTCAAGCATTTAAATATTTATAGCAGCATTATTCATAATCACCAAAAGATGGAAACAATTCAAATGTCCATCAACTGATGGATGGATAAATAAAATGTGGTGTATCCTACAATGGAATATTATTTGGCAATAAAAAAGAATGAAGTATTGATACACGGTATGACATGGATGAACCTTGAAAACACGGTGCAAGTTAGAGCAGTTAGACACAAAGGCCACATTTCCTGTGATTTCATTGATACGAGATGTTCAGAACAGGCAAATCCATAGAGAGAGAGAGCGTGGATTAGTTGTTGCCAGGGGCTGGCAGGAGGGCAGGATGGGGAGTGACTGCTAATGGGTAAGAAGTTTCTTTTGGGGGAGAAAAAATATTCTGAAATTTGACAGTGGAAATGGTTGCACAGCTCTGTGAATAGACTAAAAGCCATTGAGTTGTATGTTTTAAAAGGGCGAATTGGAGGTGGGCAGATTGCTTGAGCCCAGGAGTTTGAGACCAGCCTGGGCAACATGATGAATGGTGAAACCCTATTTCTACAAATATATATATATATATATATATACACACACACACACACACACACACACACACACATACACACACACACACACACATATACAAAAATAGCCAGATGTGGGGGAACATGCCTGTGGTCCCAGCTACTCAGGAGGCAAAGGTGGGAGGATCACTTGAGCCCGGGAGGTTGAGGCTGCAGGGAGCCCTGACAGCGCCACTGCACTCCAGCCTGGGCGACAGAGTGAGACCTCATCTCAGAAAGAAAGAAAAGGTGAATTTTATGGCATGTGAATAAGCAGTTATTCAAAAAGAGAGGGGTCTCATCTCCAATTCACAGGAAATACAGGGAGAGACAAGCGAGTTAAATGGCACTGTGAGGGGCTGGGCGCGGTGGCTCACGCCTGTAATCCCTGCATTTTGGGAGGCTGAGGTGGGCGGATCACTTGAGGTGAGGAGTTCAAGACCAGCCTGGCCAACATGGCGAAACCCCATCTCTACTAAAAATACAAAAATTAGCTGGGTATGGTGGCTGGGTATGTGCCTGTAGTCCCAGCTACCTGGGGGGCTGAGGCAGCAGAATCGCTTGAACCCAGGAAGTGGAGGTTGCAGTGAGCTGAAATTGCATCATTGCACTCTAGCCTGGGTGATGGAGTGAGACTTTGTCTCAAGAAAAAGAAAAAAAAAAATGACATGGTGAGGAAGCAAACAGACCAATCCAGGCTGTGGACATTTGTAGGACACTGGCCCCGTTTCTTCGATAAATCGATGGCATGAAATGAAAAACTTTTTAAAAAGCAATAGGACATAGTAACCACATGCCACATGGAGATATTACCTGGATCCTAACTTGAACAAATCACCTGGGAAATGACACTGATGAGAATATCTGGGAAATGAGATGACGCCCTGGGTATCAGATGATCCCACAGAGAAGCTGGGATGAGAATCCCAGCCCACCGGATGCTGAGCCCTGGCTCTCACCTCCTTGTGTCCCTGTGGACATGGTGGCTGCACCCAGCAGTTGACACGTGTGTGTGTGTGTTTGTGTGAGTGGGAGCTGGGGAGAGTGAGTTCACCTCTCTGAGACTAGCCAAGGCCTGTCCAGAGGTGAAAACGGTTTTTCTCTTGCAAGGGTACAGCAGACACTGGAATGTCCTTTGAGCTGGCCACGGCGGTCACACAGGGCCTCAGTCCACGCTGAGCCCTCCACCTCTGCCCCAGGTCACCCTCTGCCCCCCTACTCCGGATGTCCAGGAGCCAGGCTCAGCAGCCCAGGCAGCTGGACAATGGGGCCTTTGGAGGCTGGGCCAGGCCTGTGCCTCAGCTGTGGGCTGTGGCTGAGGCCACCACAGAAGGCTGCTTGTGGCCGGGCCGGGTGGCAGCCAGAAATAGGTCGCGCCCGGCGCTGACTCCTGCGGCCCCGCCCTGGGCTCGGCCTGGGAACGGGGGTATTTGTGGAGCTGATGGGAGGAGACCTTCATCAGGAAAGCGGGTCTATTTTGGGGCCTTTGGGAAGCGTGTTAGAAAAGGGGCCCCAGACTTTAGCGTTTACCCTGAGCCCCCGCCTTTCATGCACAGGCTCCTGAGCCCCCGGGGTTGAAATCCTTGCTCTGCCCGGCTAGCTGTGTGCCCCCATGTGCTGTGTGGTCAGTCACTCCACTCTGAGCCTCGCTCGCTCATCTGTATGATGGGGACGACTCTTGACAGCTCCTTCGTGGAGAAGATGGGCGCGCAGCACCTGGCACAGTCTGCACTCACCAGGTGCCCGAGGTCATTGGGCTTCCCCTCCCCCTTCCTCCTCTTCCTCCCCTTCCGCCCTGGCTGGGGGCTGCTCCTGCTGTTGAGGCGTCTCCCAGCCCCTGGGCTGGCTCTGCAGGGTCCCTGGAAGGTGGTCTGGGGCACACACTAGCCTCACCGTTGTTACGGGGGATGGAAGCGCAGGAGACCTGGCAGAGCCTTGCAAGCCCCTTGCAGCTGGGCAGCCCCTCCCCTCCCAGCCAGCTCCCTGGTTATCCGCAGCCTCCCCGGGCTCAGCCCTGGACCGCAGCCTCCATCCTTCCATCATGCACCGGGGCCCTGCAGGACTCATGCTCAGCACTGGCGGTGGGAGAAGTTTCAGCCGCTTCCCCCCACGATTTCTCTGTCTGCTTGTCTCGGTGATGGAACTGCTGGCAGAGGAACTCTGCAGGTTTAGGCCCGTGGTCCATGGGGAAATACAGACCAGGGTTCAAAGCCAGAATCAGAGGGCGGCAGGGGGCCTTGGAGAGGGAGAGAGATAGGAGACGTGTGTAGCCAGCTCTCCTGGAAGCCGGGGGCCAGGTCTCCCCCTCCCGGCCCCTGTATGTCCTTGAAGCTATTTTTATATGTTGCTGGAAACCAGAATGACAGCCAGAGCCAAAGCGCTAGGAGGTTTCCCGTGCACCACGGGTCTTGCCCGGGAGACCATGGGCCATTCCCAGCAGATTGATGGAGCCAGTCCAGAGGCTCCACTGTGCGGATCCGGGATCCTGGGTCCCCCATCCCTTACCAGCTTGGAGATCACTGTTGGAAGGCCCCTGGCTGGCACAAAAATGAGAAACAAGGACTTAGAGAAGCGATGGTGAGGGTGCAGGTGTTCTGGGGTCTTTGAGCCCTGGGCGAAAATCCAGAATGCTCATGGAGTTCAAAACTCATTCATGGCTGGGTGCAGTGGCTCACACCTGTCAATCCCAGCACTTTGAGAGGCTGAGGCAGGTCGACTGCTTGAGTTCAGGAGTTCGAGACCAGCCTGGGCAACATAGTGAGACCCCCATCTCTCCAAAAAGAAAAAAAATTAGCTGGGCATGGTGGCATGCACCTATAGTCTTAGCTACTCAGGAGGCTGAGGTGGGAGGATTGCTTGAGCCATAGGGAGGTCAAGGCTGCAGTGAGTGAGCGGAGATCATGCCATTGCACTCCAGCCTGGGCAACAGAGTGAGACCTTTTCTCAATAAAAAAAAAAAAAAAAAAAAGAAAGAATAAAAAAGAAAAAAGAAAGTAATTCATTCATTCACCACTGACCTCTTTACTCATCACATATTTAAGCAGAATCTTGTAGGTGCTGGTGGGAGGGGCACCCAAAAAAATCCAGGGCCCTGCTCTCAAGGTACTCATGAATCTGCCTGCTCCAGTCTCTGGCTCAGAATCCTCCCATGGCTCCCCATTGCCCTTGGAGACAGTGGGATCTTTGTACTATGACAGGAGTAAGTCACAGAAATGTTGCCTGCTCACCTGTGCCTCATGAGAGAGAGAGTCCTCACCTTGCCCACTGGCCTCTCTCCCATGCACCCCCTTTTTCCCAGTCTGGTCAGGATCTTTCAGGGGGCGACTGAAGGGACGGGACTGGAGCAGGATGGGAGAGGCTGAGATGCGTACTTGCTAGGTGAGCTCTGTGCTGTTGTTTTTTGGAGAGAGTTTGGGAAAAACAGACAGAAAATAAAGAACTGGAGTCAGCCAGGCTAAGCTGGATGGAATGAAGAAGAACCGAATGAGAAGAAAGAGGGCAGAGGACTCCAAGTGGGGGGCTCAGGGGCGGCACACAGCACGAGGGTCCTGGAGGGAGAGGTGAGGGGGCTGAGAAGTCCTCCTGAGGGGTATAAATTGGACTCTCCTTAGTGTGACACAAAAAATATTGAAAGTCCCTATAAAGAATGTTGGGTTGCTGCCCCGAGCTGCTTTAGTGAGATTCTGCAGAGATGGAGCCACATGGGCCCCGGAGCTACTCGAGTTACATCTGGATGGCTTGCGGGGCTTTCCATGATCTGTGGCCCACCCAGCTCTTCAGCTTTACTGCTCATCTTCTTGCCTTTTCCCTCCCCTAAATCCTCATCTAAAATCCACCTTCCAGCCTGACCTGGTTCTTCTGACCTCCCCGGGAGCATCTGGCTCCCTGCTTCCCACAGCCTTATGGTAATAACTGCCTGGTACCTGTCTCCACCCCCATCCCATGGCTCTTGTCTCCTGGGCCCCAGTTCTCCTTCCTTGGTCACCTGTTTGAAATGCACAGACTGACTATTTCTCTCTTGCTTCCTACTGTGGTATGATTTTTAGTTCTACCTTAAAAAGAAGAATATGAAATTAGTGCACAGGTAAATTTTCCTAGCCTGTTCTTAGAATAATACAAAGAAAAAACCCAGAATATCTAGGGAAGTGAGCTTGGCTGGTCACTTTGTCTCGCTGGTTCACAATGAAACATAGTGATTCATTCATTAAACAAAAAATATTTGATTTGGGGCCAGTGACATAAATATACTTAGTGGGACTCAAGCCTATAATCCCAACCCTAACCTCCAAACCAAACCTAAACCCAGATCTAGCCCCAATACCAACCACAATCCTAAAGCCAACCCTAATCCCAAACCCATTCTAACCCCAATCCTAACCTCAATCCTAAATCTAATACTAAGCCTAACCGAAGCACCAAAACCAACTCTAACCCCAACCCAACTCTAAACCTAACCAAAAACTCAACTCTAACCCCAGATCCAACCCTAATTCTAATCTTCCTGTTAAAAGTCTTCCTTCTTTCCCTCCCTCCCTCCTTCTCTCTCTCTCTTTCTTTCATGGAAATGGACTCACTCTGTCACCCAGGCTGGAGTGCAGTGGTGTGATCATGGCTCACTGAACCTTCGAGCTCCTGGACTCAAGCCATCCTCCCACCTCAGCCTCCTGAGGAGCTGGCCCCCACAGACACGCACCTGTGGGTCGTACCTGGCTAATTTTTATATTTCTTGTAGATATGGGGTTTTACGATGTTACCCAGGGTGGTCTCGAACTCCTAGGCTCAAGCAATCTGCCCATGTTGGCCTCCCAAAGCTCTGGGATTACAGGTGTGAGCCACCGTGCCCAACCTCAGCCTTCCTTTTCTTTCTTAGTGCAATGTGCAGAGTCTGATGAAATGCATTTCTGATTCTAGATTGTCCAGTGCTTCAGATTGGAACAGGTAAAAGGCGAGTGAAACCGGATTGGATATAAGCCAAGTCCTGGGAATCACTTTGAAAAACAAGGGTGTGTGTTTTTGTTTAAGTCCCCGGGAACCTATTTTGTGGCCATTTTCAAAAATCAAGATCCTTAGTGTGACCTTATCTAACTGGGCTTCCATGGACTCCTCCCTTGCTGACTTCTGGGTCACAAAGTCATTGTCCTTACCAGCATGCCCGAGCCTTCTGGCCTCCAGGTTCAGAGCACCCACACGCTGTTCCCTTTGCCTGGAATTCCTTTCCTCCACTCCTCACCAGGCTAACTCTGGCTCAGTCCTCAGGTCCCTCTTAAACATCACCTCCTCAGGGAGGCCTGCCCTGCCTGCCCCTCCCCCAGCTCCTTTTTATTTCCTACGTGCTCATGGCTCATGGGTTTTCCTTTCAGGGCATTTATGGATATTTGTGGCTACGTGTTTGTTTGCCTATTTATTTCTTTAACGTCTGTCTCCCCAGCCAGACGGTGACCTTGTTCAGGACAGGAATGTTTTGTTCACAGTTGTAGCCTGGGTATCTAGCACAGTGCCTGGCACACAGCAGACTTGCAGAAAACTGTTGAATGAATGAATGAATGAATGAATGAATGAATGAGTGCATTTCCCACTTCTTTCTAAAAGTGAAACAGGTTTCAGCTCATTGAAACTCCTGGGTAGGCGGTTTTGTTGGTCTCAGGTCCTGCTCTGGGCCCTGGGGAAGCCAGGTAAGAGGGACCCGGTCCCTCAGCGCAGTCGTCTGTTTCTGCCTCCATTGAACTCTCTCAGGCTTGCTTAGAAACAGAGGTTTTTGAGAATCCATTTTCTCATTTCAGATTCTCCTCCACGCAGAGTGGGAAGTCGGCAGGTATCATCTTCACTGCTTTACAAGATGCTTTTTCCCAGAGAGGCAAAAACGTCCATGAGGGTGACCCGGCTAGGCGGCAAACCCTGTCCTGCCCCCAGCTGTTGGCACTGAAACTTTCTCTCTGCCCCTGCACCCAGAAATGCTCATCTGTGTCTACCTCGGGGAACTCAGCAGCCTGGATGTTGCCATGGGACCCTGAGGGACTGCAGTCCCATCTTCCCACTTTGTCGACAGGCACGTTGAGGCAGGTACTGCCATCAGGCTTGGATAAATGAGCCGCTGAGAGGATGGATCCTTCACCTACGAATGAGGTCCTGCTTTCCATAGGGGCAGGAAAAAGGCCCTTTGCCATAAGAGTCACTGCTGTTATTGGTCACCTCTGGGTGCGAGGCCTGGGCTAATCGCATATCTTGTGCTGGACCCTGACCCCATTTATCAGATGAGGCAAAGCAAGGCTCAGTCACTTGCACAACGCATATCGCTAGTAAGCGTTGCTGGTGGGATCACACTCAGCTCTGCTGGACTCTAGAATCTTAACCTTGCACTTCATAGGCAATGAAAATCCCAGGAGTGCCAAGGAAACGCTGTCAAGATGTTGTCAAAAATACGCGGTACGACGTCAGCCCGGTAAGCATCCTCCGCACTGCGGACCGCCGGGGGTCGGGGTCACGCGAGCCCCGCCCCGAGCTTGCTGACGTCTCGGCCCCGCCCCGCGCCCTCCAGTCCCCGCCTGCTCCGGGCGCGCTCGGCTCCTCCCCTACGGGCAGCACGGCCTCCCATTGGCCGGGGTTTCCATGGTTACGCGGGCCGGCGGAGCTGCGAGCTCCCAGACACGTGTCCCCGGGAGCCGCCCAGAATTTGACAGGGGACCATGTGCGCGGCAGCGCGGGAGCAAGACAAAGGGCCGGGGGAGGCGGGGAACGAAGCCAGGCGGAGGGGTCCGCGTGGCTCGGGTGGGGATGGGCCCCGCGCTTCTCCTGCGAGCAGGACACCCCCTCTTTCTTTTTAGTTTGAAGGAAAGGGAAAAAAGGAATTGCTACGGAAGCGAGGTGGGAGAGGATCCCAGTCAATATCCCTGCTCCCCTTCCTCCAGGAAGAATCGGGTACGCGGGCATCTGAGAACCCGCAGGGTCTCTGCTTATGCCTCCCAGCCCTGAGTTTCTAACCCCACCTTGACCTCAGCCCTTGAGGTTCAAATTCTGTTTCTCTGGCTTGTTCTAGAAGCGAAAGCTTAATAAGTGTGGTTGTTTCGATATTCGAAACATGAGACCCAAGGCATCTTGGGGGACCTCGCCTGCATCCATCCATCTATCCATCCTACAGCAGCGACTGCACCCCGATTGTGATGACGAATGCACCCCCCCTCCCTGGGCTCCGTGCCCACTGCTGGGCTGGGCTGCTCCCTCAGGTGCGGCAGCCAGAGGAGGTGTGGACTCCCGTCCCACGCGTTTATCCTCCTGCAGCCTCTCGAGCTTGGTGGCATAGCCATCCTTCCAGTCCCCAAGCCAGATGTCCTTGATGCCCCTTCTCGCAGCCCCATCCCCATTGCCTGTTTTATCAGTTCTATTGCTACTGTAACAAATCACTACAAAGTGAGTGGCTTAAAACAACACACATCTACTCTCTTACAGTTCTATGGGTCAGAAATCTGACATGGTCTCAGAGGGCTAAATTCAAGGTGTCTGCAGGACAGTGTTCCTGCTGGAGGCTCTTGAGGGAGAATCGGTTTCCTTGCCTTTTCCAAGTATAGAGGCCGCCCACATTGGCCCCCTTCCGTCTTCAAAGCCAGCAATAGCTGCGAGTCTTTCCTCCCTAGCATCGCTGTGACGCTGACTCTCCTGCCTCCCTCTTCCACATTTAAGAACCTTGTGATTACATTGGTCCTCCCAGATAATCCAGAATAATCTCCGCATCGCAAAATCAGCTGATTAGCAACCTCAATTCCACCTGCAACCTTAATTCTCCCCTGTCATGAAATATAAGAAGGAGATCCATATGTTCCGGGGATTGGGATGCAGACATTTTGGAGGCATTGTTCTGTCGACCACGCCATCCTGACAGTTTTACCTCTGGAATCTCTGCAGTCCACCTCCGCCTCGCCATTCCTGCACCACTCCCTTTCCGGTTACCCGCTCTTCTCCCAAGATGCCTTCGGTAGCACCTGTCCACTGTCGTCATCTCTCTAACCCCCCTCTGTCCACACTCCCCTGGGCCCCAACTCTAAGACCAAGATGCAGATGTCACTGCTTCCATGGCACTGGTCATCTGCCAAGGAGCATCCTAACTCTCCTTGGGCACACACAGACCCTCAACTTGCCCTGCCCCATTGGTTCCTCCGGATCCATGACCGCTCCCACTCTCTGCCTCACACCCTGTGCTCCCTTAATACTAAATCACTTCCGATCCTCTTAAGATCCCGGGGCATTTGGTTCTTCCTGGCCTTGGCCTGTGTGGCTCCCATTCTCTGAACTGTCCTGCCCACCTTTATTTGCCTCATCCAGGAAGCCTCCCTCCCAGGAAGGAAGGAAGCCTCCCTCCCTTCTCATCCAGGAAGACCCCCGCACCTCCCAGACCCTTTCATTGCCCTCCCCTGGAACAGAAATGTGCTTTTCACTGACTGGATTGGCCCAAAGAGATCTGAACCTGAGGCTGCCTCCTCATGTCACCGAGAGCCCTCTGGGGTGGGCACTATGCCTTGCTTGCCTCTTTGGTCATAGTGTCCAGCGTGAAATTGGTCACATAGTAGGTGCTCAACGAACTCAGATTGAACTAAACTCAAGGACTTGGTTGGCGGGGGGTAGTGAGAAGACCAGCTGGGCTGTTTGGGGGAAGTAAAGGATAAAGTTGGATGGAAAAGCACGAGGACCTTGGCTCTGTTTCTGGTTCTTGGGGTGGAATAATAATGACAGTGACACCAACGGTGGTTGGTCCCAAAGGCCATCCCATGCCAGGCAGAGGAAGTGCTTTATGGGAACATTATCAATCAATTCTCACAACAGCCTTAGGAGGTACCAACTCTTATCAGCATCCCCATTTTAGAGATGAGGGCCCTGAGGCTGGGCCAGGAAGTTAACTTGATCTTGGCTATTCCTGATTGGAGGGGTGGTGGGAGTTGGGGACAGGTGGCTCCGGCAGGGACCTGCAGGGAGGTTGCAGCTGGCCTGGCCTCTGGAAACAGCCATCTTGATGCTCTGCCCAAAAGTCTTTTTTTTTTTTTTTTTGAGACAAAATCTCGCTCTGTCACCCAGGCTGGAGTCCAGTGGCACGATCTCAGCTTACCGCAACCTCCACCTCCCAGAAGAATCAAACGATTCTTCTGCCTGAGCCTCCTGAGTAGCTGGGACTACAGGCGCATGCCACCACTCCTGGCTAATTTTTGTATTTTTAGTAGAAACGGGATTTCACCATGTTAGCCAGGATGGTCTCGATCTCCTGACCCCGTGGTCCTCCCTCCTTGACCTCCCAAAGTGCTGGGATTACAGGCGTAAGCCACCGCGCCCAGCCCCCAAAGCCTCCTGTTTCCTCACTTCCTGTTCTCTGTCCTCATTTTTCTGCCAGCCTATTGTCATTTTTTCCCCTTCCCAGCCTGCCCAGCCAGGATATGCGGCAGGAGGTTCATTTTTGAAAGTATAAGAAGGGCTGCCGGGAGTGACTGTCTCACGGGCACAGAGTGTGCGTTTGGGAAGATGAGACGGTTCTGGAGATGGATGGTGGGGATGGTTACACAACGACGTGAATGTGCTTAAAGCCACTGAACGGAACACATACAAATGACTAAAATGGTAACTTTCTGGTATGGATATTTTACCACAATAAAAAAAATTGCTGAAAAAATTGTAAAGAAAAAGTGCTTTGTGTTTGCCGAACTTTTGAGGATGGGCCGCCCACTACACATTTGTGGTTTCCCAAGCGCCTCCCACGGGCCAGGCCACGCACTTCCTCCTTTCATTCTGGAAACAAGCTTGAGAAGAGAGGTGGCCTCCGCCTTGCAGATGAGACTGAGGTTCGGAGCCTGGCAGGGGCGGGGCTGTCTTTGCAAACCCGGCAGGCCTCTCTCTGATTCTGAGGAGCACGGCAGGGACGGGGTAGGAACTTGGGCTCAGGATGGGTCTCTGGGCTGTGGAATCTTGAGCAAATTGCTCCCCATCACTGATCTTCCTCTTCTGACGATCGGGGACAATAATAGTGTCCTCCCTTGTGCAGGGGGAGGATTCGCTGAGATGTCAGAAGGTCCTAGCACAGCACCTTGGCCACCACCAAAAATAACATTCTCCCCAGAACTCTCCACAATGCCTCCCTTTCTGTCCAGAGGACAGAGGGCTGGAGGTACGGTCAAGAGACCCATGTCAGGGTCTCAGCCCTGAGGCTGACTTTGTCTGTGACCTTAGGGAAGTCCCCTCCCTTCCCTGGTCGTCAGGCTGCCCTCTGTAAAGTTAGGAGAGTGGGTAGAGTCAGCAGAGCTCTCTGGTTCTGGTTTTCTGGGGTTACCCCCGTAATTGTGGCCCTGTCCAGAATCAGTGTCCTCTCTCCCACCTGCTCTCTGGGCAGAGGGGCTGGGCCCCGTCTCCGGTTCTACCTTTGCCCTCAACTCCGTCTTCTCAGGAGCATCCAACCCCCAAGCAAGCGGAAAGGGAGAGGAAGGTGAAGGCAACAGACAGAGTACTTGATCCCCGGGTGTGAGTCGCTGCCTGACACCCAGACCTGGCTTCTGATAGAAGCGCCAGCAGGAACTTCCCCCAACTCCGGTGTGAATCCTGTCCAGCTTTCTGCCATTGGCTTGAATTGTTGCCTGGGAACTCTAGGTGCAAATCACCCCTTCTCCCCAATTACATGTTTTTTTTTGTTTGTTTTGTTTGTTTGTCTGTTTTCTGAGATGAAGTTTCGCTCTTGTTGCCCAAGCTAGAGTACAGGGGTGTGATCTGGGCTCACTGCAACCTCCACCTTCTGAGTTCAAGTGATTCTCCTGCCTCAACCTCCCCAGTAGCTGGGATTACAGGCATGTGCCACCATGCCCGGCTAATTTTTGTATTTTTAGTAGAGATGGGGTTTCCCCATGTTGGCCAGGCTGGTCTCAAACTCCTGACCTCAGGTCATCCGCCCACCTTGGCCTCCCAAAGTGCCGGGATTAAAAGCGTGAGTCACCGTGCCTGGCCTCCCCACAACTACATGTAAGTTTCAGGATCTCAGAGATATGCTTCCTTTTGCCTGTCTCTTCCACCATCTCCACAGCTCTGGGTCAGGGGGCGCTCTCCAGATATTCGACAGTTTTAAGGGGGCCATTTAGCTGGGATCCTGGACACTGGGAGCAAGAAAAAGAGAAAGATGGTGATTCCAAACTACAGGCTTCTGGAGGAAGAACACGTGCAGGGGAGAGCAGACAAGGCCAGCTCTCTGGGGGCTCCAGCAGATGCCAGGATGGTGCACACAGAGGGCCTAGCACACGGGGGCTTAGTGACAGGACCTGGGCTATGGTGGTCACTGATAAATCATAATATTAAAAAATCCTAATGGGACATCCACAGGTGCTGGATGGAGAAAGGTGAGCATTTGGAGACATTTGACCATGATGATAATTTTTACACTAGGTGATGCTTTAGGGGTGATCACTGCTTTTGAGGCACTGTGCTGAGCATTGATAGTCAAATCTCATTTACATCTTAGAATGAGGCAGAGACTGTTGACTTCTCCATTTTACAGATGCAGACTGTATTAGTCTGTTCTCACATTGCTATAAAGAACTACCTGAGACTGGGTAATTTATAAAGAAAAGAGGTTTAATCGGCTCATGGTTCTGGGTAATTTACAAAGAAAGGAGGTTTAATTGGCTCATGATTCTGAAGGCTATATAGGAAGCATGGCTGGGGAAGCCTCAGGAAACTTACAGTAATGGTGGGAGGCAAAGGAGAAGCAGGCACACTTACCTGGCTGGAGAGGGGAGAGGTACTGCCCACTTTTAAACAACCAGATCTCGTGAGAATTCACTCACTCTCATAAGAACAGCAAGGAGGAAGTCAGCCCCATGATTCAAACACCCCCCACCAAGCCCCTTCTCTAACACTGGGGATTACAATTTGACATGAGATTTGGGCAGGGACAGAAATCCAAACCGTATCAGAGACACTAAGGCTTGGGGGAAGCTGTGCCCAAGGTCACACAGCTGGTAGTGATGCAGGGCAGGTGAGCCCCCAGATCGGGGCTTAGCCCTGGAGGTTTCTTGACTTTGCCCAGGACAGAATTCAAGGGTGAGCTGCTGGTGTTAGGCAGCAGCTTGTGTTGAGACAGCCGTGCACAACAGCAGCAGAGGCTCTGCTCTGAGTGGAGCAGGGCTCCCCCATGGGCAGTGTGCCCGGAGTAGCAGCTCAGAGGCCGTTCTGCACTCATATTTATTATACCCACTTTTATTTCATTTTACTTATTGTAAGGTGGTGTCTCACTCTGTCACCCGGGCTGGAGTGAAGTGACATGATCTTGGCTCACTGCAACCTCCACCTCCCGGGTTCCAGCAATTCTCTTGCCTTAGACTCCCAAGTAGCTGGGATTACAGGCACCCATCACCACACCCAGCTAACTTTTGTATTTTTAGTAAAGATGGGGTTTCACCTTGTTGGCCAGGCTGGTCTCGAACTCCTGACCTCAGGTGATCTGCCTGTCTTTGGCCTCCCGAAATGCTGGGATTACAGGTGTGAGCCACTGTACCTGGCCAATATACCCACTTTTAATTATTTGCAAATCAAGGGGCAGATTATGCAGCAATTTTGAGAAAAAGGGTGGTAATTTCCCAATGGTTGGGTTGTTGCCATGGAAAGGGGCAGTTACTGCTGGATGTTGTCATGGCATCGGTAAACTGACATGGTACACTGGTGGGCATGTCTTACAGAGAAGTGCTTTTGTTGCTTCCCTGTTTTAGCTGGTTCTCAATTTGGTCAGGTGTTTGAGCCCCACCTCAGAGTCCAGTCCTGCCTCCTCCCTCACGAAATGGCTGAGATTGAGAGACACATGTGGGCTGGGATTGAGGAAGGCCCAGCATTAGGGAGTAATGGGGTTTGGAGAGGGCAGTTTACTGCCCAGGCTTGATGGGGGTGGTGGGGAGTTGGTGTTCAGTCTAGCAGGTGAGGAGCAGCCACAGTGGGCCAGGGATAGGGGAGCATCAGAAATCACACGGACGAGAAACCGTACTGAACAGACTTCTCCAGCCCTGACCAGACCTCAGTTCAGCGGGCACTGAAATGACCATAGGTCCTATGAGGGAAGATCTAAATAAGCTTTCAAGTAAGAAAGGGAGCCCCCTGCTCCTCCATCTCATCCAGACTCTATTTATTTATTTATTTATTTATTTATGGCAGAGTCTCGCTCTGTTGCCCAGGCTGGAGTGCAGTGGCGAGATCGTGGCTCACTACAACCTCTGCCTCCTGGGTTCAAGTGATTCTCCTGACTTAGCTGCTCAAGTAGCTGGGACTACAGGCATGGGCCACCATGCCTGGTAATTTTTGTATTTTTAGTAGAGATGGGATTTTGCCATGTTGGCCAGGCTGGTCTTGAACTCCTGACCTCAGGTGATCCACCCGCCTCTGCCTTCCAAAGTGCTAGGATTACAGTCACAAGCCACTGCGCCCGGTCCACCAGCCTCTTTCTAGAGCTGAAACTGACTATGAGAAAATGTGGGCCTTCATCAGAAAATCCATTCATTCATATGCTCATTCATTCACTATCTACTAAGCAGCACCCTGTGCCAGGCCCTGTTCTCGTCCTGAAACATAGCAGGAAAAAGAGACAAAGCTTCCTGCCATCATGGCCTCTATGTTCTAGTGGAGGGAGATGGACAGTAAGTGAAAAACTGCATACGTTATATACTTTATTAGAGGTGGCAGATACTACACAATGGAGAAAAATAAAGGCGGGGAGACAGAGAGAGTCCCAGGAAAGACGGTTTGTGATATAAAATAAGGGGGATGGGCATGGTGGCTCACACCAATAGTCCCAGCTCTTTGGAAGGCCAAGGCAGAGGGATCACTTGGGTCAAAGAGTTCAAAGCTGCAGCAAGCTATGATTATGCCACTGCACTGCAGCCTGGGCAATATAGCAAAATCCCATCTCTAAGGAAAAAAAAATTAGCCTGGGACGGTGGTGCACATCTACAGTCCCACCTGCTTGGGGAGGCTAAGGCAGGAGAATTGCTTGAAACCAGGAATTGGAGGCTGCAGAGAGTTATGATCACGCCACTGCACTCCAACCTGCGTGACAGAAGAAGACCTTGTCTCTAAAAATATAAAAAATAAAAAACAGCCAGTCATGGTGGCTTCATGCCTGTAATCCCAGCATTTTGGGAGCCTGAGATGGGAGGATCACTTGAGCCCACGAGTCTGAGACCAGCCTGGGCAATACAGTGAGACCCTGTCTCTACAAAAAAATAAAAAAAAAATTAGCTGGTCATGGTGGTGCCTGTAGTCCCAGGTACCTGGGAGGCTGAGGTGGGAGGATCATGATCATTTTAGCCCAGGAGTTTGAGGCTGCAGTGAGCCATGATCACATCACTGCACTCCAGCTAGGCAACATAGTGAGATCCTGCCTCAAAAAACAAAAAAAAAAAAGAGAGAAAAAAAGAAAAGAAAAGAAAGGCTGTTGTTGACCAAGCCAGGATCCAGGCTGTGTCATGGAAGTGACCGTTGAGATGGGGGCCGATGGTGGCGGGGGGATGGGCTAAGGAGATATCACACTGGGTGTGGGGGGCTCATGCCTGTAATCTCGGCACTTTGGGAGGCCGAGACTGGAGGATCAGTTGAGCTCAGGAGTTTGAGACCAGCCTGGGCAACATAGTGAGACCCCCATCTCTACAAAAAATACAAAAATTAGCTGGGCATCATAGCGTGTACCTGTAGTCCCAGCTACTTGGGGGGCTGAGGTGGGAAAGTTGCTTGAGCCCATGAGTTTGAGGCTGCAGTGTTCTATAATCGCGCCACTGTACTCCAGCCTGGGAGATGGAGCCAGACCCTGTCTCAAAAAATAAAAACATAAATAAATAAAAAGATCTCCCAGCTGCTGTACTGGGAATGCTGAGGACTGAGTGGGGCAGACACAGGGAGCCCTGCCCGTGCCAGAATCCAGGCCAGGTGGAAGCGGCAGATGAGAAAGAATGAGGCTCAGGGTCTAATTGCAAGGTGGAGTTGCCAGGATTAGCTGACGCTTTGGATGAGGGTTTGTGAGAAGAACTGAAGTCGGGAAGGATTCTAGAGTTCTGGGCTCAGGTCACTTGCTGGATGAGGAACCATTCACTGAGAACACAAAGCAAGTTTTGAGGGCGAAGAAGGGAAGTTGTGTTGTAGACATGTTACATGTAAGGTGCCTGTTAGACACCCAGGCAGGGCGTGGGCAAGATGAGCCTGGAGTTGACGGGGAAGGGTGGGAAGGAGGCGTCAGTGCGGGAGTCACAGTTCCAGAGGCGCCATTGCTGCCACCAGTCGGGATGAGACCACCTAGGCTGGGAGGGAGAAGAGGAGGGGCCTGTACCCGTCTCCCAGGGCTGCTGTGACACGGTGTCACAAACTGGGTGGCTTCAGACAACAGGAGTTTATTAGTCTCACAGTTCAGGAGGCCAGAAGTCTGACGCTGAGCTGTCAGCAGTGCTGCTCTCCCTTCGAGGCTCTGGCTGGAGCCTTCTCTTGCCTCTTCCCAGCTCCTGGAGGTGGCCGGCCATCCTTGGTGTCCTTGGCTTCAGCTGTCGTCACATCCTGTTCTTCCCATGTGTCTCAGTCCTCTTGTAATAAGGATGCTCTGGGCATATTGGATTAAAGGTGAACCCTGCTCAGGTAGGACCTCATCCTAACTGGTAATGACCCTATTTCCACATAAGGTCTGAGTTACTGGGGATAGGATTTCAATACATCTTTTTTATTGTTTTATTTTTATTTAAAGACATTTTTAGGCTATGCTATTTTTTTTTTTTTTTTTTTTTTTTGAGACGGAGTCTTGCTCTGTCACCCAGGCTGGAGTGCAGTGGCATGATCTCAGCTCACTGCAAACTCTGCCTCCCGGTTTCACGCCATTCTCCTGCCTCAGCCTCCCGAGTAGCGGGGACTACAGGTGCCCACCACCACGCCCGGCTAATTTTTTGTATTTTTAGAACAGACGGGGTTTCACCGTGTTAGCCAGGATGGTCTCCATCTCCTGACCTCATGATCCACCCTCCTCGGCCTCCCAAAGTGCTGGGATTACAGGCGTGAGCCACCTCCCCTGGCTAGGTTATACTTTTAAATTTTATCTTTATTTTGTATTTATTTATTTTTGAGACACAGTCTTGCTCTGTTGCCCAGGTTGGAATGCAGTGGCATGATCTTGGCTCATTGCAACCTCCACCTCCTGGGCTCAAGCAATTCTTGTGCCTCGGCCTCCTGAGCAGCTGGGATTATAGGTGTGTGCCACCATACCAGGCTAACTTTTGTATTTTTTTTTTAAATAGAGATGGGGTTTCACTGTGCTTCTCAGGCTGGTCTCGAACTCCTGGCCTCAAGTGATCTGTCTGCCTCAACCTCCCAAAGTGCTGGGATTGCAGGCATCAGTCATTGTACCTGGCTTCAGTTACCCTTTTTTATATGGTGAAACAAGTACACAACCATAAAATATATCGTCTTCACCATTTAAACAAAAAATTTTTTTGAGACAGGGTCTCACTACGTTGCCCAAGCAGGAGTACAGTGGCTATTCGCAGGCATGATCAGGGCTCACTGCAGCCTCCAACTCCTGGGCTCACATGATCCTCCTGTCTCAGCCTCCTGAGTAGCGGGGACTACAGTGTGTGACACTGAGCCCAGCCCCATCTTCATTATTTTTCAGTGTGTAGTGCAGTGGCATTAAAAACATTCACATTCTCTGCAGCCATCACCAGCATCCGTCTCCAGAAACATTTCATCTGCCTGAACTGAAACACTGCACCCAGTGAACACTAGCTCCTTATTCTCCCCGGCCCCAGCCCTGGGCAGCTGCCATTCTGGTTTCTAGCTCTGTGAATTTGACTCCTCTAGGGATCTCATATAAATGGAGTCATGCAGTCTTTGTTTTTTTGTGTGTCTGGCTTATTTCACTGAGCATAATGTCCCCAAGGTCAGTCCACACCGTAGCAAGAGTCCGAATTCCCTTCCTTTTAAGGGCTCTGTGATATACATCAACGATATATCCTTTCCAAGGACACAAGTCAACCCGTAACAGTGTCCAGGGCCTGAGTCTTGGTCATTCCAAGGATTTTAGAGGCCAGAGACATGGGGAGGAAGGAATCAGCCAAGCAGCTTGAGGAAGCGTGGCGGTGAGGTTGGAGGGGAAAGAATCATGAGTGCCCGCAGTGGGTATCGAGGCAGAGGGAGTGATGCCAGGGCCACAGCCTGCTGAGGGTCAGGGAAGAGGAGGCTGGAGATCGACCATCGGGTGAGCAGCGGGGAGGCCATGGATGAGCTTTGTAAGAGCAATGTTGGTGGACAGAGGATGTGGCGCCTATCTGGAGTGGGTTCTGGGAGCCTGGGATGAGAAGAAGCAGACACAACAGGTAGAAAACGCTCCCTCTCTCTTTTCTTCTAGAGACAGGGTTTTGCTCTGTCACCCAGGCTGGAGAGCAGGGGTGCCATTATAGCTCACTGCAGCCTCAAACTCCGGGGCTCGAAATCCTCCTACCTTGGCCTTCCAAAGTGCTGGGGTTACAGGGGTGAGCCACTGCACCTGGCCAACTCTTTTGATAAATGTTGCCATAAAGGGGAGCAGAGAAATGGGGTGATGGTCGGAGAGACGGGTGTGGTCAGAGGCTTTCTGAGGGTGGGAGTGGCCACGGCCCTTCTGGATGCTGGTGAGAACTGTGCCGCAGGGATGGGACTCTGGGTGATGACGGACAGAGCGGGGCTGGAGCTCCTCCTCCAGGGGAGTTGGGATCTGGTGCAAGACAGGGTTGCCTGGGGACCTGAGTGTCGATGTCTGGAAGCAGGAAGGTGGCTGAGGGACAGGCCCAGGCGCCCAGGGGTAGCAGCCAAGGTGGCCGTCCCTGGGTTTTCTCCTTCTTGTCTCTGTCCCTCTGAAATAAAAAACAGGGTCGCCAGGTGAGAGAGAGTCGGAGAGATGGTGTGGGTGGGCGAGGGACGAGGAGGAGGCCTGGACTTGTGACCCAGGAAGGGGCAAGTGGACGGGTGGGGAAGGAGGTTTGACCGATGGAAATCATGCCGGCTGTGGACCTGCTCTGTGCCAGGAGCCATGCCAATGGCACGTCCACGCTTTCTCATTTCATTTTCCCAGCTCTCTATGTGGCGTCTGTCATTTTTATTTTCCATTTTACAGAGGTGGAGACTTTAAGGTTGAGGAAGGTGCCGTGGTCTCAATGTGTGTGCCCCTCAAATGCATGAGTTGAAACCTAACCCCTAAGGTGGTGGCATGAGGAGGTGGGGCCCTTGGGGGTGACCTGGTCATGAGGGTGGAGCCCTCAGGAATGAGATTCATGCCTTTATAGAAGAGGCCCCAGAGACCCGTCCTGTCCCTTCCACGTGAGGATGCAGAGGTGTGGTGCTGTCTAAGAACCAGAAAGTGACCCTCCCCAGACGCTGAATCTGCTGGTGCCTTAATCTTGGACTTCCAGCCTCTAGAACTGTGAGAAATCAATCTCTGTTGTTTTTCTTTACTTTTTTTCTTTCTTGAGACAGGGTCTCACTCTGTCGCCCAGGCTGGAGTGGCTGGCACAATCACGGCTCACCGTAATCTCAACCTTCCCAGCTCAAGCGATCCTCAGATTCCTGAGTAGCTGGGACCGCAAGTGTGCACCACCACACCTGGCTAATTTGATTTTGTTTTTCATATTTTGTAGAGAAAGGGTCTTGCCATGTTGCCCAGGCTGCTCTCCAACTCCTGGGCTCAAGTGATTCTCCCAAAATGCTGGGATTATAGGCATGAGCCACTTTGCCTGGCCTAATCTCTATTGTGTTTTATTTTTATTTTTGAACTTTTTTCCTTTTACTACATATGTAACAAAACTGCACTAATCTCTGTATTTTATAAGCTACCTAGTTTATAGTATTCGTTTCAGCAGTCCAAACAGACTAGCATAGAAGGTAATACAAGTTTCCTTTGATTATATAATCTGTAAGACTGACCACCAAACAATCCTGTCCAAATCCCGAAAGAAGCCTGAAGACTATTTTCTCAATTATAAAATTACATTTTTTTCTCTCTGTAAAAGTACTAAAAGTTTATTTCAGAAAATTAAAAAATTCAAAGTAAGGTAAATATGAAAAAAAATTTAAATGCTTATAGTTTCACCACCCAGGAATAATGACTGTTAAATGGGGTGATTTCCTTGCAGTCGTGTTTTTTATACATATTAACTGGCAGACGTGATGCTGTGTGTTCAGCAAATCCTGTTTCCCTTCTCCTCCGACATGCATCTAGACTACATTTCCCAGCCTTCCCTGCAAGGAAAGTGTCACATGACTGAGTCTGACCAATGGAATGTGGGAGAAGGTAATGTCCCTTACTTATCAGCCTGTTCCATAGAATCTTCTATTACTCCTTCAAGTTTTCTCTTCTTTGGATGCTCTCAGGATGGGAAGGACCCAGTGAAGGACTCCAACACCCTAGTGAGCAGCCAAGCTGCTAGATGGAAGAAACCGGGGTTCCCAAATTACCCAGTAGAGTCCAGACCCCTCCCATGCCATGCTGCCCCACATTTGATAGTGTCTTGGGGAGAAATGAACCTTAGTTGTGTTAAGCCATTGAACTCTGGGAGTTGTTGGTTGAAGCAGTTAGCCTTACACAGCAACATCACATAAATATTGGAATCATATTACAGATACCCTTTTAGGCAGGCCAGGGGCGGTGACTCATGCCTGTAATTCCAGCACTTTGGGAGGCCGAGGCAGGCGGATCACTTGAGGCCAGGAGTTCAAGACCAGTCTGGCCAACATGGTAAAACCCCATCTCTACTAAAAATACAAAAATTAGCCAGGCATGATGGCACGTGCCTCTAATTCCAGCTACTCAGGAGGCTGAGGCAGGAGAATCACTTGAATCCAGGAGGTGGAGGTTGCAGTAAGCTGAGATCATACCACTGTCACTCCAGCCTGGGTGACAAAATGAGACTCTGTCTCAAAAAAAAAAAAAAAAAAAAAAAAAAGACACCCTTTTAGGCTGATCTATTATTATTGTTACTATTACTTAACATTTATCACAACCTTTCACCGTATTAGTAAATCACTTTTTTTTTTGAGACAGAGTCTTGCTCTGCTGCCCAGGCTGAAGTGCAGTGGTGCAATCTGGGCTCACTGCAACCTCCGCCTCCCGGGCTCAGGTGATCCTCCCACCTCCACCTCCCAAGTAGCTGGGACTACAGGTGCCTGCCACCATGCCCAAGTAATTTTTGTATTTATTTATTTATTTATTTATTTGAGATGGGGTTTAGCTCTTATTGCCCAGGCTGCAGTGCAGTGGCGCAATCTTGGCTCACTGCAATCTCCACCTCCCAGGTTCAAGTGATTCTCCTGCCTCAGCCTCCCAAGTAGCTGGGATTACAGGCATGCACCACCATGCCTGGCTAATTTTGTATTTTTAGTAGAGACGGGGTTTCTCCGTGTTGGTCAGGCTGATCTCAAATTTCTGATATCAGGTGATCCACCCACCTTGGCTTCCCAAAGTGCTGGGATTACAGGCGTGAGCCACTGCGCCCGGCCTGGTTTTTGTATTTTCAGTAGAGATGGGGTCTCACCATGTTGGCCAGGTTGGTCTTGAACTCTTGGCCTCAAGTGTTCCAACTGCCTTGGCCTCCCAAATTGCTGGGATTACAGGCATGAGCCACCATGCTGGGCCCATATTGTGAAACCACTTTTGACAGCATAATTTTAATGGTTGCATAGAAGTCCATTATCATTATTTATGACACAGTCCCGTGTGGATATGTAGGTTGCTTCTGACATTTGCATTTGTATGTCATGCTCCAGTGAACATCCTGGTGATGAACTGGGTGGCCCCATCTGCAGATGCCTCTGTGAACTTACCTTGGTTTCCTGCCTGAGCCTCTCCTGTATTGGTGCTTAAAGGGGTGCCCTAACTCCGCAGAAACTATCTGTAGAAATGAGTGTAGGGGGCCAGGCACGGTGGTTCACTTGAGGTCAGGAGTTCGAGACCAGCCTGGCCAACATGGTGAAACCCCATTTCGAACAAAAACACAAAAATTAGCTGGGCATGGTGGCACGAGCCTATAATCCCAGCTGCTTGGGAGGCTGAGGCAGGAGAATCACCTGAACCTGGGAGGCAGAGGTTGCAATGAGCTGAGATTGCACGATTGCACTCCAGCCTGGACAACAGAGTGAGACTCCGTGTCAAAAAAAAAAAAAAAAAAAAACAAACGGTTGCTCAAGCCTCTAATCCCAGCACTTTGGGAGGCCGAGACAGGCGGATCACGAGGTCAGGAGATCGAGACCATCCTGGCTAACACGGTGAAACCCCGTCTCTACTAAAAAATACAAAAAACTAGCCGGGTGAGGTGGCGGGCGCCTGTAGTCCCAGCTACTCGAGAGGCTGAGGCAGGAGAATGGCGTGAACCCGGGAGGCGGAGCTTGCAGTGAGCTGAGATCCGGCCACTGCACCCCAGCCTGGGCGACAGAGGGAGACTCTCTCAAAAAAAAAAAAAAAAAAAGTGTAGGGTGTAGGAGGTGAAATGTACGTTCTTGGGCTAAATTGTGTGAAAAGCCTGGATTTTCCAGATCTGATCTCCTTTTGCCTTGTGCCCCCTTTCCTGCTGATGTCTTGGCAGTTGGAGGACGAGGGGTGACAAAACCGAATCTCTTTTTTTTTTTTTTGTAGAGTCATCTCTTACAGGCAAATATGTGGTCCGTTCAAAGGCCTATCTCTTGTAAGAGTGGTTTCTCTGCACTGGGGGGATCTCCCTCCTGTTTCCTTTAGAAGATGGTGTTTGTCTGTGTGGAGGAGCTTTCATGGGCCGGGAAAGGAGTCTCCTTTTTTTTGTTTTTTGTTTTTTGTTTTTTGTTTTTTGAGACGGAGTCTCGCTCTGTCGCCCAGGCTGGAGTGCAGTGGCGTGATCTCGGCTCATTGCAAGCTCCGCCTCCTGGGTTTACGCCATTCTCCTGCCTCAGCCTCCTGAGTAGCTGGGACTACAGGCGCCCGCCACCGCGCCCGGCTAATTTTTTGTATTTTTAGTAGAGACGGGGTTTCACCGTGGTCTCGATCTCCTGACCTTGTGATCCGCCCGCCTCAGCCTCCCAAAGTGCTGGGATTACAGGCGTGAGCCACCGCGCCCGGCCAGGAGTCTCTTGTCCTACTTGCCATCGCTGGACCTGCTCAGGAGTGGCGGGTCTGGCCTACCCTGGTCTCTGGGCACCGCATGCATGTTCTCTGGGGCTGACTGGACTCTGCTTTGCCCTGAAAAGTTCCAATTCACAGTCAATCTTCTTCCCATATGTTGTTTTTTTTCTGTGGCTGCTCTAATAAAGTCCCACAAACCTGGTGGTTGAAAACCACAAAAATGTGTTCTCTCACAGTCCCAGAGTCCAGCAGTCTGACACCAACGTGCGGGCAGTGCCGTGCCTCCTCTGAAACCTCTAGGGGAAGGTCCTTCCTTGCCTTTCCGGCTTTAGCCCTAGATTTACAAACACATCGCTCCACTCTCTGCGTCCAGTGTCACGCGGCATTTTCCTCTTCTTGTAAGGACACCACTCATATTGGATTAGGCCCCACCTAATGACCTCATCTTAATTATATCTGCAAGGACCCTATTTCCAAATAAGGTCGCATTCACAGGGACTGGGGGTTAGGGCTGCAGCATATCTTTTTGGGGGCCACATTTCAACCCGTAAGACTATCCCATTCAGCTCCTGGTCTTCCTCCACTCAGCTGCAGGGGTTGGGGGTCTCTGCGAGACTGTCTTCAGCCTCTCTGCCTGGGGACTGGGGACCCTCAGTCATTTCAGTCTGCTGCAGCCTGGCCACACTGGGTGCAATGTCAGGCCTAAGGTGAGCCTTGCAGACCCCTTAGGATGCATCCTGGGGACACAGGCACCAGCTCCGACGTCCTCGGATCCCCCAAACCTATCTGAATCTTTCCACTGCCCCCAGGCCCCTCACACCTGACCTCCAGCCTCCCTTCCTCTCCTCCTGCCCTGAAAGGACCTTCCACCCCCCGCTGCTGTCTAGCAGGGACTCTCCTTGTGTCACAGTCCCCTTCTTCCCTAGTCAGGGATGCAGATGGTATCCACACGGCTCTTCATGGGACCAAACGCTTCATGGTTTAAGTTTTATGGTAGGGGAGATGCCGGGGAGAGAGAAAATGTACTGAAATTAGCGACAGGGGGAACACTGCAGGAAAGATTTCCAAAATTCAATGCCTGTTGAAATGGTTTTGACGTTGAGCCCTATTTGCCTTGACCTTTTTTGTTTGTTTGTTCTTTTTTTTTTTTTTTTTGCGATAAAGTCTTGCTGTGTCGCCCAGGCTGGAGTGCAGTGGCATGATCTCAGTTAACTGCAACCTCCACCTCCTGGGTTCAAGGAATTCTTCTGCCTCAGTCTCCTGAGTAGCTGGGATTACAGGCATGCACCTCCACGTCATGCTAATGTTTGTATTTTTAGTAGAGACTGGGTTTCACCATGTTGGCCAGGCTGGTCTTGAACTCTTGACCACAGGTGATCTGCCCACCTTGGCCTCCCAAAGTGCTGGGATTACAGGGGTGAGCCGCCACGCCCGGCCTTGCCTTGACCTTTGAAAGGCAAACCCTAGCCTTGTTTCCTCTCCCAGCCCAGTTACCTGCTTAGCCAGCCCAACCATGCTTCCCAGTCAGTCTCCCACCACTCCAGGCCTCTTCTGGCCCCTTGGCACACGTTCTCGTTTTTCTGGAACACTGTTCCCCTGTCCCCTTCCTTGGACAATTCCTCCTCATGCTTTGGGTCCCAGCTTATACAATACTTCATCTGAGAAGCTATCCCCCATGCCCCAGACACATGACCCCCACTATGGGCTGCCTGACACCCACCGCACTTGTGGCTGTGTGTTTTACATTGGTGACCCTCAGTGGACCACAAACTCCATGAGGGTAGGGGCCGTGTCTATTTTATTCACCTCTGCTGTTCCCACTACTGGCACTTGGTAGTGACATAGGGTGGCACTGAACTCTGGAGGCAGACCTTGGACACTGGACCAAATTGAGGACTAGCTAAAACAAGCCTGGGGTAGAAGCACCTCTTCATAAGGCTTGCCCACCAGGGTGCCATGCTAGTTTACCATTGGCATGGCAACACCCGGAAGTGACTGTCCTTTCCGTGGCAACAGCCCAATGATCCGGAAGTTACCACCCTTTCCCTAGAAATTTCTGCATGAACTGTCCCTTAATTTGCATATAATTAAAAGTGGGTATCCATATGAGTGCAGAATTGGCTCTGAGCGGCCACTCTGGGCACACAGCCCGGCAGGGAGCCCTGCTCTGCAGGGAGCAGTTCCTCTGCTGGGCTAGGCATGGCCGCTTTAATACAAGCTGGCGTCTAACACCACGAGTTCACCCTTACATTCTTTCCTGGGTGAAGCCGAGAACCCTCCTGGGTTAAGCCCCAGCTTGGGGGCTCACCTGCCCTGCATCAGTAGGAACCCACCAAGTGTGGGAAGAAGGAATGGAAAGCAGTGGAAGTGATGCCGTCATTCTGTATGATGCTGACTCCGTGGAAGTGCCAGCATGCAGCTGTTGTCGACCTACAAACATGGCAACTACTTATGACCAAAGCCCTCCTCAAGCCCCCACTTTTTGTAGACCCCATCAGCTCGTCTGCTGGGGAGGGGAGGCTGCAGATGGTCTGTCATTTACTGGGAATCTCCTTTCTCCTCTCGAGTTGACAACTGACCCTCTCAGGCTCAGCCAGTTCTACCTCGGGGGAGAGCGTGAGTGTGCGATGAAGTAGCTCCCGTGGTTTAGCGAGCTGCTCTCCACACCCTCCCTCCACACCCTGGTGGGTTTGCTTCATGCATCTTGTCTTAGAGCAGCTTGGAGACTGACCACTATTTGAGCTGGTGTAGAGCAGCAGTTAAGATCAATGGATTTGGTGTCAAACAGCCACCAGCATGGGGCCTGGCACACAGTAGGTGTTCAATAAATGCTTATGGAATTGTGAAAAACACATTGGGATTTGTGTCACAGCTCTGCTACTTATTGGCTTTGGGATCTTGGGCAAGTGACACATGCTCTCGGAGCTCAGCTCCTCCCATGGCATCCAGGGGCCCCAAGGCCAGCCTCACCCAGATACCTTCCCAGCCTCATCTCTGACTGCACTCCTGTGCTTCAGCCAAACACATCACTTGCTGTTTCTGTTCCAAGCTCACCCGTCTTCCAGACTCCTTGCTCCTTTCAAGCCGGCCCTTGCACCTGGACCGATTTTTACCAAATGAGGTGATGTGTGTCAAAGCACATTGGCGATGGATGGCTACTATCAAAAAAACAGAAAATAGCAAGTGTTGATGAGGATGTGGAGAAATTGGAACTCTCGGGCATTGCTGGTGGGAATGAAAATGGTGCAGCCGCCGTGGAAAACAGCATGGCAGTTCCTCAAGAAAAGTAAAAATAGAATTACCATATGATCTAGCATTTCTACTTCTGGGTATGTACTCAGAAGAATTGAAAGCAGGGTTTCAAAGAGAGATTTGTGCACCTATCGTCATAGCAGCGTTATTCACAATAGCCAAAAGGTGGGAGCATCGATGGGTGGATGGATACCCAAAATGTGGTGTAGACACTAAAGGGACTTGGATTCAGCCTTAAAGAGGAAGGAGGTTCTGACACACCTTGCAGTGTGGATGAACCTTGAGGATATTATGCTAGTGAAATAAACCAGCGCCCAAAAGTTAAATGCTGTATGATTCCACTTAACACAAAATACTCAGAGTCATCATAATCACAGAGACAGAGAGCGGAAGGTGGTTGCCAGAGGCTGGAGGGAGCGGGTAACAGGAGTGAGTGTTTACTGGGGACAGAATCTCAAACTATAAAGATGAAAACTTTCTAGAGATGAAGGTGGTGATGCTTACACAACCACGTGCATGTACTATGCCACTGGACTGTACACGTAAAATACTTGCAATGGTAAATTATGTGTTACGTGTATTTTACAAGTGAAAAAAGAAAACTTTGACAATTGCCTGTGCCAGAAGCCATCATGCCCTGGCTTAGCGGGACAGAGGAGCCAGCCCCTGGGAACAGACTCCTACCCTTGAGAAAAGGCTAAGACCCCTGTGATGGGCTCTCCCCCGGCACCCCCTGCCCTCGTCCTCCCCTTATCCTGGCCTTGCCTCTTGGTTCCCTGAATCAATCTCCTCTTCTTTTTTCTTTTCTTTTCTTCTCTTTCTTTTCTTTTCTTTCTTTCTTTCTTTTCTTTCTCCTTTCTTTCTTTCTTTCTTTTTCTTTCTTTCTTTCTCTTTCTTTCTTTCTCTTTCTTTCTTTCTCTCTCTTCCTTCCTTTCTTCCTCTTTCTTTCTTTCTTTTTCTTTCTCTCTCTCTTCCTTCCTTCCCCTTCCTTCCTTCCTTCCTTCCTTCCTTCCTTCCTTCCTTCCTTCCTTCCTTCCTTCCTTCCTTCCTTCCTTTCCTTCCTTCCTTCCTTTCTCTCTTTCTTTCTTTCTCTTTCTTTCTCACTGTCACTCAGGCTGGAATGTAGGGGCACAATCACAGCATACTGCCACCTTGACTTCCCAGGCTCAAGCAATCCTCCCACCTCAGCCTCCTAAGTAGCCGGGACCACAGGCACACGCCACCACGCCCAGCTAATTTTTGTATTTTTTGTGAGGACGAGGTCTCCCTATGTTGCCCAGGCTGGTCTCAAACTCCTGAGCTCAAGCAATCCCCTAGTCTTGGCCTCCCAAAGTGCTGAGATTACAGGTGTGAGCCCCTATATCTGGTCTGAAATCTTCTTCGCCCTTTCCCCCACCCCCATGTCAGCCCCTACCTCAACGGCCACTTCCATGATACACCCTGGGTCCTGGCTTGGTCAGTAACACCCTCCTATCTGCCATTTCCGCCTGAAGCATCCCATCTCGGAGCACTGCCTCTTGTCTTTCCACACATTCCCTCCATGACCTTAACTCTGATCTTTCTTTGCCTCTTGCCATCTGCCCCCAGGGCACATTCCTTGTCCTTCACCTCCCATGTCCTCTGCTTACTCAGGTTCCAGCCTCATTGTCTGCTGCAGATGCCCTCAGTTACCCTGCCCTCCCCCTCCTCCATCCACCTGGCAGAACCCCTGGCCCAGTTGTGTCCTGGATGCTGCTCATTGTGCTCTGACATCCAAGCAGCGGAACCTGTCTGGACAAAGCCACCTGATGGCACAGCCAGCTTTATCTCATGACCTTGACCTCCAGCAAACATTGATGCTGTCCAGCAATCCTCTGTGTTACCCTGGTCAGCCTGCAGCCCCTGTCTCCCAGACCACAACTTCTCTTTCTCCCCAAACCTCCAATACCCCACCCTCCCTCAGCCCTCATTCTCACTCTCAGATGCTAGGCTGCTTTTTTTTTTTTTTTTTTTTGAGGCAGGATCTCGCAATGTTGCTGAGGCTGGAGTACAGTGGTGTGACCATGGTTCACTGCAGCCTCAAACTTCTGGGCTAAAGTGATCCTCCCTCCTCATCCTCCTGAGTGGCTGGGGCTACAGGTACACATCACCACGCCCGGCTAACTTTTTTCCCTTTTCTTTTTTGTAGAGACAGGGTCTCGCTATGTTGCGCAGGCTGGCCTCAAACTTCTGAGCTCAAGAGATCCTCCTGCCTTGGCCTCCCAGAACACTGGGATTACAGGCATGAGCTTCATTGAAAACACAGAGGTAATCAGAGGCATTCCTGGCCCTGCACTCACCAGCCTCCCTGGGTGTCCCCCTGGGCAGCCGCCCCTCCTTTCATGCCCATCAGCTGTCCCTCCTCTCATGCCCATCGGGTCCTTCTCTGCCCGGGCCCCGTGCACCTTGCTTCCTCTCCACCTTCCCCATGAGGGGCTTCCCTCCACATGGCCCCATCTCTCCTGTGTCACCAGCTGTTTCTTGTCCTGGGTCAGCCCCATCAGCCTGCCACAAACATGCAGGAATGCCCCCAGATTGTAAGAAGCCACCGTCTGACCCCACAATCCGCTTTAGCTTCCGCCCTGCTTATCCGATCTCCTTCCAGCACATTCCATTGGAAGGGTGGTCTCTGTGCTGTCTCTCCACTCCTCCCCCAACCCCCACCAGCCCCCCAGGCCCACCAAAGTTGGGGTCCCAGCCCTGCCATTCCACCCAAACAGCTGTTGCCAAGGTCAGCATTGGCCATCACAGTCCGCCACCTGCCAGCAGCCTTGTACGTGGCTGCTCACTCCTTCTATCTGTGAAGCTACCCTTCTCCTGGCCCTGGGACACGGCTTTGCCTCCCCACCCCTCATTTGCTCCTCCCGTCCCGGGTAACCTGCCTGCCGCCCTCTTCCTGGGCGAGCTCTTCCATCCCAGGCGCTGGGTCCCAGGTTCCTTCCCGAAGTCAGGCCCCTCCTCTGACCTCTAGGCCTGCATTCCCAAGGGATGGCTCCTCGATCCTCAAACTTAATGTTTCCCAAACCCCATCTCCCCCACCAAGAAGCTTGAAACCTGCTCCTCCCACAGCAAATGGAAACTGCGTGCTCTGTTTCCTCAGGTCAAAGCTCTTGGAGTGGCCCTCGACCCCCACCTCTCCATTACATCCATGTGATGGGTTGCCTTTTTTTTTTTTTTTTTTGAGACGGGGTCTCACTCTGTCACCCAGGCTGGGGTACAGTGGCGCAATCATAGCTAGATCAGCGATCGTCTGAGCTCTCACTTTGAAACACACCTGAGGCCGGGCGTGGTGGCTCACGCCTGTAATCCTAGCACTTTGGGAGGCCAAGGCGGTGGATCACCTGAGGTCAGTTCGAGACCAGCCTGGCCAATATGGTGAAACCCTGTCTCTACTAGGCCGGGCGCGGTGGCTCACACCTGTAATCCCAGCACTTTGGGAGGCCGAGGTGGGCAGATTACGAGGTCAGGAGATAGAGACCATCCTGGCTAACATGGTGAAACCCCGTCTCTACTAAAAATACAAAAAGTTAGCCGAGTGTGGTGGCGGGCGCCTGTATTCCCAGCTACTCAGGATGCTGAGGCAGGAGAATGGTGTCAACCCGGGAGGCGGAGCTTGCAGTGAGCTGAGATCGCACCACAGCACTCCAGCCTGGGCAACAGAGTGAGACTCCCTCTCAAAGAAAAAAATAATAATAAAAATAAACCCTATTTCTACTAAAAATACAAAAATTAGCTGGGTGTGGAGGTGCACGTTTGTAATTCCAGCTACTCGGGAGGCTGAGGCAGGAGAATCGCTTGAACCCGGGAGGCAGAGCTTGCAGGGAGCCGAGATCACCACCAGTGCACTCCAGCCTGGGCGACAGAACGAGACTCCGTCTCAGAAATAAAACAAAACGAAACAAAAAAACCTCACACATTTGGCCCCTGGCCCCTTTCCAGGGGGCCTGGGACCCAGGGCTAGGCCATCTCTGCTCCCGCATAAGAATGCAGCAGTTCCCCACAGTCTCCCAGCTCCACCCTTCTCCACACAGACGCCAAAAGACCCTTTTAAAATGCAAGTCAAATCCCATCTCTTGCCGACTCAGAACCCCCCAGGGGCTTGCAGAGAGGAAGATGCGAAGTCTGAGCTGCAGCCCACCAGACCTGACTGACCCAGCCTCCTTGTTACATGGCTGACCCCATCATGGGCCCCAGGAGGGCAGGGCTGTGGCTGTTTGGTCGTGGGTGTCTCGGCACCCGGGCCATGCATTGGTACATATTTGATGGATGAATAAGTGACGGATGGGTGACGGCGGCTTCCCTGGGAGGCTCCGCCCTACCTTGGAACCCAGCCCAGGCCAGCCCAGCCTCCGCATTTCCCCGCCTGCCTGGGCCTGCACCTGGCCAACCCCCGCAACAACCTCCGCCAGGTGTGCAGCCTTGAAGACTGTTGGTTCTGGTTGCCAACTCTCCTAGCAGAGAGGGGTGCTCCAGGGACCAAGGGTCTGTGGTACCTGAGCGAATCTCTTCTTGCTGCCCTGATCACCCTCCTGGGTCCCTCTCCTCCATTTCCCCCACCTGGTGGGTGGGGCTGAGGGAGCAGAGACCACGCCCCCAATCCGGCCCCACCCTTCTTCCAGCCAACGAAGCACCAGAAAACCAAGATTTGCACAAAGAGCTGGTGACCTGGGAGCAGGTCCCTCAGGCTCCTTACATCTGCTCTGCAGAAGGGGCAGACCCTTGTCCCATTCTGGGAGTCACGCATAGGTACCGGGATCAAACCCCCAGGTAACGCCCACACAGCCTTACACAAGCCTTGCTTCTCACTTTGGACATCTACATTGCACCACTTGGGGTCATTTGCAGCCAGCGAGGTGACTTGTGTGGGGGCAGGGCTGGATCTAGAACGCCCCCGGTCCCTCCTCTGGGCAAGGGCCCCACATTTCCTTTTCCAGTGATGCTCCCAGAATCTTTCTGGACTCCAGGGGCAGCATGGCCATTCATCTTGGGTTTCAATTTCCCACAAGCCCCTTTGACCTCCCCAGGCGGGGAAGGGGGGCCAGGACTGCGCTGACTGGGCTTGTCGCTGGGGCTTGGGGGCAACTCCTCCAGTGAGAACCTGCCACGTGTCAGGTGCGCCTCTCACCCAGTCCTCACAGCAGACCTGCATCTTCACAAATGAGAAAACAGGCTGGGCGTGGTGGCTCATGCCTGTAATTCCAGTACTTTGGGAGTCCGAGGTGGGCAGATCACCTGAGGTCAGGAGTTCCAGACCAGCCTGGCCAACATGGTGAAACCCCGTCTCTACTAAAAATACAAAAATTAGCTGGGTGTGATGGCGTATACCTGCAGTACCAGCTACTCAGGAGACTGAGGCAGGAGAATCACTTGAACCCGGGAGGTAGAGGTTGCAGTGTGCCAAGATGGTGCCACTGCACTCCAGCCTGGGCGACAGAGGGAGACTCTGTGTTAAAAAATAAATAAATAAAATAAAAGAAAGGTCCCTGGTTAGGGCCACAGGAGGATGTGGCAGGGGCCACGGCCTGGGAGGGGGTGGTGGCTGGGTGGTGACAGGATGGAGGGATACGTCTGTCCTATAAGAGTTGGCAGACAAGCGCTTGTTCCAGGAGCTGAAATGAAACAGAACTGTGTATGTATCTTCTTATCTATAGACTAAATTACACTAACTCATAGAAATTCTGTTTTAAGTTTCTTTACTTAAAAGTATCTTATATGTTTAACACTTGCCAATACACGTATGTACGTGATATTCAGTAATGATCATTGCAAACTGGGCACGGTGGCTCATGCCCATAATCCCAGCACTTTGGGAGGCTGAGATGCGAGGATCACTTGAACCCAGGAGGTTGAGGCTGCCGTGAGCTGTGACGGTCCCACTGCCCTTCAGCCTGGGTGACAGAGCAAGATCCTGTCTGTAAATAATAATGATAGTAATAACTACGACCACCTACACAAATTTCATCTATACATCCCAGGTACTGTGCATTCTCCATACAAATATATGAAAATTCACAGAAAACCTGTGCTTGATCAGTGCTATTATCAGGCCTCTTTGGCAGATGTAGAAACAGGCTTACAGAAGGGAAGTCACTTGCTGAAAGCCACACGGCTGGCACGGCGTGGCACTGAAACTTGCACCCAGATCTGGGCAGCATTAACACCCCCGCCCCACCCGCGGCCCTCTCCTGTCTCCGTGTTAGCGTGGAGCCTTGAGATGTTTTAGGAGCCAGCTTTCTGATTTCCATCGTGTTTGTGGTGATTGCCCTGATCTTTCAGGCCTTCTGCCCTAGAGAGCCCCTTGGGGAGGGCGCTCCCTGTTTCACCTGCTTGGACATGGCCTTGGAGCTAAGACCGAGAGGAGTCAAAGTGGGATTCCTTGGGTGCCCTGAGGGAGTGCGATGGGATGCCTGGGGGCTGCTCCTCCAGCCTCAGACACGCCTGGGGTCTGCCCACAGCCCCTGGCCAGGCCCTGCTTGAACCACTGCTCTAGGCTGCAAAGGGCTGGCTCTCATCTCCTAATTCATCCTGCCAGTTGGAGCCAAGGTGGACTCTCCCCATGGACTGAGACGAGTGCCCCTGGCCCAGCTGGACCTGGTGGTGGCTATGAGCCCCCTTGTGTCACCTTCTCCTCACCCAGGGCTCATCACAAGCTGCAGGGGGGTGCTCTTGGGTCTCCTGGAGCGTGGCCTGAGTCCCCTGGGGCTTCTGAAAGCATCGAGGCTGCTCTGCTGACCCTGGAAGGCAACCAGGGAAACTGTGAGGCCAGGGTAAGAGATGGACCTCAAGAGCGGGTCACGGCCCAGCCGGGGCCTGCCTGGACAGAGGCTTCACTGTCTCCACTGCACGCAGGGAAGCCTGAGACCAAGTGACAGATTTGCCAGCTGTGACATACGCCACCAGCCTGCGTGTCTGTGCCCCCGACACAGCCAGCCAGCGCAGAGCGGGGCCTGCCCGGGCCCCGTGTTGTGGGGATGTGACGGAGCTGCCAGTCCTGGTGCAGGTGAGACGTCGCCGCCATCCTAGCTGGTCTCCGCCCGGAAGACAATTTGGGGACCCCCTGTCACGCTCAGGCGTTCCCTCCCCCTTGTTCTGCCTGACTGCCCATTTTAATTCACACATCCCTTTCTAAGACTTATAATTGCAATTCTCATAAAGGAAAGTACTGGCACAGGGGATGATCGTGATCCAACTCTCCAGCTTCACTTAGAAATCGAGAGGGTGGTCAGTGGGCTCCTGCTTACGAGAAGTCCCGGACGGCAGAACAGCACTACAGACATCATGGTCCTCAGTGGGACAGTGTCCTGCCCCAGAGAGGCCACCAAGCGCTGGCGGAGGGGACATGGAAGGCAGGTGGGGTTGACTGAGATGTGCCAGGTTGGGAGGGAATCCCAGGGCAGGGGGCCCTGGAGAAAGCATGGCACATTTGTGGAGAGTGGACGGGCCATGCCGGGAGCGGAGGGCCAAGGGCTGTGGTCAGCCCACTCCAGCAGGAGGACATGAGCCAGGCCTGTCCAGAGGGCTTCTACATCCTGTTCTGGAATAAGGACCAGGGAGGTACCTGTTTCATGCCCAGGAGATCATGATAGCGCCCTATCAGTGTTAAATGCCATCTGGTCCTTGCCTCGAAAGGAGCCCTGTCCCCTGGTTCACTGGCTTGGGGGTGTCCCCCAGATCAGGGTCTCCCCAGGATGGGGTGGGCACCCCCGGTGACCTAGGAGACAGTGACGTCAGGGATCACACAACCTCATACCACACAAAGGTGATTCCCCTCTCTGTCTCAGCCTTCTGGTCCCCTGGAGGGGAAGCTTGCAACTTCCCAACCCTTTTCTATCAAAGTGCCGGGTTGGCAGGCAACAATAGCCAGCTAGAATTTCCTAACATTGCTTATTTTAATTGTAATTTATTTTTACTTTTACCTTCTATTTATGGCCCATGATCTGAGTTTTTTTTTTTTTTTTTTCCACCTAGCAGTCGTCACATAAAGTTCCCTTACGGATGCATTTACCTAAGTAACGGCAGTGAATGCGTTTAAAGAAAAATGGAAAGCAAATAACAGAATAAAGTACCACTGGAAAGGCCAGGTCAAGAGGAGGGGGTGGACAGAACTGTGGGTGGCACTGGCTTTTCGTAACTCAGGAATCAGGAAGTGCAGTTGACACTTGTTTTGTTATGTTTGTTCCGATGGAAAAGGAAGCTGTGGGTGGGGACACATCTGGTGGGAGGGATTTGGGTCCTGCCAGCTCGTCCCTGCAACCCCCCACTCCCGTCCCCTCAAACCTGTTCATGGCTTGCAGCCCTGTGATACCTTGCCACATTCTGTGACAGAATCCGAGATCCAGGTAGAAGGGGGGAAGTACATGGTGGCTGTTGGGGCAGCTTTCTGTAAAATGCTGCCTGGAGAAGCACGTGATTCCAGACCTTCCTCTCTGCAATAAAAGTGAGGTTGACACCTACAGATATGATTGTAACAGGAATTTTAGCTCAGGTGAGTGCAAGCCTCCTCTCCTGGAGCTCTGGCTCATCCCGCCCTACGCTCCCCAGTCCAAGGCTCTCCGGGTGCTTGGACAGTCTCCCTTGTAGGGGGGTGGGATTGGAGCAGCTGCTCCCGACTGCTGGTCCGTTCCAACCTAGGAGGGCGTAGGTGCGGAGCAGTGATTGGCAGGCCAAGCTCCCTCCCTCTAGTTGTAGGCCTGGGACATGGCCAGCTGTTGCGGTCATCTCGGCCTCCTGGCCCACTGAGCAGCACACACAGAAGCTGGGCCCACTCCTGCCCTCCCCACAAAGGGTCACGGGAGCCACCGCCTGACTTTGAAGCCCACTAACTTGTGGCTGACAAGAGAAAAGGTATTTGGAATTAAGTGAACGGTGGGAGGCCAGGGCAAGCTAGGCCTTGAGATCACAGAGCTGCAGGCACCTTGATTGCAGCTGCCACTGGCCCCAGTCCCTTACTTTCTAGGGCTCTGCAGTGGGCAGAGCAGGGACTACTATTATTATTTCGTAACACTTCATCCTGGCTTATCTCTAGCCCCTCAAATGGTGTCCACACAGGGTTAAACTGCCAAGGCGCCCCTGGCTTGTGGTGACTCTGGGGAGGCAGTGGTGCCCGTCACTGGCGCTAGGGAATCTTCTCTGACTTCCCTTTTCGTCCATCTCCTCCCCAGGGCCCGGCTTTGCCGCGCTCTTCATTTTCCTCCCCCCTGTTCTGGACTTGTGGGTGCCCCCAGAGCAAATTCTTGGGGATCCATGCCCAGCAGGTCTAGGGGGCGCTCAGGGGCTTGCATTTTTGTCAGGCTCCCTGGTGGTCTGGTGTGGGTACTCTGGGGACCACATTTGGAAAACCCAGGCCCCCCAGTTGTTGACTAGCAGACGAGGGGCTGTACTTAGGGACCACTGTCCAGCGTTTAATGCAGAGTGACTGGAGAAATGGGAGGACCAGACCCTGTGACGGGAGTGGGGGTGGGGGGCACAAGAGAGGCTGCCACCCTCTAGAATCTCCTGGTTCACACCAGCGCCTGCGAGAGGCCCCTGGGACCTTGTGAAAGCACAGGTGACTGGTTGCACCCCAGGGGTTCAGATTCCCAGGACTGGCCAGGTCAGAGAATCCGAATTTCTGACAAGTTCCTGGGCAAGGTCAATGCGGCCGGCAAGGAGGACCACACTTTGAGAACCACAGGTGGACACCGGCAGCTGCAGACTCAGCTAGGATCAGGGCAGAGGCCACGCCCTCCCCATTCCTCCAGAGATGCCTTAGCCCTTGGAGGAATGGGCAGGACCTAAACAGGAACAGCATGATGATGTCGATGTGGCATCTGCGTGGGAGCACTGCTACTTGTCCACGCTGAGTGCAGCTTCCAGGACCACCCGCAACACACACAGCCCTGCAAGGCGGGAGCTCATGTGCCCGTCATTTCACAGGCAAGAAAGCTGAGGCTCAGAGGGGGCAAGTGACCTGCATAAGGCCACACAGCCAGCGAGTCAGGGAACAGGCGGCCAAACCCAGACCTGCCCAGTTTCATGTTCACACCGTGAGGGGTCCAGCGGCTATGGTGTCGCTTCTGGTTACCTAGTCCCCATCATTTAGAGAGGAAGGACGTGGAGAAATAGGAGTGTGTGTGGCAGGAAGAGACTGGGGGAGAGAAAGGGGCCCAGGAATCGGGTGTGAGTGTGGCACTGAAAGGAGCAGCAACCCAAAGTCACGCGGTGGTCATGCTCAAGGTCATGCTCAAGGTCATGCTTAAGGTCATGGGTTCACCCCAGGGATCCCGCCCTCACTGGAGCTGAAGCAGGCCCCTCCCTGAGGCTTTAGGGGTCTCCTTTGGCCAGGTGATCCCCTCCCCGTCACCACCCCAGGGCACACAATGACATCTGATATTCCACTAAACAGGACACTTCAGGGTGGAGGTGGGGCAGGAGGGTGGTGGGAGGTCACAGTACTCAGCCTTTGCTCCCATGGGCCCAGCACCCCTGGGTGGACCTAGACAGGCTCTGGGCACCCAGGTCTCAGGCTTGACCTCAGAGCAGAGCTTTGGGCACCTCTTCCTCCACATCCACACCTGCTGTGTGCACACCCGCCCCAGGTTCTGGGTCTGGCAGCATTCTTGGGCTGACTGTGGAGAGGCTTTGCTGGGCTTGGCAGGTGGGCAGCAGAACAGGTAACTGCAGAGAAGAGGGCAGGGGGTGGTCTGAGGGCAGGGGGTGGCCGGAGCAATTCGGGAAGAGCACTGGCACATGAGTCTCCTTTGGGGGGGGCTCAGCTTCTCTTTCTGTAAAGGGAAGGGAAGAAGCCGAGTATCCTGAGGGACACTGGTGGTCTGATGGGGTGGGGATGTGGTGGGAAGGGGCCTGGCCTGCCCCGGTCTCCAGCCTGTGTCCCAAACCCACCTCCCCTTGGAAGTGGTCCCGGGAATCGCCAGCACCTGGTTCTGGCTGGGCTGAGAGAGGCTGTGTCTCCTGCACCTGGAGTTGCAGGGCCAGCCGCGGTCTGAGCACTTGGACCCCTTGAAGCACAGAGGCTGATGCATGGCAAGTGCTCATGAAACGTCACCTGTGTGTGATTATTAGTCATAAAATGTCTTAGAAGCTGGAGGGACTGAGAAGGGCCTTCTAAGCATGACAGTTGTCTGTCTAGGTTGGGGTCCTTTTCATCAGGAGGGACCTGGGAGCCAGGTGCCCTCTGCTCACAGCTGGTAATGCAAGGGGCTTTGTATTTTCTCTTCCTTTCCAGGCACTGAGGCCTCTCCACAACCCCCTATGCATTTATCTTACAGGATGTGCCTCTGTGATCACCTGCAACCTCCATGTGAAAGCATCAGCCAGGGGTTCAAGAACTTCCCTCTGGAGCCTCACACTCCCAGCGTGGCACCTGGCAGGGAACAGATTCTCTCCAAACCTTTGTCAATGAATTAAGGACGACGTCACTAGAATCCATCCCTCTTTTATTTTTTATTTTTATTTTTTGAGACAGAGTCTCGCTCTGTCGCCGAGGCTGGAGTGCAGTGGCACAATCGCAGCTCACTGCAAGCTCTGCCTCCCCGGTTCAAGTGATTCTCCTGCCTCAGCCTCCCGAGTAGCTGGGACTACAGGCACCCATCACCACACCTGGCTAATTTTTATGTGTGATTTAGTACAGACAGGGTTTCAGCATGTTGGCCAGACTGCTCTTGAACTCCTGACCTCAGGTGATCCGCCTGCCTCGGCCTCCCAAAGCGTTGGGATTACAGGCGTGAGCCACCACTCCTAGCCCCATCCCCATTTTATAGACAAGGATACCAAGGCTCAGAAAGGGGAAGCTACTTGCCAAGGACACACAGGAGACCAGTGGGCAGGACCTCTGGTTTGTCCGGGAGGCCACTGGGCCTCTTCCCAGAGTCTTCAGCCTCTGCTTGGTGTTCCAAGATTTTACACCCGCCGTGGGCCCAGTGGGCTGAGAGGACACGGGCTGGGGTGTCGGAAGCTGCAGAGCTGATCCCTCCTGCTTGGCTGGAGGCTTGCAGACCCGGCAGGCAGGCTCGGGAGGCAGCGGGCGACCTGAAAAAGCACTCACTACCACAGGCTCAAGAGTGACAGCGCCTGTCAGGGACCGGGAGGCAGGGCTTTTCTTTTCTTGCTGTTTTATTGCCTTCAAAGTCTGGACCAAGTGGTTTCCGGATGGAGTCACAGTAACCTCACATCTATTCAAGCAATTCGTTCATTCCTGCATTTAGTAAAATACTCACAAAACAAGGAAGAACATCTTGGCGGTGCCGCTGATCCCCCCATTTGTCTGCAAATTAGAAAAGCGTGATTCCATTGATCTCCTGTTTATCGAGCGCCTACTACATGCTAGGTCGGATGGTCTGGTTCAACCCCCACAACCCCACAGCTGCTGTCTGTTTCGTATCTTGTGTTTTCCACTTGACCGTTTATCGTGTGCATTTTCTCGTGTACCAAAGGCGCTTGTGAGAGATGGTGTCTGGGGAATGGGTATCTCAGGGGTCTACCGCCTGGCTTACCTCTTCCCAAATCAGGGTTCCTCTGCATCACCTCCTCTCTGTCCAGCTCCTCCTTCAGGGCCTAGCTCAATTCTACCTCCTCCACAAAGCCCTCCATTCCCTCCCCTCCTGGCCAGTGTTGTCTCCTGTGCAGCCACTAGCTCTCTGCCTGGCCTCACCCGGGTCTCCTATCCCTCCTCTCTCGTGGAACGATGCCTTTTCTCTTCCTCTATACACATCAGGTCTGAGCTCAAAGTCACCTTGTCAAAGGCCCTCCCAGGACCACCCTGTGTGATTATCCTGTGGATTTGTTCCTGCGTTTGTCCCTGAGCCCATAGAGTCTGCTCGTTTGGTAGAAGGACTCCTGCAGAAGGTGCTGGATAAACACTGGAAGATCTAGCAATAAAAATAAAAGAAAGACTGGGCGTGGTGGCTCAGGCCTGTAATCCCAGAACTTTGGGAGGCCGAGGTGGGCAGATCATCTGAGGTCAGGAGTTCGAGACTAACCTGGCCAACATGGTGAAACCCCGTCTCTATTAAAAATAGAAAAATTAGCCAGGCATGGTGGCATATGCCTGTAATCCCAGCTACTCAGGAGGCTGAGGCAGGAGAATCGCTTGAACCTGGGAGGTGGAGGTTGCAGTGAGCTGAGATCGAGCCACTGCACTCCAGCCTGGGCGACAGAGTGAGACTCTATCTCAAAAATAATAAAATAAAATAAAATAAAGCATACTCTGGCCGGGCGCGGTGGCTCAAGCCTGTAATCCCAGCACTTTGGGAGGCCGAGACGGGCGGATCACGAGGTCAGGAGATCGAGACCATCCTGGCTAACACGGTGAAACCCTGTCTCTACTAAAAAATACAAAAAACTAGCCGGGCGAGGTGGCGGGCGCCTGTAGTCCCAGCTACTCGGGAGGCTGAGGCCGGAGAATGGCGTGAACCCGGGAGGCGGAGCTTGCAGTGAGCTGAGATCCGGCCACTGCACTCCAGCCTGGGTGACAGAGCGAGACTCCGTCTCAAAAAAAAAAAATAAATAAATAAATAAAATAAATAAAAAAAAATAAAGCATACTCAGTTAAATATGAATGTCAGATAAGTACCAAATAACTTGTGAGTATAAATGTATCCCAAATATGGAATGGAATACACATACTAAAAATTTGTTTCTTTTTATCTCAAATTCAAATGACACCCAGCATCTTGAATTTAATCTGGCAACTCCACCACCTCCTACCCTCTTTGCCCCTTGTCAGGCAAGCTCAATAGCTAGGCCGAGAGCTGCTGAGGGTGGGGGCCTTGTCTGTCTAGGCGACTGCTACATGTATGCCTGGCCCTCAGCAGGGAATCTGACATGAAGCACATGCTGGATAAATAAATACCTGTTGCTGGAGCAAGTGATGGGTTCCCAGCCCTCGCTGGAGAATTGAGGGGAATCCACCTCAGCCCAGCCAGGTGGAATCGTCGGGAACAGAGTGCATCTCAATTTCTGCAAAGACCAATGCAAATTAGAAGAAGACTGAGATGCAGGCTGTTTGATCCAAGAGATGCCTTTTAATGATCGTAAAACAGCTGTGACTTACTGAGCAACTTCTGTGTACCTGGCCTCACACTGTTCTCATACACAGCAGCTCCACGGGGAAGGCATTCTCACTGAGATTCAGAGAGGGGCAGACCTGGCCTCGGGTCGCACAACTGGGAACCGGACACTGGGCTCTCTCCAGTCAGCTCCGGTGCTGCTGGCCCCAGCACCACTCCCCCGTGGCATAGACCAGGGCTTCCGAGGTTGCTTTAAACAAGGTGCTTTGAGAACGGTGCACGTACTATGTGGATGCTCGTGTGTGCCCCTGAAGTTTTTGAGCAAGCCACTCTCTCATCAATCTTGGTTATGCAGTTCATTTATTCAGTAAAGCCCAGGTTCCCATTCACATTTGGTGCACAGGAGAACCCCCCTGCTCAGGAATTCTGAATTAAGGAGGCTTTGAATGAATGAGGCGCTACTGAACTTAAACTCCAGATGGGGCAGGGAGGGGCCGGGTACTGGTGAGCAGCACGGGCTGGGCAGGTAGATGGGGCAGGGGTTCGAATCCAGCCCCTACCGTTTCTCAGCTCTGTGACTTTGGAAAAAATCACTTTCTCCGGCCCTCAATTTCGCCATCTCTAAAGAGGGGGCTAAATGAATTCAGACACCCCAAGGCCCCACGTAGTGCTAACGACTGAGACGCGCTGATGTTGAAGGTGACTGGGAACAGGGTGGGGTCCCATTTTCCCTGGGGTAACCTGGCCCTGTATCCGAGGTGCCCGTGGCATCTCTGCCAGCTGCCCTGGTTTCTGACTCGCCCCAGGGAGCTGCTGTACAGGGGAAACTACCCTTCTGGCCTGGGGCACAATGGCCAAGGTCAGCCAAAGGCTGGGCCTCTTGAGACCTGCCTTCCAGGCTGCAGGCCTGCTGTCGGGGCTGCTGTGTGTGTGTGTGTGTGTGTGTGTGTGTGTGTGTGTGTGAGATGAGGAGGTATGGGCTGCGCTCTGCACAAAGGTGGGGGTGGGGTGGGCTCACATATTTTAAGTTCATCACCTGGCTGGGGAAATGGCTGCCCTTGCTCCAGAAAGGTGGCTCTGTTCCCAAATTGTCATTGCTGTCCCGCACATGTGCTTGGAATAACATTGTAACTCCCCCAGGCTCCAAAGGCCCCATAAACTGGCTCCTACCCGAGGCGCTGGCTTCTGCCTTACCCCAGCCCTGGGGTCACCCGCAAACACCCCAAGCCCTTTCCCCCCTTGCAGGCCTTGGCCTGGGCTGAGCTGGCCAACAGAACTCCCTCTCCCCTCCGCAGCATCCCTCTCTTGCTCTGCCTTCTCCAGGAGGCCTTTGTGAACATTCTGTGGACACAGGCTCTCCCATGAGTCTCTCGCTCGTGTTTGCTCCCCACCCGTCCCCGAGCCAGGGTAGAGGCTCCTGCACGCTGAGTCCTTATCTGTGTTGCGCCAACCCCAGTGCCTAGGCAGGGCTTGGGCCCCAAGGCCCCTCCGGATCTGTTGAAAGAAGAGGTCAGAGGACTTCATCATCTAAACCCCATTTGCGTTGAGAGAGCCATTCTTACTGCCACACATCCATGCATTCATCTGTTCATTCAACAGAAAGCACCAGGCCCTGGGCGATTCAGGATTGAAAGAGACACTGGCCCCTGCCCTTGTGAATCCCTTTCTAGCCAGGTGTGTGTGTGGGGCTGGGGAGTGAGGCCAGCGCTGAGCAGGTGAGACCTAAAAACCAAACACCACCTGGCGAGTCCTCTGTTTTCTCCCACACAGTCCCCCTTTTTGGATGTTAAGAGATTAATATATGCAAATACCCTTTTCCTATGGTGGTTTTAGCCTTGCACTCTGTGGATTAAGTTACTTGATTTAAATACATCTTCCCCCCACCAACATATACATGTATAAATCCTAAACACTAAATAAAATCCCCTCATTTCCCGTGTGCTGTGGAGCTTCTAATCCCAAGTCCTGTGGGCATTTCAGCAGTTAAGATGGTTCATGGGGGTTGTGGAGATTTTATTTGGAATATCAAATACCTGTCCCTTAATGGAGTTTGCTAATACCAGCCAGAGGGGGCCAAGGGAGAAGCTGGAGCTGGAGAGGTGGTGGGAGGAGCTTCTGGAAGGAAAGAGGCCTGTTAGCAAGTGAGGAAGGGTTTGGACCCGATGAGGGTGGTTGCATAGCCAGACTGGAGGGGACACCTGGGTTTGGACGCATGGGAGGGCTGGGCAGGACAGTGGATTCATTAGAAAACAATCAAGGAGACTGGGTGTGGTGGCTCACACCTGTAATCCCAGCACTTTGGGAGGCTGAGGCAGGAGGATCGCTTCAGCCCTGGAGTTTATGAGACCAGCCTGGGCTACACGGTGAAAGCTTGTCTCTAGGACAAGTAAAAATGCAAAAATGAGCTGGGTATGGTGGTGTGCACCTGTGGCCCCAGCTACTCGGGAGGCTGAGGCATGAGGATTGCCTGAGCCTGGTAGGTAAAGGCTGCAGTGAGCTGTGATTGCACCACTCCACTCCAGCCTGGGAGACAGCATGAGACTCTGTCTGAAAAAAAAAAGAGAGAAAGGGAGAAAGGGAGAGAGGAAGGAAGGAAGGAAGGAAGGAGAAAGAAGAAAGGAAGGAAAGAAAAGAAAGAAAGAGAGAGAGAGAAAGAGAGAGAGAAAGAGAGAGAGAAAGAGAGAAAGAAAGAAAACTATCAAGGAGTGTTTGGGGACAAATGTGAATCCCGCCAAACTCGGACCTCAGCCTCCCGGCCAAGCAGGAGGGCTCTGGAACCCGAGGATCACCTGGCAGGTCACCTGCACTTCTGCAGTTGAGGGACAGAGCCCAGGGCTGGCCTTTGAGTGCCTGACTAGCAGGTGCATGGTGGAGATTCACCCACCGCTCCCCTGAAATTGGATGGCCCAGGAATGCGCCCATGCTGTGCCTGGCACCCTCCGGACCTTCCCTTTCTTCCCCCAGGAAGAGCACCCCTCCTTGGAGTGTTGGCACAGAGGCCACCTTTTGTGTAAGTGTACCTGGAGCAAACCCAGCCCCGCACCACACTCCCACCCCTTACTGGCCCCCCCGCCTTGTTCCGTGGCACTAGACTCCCGCAAGCAAACGTGATGATTTACTTTCTGTGCTCTGTCCTGCTTCCTGTCTTCTCCCCCACCTACTCCCATCCAGACCCGTCACCTGAGTGTCAGCTCCTTGAGGCCAGGGTCTGGTTCTGCTCTGTTCACTGATGCCTCCCCAGCGCCTGGTCCAGGCGCGGCACGCGGTGGACACTCAGGAAATAATTTTGTTGACTGCACAAACTCCACACATATTGCCCGAATCCCTCCCCACCCCTAGCCAGGGTCTGGCCGGGAGCTGGCACACACAGGGAATTACGGTCTGCAGAACCAGTAAACCACCAAAGACCCAAGACAATCTGGCAAGTCCTTATTGCATACTTGTCAAACTGGGTCCTGGATTCCAGGGCCTGTGGAAAGGAGGAAGACGCAGCCTGGTGGAAGGGGGGCCCCCAGCACCTACACTCTGCCCTTCCTGCCTCACCCCTGCTTCACCAAAGGCCTCCCCCGGGAGGTGGCGCCGGAACAGAGGTGCAAGTGAAATTAGGGAGCTGGTCTTGAGAAGATCTGGGACACAGCTTCCTTTGGTATCGTATTTAATTAAAGTGCCGGACCCCTGGGCTTGCTGTTGGCTTGTGTGTCTCTTTCCATCCATTTACTCTCTATCTGTGACTTTGTATGTAAGTGTGATGGCTCACGCCTGTAATCCCAGCACTTTGGGAGGCCGAGGCAGGCAGACCACCTGAGGTCAGGAGTTTGAGACCAGCCTGGGCAACATGGCGAGACCCTGTCTCTACGAAAAAATAGCTGGGTATTGAGAGGTGACAACATGCTAGCAGCCCTCACTCTCGGTGCCTCCTCGGCATTGGCGTCCACTCTGGCGGCACTTGAGGAGCCCTTCAGCCTGCCATGGTACTATGGGAGACCCTCTCTGGGCTGGCCGAAGCCGGAGCCGGCTCCCTTTGCTTGCAGGGAGGTGTGGAGGGAGAGGGGCAGGCGGGAACCGGGGCTGCGCGTGGCTCTCTCGCGCCAGCGTGAGTTCCGGGTGAGCGTGGGCTCCTCGGGCCCACGCACTCGACCCTGGGCAGTGAGGGGCTTAGCACGCGGGCCAGCAGCTGCAGAAGGTGCGCTGGGTCCCCCAGGCCTCAGCTGCCTCCACACGGGGCAGGGCTCAGGACCTGCAGCCCGCTGTGTCCGAGCCGCCCCTCAGCGGTGGGCTCCTGCGCCTCCCAACCACTCCCCGGTTCCGTGGCGCCCGGTCCCATCGACTGCCCAAGGACTGAGGAGTGCAGGCGTGGCTCGGGAGTGGCGGGCAGCTCTGCCTGCAGCCCCAGTGCAGGATCCATAACATGAAGCCAGCTGGGCTCCCGGGTCTGATGGGAACTTGGAGAACCTTTATGTCTAGCGAAGGAATTGTAGATACACCAATGGGCACTCTGCCTCTAACTCAAGATTTGTAAATACACCAATCAGTACTCGGTATCTAGCTAACCTTGTGGGGACTTGGAGGATTTTTCTGTCTGGCACTCTGTGTCTAGCTAAAGGATTGTAAACGCACCAATCAGCACTCTGTGTCTAGCTCAGGGTTTGTAAATACACCAATCAGTACTCTGTGTCTAGCTCAAGGTTTGTAAATACACCAATCACTACTCTGTATCTAGCTAACCTAGTGGGGACTTAGAGAACTTTTCTGTCTAGCACTCTGTATCTAGCTGAAGGATTGTAAACGCACCAATCAGCACTTTGTGTCTAGCTCAGGGATTGTAAACGCACCAATCAGCACTCTGTCAAAATGGACCAATCAGCTCTCTGTAAAATGAACCAATCAGCAGGATATGGGTGGGGCTGGATAAGGGAATAAAAGTAGGCTGGGTGCGCTAGCTAGTGACAACCTGCTCTGGTGTGTTTCTGTAGAATGCAAGCTTTGCTCTTTTGTTGTTTATTATAAATCTTGTTGATGTTCACTCTTTGGCTCCACGCTTTCTTTAAGAGCTTTTACACCACGGAGGTCTGCAGCTTTCCTCATAAAGCCAGCGAGACCACAAACTCACCAGCAGGAAGAAATTCTGAGCATGTCCCAACATGAGAAGGAACAAACGCCGGACACACCATCTTTATATCTAAGAACTGTTAACACTCGCCGCGAGGGTGTGTGACTTCATTATTGAATTCAGTGAGACCAAGAATGCACCAGTTCTGGACACAGTATGGTGGTACCAGTGTGCTTATGGTCCCAGCCTGGGCAACATAGTGAGATAACATCTCTTTAACATTTAAATACAGAGGAAGGAAAAAACTACTTAAATACTTCTATATCTAGCTACAATAATCTTTAAGAATATGTGTAAAGTAGGCTAGGTGCGGTGGCTCATGCCTGTAACCCCATTGCTTTGGGAGGTTGAGGATCACTTGAGGTCAGGAGTGTGAGACCACAGTGGTTAACAGGGTGAAACACCGTATACTAAAAACACAAAAATTGGGTGTAGTGGCACGCACATGTAAACCCAGCTACTCGGGAGGCTGAGGAGGGAGGATTGCTTGAAGCTGGGAGGTCGAGGGTGTAGTGCGCTGAATGCCCCACTGCCTGGGTGACACGGTGAGACCTTGTCTTGAATAAAGTGCAAGTCTGCATTTGGTTTCTCTGTACTTCCTTTCCTACGCTCTTTGCATTATTTAACGTTTGCTCAAATGATCACAAGACACACTCCTAACCTTCCATAGTTAACTTAGAGTTTACATGGGGCCACTGGATCAAATGTGGGAGGCTGCAGCAGCACGGGCCCATCGACTGCTGCCTTGTGCCCTTCACACCACCGTTGTTGTGTGTATGTAATTCCTGCTTTAGATAATGCTATATATGTTACAGAAATTAAGAGGAAAAAATGACATTTTCTTTTTACCAGATATTTGTCTTTTTTTTTTTTTTTTTGCAACAGAGTCTTGCTCTGTTGTTCAGGTGAGAGTCCAGTGGTGCAATCTCGGCTCACTGCAACCTCCGTCTACCGGGTTCAAGCAATTCTCCTACTTCAGCCTTTTGAGTGGCTGGGATTATAAGGTGCCCGCCGCCACTCCTGGGTAATTTTTTGTATTTTTAATAGAGACAGGGTTTCATTATGTTGGCCAGGCTGGTCTTGAACTCGTGACCCCAGGTGATCTGCTGCCTCAGCCTCCCAAAGAGCTGGGATTATAGGCGTGAGCCACCACACCTGGCCGCCTTTGCATTTATTCTTAAAGGATATTTTTGCTGGATATATAATTATTGGATTGAAGTATTTTTTTCTTCCTCTTTATAGTATTTAATTTTTTTTTTTTTTTTTTTTTTTTTTTTTGAGGCGGAGTCTCGCTCTGTCGCCCAGGCTGGAGTGCAGTGGCGCGATCTCGGCTCACTGCAAGCTCCGCCTCCCGGGTTCCCGCCATTCTCCTGCCTCAGCCTCCCGAGTAGCTGGGACTACAGGCGCCGCCACCACGCCCGGCTAATTTTTTTGTATTTTTAGTGGAGACGGCGTTTCATTGTGTTAGCCAGGATGGTCTCGATCTCCTGACCTCGTGATCCGCCCGTCTCGGCCTCCCAAAGTGCTGGGATTACAGGCTTGAGCCACCGCGCCCGGCCGTATTTAATTTTTTAAAGAGGTGGCATCTCACTATGTTGCCCAGGCTGGTCTGAAACTCCCCATCTAAAGTGATCCTCCTGCCTCAGCCTCCCAAAGTGCTGGGATTACAGGTATGAACCACCATGTCCAGCCTCTTTTTTTTTTTTTTGAGATGGAGTCTCGCTCTGTTGCCCAGGTTGGAATGCAGTGGCTCAATCTCAGTTCACTGCAAGCTCCGCCTCCCAAGTTCATGCCGTTCTCCTGCCTCTGCCTCCTGAGTAACTAGGACTACAGGTGCCCACCACCATGCCAGGCTAATTTTTGTATTTTTAGCAGAGACGGGACACCTTGTTAGCCAGGATGGTCTTGATCTCCTGACCTCGTGATCCACCCGCCTGGGCTTCCCAAAGTGCTGAGATTACAGGCGTGAGTCACGGTGCCCGGCCTAGACTCTTCTTTAAAAAAAAAAAAAAAATTCTTGGCCGGGCGTGGTGGTGCACGCCTGTAATGCCAGCTACTTGGGAGGCTGAGGCAGGAGAATCGCTTGAACCCGGGAGGTGGAGGTTGCAGTAAGTCGAGATTGCGCCACTGCACTCCAGCGTGGGCAACAGAGTGAGACTCCCTGTCAAAAACAACAACAAAAACCTCTTATTTTGAAATAATTATAGATTTAGAGAAAGTTCCAAAAACCGTACAGGGAGCTCTGGGCAACCTCAGCTAGTCTCCCCCGGTGGTATATCTTACATAACAGTATAATATCAAAACCAGGAAATTGACATTGGTACAATGTGTATATAATTGCATGCTGTTTTCTCACCCATATAGAGTTGTGTAGCTACTGTGGCAATCAAGGTGCAAAACTACCCCATCACCACAAAGACCTCCCCAATTGCCCCTCTGTAGCCACACCTGCCCCCTGCCCCCTACCCGATCTGTGGCCTAGCATCCACTCATCTGTTCCCTATGATTTTGTCTTTTCCAGGAAGATATGTAAATGAAAACACACAGTGTGTGATATTTTCAGAATGGCTTTTTTCTTTTTTTTTCTTGAGACAGTCTCACTCTGTCTCCCAGGCTGGAGTGCAGCAGCATGATCACGGCTTACTGCAGGCTCCAACTTCTCTGACTCAAGCAGTCCTCCTGCCACAGCCTCCTGAGTAGTTGGGACTACAGGCTTGCACCACCATGCCCAGCTAATATTTTTTCTTTCCTTCTTTTCTTAAATCCAAATACTTCTGAATACTTTTTAAAATTTTTTAGAGACAGGGTCTCGCTATGTTGCCCACGCTGGTCTCAAATTTCTGGACTCAAGCCATCCCCCTGCCTCAGCCTCCCAAAGTGTTGGGATTACAGGCATGAGCCACCACGCCCAGCCAGACTAGCTTTTTTACTCAGGGTAATGCCATTGAGATCTATTCAAGTTGCTGTGTGTGCTCCTTTTTTTTTTTTTTTTAATTTCTTGAGATGGAGTCTCGCTCTGTTGCCCAGGCTGGAGAGCAGTGGCATGATCTTGGCTCACTGCAACCTCCACCTCCTCGGTTCAAGTGATTCTCTTGCCTCAGCCTCCCAAACAACTGGGACTATAGGTGTGTGCCACCCCGCCAAGCTAATTTTTTGTGTGTGTTTTTAGTAGAGATGGGGTTTCACCGTGTTAGCCAGGATGGTCTCGATTTCCTGACCTCGTGATCTACCTGCTTAGGCCTCCCAAGTGTGTTCCTTTTTATTGCTAAGTAACATTCCATGGTTTGTTTAACCATTTACCTACTGCATTTACCAAAGGGCATTTTGGTTGTCTTCCAGTTTTTTGGCTCTAACACATGTGGATGTAACTTTTCTTTTCTTTGGGGTAAATGCCCAGGAAGAAGATTGTTGGGTTATATGGTAAGTGTATGTTTAGTTTCTTTTTCCTTTTTTTTTTTTTTTGAGATGGAGTCTCGCAATCTTGGCTGACTGCAAGCTCTGCCTCCTGGGTTCATGCCGTTTTCCTGCCTCAGCCTACTGAGTAGCTGGGACTACAGGCACCTGCCACCATGCCTCGCTAATTTTTTTGTATTTTTCAGTAGAGATGGGGTTTCACTGTGTTAGCCAGGATGGTCTCGATCTCCTGACCTTGTGATCTGCCCCACCTCGGCCTCCCAAAGTGCTGGGATTACAGGCATGAGCCACTGGGCCTGGCCAGTGTATGTTTAGTTTTTTTAAAGGCACTACTAAATGATTTTCCAGAGTGACTGTGATGTATTCCATTCCTCACAGCAATGTATGAGTGACTCAGTTTCTCCGTGTCCTCACCAGCATTTGGTGTTATCATTTTTTTTTTTAAATTTTTTTTTAGCGGTTCTATTATAACAGGCATGCGGTGATGTCTCACTGTGGTCTTAACTTTCTTTTCCCTAGTGGCTGGTTGAATATCTTATATGCCTATTTGCCGTCTGTGTAACTTCTTTGATGAAATGTCTCTTCGCACGTTTTGCACATTTTCTAGTTGGATTATTCGTAGTTTTTACTGTGGAGTTTTGAGAAGTCTTTATATAATATAGATACAAGTTCTTTGTTGGGTGATTTGTTAGGTAATTTGCAAATTACCTAATCTGCAGCTTCTCTTTTCACCTCTTATCAGGGTGTTTGGCAGAGCAAAAGTTTTAAATTTTGATGAAGCCCATTTTATCGATTTTTTTCCGATGTGGATTATGCTTTTGTGTTAAACCTGAGGACTCTGCCTAGCCCTTGATACTAACGATTTTCTCCTATGCTTTTTATTCTGAAAATTTTATAATTTTACATTTTGTATTTAAGTCCTCCATCCATCCTGAGTTAACTTTGCATAAGATGTGAGGCTTAGTTCAAGGGTCAATTTTTTTTTTTTCTTTTTTGCCTGTAGCTGTCTGATTGCTCCAGCACCAGCTGTTTGAAGAGGTATTTTCCTCCATTGACTTGCATTCGCACCTTTGTGAAATATCGGTTGGATGTATCTGTGTGGGTCTTTTTCTGGTCTGTTCTGTTCCACTGGTCTAGGTGTCCCGCCACGAATACCCCAAAGTCTCAATTATCGTAGCTACGTAATGTTTTAAAATCAGGTAGAGTGACTCCTCCCACTTTAGTAATATTTTCCAAAATTGTTTTAGGTTTTTTGTTGTTGTTGTTGTTGTTGTTGTTTTTTAAGACAGGGTTTCGCTCTTGTTGCCCAGGCTGGAGTGCAGTGGCATGATCTCGGGTCACTGCAACCTCTTCCTCCCAGGTTCAAGCAATTCTCCTGTCTCAGCCTCCTGAGTAGCTGGGATTACAGGTATGTGCCACCATGCTCAGCTAATTTTTGTATTTTTAGTAGAGAACGGGTTTCACCATGTTGGCCAGGCTGATCTCAAACTCCTGACCTCAAGTGATCCACCCGCCTCAGCCTCTCAAAGTGCTGGGATTACAGGCATGAGCCAGCGTTCTCGGCTGTGGGACTTCTTACTTCTTCGTTTCTGATCTGTGGGCCTTTTATTTCCTTTTCTTGCCTTACTGCTCTGGCTAGAATTTCCAGCATTAAACTTAGATTGTGAGAGTGGACCTCTTTACCTTGCTTCCAATCTTAGGAAGAAGGCTTTCGGCCTTTCACCATTCAATATAGTGTTAATTACAGATTTTTTTGTTGGAGGTGGTAAACGTTCTTCAGGAAGTTCCCCTCAATTCCTGGTTTTCTTAGAATTTTTTCATGAATGGTTATTGAATTTCATTAGATGTTTTCTCTGCGTCAATTAATATGAGCATATGATTTTTCTTCTTTAGCCTGTTATATGGTGGATTATATTGATTGATTTTCAAATATCAAACCATTCTACATCCCTAGAATAAACCCCACTAGGTCACAATGTAGAATTCTTTTTTTTTTTTTTTTAACAGGATATTGTTCTGTTGCCCAGGCTGGAGTGCAGTGGTTTGATCATGGGTCATTGCAGCCTCAACCTCCTGGGCTCAATTGATCCTCCCACCTCAGCCTCCTGAGCTGCTGAGACTACAAGCACATGCCACCACCACACCCAGCTAAGTTTTGTGTTTTTTTGTAGAGACAGAATTTTGCCGTGTTCCTCAAGCTTGCCTCAAACTCCTGGGCTCAAGCGATCCACCCCCTCAGTCTCCCAAAGGGCTGGGTTTATAGGCATGAGCCACAGTACCCTGTCCGAATTCTTTGTATATATTACTGAATTCTATTTGCCAATATTTTGTTAAGGATTTTGGCATCTGTGTTCATTGGGGATGTTGGTTTGTAGTTTTGTCTTTTTTTGAGCTGTTTTTAGTTGTGATACCAGGGTAATATAGCCCTCATAAAATGAGTTGGGAAGTGTCCCCTTCTCTTTTCACAAATTCAATTTCTTTAAAAGTATTCATGTGATTTATTTCATAGTGGGTGAGTGGTAATAGTTTGTACTTTTTGAGGAATTACCCATTTTATCCAAGTTGTCAAATTTATGTGTAGTTTCCCTAATATCTCCTTATTATATCTTCCAAGTCTTTAGGGTCCATAGAGCTGTCCCCTGCTCCATTCCTGATACTGGTAATTTGTGTCTTTCTCTTTTTTTCGCTTTGTCAGTCTTGCTAGTAGCTTCTCAATTTTATTGATCTTTTTAAAGAATCAGCCCTTTTCTTGATTTTTAAATATTATTTCTTATTTAAATTTTACTGATTTTGCTCTTATTTCCTTCTGTTCATTTTGGTTTTATTTCGCTCTTTTTTTCTAGTTTCTTAAGGTAGGAGATTGAATAAATGACTTAGATTTTCTCTATTTCTAATATAAACATGTAGTGCTACAAATTTTTCTCTGAGTGCTGCTTTGGCTTCATCCCATAACGTTTGATATGTTGTGTTTTTGTGTTCATTCAGTTCCATGTGTTTTTTGTTTTTTGTTTTTTTTCAGTTTCCTTAGAGACTTCTTTGACTTATAAATTATTTCTTTTTTTTTTTTTTTTTTCTTTTGAGACGGAGTCTCGCTCTGTCGCCCAGGCTGGAGTGCAGTGGCGCGATCTCGGCTCACTGCAAGCTCCGCCTCCTGGGTTCACGCCATTCTCCTGCCTCAGCCTCCCGAGTAGCTGGGACTACAGGCGCCCACAACCGCGCCCGGCTAATTTTTTTTTTTGTATTTTTAGTAGAGACGGGGTTTCACCGTGGTCTCGATCTCCTGACCTTGTGATCCGCCCACCTCGGCCTCCCAAAGTGCTGGGATTACAGGCGTGAGCCACCGCGCCCGGCGACTTATAAATTATTTCAAAGCATGTTCTTTAGTTTTCGACAGTTTAGAGATGATCCTGTTACTTTCCCATTATCTACTTTGGTTTCTACTTTGATTCTATTGTGGTCAGATAATACACTCTGCATGATTTCAGTTCTTTTCTTTTTCTTTTTTATTATACTGTAAGTTCTGGGTTACATGTGCAGAACAGGCAGTTTTGTTACATAGGTATACACGTGCCATGGTGGTTTGCTGCACCCATCAACCCATCACCTACATTAGGTATTTCTCCTGATGTTATCCCTCCCCTAGTCCCCCACCCCTCACAGGCCCTGGTGTGTGATGTTCCCCTACCTGTGATCATGTGTTCTCATTGTTCAACTCCCACTTGTGAGTGAGAACATGGTGTTTGGTTTTCTGATCTTGTGATAGTTTGCTGAGAATGATGGTTTCCAGCTTCATCCATGCCCCTGCAAAGGACACGAACTCATCCTTTTTTATGGCTGCCTAGCATTCCATGGTGTATATGTGCCATGTTTTCTTAATCCAGTCTATCACTGATGGGCATTTGGGTTGGTTCCAAGTCTTTGCTACTGTGAGTAGTGCCGCAATAAACATACGTGTGCATGTGTCTTTATCCTAGAATGATTTATAATCCTTTGGGGGTATATGCCCAGTAATGGGATTGCTGGGTCAAATGATATTTCTAGTTCTGGATCCTTAAGGAATCGCCACACTGTCTTTCACAATGGTTGGACTATTTTACACTCCCACCAACAGTGTAAAAGCGTTCCTATTTTTCCACAACCTCTCCAGCATCTGTTGTTTCCTGACTTTTTAATGATCACCATTCTAACTGGTGTGAGATGGTATCTCATTGTGGCTTTGATTTGCATTTCTCTAATGAGCAGCGATGATAAGCATTTTTTTGTATGTCTTTGGCTGCATAAATGTCTTCTTTTGAGAAATGTCTGTTCATATCCTTTGCCCATTTATTTTTATAGAACTGTTTGCTTTTTTCTTGTAAATTTAAGTTCTTTGTAGATTCTGGATATTACCCTTTGTCAGATGGATAGATTGCAGAAATTTTCTCCCATTCTGTAGGTTGCCTGTTCACTCTGATGATAGTTTCTTTTGCTGTGCCGAAGCTCTTTAGTTTAATTATATTCCATTTGTCAATTTTGGCTTTTGTTGCCATTGCTTTTGGTGTTTTAGACATGAAGTCTTTGCCCATGCCTGTGTCCTGAATGGTATTGCCCAGCTTTTCTTCTAGGATTTTTATGGTCCTAGAAGACCATTGTTTAAGTCTTTGATCCATCTTGAGTTGATTTTTGTATAAGGTGTAAGGAAGGGGTCTGGTATCAGTTTTCTGCATATGGCTGGCCAGTTTTCCCAACACCATTTATTAAATAGGGAATATTTTCCCCATTGCTTGTGTGTGTCAGGTTTGTCAAAGATCAGATTGTGGTAGATGTGTGGTGCTATTTCTGAGTCCTCCTTTCTGTTTCATTGGTCTATATATCTGTTTTGGTACCAGTACCATGCTGTTTTGGTTACTGTAGCCTTGTAATATAATTTGAAGTCAGGTAGCATGATGCCTCCAGCTTTGTTCTTCTTGCCCAGGATTGTATTGGCTATGTGGGCTCTTTTTTGTTTCCATATGAAATTTAAAGTAGTTTTTCCAATTCTGTGAAGAAAGTCAGTGGTAGCTTGATAGGGATACCATTGAATCTATAAATTACTTTGGGCAGTATAGCCATTTTCACGATATTGATTCTTCCTATCCATGAGCATGGAATGTTTTTCCATTTGTTTGTGTCCTCTCTTATTTCCTTGAGCAGTGGTTTGTAGTTCTCCTTGAAGAGGTCCTTCATATCCCTTGTAAGTTGCATTCCTAGGTATTTTATTCTCTTAGTAGCAATTGTGAATGTGAGTTCACTCATGATTTGGCTCTCTGTTTGTCCATTATTGGAATGTGTGTGATTTTTGCACATTGATTTTGTATCCTGAGACTTTGCAGAAAGTTACTTATCAGCTTAAGGAGATTTTGGGTGGAGACAATACAATCATGTATATTTAGTTGAATATAATATAATTGTAGTTGAACAATATACAATCATATCGTCTGCAAACAGAGACAATTTGACTTCCTCTTTTCCTATTTGAATACCCTTTATTTCTTTCTCTTGCCTGATTGCTCTGGCCAGAACTTCCAATACTATATTGAATAGGAGTGGTGAGAGAAGGCATTCTTGTCTTGTGCTGGTTTTCAAAGGGAATGCTTCCAGTTTTTACCTATTCAGTATGATATTGGCTGTGGGTTTGTCATAAATAGCTCTTATTATTTTGAGACATGTTCCGTCAATACCTAGTTTATTGAGAGTTTTTAGCATGAACGGCTGTTGAATTTTATCGAAGGCGTTTTCTGCATCTGTTGAGATAATCACGTGGTTTTTGTTGTTGCTTCTGTTTATGTGATGGATTATGTCTATTGGTTTGCGTATGTTGAACCAGCCTTGCATCCCGGGAGATTTCAGTTCTTTTAAATGTGTTGAGATTTGTTTTAGTGCAGAACATGGCCTATTTTAGTAAATGTTCTGTGAGCACTTGAAGAGAATGTGTATTCTGTTGTTGGATAGAGTGTTCTGTAAATGCTGACTAGATTAGTTTGGTTGGTGGTGTTAAATTCATCTATATTTCTGCTGATTATCTGTCTAGTTCCATCAGTTGTTGAGAGAGGGGTGTTGTCTTCAACTGTAATTATAGATTTGCCTATTTCTCCTTTCATCCATCAGCTTTTTCCATTCCATCAGTTTTTTCTTCGTGTAATTTGAAGTTCTGTTGTTTGATACATATACATTAGAAGTACTATGTCTTCTTAATGTGTTGACCCTTCTTTCAGTATGTGATATCCTTCTTTGGTGATTTTCTTTGCTCTGAAGCCAACTTTATCTAATATTAATACAGCCACTTCTGTTTTGGTTAATTTTTGCATGGCATGTCTTATTTCATCCTTTGACTTTTAGTCAACCTATAATGTTATATTTGAAGTGAGTTTTTCACGAACAGTTATATTTGGGTCACTAAAAAAATCCGCTCTGCCATATCTGTATTTTAATTGGTGTATTTAGGCCATTTGCATTTAATGTAACTACTGATGTGTTAGGTCTTAAGTCTGCCATTTTACTTTTTGTTTTATGTTTGTTCCCTCCGTTTTTAGTTTTTCTTTTTTCCCCTGCCTTCCTGTAGGTTATGTAAACATTTCTTAGATTTCCATTTTTATTGAGCTCTAGTGTATCTCTTTGTATAATATTTTTAGTGTTTGTTTTAGATGTTGCACTATACACACGTTAAGTTTTTATTTATTTATTTTAGGGTCTTGCTCTGTTGCCCAGGCTAAGGTACAGTGGTGTGATCCTAGCTCACTATAGCCTCAAACTCCTTGGCTTATATAATCCTCTCACCTCAGTCTCCCAAGTAGCTGGGACTACAGCTGCACACCACCACACCCAGCTAATTTTTTACGTTTAGTTTTAGAGACAGGGTCTTGCTATGTTATCCAAGCTGGTCTTGTACTTCTGGCCTAAAGCAATCCTCCCACCTTGGCCTCCCAAAGTGCTGGGATTACAGGCATGAACCACTATGCCTGGCTTATACACACATAATTTATTATAGTGTACTAGTATTGACATTTTACCAGTTTTGAGTGAGTATGGAAATCTTACCTTCATTTCAGTCTCTTTACCTTCCCTTGTATGTGATATAATTGCCTTAAATATTTTCTCTACGTATTGGGAACCACATCAGACACTATTATAATTTTTGCTTCAGTCATCAAACCTAATTTATAAAACTCAAAAGGAGAAGGGAAGTCTATTGACTTTACACATATTTTTTACTCTTTTTATTGTTCTTCCTTCCAAATGTTCCAAGATTTCTCCTTTTATTATTTACTTTTGGTTTCAAGAACTTCCTTTAGCCCATTTTTAAGGGTAGGTCTGCTGGTGACAAATTCTCTTAGTTTTAGTTCATCTGAGAATGCCTTGACTTTTCCTTCAATCTTGAAGGATATTTTCACTGGATACAAAATTCTGGGTTGACAGTTCTTTTATTTCAGTATTTGAAAACTGTTGTGCCACTTACTTCTGGCCACCATGGTTTTTTATGAGAAACCTCCTGTCATTCAAATTGTTTTCCCCTTTTTGAAAGGTATAGTTTCTTCCTTCCTGCTTTCAAGATTGTTTTATTTAGTTTTGTGATGTATCTTTTTATAATTCTCTTTGGATTTATCTTATTTCTGGTTTTCTCAGTTTCTTGAAACTACAGGGTTGTATCTTTTGCCAAATTTAGGAAGTTTTCATTCATTATTTCTTCTAATCCTTTTTTAGTCACATTCTCATTCTCCTTTCCTTCTGGAAATCCATTGGCATACAAGTTATTTTCTCTCTGGGATTTCCTTCCTTCCTTCCTTCCTTCCTTCCTTCCTTCCTTCCTTCCTTCCTTCCTTCCTTCCTTCCTTCCTTCCTTCCTTCCTTCCCTCCTTCCCTCCCTCCCCCCTCTCTTTTTCTTTCTTTCTTTTCTTTCTTTTTCTTTCCTTCCTTCCTTCCTTCCTTCCTTCCTTCCTTCCTTTCTTTCTTTCTTTCTTTCTTTCTTTCTTTCTTTCTTTCTTTCTTTCTTTCTTTCTTTCTTTCTTTCTTTCTTTCTTTCTTCCTTTTCTTTCTTTCTGTCTTTCTTTCTTTCTCTCTCTCTTTTCCTTCCTTTCTCCCTTCCTTCCTTCCTTCCTTCTTTTCTTTTCTTTTTTCTTTCTTTTCTTTGTTTCTTCCTTTCTTCCTTTCTCTCACTCCATCACCCAGGCTGGAGTACAGTGGCACCATCTCGGCTCACTGCAACCTCTGCCTCTTGGGTTCAAGTGATTATCATGCCTCAGTCTCCTGAGTGGCTGGGATTACAGGCACCTACCACCACACCCAGCTAAATTTTTGTATTTTTAGTAGAGACGGAGTTTCACCATGTTGGCCAGGCTGGTCTCAAACTCATGACCTCAAGTGATCCAACTGCCTCGGCCTCCCAGAGTGCTGGGATTACAGGCATGAGCCAGCATGCCTGGCCTATGATTAATGATTTTCAGTTGTGTTCTGCACATTTTCGGTATGATGTTCTGAGACTGTGGATCTTATTGAAATCTTCTGTTTTAGCATGTCTCCTTTGATACCACATTGGTGGGGGAAGAAAAACACTACCTCATCGCCGCCAGGCAGGGATGAAAGCCCAAGTTGCCACTCGGTCTCTGCTGACACCAAGTGAGGAAAAGGTGCCTCGTTACTGCCGGTTGGGGTGGAAGTTTCAGTTCCCCACTCCACTGACACTCCCCTGCTTGGGATGGGGAGGGACCTCTCATTACGCTCTCCTTGTGGTCTCCACTGATACTGTGGAAGGTGGGAAGGACATCACCGCTGAGAAGTGGTAAAAGCCCTGGCTCTTCACTAGGCTTCCTCTGATTCCACTTCAATGAGGAGAGGAAGAGGTGCTTCACTATCACTGGGTGGGAGTGTGAGTCCAGGCTTTCTCTGTGGTCTCTGCTGACATCACAGGACTTACTGCCTGGTGGGGATGGAAGTCCTGGCAAGGAATAGTGGGACTTGGTTACAGCCTCGAGAGGATAGAAGTCTAGGCTCTCCACTCTACCTTTGTCGACCAAGGTGGAGTGGGGCCACAGTTTTCTTATGATGTTTGGCTAGTTTGGGGTGGTTGTTGTCTAAAAGTTCTGTCTTGCCAGGCAGCCCCTTTCCTGGTATTTTGGCTAGAGAGAGGAGGCTTTCCTTGAGAGCTTTTTGTGTCAGTGTGTGTGGGGCAGGTCTGCACTTACTGCTTTTTTTGGGCTGCTGGGTTCTCTAGCCTCCCTATATCCAGGGATATATGAGGCAGAAAAGAAAAGCCAGGAATCTTAAGGTCCTACCCAGTTTGCCTTCTTCTTTCTACCTTTCGGAATCATTTTATGTTTGTTTTTAGCTGGTTTGCAGCTGCATTTAGTGAGAGGACTAGGGAGAAGCACATCCATTCCATCTTGTCTGGAACCTAAGTTGAAAGCATTTTTTTTTTTTTTTTCAGTGCTTTGATGTTCCACTTTCTGGTCACCTCCATAATTTCTGATGAAAAGTCAGTGATATTTCAAATCACTTTCTCTGGACTGAATACGTCACTTTTCTCTGGCTACTTTCCAGATTTTCCCCTTAGCTTTAGTTCTCAGCAGTTTTGTCTAGGTGTGGCTTTCTTCTTATCCTGCTTGGGGTTAGCTGAACTTCTTGATTCAGAAATTCTTTCAGAAAATATATAAGATTTCTGGTCATGACTTCTTAAAATATTTTTTTTTCTAACCTCCTTTCTGTGCCTCTAAAAAAATTAAAAGAGTAATTTAAAATCCTAAACTAGAGAACTCTATATCCAGTGGTTTCACTGGTGACTTCTATTAAACATTTAAGAAAAAATAATACATCATAAACTCTTACAGAAAAAGGAGAAAGAGGAAGTACTTCCCACTTGTTTTGTGGGGTCAGTATAACCCTACTGCCCAAACCTGACAAATACATTACAATAAAACTACAGAGCAATATCCCACAAGAATATAGATGCAAGCATTCCTAAGAAAATATTAGCAAATTTAATCTAGCAGTATATTATAATACATTAAGACCAACTGAGTTTTATCTCAGGAATGTAATATTGATTTAATATTAAAAATTCAATCAATGTAATACACAGTATTCACAAAATAAAGCAGAGAAACCATATGGTCATTCAAAACACAAAAATGCTTAAATAAAACTCAGTGCTTATTTGATGTGTATACACACACACACACACACACACACATACACAGTCTCTCACCAACTAGAAATAGAAGAGACCTTTCTCAGTCTACAAAAGGACACGTGGGCTGTGCATGGTGGCTCATGCCTGTAATCCCAGCACTTTGGAAGGCCAAGGCAGATGGATCACCTGAGGTCAGGAGGTCAAGACCAGCCTGGTCTAACATGGTGAAACCCCATCTCTACTAAAAATAAAAAATTAGCCAGGTGTGGTGATACTAGCAACTCAGGAGGCTGAGGCAGGAGAATTGCTTGGACCCAGGAGGCAGAGGTTGCAGTGAGCTGAGGTCGTACCACAGCACTCTAGTCTGGGCAACAGAGCAACTCCATCTCAAACAAACAAATATACAAAAACAAAACATAAAAAGGGCATGTATGAAAACTCTACAGCTGATATTATACTTAATAGTGAAACAGTAAACACTTTCCCCCTAAGACCAGGAAAATGGCAGGGATCACAGTCTCTCTCTCTATTATTGTGTTGAAAGTCCTAATTGGTGCAGTAAGGCAAAAAGAAAAAGAAAAGAAAGAAGAAAAGGAAAAATAGAGAAATAAAAAGCATGAAGATGATAAAGAAGTAAAACTGTCTCTATTTACAAATGAGATCATTGTCTATGTAGAAAATTCTAAGAAATCTACAACTACAATAAATAAATGAATTTAGCAAGATTGTAAGATATAAGATATATATGTGTTTATATATAGTTGATAATTATATATCTGTACACTAGCAGCAAGCAACAATGTTTTTTAAATTTCATTTACAAGTATAAAATACTTAGTAATAAACTTAACAAAAGAAAGAAATGAAAGAAGTCCTAAGATAAACAGAAATTGTGTGCTTGTGGGTCAGAAGACCCAAGTTTGTTAACAGGTCAATTCTCCCTGGATGGACCTATCGTAATCCCAGTAGCATTGTGAGAATGTGTAAATTGGCCCACGCAGTGGCTAACGGCTGTAATCCCAGCACTTTGGGAGGCCGAAGTGGGTGGATCACCTGAGGTCGGGAGTTCGAGACCAGCCTGACCAACATGGAGAAACCCTGTCTCTACTAAAAATATAGAATTAGCTTGGTGGTGGTGGCGCATGCCTCTAATCCCAGCTACTCGGGAGGCTGACGCAGGAGAATTGCTTCAACCGGAGAGGTGGAGGCTGCAGAGAGCTGAGATCGCACCCTAGCATTTCAGCCTGGGCAACAAGAGCGAAACTCCGTCTCAAAAAAAAAAAAAAAAAAAAGAGAATGCGTGAGTTGTCAATCTGATTCTAATACTCATATAGAAATGCAAAGAACCTAAGTTAGCCCCCCAAATCTTGCTGCAAGTTGAATAACTTATAGTACCTGATTTCAAGACTCAGGAACAAAGGCCAAAAAAAGAACAGATTCATGGAACTGACTAGAGAGTCTGGAAGTAGACCCACACTTACACAGCACATTGATTTTTGACAAAGGCACCAAAACATTTCTATGGGGAAAAGAAGTATTTTGAACAAATGATGCTGGAACAACTGGATGTCAGTATTGAGAAAAACGAATGTTGAATCTTCAAATTATACAATAAATGTAATTCAAGGTGGATCATAGGTCTAAATGTAAAAGCTAAAACTAGAAAACTTCCACAAGAAAACTCAGGGAAACACCTCCATGATCTGTTAGCAGTCCAGAATGCCTTAGATGGGACAGCAAAAGCAACAAACATTTAAAAAATCGATAAATTGGGCTGGGTGTGGTGGCTCATGCCTGTAATCCTAGCACTTTGGGAGGCTGATCACGTGGGCAGATCACGAGGTCAGAAGCTTGAGACCAGCCTGGCCAACATAGTGAAACCCCATCTCTACTAAACATACAAAAAAAATTAGCTGGACATGGTGGTGGGTGCCTGTAGTCCCAGCTACCTGGGAGGCTGAGGCAGGAGAATCACTTGAACCTGAGAGGCAGAGGTTGCAGTGAGCCAAGATGGTGCCATTGCACTCCAGCTTGAGTGACAGAGTAAGGCTTTGTCTCAAAAAAAAAAAAAAAAAAAAAAGTTGATAAATTGACTTCATCAAAATAAAAAGTCTTTATCGTTAAGAAAACTAAAAGGGAAACCACATACTTTGGGCAAATATTGCAAACCATGTATCTGATAAAAGGCTGGTATCCAGGTTATATAGGTAATCCTGTAAAATAAGAGGGTTTATGTGCTGAAAAGATTTCAACAGACGCATCATAGAAGAATGTATATGAATGGCCAGTCAACACGTTTGAAAGTGTTCAATGTCATTAGTTATCTGGGAAATGCAAATTAAAATCCGTGAGCTATTACTGCAGTCCCACTAGAATAATGGTCCCCAACCTTTTTGGCACCAGGGACCAGTTTTGTGGAAGACAATTTTTTCATGGCCAATTTTTCTGTGGCTGAGGGCGTGGGATGGTTTTGGGATGAAACTGTTCCACCTTAGAACAGGCATTAGTTCAAGTCTCATAAGGAGCGTGCAATCTAGATCCCTCGCATGCGCAGCTCGCGATAGGGCTCATGCTTCTGTGAGAATCCAGTGCCACCGCTGATCTGGCCGGAGGTGGAGCTCAGGCAGCAATGCCCCCTCATTGGCCGCTCACCTCATGCTGTGCGGCCCGGTTCCTAACAAGCCATGGACCTATACTGGTTTGTGGCCTGGGGGTTTGGGACCCCTGCACTAGATGATAAAAATTTTAGGCCGGGCGCGGTGGCTCAAGCCTGTAATCCCAGCACTTTGGGAGGCCGAGGAGGGCAGATCACGAGGTCAGGAGATCGAGACCATCCTGGCTAACACGGTGAAACCCCGTCTCTACTAAAAATACAAGAAAATTAGCCTGGCGTGGTGGCGGGCGCCTGTAGTCCCAGCTACTCGGGAGGCTGAGGCAGGAGAATGGCGTCAACCTGGGGGGGCGGAGCTTGCAGTGAGCCGAGATCGCGCCACTGCGCTCCAGCCTGGGGGACAGAGCAAGACTCCGTCTCAAAAAAAAAAAAAAAAAAAAAATTAAAAGATTGATAGCATCAAATGTGGATGAGGATGTAGAAAAACTGGAACTCTCATGAATTACTGATGGAAGCATAAAAGGTGACAAGTACCTTGGAGGAAGTTTCACTCTTAGAAAGTAAAACATACATCTATCTACCCTGTGACCCAGTAATGCCACTTCTAGATGTGTTCCCAAAAGAAATAAATGCACATGTTTGCAAAAAGATTTTTATGTAAATGCTTGTAGCAGCTTTATTTATAATACCCTTAGACTGGAAACTACCCAAATGTCCATTAACAGAAGAATAGATAAACAAATTGTGGTATATCCATACTATGGAATACAGTTCATCAAAAAAAAAAAAAAATAAGAGAGAGAGAATGAACTATCAATAAACACAACACAGATGAACCACAGACATTATGTGGAATGAAAAAAGCCAGACACAAAAAGATACAAATGGTGTGATTCCATTTATACCAAGTTCTGGAATAGGCAAAACTAATCTATGGTGAAAAAAATTAGAAAATTGATTGCCTCTCGGGGCGCAGGATTGGCTGGGAAGACAAAAAGTAACTTTTCGAAATGTTGAAAAAGTTCTTGATTTTGATAATGTGTGGGTTTCACAGATGTATGCATTTAATAAAATACATAAAACCCCATAAAATGGTACACGTGAAATTTGTGCATTTGTAAATTGTACATTTGTGAATATGTAAATTTTACCTAAAAAGTCCTGAAATGTAAACAAAGATTCAGAATAACATTACACAGGTCAGCAGTCACAACAGCACCTCGGCCACCAGGACTGCGGAGCGTGCTCAGCTGCCTCTGCTCGGCCGCCCTGTGACTGGATTAGGGCAGAGCTCTTAGGGTCTGACCACGCTTGCTTACAGAATCACAAAACAAAGTCCTCCGCATTCCGGAGACCGGGGCTTCCTGGACGCTGCCCCTGCCACTGCATTGCTTTGCCTTGGGTAGCTAGGCAGTAGCTCACGTCTGCTGTCCTTCACAGGCACAGCTGGCTCATTCTCCTCTGACCAACCTGGTGGTCACGGGACCATCCTCCTCTGTACAAAGATAAATGCTGTTCCCCTCAATCAGTACTGACCTGGGAAACAGGACGACTTGGTTCTAGTCACAGTTCTATCAAGATTTGCCTATGAGGCCAGCCCTTTGGGAGGCTGAGGTGGGAGGATCGCTGGAGTCCAGGAGTTCGAGGCCAGCCTGGACAACATAGCAAGACCCCAACTTGACCCAAAAAAATTATCTGGGCACGTTGGCGTGCACCTGTAGTCCCAGCTATTTGAGAGATTGAGGATCGCTTGAACCTGGGAGGTTGAGGTGGCAGTGAGCTATCACACCACTGGACTCCAGCCTGGGTGACAGACCCTGTCTCAAAAAAAAGAAAAAAAAAAAAAGATTTGCTTGTGATATTTGGGCCACTCTCATTCACGTGTTCATGAATTACCAAATATTCTTTTGAGCCAACCCTGCTGTAGGTTCTTGGGACACATGAGTGAGCAAAACAAAGGAAAACTTTTTTTTTTTTTTTGAGACGGAGTCTCGCTCTGTCGCCAGGGCTGGAGTGCAGTGGCGCGATCCCAGCTCACTGCAAACTCCACCTCCCGGGTTCATGCCATTTTCCTGCCTCAGCCTCCCGACTAGCTGGGACTACAGGCGCCTGCCACCACGCCCGGCTAATTTTTTTGTATTTTGTTTAGTAGAGACGGGGTTTCACCGTGTTAGCCAGGATGGTCTCGATCTCCTGACCTTGTGATCCGCCCTCCTCGGCCTCCCAAAGTGCTGGGATTACAGGCGTGAGCCACCGCGCCCGGCTGAGGAAAACTTTTGTCCTCTTCCAAGTGGGAGGACGCTGATGGTGGCACACAGAGTAATGGTCCCCAAAGACGTCCACATTCTGATCCCTGGAACCTGTGAGTGTGCTTCCTCATGTGGCTGAAGGAATTCTGCACGTGCTATTAAGTTAGGAATCCTGAGATTGGGGGATGATTGTGGATTATCTGGGTGTGCCCAAGGTAATCACCGGGGTCCTTATGGTGGGGGAGGAGGGTCAGAGCTAGAGGAGGCGATGTGGTGATGGAAGCAGAGGTTGGAATGATGCCTTTGGTGGAAGGAGCCATGAGTCAAGGAATGTGGGTGGCCTCTAGAAGCTGTAAAGGCAAGGATGTGAATTCTCCCCTAGAGCTTCCGGAAGGAATGCAGTCCTGCTGACACCTTGCTTTCAGCCCAGGGAGACTCATTTCAGACCTACGACTCCCAGAGTTATAAGATAATATTGTGTTGTTTTGAGCCACCAAGTTTGTGGTAGTCTGTTAGAGCAGTGACAGAAAACTGACTTAAACAAAACACCTACTACATAAGCAGATTCTCCGTGATGCGTGAGAAGATAATGGACCAATAATTCTGAGCTCCTCTTTGCCTGGGAGAGAGGCGGCTGTCGGGGTGTCTGTTTGCACATAGAGTAATTGGGCAATGAACTTGACAGTATTTGCACTCCTCTCTAAAGGAGAAGCCTTTTGTTTATGATAGGAGAGAGCCTGACGATAGTGGTAAAATCCTATTGCACAGTCCTGGTGGGCTGCTTGTACACTGCTTGTACGTAGGTAGAGTTTAATTGTATTAAAATGTGCAAATGGCTGGGTGCAGTGGCTCATGCCTGTACTTCCAGCACATTGGGAGGCCGAGGCAGGAGGATCACTTGAGCCCAGGAGTTTGAGACCAGCCTAGGCAACATAGTGAGACCCCCTTCTCTACCCTCCCCCCACCAAAAAAAAAGAAAACAATAGCTGGGTGTGGTGGTGCACACCTGTAGTCCCAGCTACTCAGGAGGCTGAGGCAGGAGGATTTCTGTTGCCTAGGAAGTCGAGGAGGCAGTGATCTGTGCTTGCACCACTGTACTCTAGCCCGAGCAAGAAATAAATATCCCATCTCTTTAAAAAAAATTAAACTAAATGTCCAAGTGATCATATGTATAGACTCCCATATACAAGATGGAGAAACTGAGGCATGAGAAGAACCGGCTACTGACTCGACCCAGGGCTGCATAGTGGGATGGTGGTTTCTGACCATCATTGGGCTGGCAGTTTGAGCCCAAGTTTCCTCTTCACATGAAAATCAGAGCGTCTCGGCCGGGCGCAGTGGCTCACGCTTGTAATCCTAGCACTTTGGGAGGCCGAGGCGAGTGGATTGCCTGAGGTCAGGAGTTCAAGACCAGTCTGGCCAACATGGCGAAACCCTGTCTCTGCTAAAAGTACAAAAAAAATTAGCCAAGCGTGGTGGTGTGCGCCTGTAATACCAGCTACTTGGGAGGCTGAGGCGGGTGAACTGCTTGAACCAGGGAAGTAGAGGTTGCAGTGAGGTGAATCGCACCACTGTACTCCAGCTTGGGCGACAGAGTGAGACTCCGTCTCAAAAAAAAAAAAAAAAAAAAAAGAAAGAAAATCAGAGCTTCTCTCACACACACTAAGTAAAAGCACTGTGCCCACTCCCGCAATGTCCCTGTAGAAATGAGCACATCTGAGTGTTCTGCCCAGTGCCAGGCTGGCTTAGCGTGGATGCCCCAGCACACAGCTCTCTTCCTTTCCTCGGCACCTCCGCAACTCTCTAAATCCCCCGGGAACATCGGGGACACTCTCTGCTGTTGCTTTACGCCTGTTTTAACTTGCCTCCCACTCTCCAGCCAAGGAGGGGGCTGGATTCACGTTCACCTTTGTTACTTGAAGGCAAAACTGGTATCAAGTTTGTTGCCTCGTGATGACCACGGATTCAGCTGCTGTAGCAAAACCCAAAATAGCAGCGATCTGAACGAGATAGCCAGTCCCAACATCTGCAGCCCAATGTCAGTACCCAGACTCCCCTGGGCTTGCCACTCTGCCATCCTTAACACACAGCTTCCACCTCGTGATACACGATGGCTGCTGTGGTTCCTGCCACTGGATCTGCATTCCAGCCGGCAGGAAGGGGAGACCAGGAAGAGGGACCATCTTCCTTTAAAGGGCGGGGCACACATCACTCATTGCCATTCACATGCTGCTGGCCAGAGCCTGGTATGTGGGTGTGATTCGTCACAAGGGAGGCTGGGAATTTTGTTTGTTTGTTTGTTTTTTTGAGACAGAGTCTTGCTCTGTCGCCCAGGCTGGAGTGCAGTGGCGCAATCTCAGCTCACTGCAATCTCTACCTCCTGGGTTTGATTGATTCTCCTGCCTCAGCCTCCCGAGTAGCTGGGAGTACAGGTGTGCACCACCACGTGCAGCTAATTTTTTTTTTTTTGTATTTTTAGTAGAGACCGGGTTTCACCATGTTAGCCAGGATGGTCTCGATCTCCTGACCTTGTGATCCACCCACATTGGCCTCCCAAAGTGCTGGGATTACAAACCTGAGCCACTGCACCCGGCTGGAAATGTGATCTTTTGTTGGGTGGCCAGGGGCCCAGCAGAAGTTTTTATTACTCTAGAAGAGAACAGATGATTTTTTTCTGCCTTAAGAACTGCTTCAGCTCTCAAAAATGTTCCAGAGAAACACTGAGCTTTCTCGGAGGCTGGGGACATGGGGATGGGAGGCAGGTGTGACCTAATAAAGGCCTGGAGTACAGGGTACGGCTTTCTTCTCACATTGGAGCAGCTGAGACGGTGATGGCCTCAGCTTGATATTCCCACCCATGCCAGGGGTGCATGGCTGGGCCCCCTGAACACCTGGGATAGAAGCAAGAGGCTGGAGCTGATGCTGGAGAAGGCAGCGGGTGATGGGGGTCTGGATCCCCTTGGGAACAGCTCCTCGGATGTGGACATATCTTAGAAGCCAGTCACTCCTGTAGGCTGCTTTTGTGACCTCTGTCGCAGTGCAGGGTCCCCAGTCAGGGGCTTGCTCTGCTTCTGCTGCTGTCCCTTGACACTGGACACAGCCTGTGTTGGACAAATGCATGCAGAAAAAGCACTCACAGTTCCAGGATCAAGTCACTTCTCCTTGCTTACTGAATACTGGTCTTGTGTGAGCAACACTGAGGCCCCAGGGCTAATCATGATCCTTCCAAGCCATTTGTGCCAATCCCGCTCCCCATTTCCAGTGATTAAAACAGAGGTGAGCATGTGACCCAAAGTGTTCAGTGAGGTAGAAAGGGAAGTGTGCTGGGGGCTTTTGGAAGGACTACCAGTCACTCTATAAAGACAGCGAGTTGTTCTGGATGCAGGTGTGTGAGGATGTGATGTCTGGAGCTGCAGCAGCCATCTTGCAACAGCGAGGTGACAAATTTGAGGTTTAAGAAAACAATGCCCCAGGAGTGGCAGAGTGAAAGGGTGGAATGCATCTGTATCCTTGACTCTTGAACCACTGAGCTAACCCCAGGACTTCTTAATCTTACTAATACTTTTTTCTTTCCTTTTTTTTTTAACTCAATTTTCCAGGCTGGAGTGCAGTGGCGCAATCTGGGTTCACTGCAATCTCTGCCTCAGGCTCAAGTGATTCTCCCATCTCAGCCTCCCAAGAATCTGAGATTACAGGTGCACACCACCACATCCGGCTAATTTTTCCTATGTTGATTCTTCCAACCTATGAACATGAATTGTCTCTCCATTTATTTAGATCCTTTTAAGTTTTTTCATCAGTATTTTATAGTTTTAACATTTAAGTCCTAAACCTCTTTTGTTTATATATATATATATATATATTTATTTATTTATTTTTAAGACAGAGTCTTGCTCTGTTGCCCAGGCTGGAGTGCAATGGCGCAATCTTGGCTCACTGCAACCTCCGCGTCCTGGGCTCAAGCAATTCTCCTGCCTCAGCCTTCTGATTAGCTGGGATTACAGGCATGCACAACCACACCTCGCTAACTTTTGCATTTTTAGTAGAGATGGGGTTTCACCATGTTGGCCAGGCTGATCTTGAACTCCTGACCTCAGGTGATCCGCCCGCCTCGGCCTCCCAAAGTGCTGGGATTACAGGCATGAGCCACCGCGCCCAGCTCTTTTTTTTTTTTTTTTTAAATAAGATGGGGTCTTGCCATGTTGCCCAGGCTGATCTTGAACTCCTGGGCTCAAGCAATCCACCCACCTTGGCCTCCCAAAGTGCTAGGATTATAGGCATGAGCCACTGCGCCCAGCTCAGTAATTCTTCTTGAGTAAACTTTATGGTTCAAACCACTCTGAGTCAGGTATTCTGTAACTGGTATCAAGCAAGGCATTCAAGCATTCGCCTGTCCTTGTGCTAAAATCTTCGGCAGTTCTCCACGATGCGGGGCATAAGGACTAAAAGTCTTAGCCTGGCTCACTAAACCCAAGTCTAGTCTTCCCACCAGCCCTCATCTCCCTCCCCTTGGCTCACTCTGTTCCCACAGCACTGACCTTCTTAAGATTGTTCTTTTGACTCACCAGCTTCTCACCACCTTGGGGCCTTTGCACCTGCTCTGCCCTCTGTCTGGAATGCCGTCTCCCTGCACCTGCACCTCCCAGCGCCACCTGGCCAACGTCTACAGATCCTTTTGGCCTTTGTTTGTGTGGCCTTCAGCGAGGCCTTCTTCCAGGTCGTCTCTTGTGGCGCTCATCCCATCTGGAATGACATGTTTATCTGTAATCTTGCTCTTTCCTTGCAATTAGAACCTTATCACAGGCCAGGTGCAGTGGCTCATGCCTGTAATCCTAGCACTTTGGGAGGCTGAGGTGGGTGGATCACCCAAGGTCAGGTGTTTGAGACCAGCCTGGCCAACATGGCAAAACCCCGTCTCTACTAAAAATACAAAATAATAATAATCATAATAGCCAGATGTGGTGATGGGTGCCTATAATCCCAGCTACTTGGGAGGCCGAGGCAGGAGAATCGCTTGATCCTGGGGACAGCGGTTGCAGTGAGCCAAGATTCTGCCACTGCACTCCAGCCTGGGCAAAAGAGTGAAACGCCATCAAAAAAAAAAAAAAAAGCACCTTATCACAGCTGGTCCTGAGCCTGCTTTTCCACACTGTAGTCCCCTGTACCTGGTATAGTGTCGAGTCCACAGCAAGTGCACAGTTGTTTCTTAAACGAATGAAATGGTTCGTGAATCATTATTTCACTGCCTGCCTCTCCTGTTGGTCTCCAAGGACACTTCTGCTGGGAATACCTCACTCAGCTCTCAGGAATCCATCCCTGGCCAATCCCCCACATGCCTGCTAGCACTCCATTCATTTGTTTACAAGTCTCTCTCTCACACACACACCCATCACTATATTCATCTACTGCTACATAACAAATAATCCCCCAACATAGAGGCTTAAAACAGCAGGAAACATTTATTATCTCATTGTTCCTGTGGGTCAGAAATTCAGAAGCAGCTTAGCTGAGTGGTTCCGGCTCTGAGTCTCCTCTGAGAGTGCAGTCAGGGGCCGCAGTCATCCGAAGGCTCGACTGAGGCTGGGGGATCTGCATGCTCAGGGAAGGTGTGAAGGCAGGTAGGTGATTTGTTTCATTCCATCAGCCCAGCCCCAGGGAGTCTTTTGGAGCCAAAGGAGGGTTGGTGATGGTTTTGGAGATTTGGGGAGGAGTGGTGGCTGTGCCCAGCCCTTTAGGCACTGATGAGAAAGAATATAACAATTAAAAGCTTTCGGGGAGTGCATGAAATGAATGAATAAATAAATAGACTGGGCACGGTGGCTAACAATCCCAACACTTTGGGAGGCTGAGGTGGGAGGATCACCTAAGATCGGGAGTTCAAGACCAGCCTGACCAACATGGAGAAACCCCATCTCTACTAAAAATACAAATTTAGGCTGGCATGATGGTGCATGCCTGTAATCCCAGCTACTCGGGAGGCTGAAGCAGGAGAATCGCTTGAACCTGGGAGGCAGAGGTTGCAGTGAGCCGAGATCATACCACTGCAATCTAGCCTGGGCAACAAGAGTGAAACTCTGTCTTAAATAAATAAGTAAATAAATAACAAATGAATGAATGAGAGATCTTGAGGAATTCCCTGCTTCACGGTGAAATTCTGTCTCCTTTGTGTCTTGTGTCCCAAGATGTGTCTTGGGCAAAGAGCATGGGACAGAGCCACTGCAGCCCTGCCCAGGGAAGCCTGGGGTGAGTGAGGTAACGACAGGTGAATTCTCCCACTGGGGGAAGTGCTCAGAAAGTGTGGGCGGGGCCCAGAGGCTTCTATGTCACCTGCAGGGATTTTCTATGGATTGGAACATCTTCCTGTGGCTGCGGTGGCTGCTGTTGGTGAGCGGGGGGTGTGTGGGAGGGGGCAGCCTCTCTGCTTTACCTGTGGCTCCCCAGCTGCCTTTTCTGGGGCCTGGGGGGGCTCCCTCCCCCACAGCCTGTGGTCCTCACTCCCCTAGGAGAATGTAAATATCATTTTGCACAATCTGAGCTCCAGGGAAACTGCCCAGACTCAGTTAATCCCTGCTTTCCTTGCTTTAAGCAAACCCGGTTTATGGAAGTCTCTGGGATTACAGTTAAGGTAAAAACACTGTTTCGCCTCCGGGTCTGCCCCATGCATTGGGCCGACACCAGCATTGCTCCAGGCAGCCTCTTGTTTCCTGTGGTAGCATTGTGAAGTTTTGGGCAGAACGTGGCTGCACTGTGCATGGGGGCCCTGAAGACACTCGAAGAACAGCGGAGGTCCTTTCAAGTGCCAGTGCTGAGCCCAGACAGATGGAAGACCTTGGACAAATTGCCCGGCACCCCTGAGCCTCAGTTTCCTCGTCTGAAAAGTGGGGTGGTGATGACAGCACATCTCAGAGGGCTGGGAGGACGAAGCCGCCAAGTGACAGCTGTGATGGATCCACAGGGATGGCACAGGGGCAGCCGACCAACCCAAGAACCGCAGAGCCATGGTGGGCCCAGCCCCTTCCTGCTCCCCAGGCAGCCAGTGAGAAGCCCTGCTGCTGAAGGGGATGGCTACGAGGACGGATCAGTCACACCACAGTGTGAGGTCTCTGTGCCTTCCAAACTCCATCCCAAGTGTTTATTGCCTCGATAATGAAGGGTGGGAACCCCAAAGACCAAACAAACAGCAGATGAGAGAGACAGAGAGGGAGACAAAGAGAGAGAGAGAAACAGAGAGAGAGAGAGAGAGAGAGAGAGAGAGAATGGGTCTGCACTACGGCCTGTGCTATAACAGGAGACAGAGGGACCCTCTTGACTGGGGTCTCTGGCTGAGAGTGGGGAGGCCCCCTGGGGAGGTCTGTTCCAAGGTCTGAGGAAGGAGGAGAGGTGGATGGGGCCTTGGGATTAGGGAGATGGGGCGGGGCCACCGTGTGTTGGCTGTGGGGCCTTGGGCAAGGAGTTAACTTCTCTGTGCCTCGGTCTCCTCCTGTATAAAATGGGTATGACAGAGAGGAATAGTCCCTCCACCCCCAAAGGGTTTCGAGGATTAAAGAAGTGAACAATTGTCGGTGCTTGGAGCAAAGCCTGGCTCTGGCAGTGGGCTTTGTATTCATGTTTGGTCAGTATATAAGAGTAAATGCTCAAGACCAGCTGGGGCACCACAGCGAGATCCCACCTCCACAAATAATCATAATAAAAAAAAAAATTAGCCGGACATGGTAGCATGTGCCTGTGGTCCCAGCTACTGGGGAGGCAGGAGGATGGCTTGAGCCTCAGGAGGCTGCAGTGAGCCATGATCACACCACTGCACTCCAGCCTGGGCGACAGAGTGAAGCACCATCTTTTTTTTTTTTTTTTGAGACGGAGTCTCGCTCTGTCGCCCAGGCTGGAGTGCAGTGGCGCGATCTCGGCTCACTGCAAGCTCCGCCTCCCGGGTTCACGCCATTCTCCTGCCTCAGCCTCCCGAGTAGCTGGGACTACAGGTGCCCACCACCACGCCCGGCTAATTTTTTGTATTTTTAGTAGAGACGGGGTTTCACCGTGGTCTCGATCTCCTGACCTTGTGATCCATCCGCTTCAGCCTCCCAAAGTGCTGGGATTACAGGCGTGAGCCACCGCGCCCGGCCTAGCACCATCTTTAGAAAGAAAAAAAGAGTGACTGTCCTCGCTACCCACAGGCTTCCCACCCATAGGCCTGCAGGTCCAGCTGCTTGTTGGAGCCGGCCTGAGGTGGAGTCGGGTCTTCGCTTTCTTTCTCTTCTTTCCTGCCACCCCCACCCCAGCTCCTGTTGTTCCTCCCCTTGTCCCGGAGGAAGAGGACACTGAGTGGCACCTCACCACACTTCCCCTGAGGTCCCAACACAGGTGGGTGGTGGACGCTTCCTAAGCCCCTGCTGTGCCTCCTGCTGACATGGTGAGGATACGGCCAGGAGGCTGGGGAGAGATTTTAGGAGATCTGAAGTCTCTGGAGATCCTTGATCTTGGGCGAGGGAGGCTGACGGCAATGGAGTCTCTTCCCCAGCAGGGCCGCTCACCTCCCCTGAGGACAATCAGCCAGACCTTGGGTGTGAGTCTGCCCACATGGGTCAGGACGGAGCCCCTCGAAGCCATCCTTCCACCAGGTTAGCTCAGACCTGACCTGGCCGTATCACTGTTGGGGGTCTGATGGTCACAGGGGTACCTTAGCCTCATTGAGAGAGGTGGGGTTCAAAGAGCTCTGGGACCATCTCAACCCCCAGACAAGTGAGCAAGTCTGGACCTCAGTCTCTTCTTTTGTCCAGTGTTCTGCAGATTCAGAGAAATAACAAGCATCAAGTCTATGCAGGCCAGAGTTTAACGGATGTGTCGGCCACTCAAGGGGGTGATGTCGAGGGGACAGGGGACAGTTGTACACCGCTGTGCCAGGCCTGCCCTGGAGTTCCGAGCCACCTTGCTGAACACCAGCACCCACGGCTGCACGGCCCCTGCGGGTGGCGCTGTCCTTGCTTCCCAGCTGTGTGAGGGACAGGACCTAGTTATTGCTTGTTTGTGCAGGTGTGATGCTCCTACCTAGAGAGGGCTCTGAGAACCTCCCAGTCCGCTTCTCCACTGTCCTCCCGCCGGCTGTGCTGGTCAGAGTTCTGCTAGAGAAACGGAAGCAGTCAGAGGTCTGTAGTAGGAGATTATTGCAAACAATTGACTCATGCGATTGTGGGGGCTGGAGAAGCATGTCTGAAATCTGGAGGGCAGCCTGTCGGAAAGGGCAGCCGGAAATCTCCACCTGGGAACACACTGCCGTCCACAGGCAGTGAAGCCCAGCCCCTTAAGACTTTTCACCGGACTGAGTCAGGCCCACCCAGAGTATCTGAGACAATGTCCCTTTCTTTTTTTTTTTGAGATGGAGTCTCGCTGTCTCGCCCAGGCTGGAGTGCAGTGGCGCGATCTTGGCTCACTGCAAGCTCCACCTCCTGGGTTCACGCCATTCTCCTGCCTCAGCCTCCCGAGTAGCTGGGACTGCAGGCCCCCACCACCATGCCCGGCTAATGTTTTTGTATTTTTAGTAGAGGCGGGGTTTCACTGTGTTAGCCAGGATGGTCTCGATCTCCTGACCTCGTGATCTGCCCGCCTTGGCCTCCCAAAGTGCTGGGATTGCAGGCGTGAGCCACCACCCCCGGCTGGAAGTCATGGACTTCAATCGCATCTGCAAAATACCTTCCTGGCAACACAGAGATTCGTGTTTGATTCAAGGGGTGGGGACTGCAGCCTCCCCTGAGTGGACACAGGAAACTGACCATTGTACCATCCCTCCTCTCTCTCTGGTTTCTCGCTCCTGCCAGAATGAACACTGAGTATCAGCCACTGGCCCCATGGAGCCAGGGTGGGGGCGGGGTGGGGAGGTGGGGAGTGAAACCAGTGCTGAGCTCCTGAGTCAGGCCCTACTGGACCCTCCGGACTTTCTCCCGGCTCCACCTCCCTGCCCTCTGGGATAAATTCCACCTGGGCCCCCAGCCCTTGGCCCCAGCTCCTCCTTCAGTGTGAATCCCTGGCTTGTGAAATCACAGACTGGCCTGCGCAAGCCCCACGTGAGCCCAGCTTGGAGTGGGGCCAGCAGCCTCCCTTACCGCCCTCAGGCAGCTGCCAGTCTCCTGGGGGAGCCGCAGAGCCTGGAACCCGGGTCCCAGGTTCGCAGAGCGAGCTTGCAGAGACTCTCTGTTTTCCCTGATTCTCAGCTGTGCTCTGGGCCGGACTCGCCGGTCAGGCCATAGCTCTTGGCTGCAGGAAACCAGGCCGTGGTTGTTTTGTTTTGATTGCACAACCCCGGTGCAGGAGGCCAGGGTGGACATCTGCTGTTTTGGCCAGCCCAGCACCCAAGCCCCCCTTTTCTGGCAAGAGCCCCCCAGTTGCCTCATGGGGACCTCCCCCCATGTATGCAGCCTGGGGAGTGGGCTGTCAGCCCAGATGCTCCTGTCCTGCCTGGCCAAGGGATGGGCCTTGTCTTTGTCTGTTTTCTGTTGCTTGTAACAGAATACCTGAAACTGGGTAATGTATAAAGAAAAGGAATGTATTTCTTACAGTTGTGGCAGCTGAGAAGTCCCAGGTCGAGGGGCCACATTTGGTGACACCCTTCTTGCTGGTGGGGATCTGTGCAGAGTCTCCAGGTGGTGCCGGGCATCACATGGCAAGGGGGCAGAGTGGCCCATGAGCTGGCTCAGGCCTCTCTTCTTCTTCTAATAAAGCTACCAGTTTCCCTCCCATGATGACCCATTAATCCATTAACCCATTCCTGAGGGCAGAACCCTCATGCTCCAATCACATCTTAAAGCTCCCACCTCTCAATACTGCCCCATTGGAGACTAAGTTCTCCATGACACATGAAATTCGGGGGACACATTCAAACCACAGCAGGCCTGGAGCCCCATCTTGGTCGCCAGTCCTCCTACCCTGAAGATAGATGCTCACCTGGCTTCATCTTGATGGCCAACCCCTGGGGCGGTCACTGAGGCTTTCCTTGCTCTGGAAGATGCCCTGGTTTCATCCCATCCTCACCGAGGCCCGCCTGGATCTCCGGCCTTTGCTTCCATTCTCTGAGGTCCCTCTTGATCTCATGATAAAGCTGCTTCCTGCTCAAGTGAAACAAAGTCAGTTTCTCTTGCTTATAACCACAGAAACCTGACTGGTTAGCCACTGAATGCCACCCCTGACTCTGCCCTGACTCACTGCATGACGCTGGGTAATATGGCCCCTCTCTGGGCCTCAGTTTCTCCATCTGCATGGCTGAACTCACCTCCCACGCTGATGCCCCATGGCCCTGTGGCTGCTTTGGTCATCGTGGCTGACTTGGACTGGTGTGTTTGCTGCTGAGGATCGGTGGGGGCCTTCCCTGCCCTGACCCTGGAGGTCTATGGGGCGTGCCTGGTTGGGGAGAGGGGATGACAACAGGGGAATCCTCAGCTCCTGTGTAGTTGGGCTCATAAGGACCAATGTCCTGGTACCAAGGCTGTTGCTTTAATAGGCAGTGGTCCACTTCTCTTAAGCCCTTGTGCTTCAAATTTTTGGGAATCTGATAAAGGCTTTAGCTGCTTTCCTTAGACCAAAAAACCTTCCTCTACTCCCCTTGTTCCTTCTCTGCACACTTCATTTTCACTTGTATTATTTTTTGAGGCAGGACCTTGCTCTGTCACCCAGGCTGGAGTGCAGTGGCGTGATCACAGCCCCCTGCAGCCTTGTCCTCCCGGGCTCAAGCGATTCTCCCATCTTAGCCTCCCGAGTAGCTGGGACTATAGGTGCCAGCCACCATACCTGGCTGATTTTTGTTGTTGTGTTGTTTTAGTAGAGACGAGGTCTCGCCATGTTGCCCAGGCTGGCATGTTTTAAGGTGCAGTTTCCAGAGGAGGTGTAGGAGCAGCCTTCAGAGGCCTGTCCTGACCCTAAGATGACCAGCCTCTGGGTTTCCAGATCACAGCTTTGGCACACAGGTCAGAGGCCAGGTACACTGGACACTTTGTTAGTGTCGCTTCATGTCAACTCATCCACCTGAAGAGGACAGCATTTGAGGTAGAGATTGCTATGTTTTCACCAAACCCTGGTTCATTGGCTTCCTCCTGGGCATGTAGCTGGACTGCATTTCCCAGCCTCCTTTGCAGTTAGGAGTGGCCACATGACCCAGCTCTGGCCTGTGCAATGGGAGCTGAAATGATGTGGCTCCTCTGCCCCTGGTTTAGCTTGGTCCACAAGCATCCTTCCATGCTATCCTCCACGCTCCCTCTTTCTTCTCCCACATGGTTACGGCAGAGGAGGATAAGGCCTTAGGTGATGACAGGGTCACGGGATGAAGGGGCCTGGGCCCCTGAGTGACCACATGGAGCAGAGCCCTTGCCCCTCCCTCCACCAGCCCCCAGGAGACTATAATGCAAGCAAGAAATAAACTTTTCTTCGGGAGCTGTTTCTTAACATTTGTTATGACTAAGTCAACGTTTTCATCATCCCCATCCAGGGGAGGTGCTTTTCCACTGAAAAGGAATCCATCTTAGGGCTCCTTTAAAATAGAGAGCTCCTCCAGTGCCTTTGGCCTGGGATCCCTGAAGCTGGAGAGTGTCTGCCTCTGGCCCTGAGCCTAGTGCCTGTCTGAACCTCAGGGCATCTTCTCTGGGGCTCTGATTTACGGTGACTCTGGGCTTCACCCCTTGCCCTCAGGTTCCCACCCCTGCTTTCCTCCTTCCTCGGGTCTGTAGTCTGTGGCCTTCCTCTTCCATCCTGTGGCCTCCCATTTACTTTGACCATTGTCTGGGGTTGAAAGACCAAGGTTCAGGGGTCAGGGGTATCTATTTTTTTCCCTTCTCTCTGACAAATTGCTCCCTGTGGGCAGGGCCCGAGCTGGCTCACTGTGAACTTCCTCCTGCACAGCAGAAGGTTGAGCACATAGGGGCCACTCCTGGAACGCTAAGTTCTTTGCAGTTCCACAGCGTGCAAGGCCCTGAGGGAGTTGCTCCCAGGATCCCATGTTCCTTGGGGCACTTGGATTCCAGAGAGAGAAGCTGGCCTCTGCTTCTGGCTCATTTCCTAAGTGAGCCACTGCAGGTCTCCAGGAAGGTGGAGCCCAGGAATCACAGGCTGGGCAGCTGGCTCTGGCCTCTTTTCCCAGCTACACACAGCATTCTGGTCCCTGTCCCCAGCCCCTCCATGGCTGGGAGACCAAGAGACAGGTCTAATGCCCTGCCCAACCTATCCCCACTGTGGGAAACTCCATCATCCTTCCTCCTAGGGAGGACCACTGTCCAGCTTTTAAATAATTAAATTGGTCTCCAAACCACCAGCTACCAAACCCTTCTGTCCTTGATAATCTTCCAAAAAATTTACAACAACAACGCTCCTTGCTGTGTGCCAGGCCCCATGCTAAGCCACTTATACCCTAGATACCAATCCCTGAGGATGGATGTCGTCAGTATCCCCATTTTACAGATGAGGAAGGTGAGGTTCAAAGGCTTCCTGCATCCCGTCGACCCCGCCCTGTACCAGCTTCGAATGCAGTGGCAGGGGGCCACGATCTTATGCCCAGGCCTGGTTCTCCCACCCCCCAGCAGTGGGAGACAATGCTGGGGAGGGGGCACGAGGCCGCTCCCTCCCCAGGGGGCTCCCACAGCTCCCAAGCTCACTGACACTCGGGTTTCCTTCCTCTCCCCTGGCCCTCCCCTGGCCCCCTCTGCTGTACCCCCAGCTTGTCCCACCCACCCTTGGGCTCAACCCATCTCCCTCCCCGGTTCCCACCGTCAAAAGCACCTGCTGCGGGGCTTGGCTCTGTTTGGTTTCTCCAGAGCCTGCCCAGGGAGCTCTGCCTCTCGGAGGTTGTGTGCTCACTTTGCAAAACAGCAGAAATTTATAGCCCAAGTAATTGATCACGGCACTTCTGCCTCCCTCCATCTCTCTCAGGCTCCTAATTCCCTTCTCCCGCTCTTCTCTTTTTTTCTCAGCGTGCCATCTGTGGTGTCAGAGAAAAGGAAGCCAAAAGTGGGGGGGTGTTTCTAGTCCCAGTTCTGCCAATTACAAGTCACATGAACCTCAGTTTCCCCATCCGCAAAACGGAGAAGCTAATAATACCTGCTCCCAAGTGTGCCGGGCCTGTGGATGCCGGGGCCGGGAGCAGCGCCCAGACAGAGTGACTTCTGGGCCCGAGCCACCCTGTGGGGTGCGGGGTGGGGTGGGGGCCCACCTTCCCAGTGGGGACAGTGGGGCCAAGAGGGCTCAAGTCATTCACTCAGGGTCGCAGATCTGGTAAACAGCAGCTCTGGGGCTTGAACCAGGTGAGTTGTGCCTCGACGCCGGAACCATTAGGTGACACTCCCCCCACGCCAGCCCCAGGGTCCATCAGAAAACAGGTGAGCCTCATCAGGCCTCCCAGACCCCTATTTCACTCCATTCTGGAGCTAACTATGGGGCAGAAGCAGAGGCCACTGGGGCAAAGCGAACAATTTGCAAACTAGAGAGCTGCGAGGATGGAAGGAAACTTCACAATCACTCCCATAGCTCTTCAGCGCCGGCCCCCCTGGATCAGACCCCTCCACTGTCTGCGAGACTCACTGGGACCTAAGAGCTTTCCTGGCCCTCAGTCGCTGCCTCTCCCTCCAGAGAAGCTGTAGGACTAGGGGCCTCCCTCCCGCCAGGCCCCTACACCTGCCAGCCTCCAGGAAGGCCCACAGAACCTTCCAGAACAACTCGCAAATGATCCTGAAGAGCACTTCACTCGGCCTTCAGTGGTAGATGAGGCACCAGGCCTGGGAGGGGCGGCCCAGGTTCCCGGCCTGAGCCCTAGGGGGCCTGGGGCTGGAAACTCCCCTCTGAGCCCCACTCCAGGGCGGGGCTGAGGCCGCTCCTGCCCTCTTCTGTTTCGGGGGATGGGGGACGAATGCTTCCAGGGGGGAACTTGCTTGTCTTTTCCCCCTCCGCCCTCAGTCTAGCTTGTCTCTGCCTGTGCACGTCTCTCTGTCTCTCGCTGTCTCTGTGTGTCTTTCTCTCTCAGCCCCCAGCCCGCAGGTACGGGCTTGCTTCCTCCCATGCGTGGCCCCCAAGACCGAGCACAGCCCCTCTGGTGTTTGCATCCAAGGTGCCCGCAGCGCCCCGGCCTCCTCCCTTCCCTGGGGGCTGCTCTGGGCAGGGCGGTCCGCAGCTCGGGGGCGGCGGGCACGTTCTGTTCCCCGCTTTCGGGCGGGGACCGCAGGCTCCAGCCCCGGCGGCTGCCTGCTCCCGCCTGGCTGGCGGAGATGAGAGCCGGCTGCAGGGCTGGAAGCGAGGCAGCAGCGCACAGAACAAACAGAATTTTTTTTTGCAACTAGAGGGGGAAGCACAGAGCTAAAAATAAAACGAAAAGATCAGTATCTGTCAGTCTGACAGCTGATTGGCTGCTCGGAGATGCATATAATTACCAGCAACTGGCGCTGGGTAGGCAAAGCCGGGAGAAACTGCTGAGACGAGGTTAGGATTTAACCTTTAAATTCTGGAGCCATCGGAAACCGAGGGGAGGACGACGGGTGTCGGTGCTAATGAGGCTGGGGGCGGGCGGTGGGCGGTGGGCCTCCGAGTCCGGGGCAGGTCTCGGGGGCTCCCCGGGGAAGGCCCTGCGAGCCCTTGGCCCTGGCGGCCTCCGCCATCAGACTGGGAATGTCTCTGATTGGGTGGCCAGGAGGCGGTGGCCCTCCTCCCCGCCCACCTGAGGGATGTTTTCTTCCGCGAAGCTAGGGTCTTACCTGGGAGGCAGGGAGGGAGGGGGCTGCCTGAGGCCCTGGGCCCCTCCGGGACCGGCGCACCCCGTCTCACCCACATTCCTTCGCCTTTCCCCGCCCGGTATGGATTTCCAAAACCCATCCTCGCTCCCCTCCTTCCTTCACCCCAAGTCACCCCTGTTCCCAGCTCTGTTTCTTGCCCCACCCAGGGAGGGCTTTTCTGCACCTCAGGCTTGTCCTAGGGCCCCGAGAGAGACAAAAACTGTGGCAGTTGAGGGGTGTTGTGCCCTCCCTAAGCCTCAATTTCTTCATCTGTTAAAGGGAAGTGATGAAAATTGGGTCCACCTGACTGCTGGTCAAATGCCAGGGCTGCTGTGGGCCCAGCCTTATGTTGGCTCTTTCACCTGAGCCAGGAGTCAGGAAATCGGGGTTCTAGTCCAGCTGGGAATTGTCCCAGTGTGAACTGGGAATAAGAGTTCCTGCCCTCTGACCTCTCCAGGTGGCAGTGGGGACCACGTGAGATGGCGTATGTGGCCTTGAGCAATAAACCGCACCTGTCGGGGGAGGTGGGTGAGGACACCTGCAGCCCCTCGAACCCACCACTTTTCTCTTCCAGGCCCTTGCCCAGGCTGTGGCCTCTGCCTGGAACCCCTTTTCTTCCTACGCAAACCCTTCCCTTCAGTGCCTCTTTCCCTGGGAAGCCCTCTCTGTTGCCCAGCCCATCCTCTTCTGCCCACTCTGGGTTTCGCACCCCATGCTCAGGCCGATTGCCTGCTTTGCAGACAGGGCTGTGAGCTCCACGAGGGCAGGAACCACATGGCTGTTCACAGCTGTGTTGCCAGGGCCCGGCCTGGAGCCCCTCAGGAAGTGAGACATCTGAATCCTCTGCTCTGTGGCCACCTTGGCCAGGGCACCCAGGCTTGGAGCAAGCAGCAGCTTCACGGGTGGGGAGCCACGTTTCCCCAGCACATCGACAGGCCCTAAGAGGGCATTCACTTGGTTCTGCCCTCAGAGCACTGATGCCCAGGGACACTGCCCTTTATGTGTGCCACCTAAGAGAGGATGCAACCTTAGAGGGGGCAGGGATAAGCATGGTCCCAGGCCCTGTTGTCCCCTCCTAAGATAGTTCCCAGTTCTGCCTGGCCAGCCCTGGCCTTTTGCCTGTGCTGTCTGGGACAGTGGGTCGAGCCGCCGCTGAGCGGTGGGACCTAGAAAACCCACACTGACCTATAGGAGGCGCCGCCCAGAGCTCCGGACTGAGGTGGATGCAAAGGAGAGGTGGGTGAGGGGGGCAGAGAGAGATCGTGTTAGTAGCTCACACGTCAATCGTCTAGCTGTGTGCCTGCCTCTCTCATGTATTTCATGGGGATTATTTCCTAGAATTCCCACAAGAGCCCCCTGCAGGCGGTGCGATTGCTATCTGTGATTTGCAGATGAGGAAACTGAGGCACAGAGTAGTTAAGCAACGCACCCAGGACCCCACAGCTAGGGAGGACAGAGGCTGGATCCAGGCCAGTCCCCTGTCTCCTGGGACCAGGCCCAGCGCTCCCACCTCTCTGATAAGGATAAGAAGGAGGGAGTGGGAAGGGAGATATTCCCGAGGCAGCTACCATGAGACCTCCCAGCAGAGAGGCTGGAAAATGTCTTTTGTGTGTGGTACGCAAAGGAATTCCCCTTTGGTGTCTCTTTGAAAGATTTCGGGAAGATTTAAACTGCTTTTCAGTGATTTGGGGATGTCAGACTGGTGTTTTTCTGAGCGTGACACCGTGATGAGACCGGCCCCCAAGGCAGCCCCGTTTTACACAGGTTATGTTAATAGAACTTCTGCAGCTGCAGAAGCAGCTTCCGCCGACTGAGCGCTCACCCCGGGGTCCATGCTAGACTCAGCCTTGACTCGGATGCCCACCCTGAACCCCACCCAAGAAAGGAATTATTTAATCCCTGTGTTATTTCCTTACAACTGATGTCAGAATCTGCTCATCTCCAAATTCGCTATCTCCCCCTGTTAGGAGTGAGCTTGGTGAGGGCTCCAATCTGGTCTCTCCCATTCATGGCTGAGTCCCTGGCACCCAGCATCAGCCCTGCATGGAGCAGCCAGTCAATAAAGCTTTGCTGGACACATTTCAGATGAAGAGACTGAGGGTCAGAGAGGTCACATGGCTTGCTTGGAAGAAACATCAGATTTGTCTGTCTCAAGAGTCCACTTCTGGCTCCCACCTCACACAGCTGCTTAAGAGACTCCCCAGCCCAAGAGAGCCTCAGAGCCCGAGTCTTTCCTCCCTCTGCCCATTCTCAGGCCTTATACTAAAGCCAGTGAGGCCTCTGAACTGCTGTCTGCCCCCCAACCTTTTCCTTCCTTATCTAGGAATCAGGCAAAAGTTGGCCAGAGTTAGCTCAGTCTCAGGGAAGGCATTCTTCTAGAGTCACTCGGTTTTGCATGACCCGATTCAAATTTTCCATGTTTGTCACTTTGATTCCCACTCTGAGTTTTCTCAGTACATATAACCTTCCCATGTGATGACTGGCCTGGGTATTCATATGTGCATTTGATACCTGTTGCTTATCTCCTGGGGGACCCCTGGTTCAGGGGGGTTTAAGCAGGTGTCCTGGTGAGACTGGGGTTGTCATCAGAGACTCTCAGGGTTGGAGCGTGGCCCTGCCACTGAGTGGCCTTGGGAGTCTCGTTTGACCTCTCTGAACCTTGAATTCCTCACTTGTGAAATGGGGACACGTTGACCTCCTGCATGGCAAGTGTCTTGCTTGATGTCTGGCCAAAAGACCAATACTACCGTCATTCACTGCCAGAGAGGCCCTGCACGTGGATTTTAGAGTTTGCTCCGTTTTGTTTGTCCTAAGCAAATGTCCGACCATGTACAGGCTGATGGATTTTGTAGGTGCAACGTCCCTAACACAATCAACCTCTCTCCTCAAAAGACCATGAGCATGCCCGGATTCAGAGGGCACCGTGTGTGGGGCTGGCGTGGGCACGTGTCTGTAGCTGGGTCTGGCTTCTAGGGTTCCAGGCTCAGGCAGGAGGGTGGGGTCCCAGGAGGTCATCTCTCTCTCCTTAACCTGGACCCTTTGGAAGTTGGTTTCCAAATATCCTGAATTCCTGTTCCTTACTATGTGGCTCAGTACAACGCTTGGCCCGGCAGCAGGAGCCTGGTTGGTGTTAGTCTGCTGGGGAACGGGAAAAAGAAGAGAAACGTGAAGCTTTCCCTTAAAAACAAAAAACAAAAACAAACTCTCACATCTCCCACCAATAACACACCATCTTTATCCCTAAACTTTAAGAAAAGTTGTTGCCAGGCGCGGTGGCTCACGCCTGTAATCCTAGCACTTTGGGAGGCCGAGGCAGGTGGATCACCTGAGGTTGAGGCTTTGAGACCAGCCTGACCAACATGGAGAAACCCTGTCTCTACTAAAAATACAAAATTAGCTGGGCGTAGTGGCGCATGCCTGTAATCCCAGCTGCTCGGGAGGCTGAGGCAGGAGAATGACTTGAACCCAGGAGGCAGAGGTTGTGGTGGGCCAAGATTGCACCATTGTACTCCAGCCTGGGCAACAAGAGGGAAACTCCATCTCAAAAAAAAAAAAAAAAAAAAAAAGAAAAGAAAAAGAAATGTTTTGGAAAACTATCTGCCTGAACTCCAGGCAGTACCAGAACCTTCCTTGTGTCCAGCGTTGCATGGGGAGTGTCAGACAGCAAGGCCCCACTTGTGGACAGGTCTGTGCTCTGCGACATGCCAGCCTCTTCACTGCCCAGGTCATCCTCACCTCTACCCCATGAGGTGCAACTAGATGAGACTGCACTTCCCAGATGAGGAAGATGAGGCACAGAGAGCTGAGAGGCCCGGCTGAAGTTCCCACAGTGAGAAAAGTCAGTAGCCCAGCTGTGGGCCTGAGCCCCGGGTACTCTAGTGAGCAGGATGGAGTCCTGGTCTTCGGCCAGGCTCAGCTTGGTGGGGGAGACACATCCCCAACCCCAGATAGACTTTGAGTTCCGGAAGCCGGGCACTGGGGGAGCTTTCTGGGAACAAGCATGAACCACACATGGGTACCTGCCCTGGAGTCACTCGTGTCTCCCAGGAGAGGGGGACACATGCACAGACTGTGAACACATGGGCCTAAGAGGGGCCACCCAGGGCTGCAGAACTGATCCATCCCATACAAAATCACTGAAAAGACCCCCACAGACCTTGCTTAAAAATAGTCTGCTTGGCCAGGCGTGGTGGCTCACGCCTGTAATCCCAGCACTTTGGGAGGCCGAGGTGGGTGGATCGCTTGAGGCCAGGAGTTCGAGACCAGCCTGGCCAACATGGTGAAACCCCATCTCTATAAAAATACAAAAGATTAGCTGGGTGTGGTGGCGGATGCCTGTAATCCCAGCTACTCAGGAGGCTGAGGCAGGAGAATAGCTTGAACCTGGGAGGCAGAGGTTGCATTGAGCTGAGATCACACCGCTACACTCCAGCCTGGGCAACAGAGCGAGACTCCATCTCAAAAAAAGTCTCCTGGCGGTGTGTCCCCAGCAGAGTTCAGGTCCTTCATTGTAGATGGATGGTGCATCTTTTACATCTCAAAGTGGACTCCTTTTGAAGCCACATTTGAAACCCAGTTGACATTCCCTTCCTGAGAATGTCCCGGTTCATGGTCCTGGAGACCTCTGGACCTGGGTGTCCATCTACTAGACACGGAAAAACCATTTCTAAGTACCCCTTGTGGACCAGGCTTACACCTGTAATCCCAGCACTCAGGGAGGCTGAGGCAGGAGGATTGCTCGAGCCCAGGAGTTTGAGACCAGCCTGGGCAGCATGGTGAGACCCTGTCGCTACAAAGAGTAAGATGATTTGCGGGACATGGTGGTGGGCACCTGTAGTCCTAGTTACTCGGAGGCTGAGGTAGGAAGAGCATTTGAGCCCAGGAGGTTGAGGCTGCAGTGAGCCATGATTGCGCCATTGCACTCCAGCCTGGGCAACACAGCGAGATCCTGTCTCAAAAAAAAAAAAAAAAAAGCCCTTGTGTCCCTCCCCTGCAATCCTGTGCTGGGCCCAGAGGTGGCTTCCAGTCCAGAATGGAGAAGACGCATTCCGGTTGTCATGGGCTCTGGGGACCCCACCTCCTCCACGCTGCTGGCAGATGGAGGAAATGTGTCTGGGACGGAGGCTGCAAGCTGAAGTTGAAAGTTGATAGCAGCACCTACTGTATCCATCTGACCTTGCACCTCTCACCTTTAACCTTTGCACTCACCTGACCAGTATCTCCAAGGCCTCCAACCTCCTGTGGTTGTGGGCTGGAAGTGAGAGGGGTAGGGGAGGGAAGAGGTCTGCCTGGAAGGAGCCAGGGAAGCAGCTGGGGTGGAAGCCCCGCAGAGACCCCACTTCCTGGAATGCTTCTGGGCTGGCCGCACCCCCACCCTTGGTGCAGGTTTCTACAAGAAATTCAAGTGTGTCTGCGGCTGGATTCTGCCAGGCTCCCCTGCAAACCTGCAAACAAGAGCCTACATGTCCTTGAGGACAGCTTGCAAGAGAACATGGGGCGAGGAGCAGCTAGTGAAAACCCAGGATGAGTGCACGAGGTGTCCCTTCCCATCCTGGGCCTCTCAGGGCAGCCTGTGGCCACCCCCATCGCCAGCAGGGTTGGGTGGGAGTGGGGAAGCAAGGACTTTATTTTAAAGAAAAGATGGGTCAGGCGTGGTGGCTCATGCCTGTAATCCCAGCACTTTGGGAGGCTGAGATGGGCGGATCACGAGGTCAGGAGTTTGAGACCAGCCTGGCCAACATGGTGAAACCCTGTCTGTACTAAAGATACAAAAAAAATTGCCAAGCATAGTAGTGCATGCCTGTAATCCCAGCTACTTGGGAGGCTGAGGCAGGAGAATCATTTGAACCCACCCACGAGGTGGAGGTTGCAGTGAGCTGAGATCGCACCATTGTACTCCAGCCAGGGCAACAGGGTGAGACTCTGTCTCAAAAAAAAAAAAAAAAAAAAAGCCAGGTGTGGTGGCTCACGCCTGTAATCCCAGCACTTTGAGAGACTGAGGCAGGATAAACATTTGGGGTCAGGAGTTCGAGACCAGCCCAGACAACATGGCGAAACCCTGTCTCTACTAAAAATACAAAAATTAGCCAGGTGTGGTGTCAGGCGCCTGTAATCCCAGCTACTCAGGAGGCTGAGGCAGGAGAATCACCTGAACCCGGGAGGCGGAGGTTGCAGTGAGCAGAGATCATACCATTGCACTCCAGCCTGGGCGACAAGAGCAAGACTCCATCTGAAAAAAAAAAAAAAAAAAAAAAAAAGATAAGAGAGCAGGTGCCACCACAGATAAATAATCCAGACAAATGCCTTCCCTTCCCTCAAATTTCTCAACTAATTCTCTCTCTGTTCCCACTGGGAAAGTCCCTCCTTCTGTTATTTGCCCCAAGGCCCATGTTTGGCCAACAAGCAAACTGCATTTGTTAAGTAACATAAGCGTTCTCATTTTGGGTTAGTGAAGGGCAGAGATGATGCCTGTTAACTCCCATCAGCTCCCAGCAGACTGAACAGGCACAGTGGGCTGACACCCTCCCACCCAAAGCAAAAAAACGTGGTGGAGGAAGCCTGGGGTAGCCTGGCCCACAGTAAAGGTGCAGTAACCGGTCAGGGACTGGGAGAGGCTGTGAATAGCATGGAGCCAGCCCCCCGCACCAGAGAGCCTTTGAAGGCTTGCTCCATGGAACTCCCACTTGGGAACTGCTGGGCTAAGCCAGTTGGATGGAGGTGCAGTTCTGACCATCCCCGTGGCCACTCTCACTTCCCCTGGACAGCAGGGTATCCAGGGAGAACTCCGTGGCTATGGGATCACCCTGACTCTGCCATTTAGTAGGCTGATCTTGGGGAGATGGCCACCCCTCTCTGAGCCCTTGGGTCCCCAGGGCCTCCCTCCTGGGTTGGGAGTGCTCCGTAAGGACCAAGTGTCTTTCATGTTGCTGTCACCTCTCTTTCAGGTCTCCTGACTTCCCACCATGTCATGCAATGATCATCTTGCTGGATTTCTGTGATGAGAGAGGGATGCTGTGGTAAAGAATAAACACGGAGGCCGGGCGCGGTGGCTCAAGCCTGTAATCCCAGCACTTTGGGAGGCCGAGACGGGTGGATCATGACGTCAGGAGATCGAGACCATCCTGGCTAACACGGTGAAACCCCGTCTCTACTAAAAAATACAAAAAACTAGCCGGGCGAGGTGGCGGGGGCCTGTAGTCCCAGCTACTCGGGAGACTGAGGCAGGAGAATGGCGTGAACCCGGGAGGCGGAGCTTGCAGTGAGCTGAGATCCGGCCACTGCACTGCAGCCTGGGCGACAGAGCGAGACTCCGTCTCAAAATAAATAAATAAATAAATAAACACGGAAATGGGTCTTGGGAAATTCTGCTGGAGCCCCATCTCTACTAAAAATACAAAAAAAAAATTTAGCTGGGCATGGTGGTGGGTAGCTGTGATCCCAGCTACTTGGGAGGCTGAGGCAGGAGAATCACTTGAACCCGGGAGGCAGAGGTTGCAGTGAGCTGAGATTGCGCCACTGCACTCTAGCCCAGGCAACAGTGTGAGACCGCATCTCAAAAAAAATTTTTTTTGAGGAGTGGTCTGTGATGGGACAGAGGCCCTGGAAGGGGAGGCAGGAAGGCAGGTGTGGCTGCCCCTTAGCAGGCACGCCAAGGGCACCCTGCAACCAGGGTGCATCCAAGCGCTCCCCAACCTTAATGTGCCTTGACCCGCTGTGGGGTCTCATTCAGATGCAGGTTCTGAGGGAGCAGGCCTGGGCAGGGGCTCCCAGGTGAGATGGAGGCTGTGCCAGCTGGGACCACATTCTTTGTAGTAAGGATGTCACGAATTGCCTTCACCCTCAGTGCCCGTGCCTGAGCCTCTGGCTGGAGGGAAATGGGCAGGCCACTTGGTGTCTGCAGAGATGCCTCCAGAAAGGCCCGAGAGCCCCAGAATGCGCGTGCCAGGAAACACGAAGCAACATGAGGGTAAAATTATGTTTTTAACAAAAGAAAAGACCTCTGCCTTGTAGCATGTAGACAGATTTCTATTCCCACCCCCACGCAGCCCCAGGGACCTGAAAGAATGTGGTTTTCTGAGCACAGACTTCCCTTGCTGAAGGGGGTGGATCCGCTCTTAAAAAGTTGCTTGTAAAATGAATTTTTCTATCAAATGCTATTTTCCAGTGGCTTGTGTTTTAAGACCATGGTTTCATTCCCACTGAGAAATACCCAGCTCTGAGGCCTTGGTGTTCTGGATGCAGCAACCATGAAGGGGTGGGGGCTTAAGGGTGCAGCCCAACCCATGTGTCCGTGTGTGGCAGAGCTGATTTGGAGCCAGCACTAGGATTTGAGATTCAAAGTCTGAATCCCAAGTGCTCCCCAAATGGGCTAAGGTACCTGGCCAGACCCTGGCCCAACACCGATTGTAAGATGGGAGGAGGCCAGGTGCGGTGGCTCACACCTGTGATCCCAGCACTTTGGGAGGCCGAGGCGGGCAGACCATGAGGTCAGGAGTTTGAGACCAGCCTGGCCAACATGGTGAAACCCTGTCTCTACTAAAAATACAAAAAAAAATTTAGCTGGGCGTGGTGGTGGGTACCTGTAATCCCAGCTACTTGGGAGACTGAGGCAGGAAAATCGCTTGAACCCGGGAGGCAGAGGTTGCAGTGAGCCGAGATCACGCCACTGCACTCCAGCCCAGGCAACAGTGCGAGACCGCATCTCAAAATAAATAAATAAATAAATAAATAATAATAATAATAATAATAAGATGGGAGGGACCAGAGGTGGCCCAGGGCAAACCAGCCCCTCAACCAGAAAAGGAGCCAGGAGCCAGGGGCCCATCATGGCAGAACAGCCATCTGGTCCTTGTATCTTATACTGTAGGTCAGACTCTGGATATTATTATTATTATTATTATTTTTTTTTGAGATGGAGTCTCTCTCTGTTGCCCAGGCTGGAGTGCAGTGGTGCCATCTCGGCTCACTGCAATCTCTGCCTCCCGGGTTCAAGCGATTCTCCTGCCTCAGCCTCTTGAGTAGCTGGGATTACAGGTGCCCGCCACCGCACCTGGCTAATTTTTGTATTTTTCGTAAAGACAGGGTTTTGCCGTGTTGCCTGGGCTGGTCTCGAACCCCTGACCCCAAATGTTTCTCCCGCCTTGGCCTCCCAAAGTGCTGGGATTACAAGCATGAGCCACCATGCCCGGCCGGACTCTGGATATTAGGCTGTGAGTATTTTTGGTTATTTTTATTTATTTTTTTATTTATTTAGAGACAGGGTCTTGTTCTGTTGTTCAAACTGGAGTGTAATGGCATGATCTTAGCTCACCACAGCCTTTTAATTTTAGAGATAGGGTCTCACTTTGTCACCCAGGAGCTTTGAACTCCTGGGCTCAAGAAATCCTCCCGCCTTAGCCTCCCGAGGAGCTTGGACAACAGGTGTGTGTCACCATACCTGGCTTTTTTTGTTGTTGTTGGAGAAGTGGTTTTACCATGCTGCCCAGCCAGGCTGGCCTCCGGTGATCCTCTTGCCTCAGTCTCCCAAAGCGCCTGGGATTACAGGCATGAGCCACTGGGCCTGGCCTATTTTTAGTTTTATATTGGGCACAATTGTTTAAAGTATTCAAGGAATCAGTTACCATGACAGTTTGGCTCTGTGTCCCAAAGCGTGCTCTGAGGCTCTGACACCAGAGTTCCACAGTCAAAGGCCCCTGAGAAGTGCTATGTTAAGGGAACGGCTTCCTCGCCTGGAGGGGTCTACTTTAATATGCCAAGGAGCATGGGAATCTTGAACAGGAGACTGGAATCCACAGTCTTCCTCCCTTCAACTGACCTTAGTTTTCCAGAGCAAAGCCTGGGATCAGCATTCCAAGGAACACACTTTGGAAACATAATCTCTGGGAGGTTCTCATAACTAAAAGGTCTCTGTCTCAATTAGTTCCTTACCTACTGTGGAGTACAAATTATCCCAAACTTAGTGGCTTAAAATAGGCATTTTAGTATCTCAGTTTCTGTGGGTCAGGAATTCAGATGTGGCTTAGCTGGCTGGTCTCTCTTAAGGTTGCCATCAAGATATCAACTGGGGCTACGGTCATCTGAAGGCTTGACCAAGGATAGAGGATCTGTTTCCTAAATGGCTCACTGACATGGCTGACAAAAAGCCTTCAGCTCCATGCTGTGCAGACTTCAGCAGGCTGCTTGAGTTTCCCCACAATATGGCGGCTGGCTTCTCAGAGTGAGTGATGCAAGAGAGTGAGACTGAAGCTGCAGTACCTTTTATGACCTAGCCTTGGACAACATATGCAGTCATTTCCTCAGTATCCTATTGGTTATGCAAGGCCAGCCTGATTCATTGTGGAAAGGTATGAATGCCAGGAGGCGGGAATCGTTTGGAGACCATCTTGGAGGCCAACTGTTGTAGTAACCATCGCTTTGGTACCAGGACAGATAACTTGCCTCATTCGCACAGTTGCTTTTTCTTACCATTTTGTAGGCATGAGTAACATTGGGAAGTGAACCTGTTAACTTGTGATATGAAGAGAAAAGGAAGAGACCAAGAATTTATCAGCCACACCAAGCCCTGGCGGACAGTGGTACTAATTACCCAGCTTCCCTTCCTGGGTGCTCACTCTGCACCAGGTACCTCATGGGCCTCAGGGTCCTATGCAACCCCTGCCCCCATACAGCAGGTTCCACTGATAATTTTGAGTCAGGTCACTCATGCCTATGAAATGCATGAAATGGGATTTTTTTGTGATGTTGGCAATGGCAACACACGCAGCTCTGCGTGATGGAAGTTGAGACAAAATCGGTAACCTGAGTGAACCTGTGTGGAGAAGATTTGAGCAGAGAGTAAACTTAGGATGGATAAATGCCCATGATAAACAAATAATAAATAGATGAGATAAAATATTTATTTCATGTATAGGATAAGGATTAAGTCCGTTAACAAGACGAGGAGTCAGGGTGAGCCTGGGGAATCCCTGGTTTCGCTGGAACCTCTTTGCTGGGAGAAGTGTCACGTCTCCAGGCTGGGGCAGCGGCAGGGCTCCCTGGTTGGGAGGCCTAGTGGTGACACCTGGAACACCTGGTGGTGAGCCCCAGAATGCCTGTGTCCTAGGCCGACCCATACTGATCATGAGCTGTGTGATCCAGGCAAGTGACTTCACGGACCTCAGTTTCCCATCTGCAAAATGGGATGATAACAGCAAACTTCACCACTTGTGATGAGGATTCGGAAGGTGAATCCTTGGCCCAGCACAAGGTCTGTAAGGTGTTTCACATGGCAGAGTTGGTGGCGGGTCACCAAGGTGGTGGTGTCCCAGGTTGAAGGAACCTTTCTAGAAATTCCATTGCCTGGAAGCATCCAATGACACACAGTGGACCCTGAACCACGAAACAGACTGTAGTGACTGCCGGGGCCTCCCGCAGGGGTGATCCCCGAGGAGGCTGGGAGGAACTCAGCCCTTTCTTCTGCTGGGGGCATGTGCAGGCATAGAGACTGCCCGGCCCTTTCCTGTCCTGTTGTGGCATGATTTTCGACAGAGGGAGGATTCTGGGCATGTTTTCCCTCGTAAGTCTCACCAGGCTGAGCAGGACTTAGAGGAACTCCGGCTACGTTTGCTGTCCCAACGAATAGACCAGGTATAGAGAGAACAGGCCCTATGAGAGATAGAGAAAGGAAGGGAGCTTTGGTGGGGGAGATTTTGGGGTCTTTCCTGTGGGTACCAAGGTTCTGGGCAGCTGGGTGTGCTGGCCTCCTCTCTGGACATGCTCTGTGGGCATCCTGGCTGTAAATTCCAGGTCCCCCTGCCAGGGATTCCTTCTCTGAGTCTGCAACGAGAGTGAAACTCCATCTCAAAAATAAAATAAAATAAAAAAGCGAGGCGGCTGTGGGCCTAGATGATCTCTCAGCCCCTCCCAACTTCAACACTCGGATTATTTGCTGCATTTATGGAGCTCCAGCTGTATGCAGGAGTGGTGTCTGGGAGATGGGAAGTGCTGACCCCACCCCGGGAGGAAGAGCCAACCTAAGCCTGCTGATTCTGTGTGGCCTGGGATGGCAGAATGGCCATGTGGGCTGCAGGAGAGCCTAATACCAGGCCCAGCTGCCATCTGAAACGTGTCCTGTTGGGGGCACTTTGGCGTGGTTCGGGTGTTCTGGTCTTAGAGTCCATTCAGTTTGTACATGAAAATATGCTAGCGGCCTCTTTCCGTTAAGGTTCTGTTTTTTGTTGTTGTTTTGTTTTCTTGTTTTGAGACGCAGCTTTGCGCCTTTTTTTTTTTTTGAGACGGAGTCTCGCTCTGTGCCCCAGGCTGGAGTGCAGTGGCGCAATCTCGGCTCACTGAAAGCTCCGCCTCCTGGGTTCACACCATTCTCCTGCCTCAGCCTCCTGAGTAGCTGGGCTACAGGCGCCCGCCACCGCACCCAGCTAATTTTTTGTATTTTTAGTAGAGACAGGGTTTCACCATGTTAGCCAGGATGGTCTCGATCTCCTGACCTTGTGATCCGCCCGCCTCGGCCTCCCAAAGTGGTGGGATTACAGGCGTGAGCCACCGTGCCTGGCGCAGTTTTGCTCTTGTTATCCAAACTGGAGTAAATGGCATGATCTCTGCTCACCGCAACCTCTGCCTCCCAGATTCAAGCGGTTTTCCTGCCTCAGCCTCCCGAGTAGCTGGGATTACAGGCATGTGCTACCATGCCTGGCTAATTTTGTATTTTTAGTAGAGACGGGGTTTCTCCATTTGGTCAGGCTGGTCTTGAACTCCCAACCTCAGGTGATCCGCCTGCCTTGGCCTCCCAAAGTGCTGGGATTACAGCTGTGAGCCACTGAGCCCAGTCTTTTTTTTTTTTTTTTTTTTTTTTTTTTTTTTTTGAGACAGAGTCTCGCTCTGTCACCTAGGCTGGAGTACAGTGGTGCAATCTTGGCTCACTGCAACCTCTACTTTCTGGGTTCAAGTGATTCTCCTGCCTCAGCCTCCGGAGTAGCTGGGACTACAGGTGCGCACCACCACACTGAGCTAATTTTTGTATTTTTAGTAGAGACAGGGTTTCACCATGTTGGCCAGGCTGGTCTGGATCTCCTGACCTCGTGGTCCGCCTGCCTCAGCCTCCCAAAGTGCTAGGATTACAGGCGTGAGCCACCACGCTCGGCCCAAGGTTCTGTTTTTATTCAGGCATCTTAGGGCTTAGAGGTAAACTTGACCATGTCATTCCACACATAAGCCTTTCCCCGGCTCCTCACTGACCTCAGATGATGGTCCATGCTGGGAGTGGCCTCAAGGCCTTCTGGGACCTGGCATGGGCCAAGCTCTCCCACCTGGGGGCTTTCCTCCCCTTCCTCTCTCTCCTCCAGAAACACAAATTGAAACATGCCAACGTCTCTCTTCCCTCTAGAGCCTCACACTTGCTGCCTCCTCTGCCTGGAACTCTCCCTCTGCTCTCACAGGGCTTCCTAAATGTCACTTCCTCCAGGAAGCCCTCCCTGATGAGTTGAGCCACTTTAGTTTGTGCTCAGGCTCACCCTGCACGTCTTGGTTGCACTCATCACTGTAATGATCTAAAACACATGTCTGCTTATGACACCCGCATCACACCCCCCCCCGCCCCCCCCGTGCTGGGGCCACTCTTGGATTTTCATGCCTGTTGCCAGCACCCAGGGGAAGCTCCGGAAATGTCTGCTGGGTGAGTCATGAACACGCAACCTGTTGATCCAGGTTGGTAATCAGAGGCCGGGCCTGCCAGCAAATCACCTGACCCAGTCACCCATAGCCTGGGAAGGACTGTGGCGGCCGCTACCCAGCTCCTCCTTCCTCCGCTTGAAGGCTCTGCCTGGAAGGAGCGAAGGGGTTAAGTGTTTCTGGCGGCCTCGTGCTGTGTCTGCTGCAGATCCCCCTTCCGGGGCTGCAGCAACCCGAGGTTGGCGAGGAATGTTTGCAATGCAGAGCTAGGAGGAGGGCGGGCTGCTGGAGGTGGGGGCCGAGGCAGGCCCGCGGCCAGGCTCCCCAGTTGAGCAATGGCCCTGCTGGTTCCTGTAACTCAGACCCCTCCCGCCTTTTCCCGCCCTGCCGGCTTCCTCCACCCCGGCTGGGCTGCCTGCCGGGCAGTGGGGGCGGCCTGCACTTGGTTGCAGAGGGAGGTGGAGGGACAGAGGCCCAGATAGCCTGGAGGTCAGGACTGAAAGAGAGGGGCTCCCTGAGAGACAGAGCAGGGGTGCAGTCGGCTCAGCCACCCTAGCCCAGAGAAGCGGGGCCCTTTCCAAGGTCACACAGCGAGACACCAGTGAATTGGGCCACAGCTCTTGGTCTGGCCTCTTTAGTTCCCATAACTCTAGGCTGCAACTCTCACACACATCACGGAGGTCATATTGCCACTCAGCTGGGAAGCTTTGAACCACAGGGAACCCTCTCCCAACTGAAGGCAAAGCCCTCTCACCCCAGTGCCCTGGGTTGGCCTCTTCACCTAATCCCCAGGGTCTCGGAGAGGACAGTGCACCCCCTGGTCTAGGTGCACCCCCCATCCTGCCATTAACTCCCCAGCACTGCCCACTGCCTGGCCGGGTCTTGGGGACCTTGTTCCTCGCTTCTGGGAGTATGAAGGAAATGAATAAAGGCCAAACTTGAGCTGGTTCCCGAAAACTCTCTGTCCCCTCTTCCTCCGGGTCTTTTCAAGGAAGGACCGAACCGGGCACGGTGGCTCATGCCTGTAATCCCAGCACTTTGGGAAGCTGAGGTAGGTGGATCACCTGAGATCAGGAGTTTGAGATCAGCCTGGCCAACATAGTGAAACCCCGTTTCTACTAAAAATACAAAAAATTAGCTGGGCATGGTGGCGGGTGCCTGTAATCCCAGCTATTCTGGAGGCTGAGGCAGGAGAATCGCTTGAACCCAGGAGTTGGAGGTTGCAGTGACCTGAGATCGCGCCCTTGCACTCCAGCATGGGTAACAAGAGCAAAAAAAAAAAGAAGGACCTTCGTGAGTACCACATATTCACGTGGGCTCAGACACAAAACTCAACTCTTTCTCCACAAGCACCCCCCTCCTTTGGGGGGAAACTGTGTCCCTTGACACTATGGGATGAGCTCCTCCCTCTGCCGGCAGTATTTCCTTCCCGGGGGACCTCTGGGGAGGTGGCCTTGCAGTCAGGCACACCTGGCTTGAATCCCAGCAGCACCACCTTCAAGCTTCCTGGCTTTGCCACACCTCTCTGAGCCTCGGTTTCCTTATTTGTGCCTTGGAATTCAGAGAAGCCCCAGTCTCACTCGGCTAAGGCTCAGGGCCAGTTGCCTTTTCCTGGCCCCACAGATGAATGGTCAGTTTGGGGGTATGCACCCATCCCTGCCCTGGGCTTTGCCCAAGACAGGCTGTGGGCAGCCCTCAGAGGCGCCAGCGTGGCCACACCTGGCTGAAATCAGCGGGTGGTGGGAGCACACAGCAGGGACCCGGTGCCCTCTAGAACACAGCAGTTCCCGTGAAAATCAAAACACCCCATTTTACAGGTAAGGAGGCTCAGGGAGGAATGGCTTGCCACACCATGCAGATATAAAGAGGGATATTCACCCAGAAAAACATACCAATAACACCAAGGGCCCTCCTACACACTGTTCTGCCACTATTTATTGAGCACTTACTACATGCCCGGCAATGAGCCAAGTGCTTTACGAGGCTGACCTATTTCAATCCAACGACATACCTAAGAGGGAGGCATGTGGATCCCCCTTTTTCGGAAAACAGTGAGGTTGATGCATTTGCCCAAGATCACACAGCTCATGGGGAGTGCAGCCTGACTTTTAACTCGGGCCGCCTGCCTCCAGAGCCTGTGTTCTTGGCCATCCTTCTCTGCACCTGGCTTAGAGACCCAGGCTCTGCGTAGAGGGGCCCAGTGTTCTTGGGTTAGTCCCTTAAGTCCCAGAGTAGCAAAAGGGAAAGGAATTATCTTCAGTGATGGGGTGGGGGTGGGCACTCAGAGAGGGGACCCCTCTTACAGCAGGGCACACAGCCGGCTGAGCCAGGACCCACCACACTCACTCCCCGGCCCCTGGCTCCCAGTGGATGGCTCCTCCATGGCCGGGAAGGAGCCCCACGGCTGCTCCTGCAGGCAGATGGACAGACCATGGCCCCCTCCCACGGCCTGCGGGCTGTGTGGCATCGCCACCTCCTCCCGAGCAGGCTGCCTTTAAGAAACCAGAAGATTGATTTCCTGGCAGGCTCTACGCCGAGGAGCCCGTCCAAATGGTTTGCATGTCTGCATTTTTTACTGCTCCGTTTAATATGTATGCAAATGCCGGCCGGCTGCGCCCCCCGCGCGGCTGCACAGTCACACGCGGCGCCCCATTAAAGCGGCCGTCCCGGGCGCGCGCCTCATTCGAGGCGACGGGCTCCTGGCCCTGATAGATGGGGTGCGGGGACGGAGACAAATGACGGCCTTTGTAATTTCTTTCTGTCTTTTTCCGGGGGAGGGGGAACTCGCAGAGGAGATTTAAATATATGCAAAATTGTTTGTGGGCTGGGGGTGGGGCGGAAACCTGAAAGGGGCGGGGGGAGAGGAGCCGGTGTATTCCTGGTGGGAGTCGGGCTGCAGGCTGGAGGGGAGCGGGGCCCCCACAGTCACCTTCTGGCGGAGACAGCCGAGCGAGCCGCTCTGCTCCTGATAAGCAGGCCCAGTCCTCTGGGAAGCGTGGGCTTCAGCCGCAGAGAAAAGGAAAATGCTGGTTATTTTCGGCCCCGTTACACGCGGGAAGCCGGGGATGGTGGTTTTTCCCCCATCGCACCACCACTTTCTTTTCTTGGGCTTCCAGGGCTTATAACTTAATCGGTGCGGTGTCATTTAAGTTTCACATTACCCCATGAGGTGGGTCTCGGGATCACACCCATTGTGCAGATGGGGAAACTGAGGTTTGAGGGCGTGAAGTCCCTTGGGGAGGGTTGCAGAGAGAGTGGGTGGGGCTTGGGTCCCTCCAGAGCGCTGTCTTTGACCCCCACGGCCCTCTGCTGTCTCTCTGGCTCTCGGCGGTGGGGTGTCCGCGTGCCTGCGTGTGCCCCAAATCTGTCCGGACTCGCCCCATACCATGAGCCAGTCCCCTCCTCCTGCCTGCCCCCCACGCGCGCTAGGTGACACAGGCCCACAGCCCAGCGAGCTGGGGGACTGAGCCTCACATTTTCCAAATATTGCTTAAGCCTAAAATCCGAGATGCTGGTTTTAAAGGAATCTTTCCTAATTTCTCAGGATTTTAGGCCACATGGCAGCTGGGGGCAGAAACGTTTCTGAGAGGAGGCTCCAACCTCAAGAGAGACCCACTGTGGAACAGACCACTCAGACCCACTGGAGACCCAGAGTTACACACTGCTGTGTCCGTGTGTGCGCGCCTGTGTCCGTGTGTGTGCGCCTGTGTCCGCGTGTGTGCGCCTGTGTCCGTGTGTGCTTGGGTGTGTCATGTCATTGTGAGTGTGCTGGTGTGTGTGCACCAGTGGGAGTAGGGGAGTGTGTATTAGTGCGTGTGTGAGTTTCAGTGTGTATGTGTTAGTGTGTTACAGGAAAGAAGAGAGGGTTCTTGGACTTCGCGCAAGAAGGAATTCAGGATGAGTCCACAGTGCAAAGCAAAAGCAAGTTTATAAAGATTAAAGTACAAGGGATTGGGCGCGGTGGCTCACGCCTGTAATCCCAGCACTCTGGGTGGCCGAGGCGGACGGATCATCTGAGGTAAGGAGTTTGAGACCATCCTGGCCAACATATAGTGAAACCCTGTCTCTACTAAAAATACAAAAAAAAAAAAAAAAATTAGCTGAGTGTAGTGGCACACGCTTGTAGTCTCAGCTACTTGGGAAGCTGAGGTAGGATAATCGCTTGAATCTGGGAGGCGGAGGTTGCAGTGAGCCGAGATCATGCCACTGCACTCCAGCCTGGGCAGAGCAAGAATCCGTCTCACACACACACAAAAAAATAAAGAAGAAAAATAAATAATAAAAAAGAAAAAGAAATAAAGGATAGTGGTAAAAAGACAGCTACCTCCACAGACAGAGTAGGACGTTCCCGAACGTTCCCGAACTTTCCCGAAAGTAAGAGGAGGACCGCATCCACCCTAACTACATGCTTGTATGTAGGGGGAGATTTGCTCTGCTACAAGTGTTTGTGTAAAGGATTAATTTTCTTAATTACTATATTTTGCAAGAATCGATATTATTATCTTTAAAGCAAAATTAGGAATGCCTTTGTTCTCCAGATATGGGGATATCTGGACACTCCTAAGTCTGGGTCTGTTTTAGTAAACTTTATTAGTTTGTTCCCTAACATCTACAGGCTCGGAATACCTACCTTTCTGGTAATGTGGCCCAGCGGGTACCAGTCTCGTTTTCCAGCCCTCACTCAAACGGAGTCGCTCTGGTTCGAACACCTCTGACAAGGGTGTGTCTGCGTGTCAGGGTGACTATGGGGCTGTATGTACAGACGTGTCGGTGTGTACACGTGTGTGTCAGTGCGCATGTATGAACGTGTGCTGTCCTTGGCTGGCAGGCGGCTGGAGTGCGAATTTCCCTGAGGGCTTTCACTTCCCTGTGGTTCAGGTTGGGGGCTTCCCCGCTCTCCCCCAGCCCCAGAGCTGCCCCACTAGGCAGGGAAAGCCTCTGGAATGAGGGAACAGGATATGGCTTCAGGAGGCTCCCACAAGCCGGAGGCAACCCTGAGCTTTGCATAGATGGGAAGGACTTGGATTGCTGGGGCTGGGCTGGAGCCTGGGAATCCTGGGCCGGAAGTGAAGGGCACAGACAGCTCTCTAGAGAAGCCCTCTGCGTGTGCGTGTGTCCCTCCAGATCTGTGCATGTTGAGTCACTCGGGGAAGTGGCTCTCCTCATGTAAATGTCTTCAGGATGAAGGGAGGTCCTTCTGGTGTCTGGACTTGAGCTCCTCTGGGGGCAGAACCTGGGCTCTGGGGGCTGCTATTTGGGAAATCACCTTCCCTGCCACCCCCTGGGCCAATGGAGGACACTGGTGGGGTCCTTGAGCCCTGGTGGGGGTAGGGTGTGTGTGCATGTGTGAGAGAGAGCGAGCCAGAGAGAGTGTGTGTCTGTGAGCAGGGGTGTATGTAAATGTGTGTGAGTGAGGATGTGTATATGTGCGTTGGTGTGTGTGAGTTGTGTATGTGTGAGGTTGTGTCGGGGTGAGGGTGTGTGAGTTGGTGTGTGTGAGTGTGTGAGGTTGTGTTGGGGGTGAGGGTGTGTGCGTGTGAATTGGTGTGTGTGAGGGTGTGTGCATGTGAATTGGTGTATGTGAGTTGTGTGTGTGTGAGATTGTGTTGGGTGGGGGCAAGGGTGTGTGCGTGGGTCTGTGTGTGAGTTGTGTATGAGGGAGGATGTGTGCATGGGAGTTGTGAGTGAGGGTGTGTGAGGGTGTGTGTGTGAAAATGTGGGTGTGAGTTGGTGTGTGTGAGTTGTATATGTGTGAGGTGTTGGGGGTGAGGGTGTGTGAGTTGGTGAGTTGTGTGTGTGTGAGGGTGTGTGAGTTGGTGTGTGTGAGTTGATGTGTATTTGAGTTAGTGTGTGTTGGGGTGCATGTGAGTTGGTGTGTGTGAGTTAGTGTGTATTAGTGTGAGTTGTGTATGAGTTGGTGTGTGTTGGTGTGAGTTACTTGTGCATGTGAGTTGGTGTGTGTTAGTGTGAGCTGTGTATGTGTGTGTGTTGGTGTGACTTGTGTATGTGTGAGTTGGTATGCGTGTGAGTTGGTGTGTATGTTAGTTGGTGTGTGAGTTGTGTATGTGTGAGTTGGTGTGTATGTGAGTTGATGTGTGAGTTGTGTGTGTGTGAGTTGTGTATGTGTGGGTTGGTGTGTGAGTTGTGTATGTGTGAGTTGGTATGCATGTAAGTTGGTGTGTGTGAGTTGGTGTGAGTTGTGTATGTGTAAGTTGATGTGCGTGTGAGTTGGTGTGAGTTGGTGTGTGTTAGTGTGAGCTGTGTATGCGTGAGTTGATGTGTGTTGGTGTGTGAGTGGCTTTTGTATGTGTGAGTTGATATCCATGTGAGTTGGTGTATGTGAATTGGTGGTATGTGAGTTGGTGTGTGAGTTGTGTATGTGAGTTGGTGTACATGTGAGTTGGTGTGTGAGTTGGCTTGTGAGTTGTGTATGTGTGAGTTGGTGTTCGTGTGAGTTGGTGTGAGTCCGTGTGTGAGTTGGCATGTGAGTTGTCATGTATATGAGTTGGTGTGAGTTGTGTATGCGTGAGTTGGTGTGCAAGTTTGTGTGCATGTAAGTTGGTATGTGTGTGAGTTGTGTATGTGTGACTTGGTGTGCGTGTGAGTTGGTGTGTGAGTTGGTGTTAGTGTGAGTTGTGTTTGCGTGAGTTGTGTGTTGGTGTGTGAGTGGTTTGTGTATGTGTGAGTTGATATCCATGTGAGTTGGTGTATGTGAATTGGTGGTATGTGAGTTGGTGTGTGAGTTGTGTGTATGTGTGTTGGTGTACATGTGAGTTGGTGTGTGAGTTGGCATGTGAGTTGTGTATGTGTGAGTTGGTGTTCATGTGAGTTGGTATGAGTCCGTGTGTGAGTCGGCGTGTGAGTTGGCGTGTATATGAGTTGGTGTGAGTTGTGTATGCGTGAGTTGGTGTGCAAGTTGGTGTGCATGTAAGTTGGTATGTGTGTGAGTTGTGTATGTGTGAGTTGGTGTGCGTGTGAGTTGGCGTGTGAGTTGGTGTGTGTTAGTGTGAGTTGTGTATGCGTGAGTTGATGTGTGTTGGTGTGTGAGTGAGTGGCTTGTGTATGTGTGAGTTGATATGCATGTGAATTGGTGTATGTGAATTGATGTGTGTGAATTGGTGTGTGAGTTGGCATGTGAGTTGGCGTGTGAGTTGTGTATGTGTGAGTTGGTGTGCATGTGAGTTGGTGTGTATGTGAGTCGGTGTGTGAGTTGGCTTGTGAGCTGCTGTGTATGTGAGTTGGTGTGTGAGTTGTGTACGTGTGCGTTGGTGTGTATGTGTGTTGGTGTGCGTGTGAGTTGTGAGCGTGTGAGTTGGTGTGTATGTGAGTTGGTGTGTGAGTTGTGTATGTGTGAATTGGTGTGCGTATGAGTTGGTGTGCGTGTGAGTTGTGTGTGTGTGAGGGAGGGTGTGTTTGTGGACAGGTGTGTGTGCACCTGGACTTGCCGGGAAGGTTGGGAGGGGCACATGAACCGAGGTTCTGTGACAGGCATTTCTGAGCTCCCCTGGCAGATCTGGCTTAGAAGGAGCTGCAGGGACCAGCACTGAGGGCCCTTCTGGCTTCCCTGGCCCAGGCCTCGGCGTCTTCCTGGCCTCATCTCTCTAGTCTCTGCAGTCCCCTGGGCTCTCCAGTCCCTCAGGGCGCTCTCCCTTGGAAGCCTGTGGAGAATGTCACCACCTCTCTCTGCCCACCCAAGTCTCCCCGGGCACGGCAGACAGGATGGCCCCTCAGGCCGGCACCTCCCAGAACCCACGTCCCCACAGTGGCCCTGGGGTCCCCTCTGGCCTCACACCTGCTCCTCTTCCTCTCAAGATTTGCCGGGTGCTGGGCCCCAGAAGCCAGACCTCCTGGCATGTCGCGGTCGTCCTCACCGCTCGCTCCCTCCCTGCAGCATTCCGCAGCCCCCGGCCCACCTGCCTCCCACCGGCTTCCTGACCCAGGCTCCCAGGCACCTGGGCCTTCCCCTCGCGGCCACCTAGCTGTGTACTTTGTTTGGCTGCTGTCACCCCCAGGAAGGCGATCCCTGTGAGAACCCAAATAGCAGGTGCCCATCTGGGACGCCCACCCCCCCAGGGGAGGTTTCCTGGTCCTCACTGTGGTGTGGCATGGCTCATTCAACCTGGGGCTCACCCTCTGTGTCCATGAAGCCCAGCCGACGGTGACCCTAAGTCCTCCCTCGACTCGCCTGTGTTTGGGGACAGCCCATCCTTCCTGCAGGCTTTGTTTTGGTGTCACCCTGCCTGAGCTGGCCCCAACCACAGTAACAACAGTGATGCTGATGGGTGACTGCTGCCTGGAGCCTGCTCACGTGACCATGTAGAGAAAGTTCCTTCTCTGAGGACCATCTGGAATGGACGCCTGCACTAACCCTCTCTGAATACACCCTCCCCATGGGGCCCTCTGAAGCATCCCGTAGAGCCAGCCCCTACCCACAGACCCTGAGTCCAGAGAATGCGCTGGGTGGTGAGGCTGGGGACGGATGCAGAGCCCTAGGTCTCCTCCCCAGAAGTAAGTACGGGGTTTGTGTAAATTGCTTGGTCAGGAGGGTGGGACCTGGGGTCTTCACTAGGCTTCCCCCAAACTGGGTTGAGCACGTAGTAGGTGCTCACTAAATAACTGTTGAAACAGATAAGCAAGGAGATTGGGTATGGTGACTTACACCTGAAATCCCAGCACTCTGGGAGGCTGAGGCGGGCAGAGCACCTGAGGTCAGGAGTTCAGGACCAGCTTGCCCAACAGGTTTAGTGATGAAACCCCGTCTCTACTAAAAAAAAAAATACAATTAGCTGGGCGCAGTGGCACATGCCTGTAACCCCAGCTGCTCGGGAGGCTGAGGCAAGAGAATTGCTTGCACTTGGGAGACGGAGGTTGCGGTGAGCCAAGATCATGCCACTGCACTCCAGCCCCGGGGGCAACAGAGCACGACTCATCTCCAAAAAAAAAAAACAGAGGATGGAAGGATGGATGCAGGCATGGGTTTGGGCCACACAGTCTTGCTGGGCCTCCTGCCCATGGCCCTCCTGGGGTCCACACCCTCGCCCCCAGCTGGCTGTGGTGCTGAGTGTCACCTGGTTGGGTCAGGCCCTGACGCTGAGCAGGTTCACTGTGGCTCTCAAAGACCTTGTTGTTGGGGCTGAAACGCATCTGCACCTCCCCCTCAGTCCTCCGTCCCTCAGGGCGGGTGTTTATTCCCAAGCAAGGGGTCACCCAGAGAGCAGCCCGAAACCTCCCTTGAGTCCTGAGGAAGGGGCAGCCAGAGGCTGGTCTGGGAGGAGGTGCAGCAGGCGTTGGGAGCAGCCACTCCAAGTTCAGTGACCATGTTTGTCTGAGCTGAAAAATGAGGACACAGGATGTAGCTGAGGGCTTTCTCAGGTCGGTTCATTTAATGAAGGGGAAAAAAGCCTTCCAAAGGTATGAAAGTTAAAGCTTATTTAGTTATGTGGGGAATAGCTTGTTTTTGTGGAAGGAACCTGAGTTTCCAAAACCAGGGTTTTTCTGGGAAGGAATAATTCCATTTGGCTAATATTTGGGGGGCACCTGGACCAACCTTGTCTTTAGTGGGAAGCAAAGCAGGCGTGATCCTGGCTTCACAGAGCAACATAGGGAGACCGACAATCTTCCAATAATTTCACAGTTCAGAGGCCTTTTAGGAGGTAGCTGATGAAGCGGGGGAGCGGGATGGGGTCGGGGAAGAACATTCCAGGTGGGGAACAGCATATGCAAAGGCCTCGTGGCTGGAGGGAGAACTTTGAGTTTGAGGGACAGGAGGGCAGCCCCGAATGTGACGAGCGACAGGGAGAGGAGGATGGCGATGTGGGCAGAGGTCAGTCCGGGCGGTGGCCAGCAGCCATGAGAGTGTGATGGGCTCTCTCTGGCAAGCAGTGGGAGCCATGGATGGTTGGACACAGCCGTGACCTGGTCATCCTGGTGGATATTGATGGTGATGAGGAGAAGGATGGTGTTGATAATCGTAGGAGGCACTGAGTTCTTACCACGTGCCAAGCACCATTTCACAGATCGAAGTGAGAGCTGGGGAGGTGAAGTGACTTATCCAGGTCACACCACTGGCGAATGGCAGAAGTGGGACTCAGACCGCATCTGTCTGGCCACACAGTCCACACGCTCGTCCTGCATGTCCTGTACACACTGTACACAGAGCTGCCCTTTGTCTGGATGCGGAAGCTGAGGGACGTGCAGACGACCCCGTCACCTGCCTCCCTGTGGTGCTGACTCCTCTCCGCTCTGAGTTCCAGGCTGGGTGGGATTGCAGGTCACAGGGTTGGCTGGAGCTGGAAAAGCCCAGCTCAGTTCCTGCTGAGGCCCAGCAGGGGAAGTAGAGGTTGCAACATCAGCGGAGGCTGAGGTTCCGGAGAAGTTGGGCCCCCAGCGTGTTCACTGGGGCACAGGTCACGCCACAGCCGCAGCCACACTAGCTTGTTTGGGGGTCGAGGACTCCCACAACATCCCCGGGAGGCGGGTGGCACTGGGACCTTCATTTCTTCATTTCCTCCTGCGGAAGCAGAACCAGGTGACTGCGCTGCTGTAGACCCACCAGCGGCTTTGAAAAAACCCTTATCAGGCCGGGCGAGGTGGCTCATGACTGTAATTCCAGCACTTTGGGAGGCTAAGGCAGGCAGATCACTTGAGGTCAGGAGTTCAAGACCAGCCTGGTCAACAGGGTGAAACCCTATCTCTACCCAAAATACAAAAACTAGTCAGGTGTGGTGGCAGGCATCTGTAATCCCACTACTCGGGAGGCTGAGGCAGGAGAATCGCTTGAACCTGGGAGGCGGAGGTTGCAGTGAACCAAGATTGTGCCACTGCACTCCAGCCTGGGAGACACAGTAAGACTCTGTCTCAAAAAAAAAAAAAAAAAAGAAAAAGAAAAAGAAAAGAAAAGAGAAAAGAAAAAGCTCTTATCCCCTCATTAATCATTAGGGAAATGCAGATGGAAACCTGGACGAGATGTCCCCTCCACCCATGAGCATGGCTACCATCAGGAACCAGAAAGAACAAGGACTGGTGGGGAGGAGATAGATAAACTGGATCTCTCGAGCATTGTTGTGGGAATGAAAATGGTGCAGCCGCCGTGGAAAACAGCATGGCAGTTCCTCAAAAAAAGTAAAAATAGAATTACCATATGATCTAGCATTTCCACTTCTGGGTATGTACCCAAATGCATTGAAAGCAAGGCCTCGAAGACATATTCATGCTCCCATCTTCATAGCAACATCACTCACAATAGCCAGAAGGTGGAAGCAACTCAAGTGTCCTTGAATGCGGGAATAAACAAAATTTGATACGTACATACAATGGAATATTATTTAGCCATAAAAAGGAAATTCTGACACACGCTATAACATGGATGAACCTTGAAGACATTGTGCTAAGTAAAATAGCCTGTCACAAAAGGACAAATACAATAGGATTCCACTTATGGGAGGCTCTAAAGAAGTCACATTCGTAGAGAGAGAGTGGAATGGTGATGTCCAGGAAGGAGGAGTTAGTATTTCACGGGTACAGAGTTTAAGTTTTACGGGATGAAAAGAGTTCCTTGGGTGGATGGTGGTGACGGTTGCACAATAGCGTGAATGTTTTTTAACACTACTGAACTATACACTTAAAAATGGTTAAGATGGCACATTTTATGTGTATTTTAAAAACTTTTTATTCCCAGTTCTCCTATGTTATTGACAGTTGGCTTTCTTTTTTTTTTTCTTTTTTCATTTTTCTTTTTCGAGACAGGGTCTCCCTCTGTCACTCAGGCTGAAGTGTTGTAGAACGACCGCGGCTCACTGCAGCCTTGAACTCCTGGGCTCAAGCAATTCTCCCACCTCAGCCTCCGGAGTAGCTACCACATCCAGCTAGTTTTTCACTTGTTTGTGGACGTAGGGTCTCATTATGTTGCTCAGGCTGGTCTAGAACTCCTGGCTTCAAGCCATTCTCCTGTCTGGGCCTCCCAAAGCGCTGGGATTACAGGTGTGAACCAACTCCTGGCCTTAAGTTACTTGCTTTTGTGAGAAATAAAAATACCAGACGGTAATTGGCATTAGAGCAGTCAAGAATCTCAGATGCTAGTGTTCCTGGACAAGTAACCTTGCCTCTCTGAGGCTCAGTTTCCTCATGGGGAGATGGGGTCGTGATGGCACCTCCCTCCTGGAGCCACTGTGAGGGTCCATGATGCCTCCAAGATGCTCTGCCTAGCGGCCAATGTGCAGTGGGCACCCAGCCACCCCTAGGACTGGCAGGTCTTCCTTGAGCCTTTGGGGTTTGGGATTTAAGCAGCATAGGCCTTAGTCAGAGGAGAAAAAAAATACCTTACCTCACCATCCACATGGGGAAACAGGGGCCTGGAAAGTCAAAGGACTTGCCAAGGTCTCTCAGCATCTCCTGAACTGGAATGTGGTTTTCCAAGAGTCCCCTCAGGTCCTGGGCCAGGCTTCACCGGTGCCTGGGTGTGCAGCTGTATTGGTCAGCAGGGCTCCGTCTGCTGTGATAACAAATGAACCCCACATCTGAGCACCTTAAAATGGTCAGTTTGTTTCGCATCCAGCAAAGTCCGCTATGTATCCAGGCGGTTCTTTTATTTTTTTGGAGACAAGAGTGTCTCTCTGTTGTCCAGGCTGGAGTGCAGTGGTGCAATCTCAGCTCACTGCAGCCTCCGCCTCCCGGGTTCAAGCGATTCCCCTGCCTCAACCTCCCAAGTAGCTTGTATTGTAGACGTGCACCACCACCCCCAGCTAATTTTTTTTGGTATATATACACATATATATACACACACACACACATATATATACACATACATACATATATACGTATACATATACACATACATATATACACACACACACATATACACACACACACAAATTTTTAAAAAGTATATTTATTATTATTATTATTATTATTTTTGTAGAGACCGTGTTTTGCCATGTTGGCCAGGCTGGTCTTGAACTCTTGACCTCAAGTGATCCACCTGCCTTGGCCTCCCAAAGTGCAGGGATTATAGGTGTGAGCCACCACACCCAGCCTCAGGAAGGAATTTTTAACAGCCGAATCCTCTTCCACTGTGCACTCTTCACGTTCATCGTCAGTTCCCCTGGATGGGTGTTTAAGGCATTTCCAAAGTTCTGATATTAAAAACACGGATGCAGTGAGTTTCTTTCTGCATTTCCCCTTGTTGCCGTGTGAATGTGTCTGTGGTATAAATCCCTAAAAATGGAATCGCTTGGTCAAAGGGTGGATGTATTTAGCAACCTGATGGCTTTCCAGGAGGCAGGTGCTGCCTCCCGGTCACGAGAAGCTTTTAAGAAGAGCTACTGATGGAACCCAAGTTGGAGTCCCAGAGACCAGGGTGAGTTTTCTGTCCCAGGGGGTTTTCAGATGGGACACTGGGGAGGAGAAGCAGAAACAGGGGCTGCTCTGCCCGTCTGAACTCTATGATCCCAGTACTAATACTGGTAGCTGTGCCATCCCCAGTATACAGACAGCACCGTGCTCTAGGGAGGGTGAGTCAGTGGCCCCCAGCTGCCCAGCAAGCAGCATGTGACCCCCCAGTTCCTAGCCAGGCCTGAGTCCTCTTGGGTTCGGAGATCCCAGCCCCCTGCTGTGATCCTTAGGGGTCCCTTCTTGACTGGCATCTCCCAGAGGCACTTGTGTTCCCCAGAGCTTGCTCTCCGCAAGTTTCAGAAACTCACCGCCGCTTCTGGAGACTCCACTGGGTCTAGCTCTCGGCTGCTCTGGTTGCGCAACCACTTTCTGCATGTTTTTCTTTTGTGATTTTCACATCTGCCTCATCTTTCTGCAAGAGCATCTTGGTAGTTATACAATTTTTCTCTTGATTTTAAAATCTTCAGCCAGGCACGGTGGCTCACACCTGTAATCCCAACACTGAGGCAGGTGGATCACGAGGTCAGGAGTTCAAGACCAGCCTGGCCAAGATGGTGAAACCCCGTCTCTACTAAAAATACAAAAATTAGCCTGGTGTGGTGGCAGGCGCCTGTAATCCCAGCTACTCGGGAGGCTGAGGCAGGGAATTGCTTGAACCCGGGAGGCGGAGGTTGCAGTGAGCTGAGGTTGCGCCACAGAGCTCCAGCCTGGGCAACAGAGTGAGACTCCAGCTCAAAAAAAAAAAAAAAAAAAAAATCTTTCTTCTTTCTTGGTTGGGCAATGTCGCTATTGTTTCTGAAAAAACAATATACCCTTATTGTACCATAAATTGATGAGTTCAAGCAACACTGGAAACTACAAGAAAGAAGGTAAAAGTCGTCAACATGCCTCACCCGGAGATAACTCTGGTTAATGTCTAGGTGGACGTCCTTATGCAGAGTGTACACATTTCTCCCCATCCCCTCTAAGGACAATGAAAATCTCTCCCTTTCTTGCTGAAGGTGGGGGTGTGTAAGTCACTGGAGTGGATCTGAAGGCCTGAAAATCTCCATTCCCTCCCCTCCCAGGGCATAAACAAACAGCCCCCCAGCACCTCTCCGGACACTACCAGGTTGAAAGCCACCGCTCAAGCTCCGGGGAGCAGAGCTTGGTGCCCGCTAAGCAGGTGCTAATGATTCTCCCATTCCCAAAGAAAGTTCCATTCACTCCCCAAGGTTCCACTCCCCTACCTTCCAGACACCCCAGTTTGTGTGTTGAGTTCACACAAAGCCATGTTGGCCTCTGTCTGCTTTGTGGTTCTGTCTCCAACCCCCCACCCCCCATCAGCAACAATTGACTTTTTCTAAGAGCAGAGCAGGCCCCAGCTTGGGCCTGGGTGGCCCCATTTGTCTGGGCCTCTCTGGTGATGTAGATGGTTGGTCCACCCCTGGGACGTCAGGATTTTCCTGGGAGGACCTTCACCTGCAGGGAAGAAAGAGCCTGGCCTTGCTTCTCAGGGAGGAGGCATGACCCAGCTGGCAGTGTGGTGGAGGCTCTAGGACCCAATTGGACGCAGGTGTAGACAGTTCTGTAAGGACAACAGGCACTTGGAACCCATGCAGCCCTACTCTGGGGCCTCTTGGAGGCACAGGGCTCTGGCAAATTGGGACAATATCCACTGGGGAGTGGCAGATGTTGCTGTCATGCCCAGTGAGGGGTGGCAGGGGCGAGTGGTGGAGGGTGTAGCAGTTTCCACGGCAGGGGCAGCTTTGCCCTGCGTGGCACCAGGGTGGCCTCCTTTAGTTGTTCCTCAGACCTGTTCCTGAGCATTTGTGAGTCTTCCTGGTGCCCGAAGAAACCCCTGGGGACAGCTTGACATGAAACAATAGTAGGAAGAGGGCAAGAGCCTGTGACACCGTCAGGGTGATTCTGTGGCTTCCTCAGGGGAGGGTAGGTGGTGCAGAAGCTTGGGTTTTGGAATCAGACAGACTGGAGAGTGTCCCAGTTGAGTCTTATACTGGCTGTGTGACCTTGGGCAAGTCACTTAAGGTCTCTGAGCCCCCATTTCCTCATCCACCCTACAGGCACAGTAGTGCCCACGTGGCGGGCTTGGATGAAAGACAGAACTCGATGCCCAGGCCTCCTCGCCTGGCAGCACTGCTTTGTTCTGTCTGCTTGCCCTGGGGGTGGTGGCCTGGGAAGAGCTGAGTTACAGAAGCTGGGGGACTTCAGGAAGCCACAGTTCTCATCCCAGGGGCTCCTAAGTCTTGACAGCAGTGGGGTCCAAGCTATATTTCACGCCTGCCTTCCCATCGCAATCTTATTCTTTTTTCTTCTTGAAATGAATCTGACCTAAGTGATCAATACAGAAGGATGCCAGGGTAGGGGCTGTGAGACCCCACCTGGCCCTCTCCATTCCCCACCAGATGCCCCCTAGGGTCTATGAAACAGTTGGAAAACCCCCTGGCCATAAGAGGTGCTGGCAGCAGATAAACGGGGGGGTGGGGTGGGGTAAGGGGAGTCATTTTCCAATGCATTCCTCACTGCGCTGGCTTAGAAGAAAGACACTCCTCGTATCAGGTGCTTCTGAGGGTCCTGCAGGGCCTGAGGTCGCTAAGCCAGGAGGCCCACCTTTCCCCCTTCCCACAGGGTAGGAAGACGCCCCTCCTTGTGGCACAGGCCAGACCTGGCTAGAGCCCTGCTCAGTGCTGTCTGGCCACTGACCTGGGGCAAGCCCTCCTTCTGAACCTCTGCTGTCTGGGGCAACCCTAGGGCCCTGGATCGGAGCTGGGTGGAGAGGACAGGAGGAGCTATCAGGCCCCACGCACCGCCCCTGGTGCCAGTCAGTCAGTCAGTACCTGATCAGTGGTGCTTGCCATTCTTTTTTTTTTTTTTTTTTTTTGAGACAGGGTCTCCCTCTGTCACTCAGGGCTGGAGTGCAGTGACACAATCTCAGCTTTCTATAGCCTCAGCCTCCTGGGCTCAAGCTATCCTATGTACAGGGCGCGGCAGTTTGCAGGGGCCAGGATCCTGGTCCTCGGTCAAGGGGAGGGAGGCCTCACCGGGCCCCGTTTGCAGATAAGGAAACTGAGGCTCCTGGAAGCCAGGCCACAGACTGCGAGTGGGTGTGGCCCCTCGACCTGGCAGGCTATGACTGGGGATGGAGCACGCTTTCCCCCATCTCCTCGCACCAGTTTTAGGAACCCCGGCGGCATCCTTGTATATATATATATATGTATACATGTATATTTCTTCCTCCGCTTCTCCTTTGTGTCTGAGGCACTGTGGGGACTGTCAGAGGGGTCTGGAAGCCTCCCAAACTCTGGCAAAGACGCCCAAAGAGAGCAAGTTTGGCCCCAGAGAGCAGGGAGCCCACCCCTGCCCCATCCCACAGAGGGGGAAACCGAGACTCTGCCAGCTGAGGGGCTTGTCCAGGCCCCCTGGGAAGCCGAGGTGGCCTCAGCCTCCAGGCCAGGCCTTCCTGGGACTTCAGTCCTCTCCTGCTCCTCCTCAGCCCCGCCTTCCCCACAACCCCAGCGTCCCCAGTCCTCTGGAGGAAGATTTCCGTGGTCCCGGTTGGGGGTGCCAAACTGCCAGCGACAACAGCGTTTTTTAAATCCTAGACTCGCTGACTCGTGTGATTATTCTTATTTAAGGAAGGGAAAGTACTGGGAGTGGGGAGCCGGTCACCTCTGGGTGGGGGCACCTCCGGGTGGGGGCGGCCCCTCCTGCCTGCCTTGTGCCCAGCTCCAACCTGGGGAGGGGGAGGAGAGGGGAAGCAGGAGGAGGAAAGGGGGGGAGGGGGATGGCAGAGGATGAATTAGGAGGATGGAGAAGGGGGAGGAAAAGAAAGGGGGAAGAGGGGGCAGAAGAGGGCGGAGGAGGAAGGAAAGAGGGGGCTGGGGTAAGGGGGAAAGAGGGGGCTGGGGTAAGGGGGAAGAGGGGGCTGGGGTAAAGGGGAAAGAGGGGGCTGGGATAAGGGGAGAAGAGGGTAGGAGGGAAGAAGGGGCAGGAGGAGAGGATGAAAGAAGGAGATGAGAGGGGAAGAGGAGGCTAGGGAGGACGTGGGGTGGAGGGGGTGAGGAAAGGGGTAGGGGAGGAGGATGGGGAGGAAAATGAGGGGAGCACAGAAAGGAACCCCCCCGCCCCTGCCTCGGCGGCTCCCTAAGCAGATAGGAGATACATAATTTACTACGGAAATGCAAAAAGAATTGGGAAACTCTCAATTTATAAATATTTATTTTTACAAGTTTGCCCCTCCCGGGTCCCCCTTGCAGGCCCTGGTCTTTCCTCTCTGGGGCCCTGGGGCGCAGGTCCTTCCTCTCTCGCTCCCACTCGGGCCCCTCTTCCCCTCCCCGCCTTCCTTCTGCCGTCCCTTCCCCCTCGGGCGGTCTCTGTCTCCCCCAGGTCCTCTCCTTCCTCTCTCTAGCCTGTGTCTCTCCCTCGGTCTCTCCCTCGAGTGCGTCTCTGTCTCTTGGCGGGACGGGGGCGATTTTTGAGTCTCCCCCCACCGTGGGTTTCTCTCTCGCTGTCTCGCCCATCTCTCCATCTGTGCCCTCCCACTAGCCCCGCGCCCCCCGGTCTCTCCCACCCGAGGACCCCAGCTCCCGCCAGAGGGTCCGGGGGCGGCAAGAGCCCCAGCAGGCTCCTGGGTGGGGGGGAGGGGTCGTTTCCCTGGCAACGGCCGGTCGGCTGGGCGGGGCGGGGATTGGGTTGAGCCCCGCCCCTTCCCCGCCCCCTCGCCCTGGCCGCGGGTTGGGGGCGCTGGGTGAGGCTTCCGAAGCACGTGGACCTGGCCGTGGGGGCGGGCGGGGGCTCCCTGGGAGGCCGGCCCGGAGGAGGGGCGGGCAGATAATCAGCCAATCAGTTAATCAATCGGCGAGTCAATCCATCAATCACAGGCCCCCAGAGCGGCTAGGGTTGAGCGCTCAGGGTGTGGAAAGAGCTGAGTTCTAATCCCTGCTCGGCCTCTTCCTGGCCATGTGGCCCCAAGCCCAGAAGCCCCTGCACAGCGCCGAGCCTCAGGGTCCCCTCTGCGCAGTGGGGCTGTGGCAGCACCTGCCTGCAGGGCTGACAGTCCTTCCTGGTGGCCTGGTGGTGCCTGTCCACCCCTCCACCTCACGGATGGGAAACGGGAGCTGCTGAGAGGGGAAGTGGCCGGTGGGCACAGAAGGGATGGGGCGGGGAGCTCGGCAGCATCTCCTCGCCCAGGCCGTTTTTTTCTGAGCGGGGCCTGCGCTGAACCCATCCTTGGCAGCACCTAGCTCAGTGCCTGACCCTGCACAGGTCCCGGCTTCAGGTGGGAGAACCCAAAATGCCCCTTTAATCGCTCCTCCCAGTCCCTCTCCTCTCCTCCTGGGGTGGGGAACTGAGTCCAGGACAGGCCAGATGGATGCGGGGTTGCCTCGCTAGACCCGTGCCAGCCCCTCCTCTTAAGCCTTCTCTAGGCCTGACACATGAACTGGGGTGGCATGGTTGTTAGTGATGGAGGAGTCCTCAGGCAGCGTCTGCGGGGTCAGCAGCTGGAAGGGTCTCTGGATGCTTCCTGCAACTCAAAACCAGGTGTTTGTAACCAACAGGCAGGTCTGCTCAGCCTTCTGACCAGCACACCTCCCAGCCCCGCCCCTGCCTCCCTCCCAAGCGGGCTGGGGGCTGGAGTGGAGGCTGATGAAGGGGCTGGTGGGAGGGCCCTCTCCAGGAGGGCCTGGGGAGTCACGGGAAGGTGGCTATTTATAATTTCAGCAGCCCCTTTAAGCCCCGCTCCAGGCCTGCTGCCAGGCTGGTTCTGTTTGAAGCTCCCAGCTCCAGTCCTGCTGCAGTCCTGCTCTCAAATCCACATCCTCTGGCTGCCTCCCGTGCAGGGAATAAGCCTGGCCTGCGGAGCTCTCCCAGGGCTGGGGACAGCTGCAGGACTACTCCGTGTCCCCAGCCCCCTATGCTGGGCAAGCACATCACACACACACACACAGACACATTTCCCTGTGCAACAACAAACTCACCCTTTTTAATTTTTTTGTAGAAACAGGGGTCTCGCTGTGTTGCCCAGGCTGGTTTCAAACTCCTGGCCTCAAGCCATCCTACTGCCTTGGCCTCCCAGAGCGCTGGGATTGCAGGCATGAGCCAACGTCCCTGGCCTACAAACATGCTTTACTTTTTTTTTTTTTTTTTTGAGACGGAGTCTCACTCTGTCACCCAGGCTGGAGTGCAGTGACCGGATCTCAGCTCACTGCAAGCTCCGCCTCCCGGGTTCACGCCATTCTCCTGCGTCAGCCTCCCGAGTAGCTGGGACTACAGGCGCCCGCCACCTCGCCCGGCTAGTTTTTTGTATTTTTTTAGTAGAGACGGGGTTTCACCATGACAAACATGCCTTTCATAGACTGGCATTTCATGTGTGTGGCCTATGGGCCCCCATCCCAAGGCCTGCCCTGCCCTCTGCAAGAAGGATGTTTTCAGAACTTTGTGGTCCTCCCCAAAGGTTCTAGGTTCTATGCCCCACCTCCTTAGAGCCCCAGGGCCCCCAAGTGTGTTCAGAACCCAAACCAGCCTAGGAACTGATAGGAAGAAAGAGTGGAAGTTGTGGTGGGGAAGGACTGTCGGGTCTTGAAGGAGGGGAGTTGATTCAGACGCCCAGGGCAGCCCTTTCCCGTCAGGTCCACCCAGTGGCCTCGGCCCATTCCCACTGCTGGGCTCTGTGCCCGGGCTCTCGGTGTCTTACCTGCCCCTGGTAGATGTGTTCTTACTCCCATTTTACAGATGGGGAAGGTGAGATTGGGAGTTTAGGTAACATACCCAAGGTCCCGCAGCTAGTGAGAAGGGTAGGGTTTGAGCCAAACTCTGTGGGGCTCTATGGGTCAGGCTGTCCCCCACTTCTGCACTGGCAGCCTGGGTACTTGGCAACATCCTGCCAACTTTTCCCTGCTGCTGGGCTGGGGCTTCCACGAGGCCTTCTGGGTGGCAGGGTGGCTTGCACCTCTGTGTGGCACACTACAGTGTCCAGTTCACGTGCCCTGGCTGACCACATGTACTGGGGAGAAAGGAGAGAACGGAGACGCTCCAGCTCCAGCTGCACTGTTGGTAACGAGGATCTCAGAGTAGACCCAGAGATCAGGCTGTGGAGCATCTCAGGCAGCTCTAGGGGAAGGGAAGGCATAGAAAAGACTAGCGGGGTCAGCGAGGACCAGGCCCCCAGACTCAGGGAGCCCCGTGTCAGACCAGGCACCAGGGAAGGAGTTGAGGCTAGGGATTCTGCTCCAGAACTAGCTGTGTGACTTTAGGTAAGGCCCTTTACCTCCTGAGCCTCAGCAAAAATAAAGAGTCTGGCCAGGTGCAGTGACTCACACCTGTAATCTCAGCACTTTGGGAGGCCAAGGCAGGTAGATCACCTGAGGTTGGAAGTTCGAGACCAGCCTGACCAACATGGAGAAACCCCGTCTCTACTAAAAATACAAAAATTAGCCCGGCGTGGTGGTGGACACCTGTAATCCCAGCTACTCGGGAGGCTGAGGCAGGAGAATCGCTTGAACCCGGGAGGCAGAGGTTGCAGTGAGCCGAGATCACGCCATTGCACTCTAGCCTGGGCAACAAAAGTGAAACTCTGTCTCAAAATAAATACATAAATACAGGGGCTCAGTTCTTTAATTTTTGAGAAGCCTTCCAGGTGGAACAGTTCAGAATTCTCTGAATGTTTTATTTTCCACCAAACCTCTCTTGAGCACCAGCAGTGTCACAAACGCTGTGTTTGGGTGCAGTGAGCAGGAAACTACAGGAGACCCACTCTCGGGGGGCTGCGTGCCTGGTCCTGGGGGAGCTGAGGTGCAGACAACCCACTCCCTGCACTAGGCCATGTGCTGCTGGAGGCATAGAGCAGCTAATATTGGCCGCCATTGACTCATCACCTGCTGTATGCTTTATCCTTTTATTGAATCTGCACAACAACCTCATGCAGTAGTTACCATTATTCTCCCCACTTTACAGATTAGGAAACTGAAACCCAGAGGACTAAATGCCTGTCTGAACTCTTTCTAGCTCTGTCGCCCAGGTTGGAGTGCCGTGGTGTGATCATAGCTCACTGCAGCCTCAAACCTCTGGGCTGAAGCCATTCGTCCGCCTCAGCTTCCCAAGTAGCTGGGACCATAGGCGTGTGGCACTGTATCTGGCACTGTCTGAATGCATGCAGCTGGTAAGTGTGAGCCCAGGCAGATCCCAGGTGGTAGCTGTCTTCATGGTTGTTAGAAAAGGGCTTCAAAGAGTGGAGACTTTCTGTGATCTTCCCTTGCCAAGTGGAAAGGGAGGCAGAAGGGTGCTCCAGGCACATCCCGAGCAGCAGTTACCTGCTGCCATGTGACAAGCCACCCCAAACAGATTGGCTCAAAATAATCATGTATTGGACTCTCATGATTCTGGGGTTGACTGGGCTCAGCAAGGCGGTTCATGCTTGGACTCTCTCCTGCGGGTGCAGTCACAGAATAGCAGGAACTGGAGTCATCTAAAGGCTCCACTGGGCTGGGTGCCCAAAACAGCATCACCTTGGTGCCCATATTCTCCCCTAGTGTATCCCAGATTTCTTGTGTTACAGTTCAGGGCTCCAAGAGGCAGGAGGCAAACTGTCTCGTGTCACTTCTGCAATCCTCCACTGATCAAAGCAGTCATATAGCCTACTCAGATTGGAGGCAAGGGGCATAGACCCTACCTCTCAATGATGGGGGTATGGAGGAATTTGTAGCCATGTTTAATCCACCACAGATGCTAATACATATTTTACAGCAAAAACGGAGGTTCGTGATTAAATACATTGTGGGAAAGGCAGGATTAAACAAAAGTGTTCTTTCCTGCAGGGCTTCTCAGAGCATTTGCAGATGTGGACAGTTGGTTTCCAATCTAGGAAAGGAGTTTACACAATTTCTCAAATGGATTTTATGAACTGATTTTGGTTTGGCTGCTAGGGGGTCCTATCTGCAGTAGGGGCTGCTGGACCTGGGAGGCTGGGGTGCTGAGGCTCCTCTGCACACTCCACTTTGGGTGGCATTGTTCATTGTTCTAGAACCTCCAGGTCCAGCTTCCAGAGGACCATGAGCGGGTATGATAAGGTTTGAAGTGGGGCCGGGCGCGGTGGCTTACACTTGTAATCCTAGCACTTTGGGAGGCTGAGGCGGGCAGATTGCCTGAGCTCAGGACTTCAAGACAAACCCGGGCAACACGGCAAAATCCTGTCTCTACTAAAATACAAAAAATTAGTCGGGTATGGTCGTGCGCCTGTAGTCCCATCTACTTGGGAGGGTGAGGCAGGAGAACTGCTTGAACCCGGGAGGCGGAGGTTTTAGTGAGCTGAGATCATGCCACTGCACTCCAGCCTGGGCAATAGAGCAAGACTCCATCTCAAAAAACAAAAAACAAAAAAAAAAAGATAAGGTATGAAGTGGCGTTCATCTCTGGCGGCTCCCACCTTCCCAGGCATCAGGGTGTGTAGGGGAACTGGCCAGATCTGCCAGCCAGGGCCACCTTCCCAAGCAGGCAGGGTCAGTGGCACCATTTCAGGTGACCAGAGCTTCTGACCACGTAGCCCTCTCTCTTCTTCCCTCCGGGCCCTGAGAAAAGGCTTCCTCCCTCCAGCCTCCTGGCACTCCCTTCTGTCCGGGCAGAGTGGGAGGTGGATGGGGGCCAGAGCGGGGGCCTTGCTGCCTGACTGTGTGACCACGCCCCAGTCCCCCCCGCCTCAGGAGAGCCTCAGTTTCCCGCTCACTCCTATGGGGATGGTGAAGACACGTCTCACCAGTTGAGTGTGAGAACACTTTGCAAGAGAGTAGCTGGTCTTCCCCGGACATCTACTGGGTAGGCAGGCCCTGTGCCCAGCACATTCCAAGCACCACTCATGTCATCCTCTCTGGGCCTCAGCCTCCTCGTCTGTACAATGGGATGCCAATAGCATCTACTGCATAACATTCAGTAAGGAGCAAACTGGGTAATAGGAGTGAAATTAGGAGACAGAGACCCAAGCCCACTGAGCCTAAAGGTATCAGCCATAAAGGTCTGTGCGTACCCCAGTCCTGGCTCCTGGCTGAGTGGGGCCCAGTGTGCAGTGCTGCGGTTGTTGGCCATGCCTGCTGCGTGTGACTGAGTCTGGGCACAGTGTGTGCCCATGTGCCACTGTGCAGGGCAGGCTGTCTGCATGCGGCCCTTCCCCAGCAAGCCGGGCAGCACTGCCTGTGAATGCCACAGTTTGGTTTGTGCCGCCACCCCCTGTAGGGTGCCTCCCCCTCCGTCTCCCCGCTGGCACCACCCCCCAGGAGGCCATGTCCCCAGGTTTGACGTCTCCGAACAGAGGCAGGCAGGGGAGAGCTGGCTCCCTGAGAGCAGAAGTCAGGAGGGACTCTGCCACCACCCTCCTCCCCAGCCTGGACCAGTGACGCAGCCCTGGGAACCGTCTCTGAGTCTTTCAGATGGACCCCACACCCTCCAGCTATGTGTCCTTGGGCATGTGACACCAGGCCTGTTTCCGCCTCTGAAAACGGCCTCTGTGACGTTTCTGCTTCTCAGGGCTGGAAAGAGGATTCCGGGATGTGCTGTCTCCACTGCTGCCTTGTGGTGCAGCTCCAGCATCCTCCACCCATCTGGGATTCCAGCCAGAGCCCTGGGGTGAGGGGACAGGGTTGTGGACACTGGGCCAGGGCCCAGGTGGGAGCGCCAAACCTCCAGGTGAGAGAGCCAAGGACTGGCGTGGTCCATCCAGGGCACCTGCAGAGTGGGGGTCCTTGGGCTGGTTTTCTTTTCTTTTTTTTGAGACAGAGTCTTGCTCTGTCGCCCAGGCTGGAGTGCAGTGGCACTATCTCAGCTCACTGCACCCTCCACCTCCTGGGTTCAAGCAATTCTCCTGCCTCAACCTCCCGAGTAGCTGGGATTACAGGCACGCACCACCACACCCAGCTAATTTTTGTATTTTTAGTAGAGACAGGGTTTCACCATGTTGGGTTTCAGACTTCTGACCTCAAGTGATCCACCTACCTCAGGCTCCCAAAGTGCTGAGATTACAGGTGTGAGCCACCGCGCCCAGACTTTGGGCTGGTTTTCTAAACCGTTCCCCCAGTGCTGCCCACAGACATCCCCACAGAGCCAGGGGGCCCCTGAGCTCCATCCTCCATCTGGGAATTGTCACCCACGGGTGGCCACAGCCCTCCTGCTTCCTCTACCTCTCTCCCCTCCCATACCCTGCAACCACTCGTCCTCCACAAGAAAGGGTACATCTGCCCACTTCTCCCAGTGTGGGACCCCCTCGCTGCTCTTCCCTCCCTGGAGTGCTGCTCCAGGCTCTTCCCAGGCCCGGGCTGCAGCATGGCTCCTGATGGCCGCACCCCACACAGGGTCTGTGGGTGTGATGAAGTGTCTCTCCCAGCTCACGGCCCTGCAGGGGCCTAAGTCCTCCTTACAGAGTCAGCTCTATCCTTCGACTCTGAAGGCTACAGGGGCACGGTTCCTGCCCACTCCTGCAGGTTCACACCTCTCCACCCTCACCTCTGCTCCAGCCAGCCAAAGTGACTTTCCAGGCCTCTGGGCCCCTGCATATGCTGTTCCTGGAACCTGAAAGGCTCCCCGTCGTCATCGGATCAGCTGTTCATTCTTTAGGACTCAGCCTGGGCTTCCCCTCCTCCAGAGAGCTGCCCCGACCCCTCCCAAATTCTCCCATAAGTCCCAAGGCTCTGTCACCCCCGTGAGACTGTCCAGGAGGGGTCCGTGTCTAGTTTGTCTCGAATCCTTTAGCTTGGCCCCAGGCCTGGGTGGGAGGGGGATTTCTAGTGTGGAAGGATGGCCCAGTCCCCTCATCCCGCCCCCATGCCTCGGCCATCCCTCCCCGGGTGCCTTCACCTTCCCACCCACCTTTCTCCACAGCGCAGCATTGTGGTAAGGACACCCGCCCTGACATCACACCGACCCGCATCCACAGCCCAGCTGAGCCTCGGTTCTCACATCTGCAAAATGGGGAGAACAACAGCCGCAGCGTCCTGAGGCTGGGGTGAGGACCGAGTGAAAACCCTTTGGCGCATCTTTGGGCATCGCAGGAGTTCAATACATCTTAGCTATCGTTGTCACTTTGTATTATCCAGCCCAGTCTGGCCCGTTGTAATCACCTCCTGACCCGTGTCTAGATGGTCACTGCTCCAAACAGTGATTCCACAGCTGGAATCTTCTCACCGTCACAGAACATTCCATGGCTCCCTATTGTCTTCCCCAGGACATAACACTCCAACTGATTTTCTTTTGCTTTTCAAGATGGGGTCTTGCTCCGTCGCCCAGGCTGAAGTGCAATGGCATGATCTCGGCTCACTGCAACCTCCGCTTCTTGGGTTCAAGTGATTCTCCTGCCTCAGCCTCCTGAGTAGCTGGGATTACAGACGCCCGCCACCACGCCCAGCTCATTTTTTGTATTTTTAGTAGAGACGGGGTTTCACCATGTTGGCCAGGCTGGTCTCGAACTCCTGACCTTGTGATCTGCCCACCTTGGACTCCCAAAGTGCTAGGATTACAGGTATAATCAGTGTACCTGGCCACTCCAGCTAATTTTCCAAGCTCTTCATCACCTGTCATTCTGGAGAGGTCACTTTGACTGGTGGCCAAACAAAAGTCCCTCAAAGAGAAAGGAGTTTCCTTGTGGCTGGTACAGACATCCCTGCCAGTGGGCCCCTCACCTCCACCCCTGCTCCTCCACTTCCCGCCCCTCCCCCAATGGGGGCTGGGCCGCCTGGGCAGGCCACTCACCTCCCAGAGCTTCTAGTTCCCTCAGCCGCAAAGTGGCACTAATCCCAGTCCTTCTGATGATGCTCCCCCTCTTAGGGATCTGTGGGGTGTGGGGATCTGGGTGGGACGATGCCGGGTCCAGAGGGCTTAGCTTGGCATCAGGCACATGAGGGCTGCAGGAGGCCGCCCCAGCCCCATGGCCACCCTGTCTAGTCCACAGCCCTCCACACAGGCTCTGGAGCAAAGCCAGAATCCACCCTGCTCCTCGTCTCTCAGAATTCCCCTGCCTTTTCAAGCTGGATATTACCCTGATTGTGTTGTAGGGAAAGGAAGAGAACATTTGTTCTTTTTTTTAAAAAACAAAACAACAAATAAACATTTTCTTCATTTACAAAAGTAATACATGTAATTGTGGATAATTTTGAAATTAAGATAAACCAAAGAGAAAATTTCAAATGATCTGTAATTCATCACCCATCTATCGCCACGTTGAGCATTTGAGCTTCGAGTCCCTAGATTTCTTTTTTTTTTTTTTTTGAGATGGAGTCTCGCTCTGTCGCTCAGGCTGGAGTGCAGTAACGTGATCTCAGTTCACTGCAACCTCCACCTCCCAGGTTCAAGCAATTCTCCTGCCTCAGCCTCCCAAGTAGCTGGGACTACAGGCGCACGCTGCCACGCCCAGCTAATTTCTGTATTTTTAGTAGAGACGGGGTTTCACCGTCTTGCCCAGGCTGGCCTCGAACTCCTGACCTCAGCTGATCCACCCGCCTCGGCCTCCCAAAGTGCTGGGATTACAGGCGTAAGCCACCATGCCAGGCTGCCCCTAGACATTTTAGCAAAATGTGTGGTGCTCGCTTGCTGTACTTTGAGCACAGGAGGGGACCCTAGCGCACAGGTCCCCCCATACATATTTTGTTTTGTAACCTGATTCTTCCATTCACCAGCAGAACGTGAACGTCTATGTCACCCCAAGCCCTCGACCCTCTTGTTCCTCAGAATGCTCCCCGAATTGGCTGCTGGTTAGATGTGTGCGTGTGTACGTGTGTGCACGTGTGTTTGCAAGTGTGCATGTATGTGTGCGTGCGTGTGTGTATGTGTGTGTGTGCGTGTGTGTATACGTGTGTGTATATGTATGTGCGTACGTGTGTATGTGTGTGTGCGTGTGTATGTGTGCATGCATATGTGTGTATGTGTGCACGTGTGTGTGTGTGCACTTGCGTGTGTACGTGTGTATGTATGTACGTGTGTGCATGTGTATGTGCATGCACGCATGTGTGTATGTATATGTGTGTGCGTGTGTGTATATGCGCTTGTGTGTGTATGTGTGTGCGTGTGTGTATATGCGCTTGTGTGTGTATGTGTGTGCGTATGTGTCTGTGTGCATGTGTGTGCTTATGTGTGTGTGCGTGTGTGTGTGTGTGCATGCGTGCAGAATCACAGCCCTGTCCCAGACCCCAGACTCCACACTTCCCCAGGATCTCCAGGAGCTCTGAGGCCCAGTGTGGTTTGGGGAGCTGGCCTCGAGCCCCCTTTCCAGTGGTGGCTGAGTACCCGTCTGTGCAATGCCCCAGACTTATTTCAGCCAATCCACTATTGTGGAACACAGAGGTTGTGATAACACGAACACTGCCAATACATTATATTTATTGATGGAATCATTAATAGCTAAAACCCTGGCCATAGCACAGACATTTTCTTGGAGTGAATATTAAGGAACTTCCCTGGGTTCTTGGCCTCCCCAACACTGGCTCCCCTTCTCCTCAGAACATTCTGGAGGGGGCCAGTCACAGTAGCTCACGTCTGTAATCCCAGCACTTTGGGAGGCTGAGGCAGGTGGATCACCTGAGGTCAGGAGTTCGAGACTAGCCTGGCCAACATGGTGAAACCCTGTTTGTAACAATACAAAATTAGCCGAGCGTGGTGGCGGGCACCTGTAATAGCTACTCCAGAGGCTGAGGCAGGACAATCACTTGAACCCGGGAGGCCAAGGTTGCAGTGAGCCGAAATTGTACCATTACACTCTAGTCTGGGCAAAAAGAGTGAAACTCTGTCTCAAAAAAAAAAAAGAAAAAAAGAAAAAAAAAGGAACATTCTTTCTGGAGGGTAGGGGCCATCTTCACCCCTCTTCTGTGGATGCAGAAACTGGGGCTGGGGGCAGGGATGACATTCTCCCAAGGTCCCCCAAATCGTGGCCTAGCCAGGCCCTTTCCTCTCCGCCTCTCCCCGGCCCTTGCCCTGCCTGGGCTTTTTCTTTTCTTTTTTTTGTCTGGAATGTCAGCCCCTGCCTGGAGGGTGCGGGGCTGCACATACAACAGCTTCCTGCCCGCCTGGTCCCTGACCAGCGGGACCAGTTTGTCTGGGTGACAGACAAGGCATGACAGCACATGTGTGGCTGGGCCAGCTGGGACAGCCTCACTCTACTGTGGGAACCTCCAGGGGACCAGGAGTGGGGCTCCAAGGAGGTGGGTAGGATGTGGTGGAAGAGTGAGAGGGGCCTCCAGGTCATAGGGGAGTGGGGCTCCCAGGGGTGCAGAGGGGACTGTGAAGGACATCGACGGGGAAGCTCCTGGCTTCCTGGTGCCTGTGGCAGGAAACGCAGCCATGTGAGCGTGAATCCTTTTGGGGGAAGCCCTTGGCGAGGAACAGAATGCTGTGATGGCAGCAGATTCTATTAAAAGCAATTCTCATTACGGTACCATTAATTATTAATAGGATTGGGCAAATAAAAGATGGGAAGACCCAGCTGGGCCTAACGCAAACTTTGCCTCCGAAGCAAATGGCTTTTGGTTCCCATCCAGGAGCCCCAGCCATGAACGTGCCTATTGGAAAAGTAATGACAACCCGGAGGCTGCCACGGTGGGACGGGCACCACTTGTGTCTGCTTAAAAAAGATAAAGACGGCCTGGCGCAGCGGTTCACACCTGTAATCCCAAGACTTTGAGAGGCTGAGGCGGGAGGATTGCTTGAGGCCAGGAGTTTGAGACCAGCCTGGGTAACACAGCAACATCCTATCTCTACCAAGAAAAAAAACAAAAACAAAAACAAAAACAAACAAGCAAGAAAGCCCAGACATTACCTGGGCACAGTGGCTCAGGCTTGTAATCCCAGCTACTCAGGAGGCTGAGGCGGGAGGACCACTTGAGCCCAGGAGTTCAAGGCTGCAATGAGCTGTGATTGCACCACTGCACTCCAGCCCGGGCAACAGAGCAAAATCTTGTCCAAAAAAAAAAAAAAAAAGTAAAGAAAAGGAGGTAAGCCGAAGAAAAGGCACCTGGAGGAGTGTGCAGGGAACTGTGTCTGCTCTCAGAGCTTGGCTTTTAGGCCCAGATGACCTGGTTGTCCTTCCCATTAGGAAACATCCGTCTGCTCCCCTGGCTAGGCACTGCAGACCTCATTCTCCTCAGAGCACCTTCCTGCCTCTGCGACTGTCAAGCCTCTAAAGAGAGCCAGAGAGGCCGGGTGCGGAGGCTCACACCTGTAATCCTATCACGTTAGGAGGCCGAGGCAGGTGGATCACTTGAGGTCAGGAGTTTAAGACCAGCCTGGGTAACATGGTGAAACCCTGTCTCTACTAAAAAAAAAAAAAAAAAAAAAAAAGGCCGGGCATGGTGGTGCGTGCCGTAGGCCCAGCTACTCGGGAGGCTGAGCCAGAAGGATGGCTTGAACCTGGGAGGCGGAGCTTGCAGTGAGCTGAGATCACGCCGCTACATTCCAGCCTGGGTGACAGAGCAAGACCCTGTCTCAAAAAAAAAAAAAAAAAAAAAAAAAGAGAGAGATCTAGAGAGAACTTTCTCCATGTAGCAGCAGAAGCCATGGTGAGGACAAAGTCAATGGAGAATGTCAGTCTTGGGCTGAGGAGGCCCCAGACAGAGAGAAGCTGCCCCTCTTTCCTGCCCCCACCCTGCCTTGTCTTCACCAAACTCCTAACCTCCTTTCGAAGCCCGGCTTCTTTGACCACTTCTCCAGGCAGTGCTGCTCGGTCTCAGCTGGGGCAGCCACTGAGTATACAGATGCTGTCCCTGCTCTTGTGGAGCTGCCAGTCTAGCAGGTGACTAGCAGGGTTATATATTTTTTAAAAAAACCACCACAAGCCGTGATGACAAGTGGAGACAATGCTCTGAAGCCAGGAGATGGAAGCCACGCATGATCAGGACAGGAATCCCAGCAGATCTGTTTCTTCCCCAGAACCTGGAGCAAAGCAGGTGCTCAAGAAATGTGTGTGGCCAGGCGCCGTGGCACACACCTACCATCGCAACTGCTTGGGAGGCTGAGGCAGGAGGATTGCTTGAGCCCAGTGGGTCAAGGTTGCAGTGAGCCATGAAGACACCACTGCACTCCAGCCTGGGCAACATAGCAAGACTCAAAAAAAAAAAAAAAAGAAAAAGAAAAAGAAAAGAAAGAAAAGACAGACTGACAGAAAAAAAGAAATGTGTACAACGGCACGAGACCGAGGCTTCCGAGATGGAGACACCTCTGGGGAAACAGGTTTTGCACAGCAGAGGGAGGAAGGGCTGGGACCTGAGCCCGCCCCCACTCCTTCATCCTTCCAAAATTCCCCTGGATTATTGGCTGATTTATTTCTCAATGTCCCCTATGAGGCACAGCAGTGGAGGCTTCCTTTTTTGGGACTAAATGAATGTGGCGATGAATACGTCTGGGTCAACAAACATACAAAACCCAACAGCTAGGAACTTGGGGACTTCAGGATAAAATGGCACCTATGGAGGAACCCCTGATACAGCCATTCTTATTTTTCCACTAAATACCCAGGAAGGCAGAGAAAAAGATGAAACCTCAGTTGGTTTGGAAACAGAGATGGCTGCAAACTCATACCAGAAGCTGGGAGGATCTCCTACTCATGATCACGGCAGAGGACAATGTTGGAGAGAAACTTGTGACTCAGGGACCAGGGACAAAGGTAGGACCTTCCCTATCATTTGCTCAGGACCTTCCCCATCATTTGCTCCCATTCAGAGACCTGGAATCTGTATTTTTAGTAGAGACAGCGTTTCACCACATTGGCCAGGCTGGTCTTGAACTCGTGACCTCAAGTGATCTGCCCACCTCGGCCTCCCAAAGTTCTGGGATTATAGGCATAAGCTACCATGCGTGGCCGACAGTAATTACTGAAAGGAGCTGGAGAAGACGTCAGAAAACTGTGGCAGGCCAGGTGTGGTGGCTCACGCCTGTAATCCCCGACAAAACCCTGTCTCTACTAAAAATATAAAAATTAGCCAGGCGTTGTGGCACGCGCCTGTAATCCCAGCTACTTGGGAGGCTGAGGCAAGAGAATCACTCGAACCCGGGAGGTGGAGGTTGCAGTGAGCCGAGATCGTGCCACTGCACTCCATCCTAGGTGACAGCGAGACCCTGCCTCCAAAAAACAAAAAGAAAAAAGAAAACTGTGTGGCAACTTTAGTGGAAAGACTCAACCTCTGCAAATCAAGAGCAGGACACCATGAACTTAGCCCAGACAGATGTTAAGAGGCAGCACAAAACTATGAAAAGGGATTTGAGCTCTGCCGCGGACTGATGAAGTGTGGTCCCTGAAGAGACATGTCTAAGTCCGAACTCCTGGTCCCTGTGAATGTTAGCTTATTTGGAAAAAAGGGTCTTCGCAGGTGCCATTAAGTTAAGGATCTCAAGCTGAGCTCATCCTGGATTAACTGGGTGGGCCCTCAATCCAGTGACCTAGTGTCCTTTTAAGAAGAAAGGTCATAGACAGAAGAGGAGAAATGAAGATAGAGACAGGGACTAGCGTCATCCAGCTAAGCCAAGCAAAGCCAAGGACTGCTGGCAGCTCCTGGAAGCCAGGAGGGAAGCAACGAATGGATTGACTCTCAGAGCCCCCAGAACGAACCAACCCTGCCGGCACCTTGATTTCAGACTTCTGGCCTGCAATAAATACTGTGAGAGAATAAATTTCTGTTGTTGTAAGCCCTCCAGATGTAGTAATTTGTTGCAGCAGCCCAAGAACTTCATACCAACGAGGTTAGGAAGGATTGCAAGGAAAGAAAGAAAGACAGTAGCAGAACTGGCCAGGCGTGGTGGCTCACACCTGTAATCCTAACACTTTGGGAGGCTGAGACGGGTGGATCTCTTGAAGTCAGGAGTTCGAGACCAGCCTGGTCAACATGGTGAAACCCCGACTCTACAAAAAATACAAAAATTAGTGCGGGGTGGTGGTGGGCGCCTGTAATCCCAGCTACTCGGGAGGCTGAGGCAGGAGAATTGCTTGAGTCTGGAAGGTGGAGGTTGCAGTGAGCTGAGGTCGTGGCACTGCGCTCCAGCCTGGGCAACAAAGCAAGACTCTGTCTCAAAAGAGAAAAAGTTATATGTATAGTATACTAGAGGCTATTACGTGCACAGTAGCATTAGGTGTTTAAAAAAGTACTTATCTTTATTTTAAAAATGCTTTATTGCTTAAAAATGCCAACCATCATCTGAGCTTTCGCTGAGTCATATTTTTTTTTGCTGATGGAATGTCTTGCCTTGACGTTGATGGCTGCTAACTGATTGGTGTGGTGGTCGCTGAAGGTTGAGGTGGTTGTGGCAATTTCTTAAAAATAACACAGCAATGAAGTTTGCCACATTGATGGACTCTTTTTTTCACAAAAGATTTCTCTGCAGTGTGCCATGATGTTTGATAGCATGTGACCCAAGGTAGAACATCTTTTAGAATTGGAGTCGGCCAGGCGCAATGGCTCACACCTGTAATCCCAGCACTTTGGGAGGTTGAGGCGGGCAGATTACAAGGTCAGGAGTTTGAGACCAGCCTGAACAACACGGTGAAACCCTGTCTCTACTAAAAATACAAAAATTAGCTGGGCGTGGTGGTGTGTGCCTGTAGTCCCAGCTACTCAGGAGGCTGAGGCAGGAGAATTGCTTGAACCCGGGAGGCAGAGGTTGCAGTGAGCTGAGATGGTGCCACTGCACTCCAACCTGGGCAACAAGTGAGACTCCATTTCAAAAAAAAAAAAAAAAAAAATTGGAGTTAGTCCTCTCAAACCTTGCCACTATTCACTAAGTTTATGGAATATTCTAAATCCTTTGCTGTCATTTGAACCATGTTCACAGTATCTTATCCAGGTGTTGGCCGGGGGCGGTGGCTCAAGCCTGTAATCCCAGCACTTTGGGAGGCCGAGGCGGGCGGATCACAAGGTCAGGAGATCGAGACCACAGTGAAACCCCGTCTCTACTAAAAATACAAAAAATTAGCCGGGCGCGGTGGCGGGCGCCTGTAGTCCCAGCTACTCAGGAGGCTGAGGCAGGAGAATGGCGGGAACCCGGGAGGCGGAGCTTGCAGTGAGCCGAGATCGCGCCACTGCACTCCAGCCTGGGCAACAGCGTGAGACTCCGTCTCAAAAAAAAAAAAAAAAAAAAAAAAAAATAATAATAATAATAAGACTTGAAAGTTAAAATTCCTCCTTGATCCATGGGCCACAGAATGAATGTTGTGTTATAAGACATCAAAACAACATTTATCTGCTTGAACATCTCCATCAGAGCTCTTAGGTGACCCGGTGGATTGTTCAATGGGGAGTAATTTTTTCTTCCCTTTTTTTTTTGAGACAGAGTCTCACTCTGTCACCCAGGCTTCAGTGGAATGACATGATCTCTGCAACCTCCACCTTCTGGGTTCAACCAATTCTCCTGCCTCAGTCTCCCGAGTAGCTGGGACTAGAGGCACCTGCCACCACACCTGACTAATTTTTTTGTATTTTAAGTAGAGACAGGGTTTCATCATTTTGGCCAGGCTGGTCTCGAATTCCTGATTTCAGGTCATCCACCTGCCTTGGCCTCTCAAAGTGCTGGGATTACAGGGGTGAGTCACCACACCTGGCCAGCAGTAATATTTTGAAAGGAATCTTTTTTTTTCCTGAGCCGTAGGTCTCAACAGTGGGCTTAAAATATTCAGTAAACCACGCTGTAAACAGATGTGCCCTTGTCCAGGCTTTGTTGTTCCATTTATAGAACACAGGAAAAGTAGATTTAGCATCATTCTCCAGGGTCCTGGGATTTTCAGGATGGCATATGAGCATTGATTTCAACTGAAAGTCACCAGCTGCGTTAGCTCCTAACAAGAGAGCCAGCATGTCTTTTGAATCTTTGAAGGCAGACACCGACACCTGCTCTCTAGCTATGAAAGTCCTGGATGGCATCTTCCTCCACTATAAGCCTGTTTCATCTACATTGAAAATCTGTTAGGCCGGGCCCCATTGCTCATGCCTGTAATCTCAGCACTTTGGGAGGCTGAGGCAAGGAGATCACTGGAGGTCAGGAGTTCGAGAGTTCGAGACCAGCCTGGCCAACACGGTGAAACCCTGTCTTTACTAAAAATACACAAAATTAGCCAGGTGTGGTGGCGGGTGCCTGTAATCCCAGCTACTTGGGAGGCTGAGGAAGGAGAATCGCTTGATCCATGGGCTGCAGAATGGATGTTGTGTTATAAGACATGAAAACAACATTAATTAATGCAGTAAGCCAAGATTGCACCACTGCACTCTAGCCTGGGCACGACAGAGCAAGAGTCCATCTCAAAAAGAAAAAAAAAAAGAAAATCTGTTGTTTAGGGTAGCCGCCTTCTTCAATGATCTTCGCTAAACCTTCTGGATAACCTGCAGTAGCTTCTCCGTCAGCTCTTGCTGCTTCATCTTCCACTTTCATGTTATGGAGACGGCTTCTTTCCTTAAACCTCATGAATCAACCTCTGCTAGCTTCCAACTTTTCTTCTGCAGCTTCCTCACCTCTCTCAGCCTTCATAGAACTGAAGAGAGTCAGAGCTTTACGCTGAGTTAGGCTTTGGCTTAAGACAATGTTGTGGCTGTCTCGATTTTCTATCCAGACCAAAAAAACTTTCTTGCTGTCAGCACTAACGCTGTGTCACTTTCTTATCATTCATTTGTTCACTGGAATAGCACTTTTAATTTCCTTCAAGAACTTTTGCTTTGCATTCACAACTTGGTTAACTGGTGCAAGAAGCCTAGTTGTTGGCTTATTTTGGCTTTCATTATGCCTTCTTTTTTTTTTTTCTTTTGAGATGGAGTCTCTCTCTGTTGTCCGGACTGGAGCTCATTGGTACGATCTTGGCTCACTGCAACCTCCACCTCCTGGGTTTAAGTCATTCTCCTGCCTCAGCCTCCCAAGTAGCTGGGACTACAGGCATGTGCCATCACACCCAGCTAATTTTTATATTTTTAGTAGAGACGGGGTTTCACCACGTTGGCCAGGCTGGTCTTGAACTCCTGACCTCAAGTGATCTGCCTGCGTCAGCCTCCCAAAGTGTTGGGATAACAGGTGTGAGCCACCATGCCGGCCCAACATGCCTTCTTCATTAAGCTGAATCGTTTATAGCTTTGGATTTAAAGTGAGGAACATTCGACTCTTCTCTCACTCAAATGCTTAGAGGGCATTGTAGGGTTATGAACTGGTCTAATTTCAATGTTGTTTTGTTTCAGGGAATAGGGAGGCCTGGAGAGAGGGTGTGGTTTGTGGCACCCCAAAACAATTACAATAGTAACAGCAAAGATCACCATAATAGATATAATGATAATAATAACAATGAAGTTTGAAACATTGTGAGAATTATCTAGATGTGATGCAGAGACATGAAGAGAGCACGTGCTGCTGGAAAGATGGTGCTGATCCACCTGCTTGATGCAGGGTTGCCACAAACCTGCGATTTGTAAAAAACGCAGTTATCTGTAAAGCACAATAGGACTAGGTGCTTCTGATAACATGCACAGTGGCTCACGCCTGTAATCTCAGCACTTTGGGAGGCCGAGGAGGGAGAAACACTTGAGGTCATGAGTTCGAGTCCAGCCTGGCCAACATGGTGAAATCCCGTCTCTACTAAAAACACAAAAAGGAGCCAGGCATCGTGGTGCACGCCTGTAGTCCCAGCTACTCAGGAGGCTGAGGCAGGAGAATCGGCTGAACCCCGGAGGCAGAGGTTGCAGTGAGCTGAGATCACGCCACTGCACTCCAGCCTGGGCGACAGAGCACCACTCTGTCTCAGAAAAAAAAAAAAAGTAATATATTTAATTAAACTCTTTCTTAACATACCTCCAAACAAAGATGAAAGTAATCATGTGATTAGGAAGGCTTCAAAAATGTGAAATGAGGGCAGAGGAGAATAAAGTCTTGAATACAACGTATCTGACCCATATGCATACCACAAGGGCCATAAAACAGTCACCAGCTCATTTAGCAAATAATACTGGGCACCTAGTGTGTGCCAGGCCCTGGAAATAACTATGAAAACAAAACCTGCCTTCATGGAGGTTTCAGTCTAGCACGGAATGCAGACACTTCGGGGAAAAATTGCAAGATGTAAAAGGACTGCAAAAGATCTTGGGGCCATGCGTGGTGTCTCATACCTGTAATCTCAGCATTTTGGGAGGTCTAGGCAGGAGGATCACGTGATCCCAGGAGGTGGGCAACATAACAAGACCCTATAATACCAATTAGCCAGGCATGGTGGCGCACACCTGAGATCTCAGCTACTCAGGAGGCCAAGGTGGGAGGACTGCAGGAGCACAGGCATTCAAGCCAGCCTAGGCAACATGGTGAGACCATCTCTACAAACATAATTTTTAATTAGCTGGGCATGGTGGTGCACGCCTGTAATCCCAGCTATTTCGGAGGCAGAGGTAGGAGAATCGCTTGAACCTGGGAGGCGGAGGTTGCAGTGAGCCGAGATCGCACCACTGCACTGCAGCCTGGGTGACAGAGCGAGACTGTCCCAAACAACAACAACAACAACAACAAAAAGACAAGGTGCATCTGTATTTAGAACAGAACAAAAGCCAGGGTAGTTTAGATTGTATCCTATTACTTGCTAACTGATCAGGGAGTCAGGTTTGTGAAGTCTGAGGAAAATGCACTTATTACAGAAAGGGACGTCTCCTTCAGCTGGGAATTGAAGAATGATCACCCTGTGGCTTAAAAAGCTTGGACATGGAAAACTTATTTGAGAATATTGTCCAGAGAGGGGAGAAGAGCAAGCTTGGATGTTAGCACTGGAACCAGTTAAAAAGCAGCAAGGCTAATTAATGACTGTGAATATTGTTTCCAGACTGCATAAAATATCAAAAATTTTCTTAACTATAAAATCGTAGAATGTGAAAATTATGATTTAACCATCGGCATCTAAGGCTTTAAATCACTTAAACATAAACCAAAAAGTGGTTGGGCCCTGTTCACCACCTTAAAGAAGAGCGGCTCCGCAGTGCTGCTTCCAGCTCTAGTAAGATGACCAGGCAGCGACAAAGGAGAGGCGTTCTACAACGTAAAGATGACTTCTAGTGAAATTAGAAAGGAAATATCTGCTAACAAAAGGCTAGGGGGTTGGGTGCGGTGGCTCATGCCTGTGATCCCAGCACTTTGGAAGGCCGAGGCGGGCAGATCACTTGAGTTCAGGAGTGCAAGACCAGCCTGGCCAACATGATAAAACCCTGTCTTTTAAAAATACAAAAATTAGCTGCAGGTGGTGGCATGTGCTTGTAGTCCAAGCTACTCGGGAGACTGAGGCAGGAGAATTGCTTGAACCCGGAAGGTGGAGATTGCAGTGAGCCGAGATCAGGCCACTGCACTCCAGCCTGGGCGACAGAGTGAGGCTCCATCTCAACAACAAAAACAACAACAACAACGATAACAACAACAACAAAACGTCTGGGGGAAGACTAAAGCGAAAAACCACAGAACAAAATGCAGAAAACAAAAGGAAGCCACTATAAGGAGACGTGGAATTATAAGATCCAGTGTGTCAATGTTAATAATAAACGTAAATGCATTACATTTTCCTAGGAAAATATCCATGACTCTCAGATTGGATAAAACAAAAACTTAGATGAAATTCTAACTATTTGATGATCACAAGAAATAAAACCAGTCCAGGCACAGTAGCTCACACCTGTAATCCCAGCACTTTGGGAGGCTGAGGCGGGCGGATCACACAGTCAGGAGTTCAAGATCAGCCTGGCCAAGATGATGAAACCCCATCTCTACTAAAAATACAAAAACTAGCCAGGCATGGTGGCAGGCGCCTGTAATCCCAGCTAGTTGGGAGGCTGAGGCAGAGAACTGCTTGAGCCTGGGAGGTGGAGGTTGCAGTGAGCCGAGATCCCCCTGCTGCACTCCAGCCTGGGCGACAGAGTGAGACTCCATCTCAAAAAAAAAAAGAAAACCAAAGGACATAAAGAGGTTAAAAATACAAAAGACTGGGCAAAGTTATTAGAGGCAAATTCAAGTTGAATAAAAGCAAAGGCAATAATATTTACATCAGATAAAGAATCACAGGCAAAAATCATGAGATAGGATGCAAGGTCCTTTGTATTGTTAGAGAGGACAAGCCACAGGAAATATCTGATTGTCATGATACTTTATGTCCTACACAGCACTGGCTCCAACCAGGGAGAGTGATATCTTAGACACACACACAAGGTCAAAGAAAAAACTGTGGTGCGAGGAGTCTTTAACATGTCTGTCTTTGACATATTCAGTCTTTTTTTTTTGAGTCTCACTCTGTTGCCCAGGCTGGAGTGCAGTGGCCTGATCTCAGCTCACTGCAATCTCCGCCTGCTGGGTTCAAGGGATTCTCCTGCCTCAGTCTCCTGAGTAGCTGAGATTAGTTGTGTGCCTCCACTCCGGCTAGTTTTTGTATTTTTGGTGGAGATGGGTTTCGCCACGTTGGCCAGGCTGGTTTCGAACTCCTGCCTTCTTCATATGATCCGCCCACCTCAACCTTCCAAAGTGCTGGGATTATAGGCATGAGTCACTGCACCCAGCCTCTTTTACATATTTAAATAGTACCTCCCCCACAATTTATGTAGGATTGGAATAATATAATGAATAAGATTGATTTAATAATTGAACTTAGTACCCTACAAATAAAAGGTACTCATTTCTTTGCCAGAGCCCATCAAACATTTATAAAAATTGATCATATATTAGGCCACAAAGAAAAACTCAATAGAACCCCCAAAGCAGATATAGTGAGAGCTTCGTTCTTTAACCACAGTGCAATTAAGTTAGAAATTATTAACAAAAGTTTAAATTAAAAAGCCAACCATTTGAAAATTAAAAACCACTTTCGTAAATAACTTTAAATAAAACCTACATGACAAACTGTTACACTGCAAATACCACATATCCAAACATATGGGAAAGTGGCTAAAATGTTACAAGGAGGAAATTCATAGTCAATGTTATGAATTTCTTAAATAAGAAATTATGAAAGTCAATAAATTAAGATTCAATTCGAGAAATTAGAAAAAAGAACAAAATAAAGTTAAGGAAAGGAGAGAGGAGGAATCGATAAAGATAAAAAGAAGTATCTAATATATTAGAAAAGAGAAAAACGATAGAAATAAAAATAATTATATGACTTGGTGTTTTGAAAGTCTAATAAATTAGGTAAACTTCTAGCGGATCCAAAGAAAATAAGCAGAGAGAAACAAATGCACAATAAAGGCAAAAAAGGAAATTCTAAAAATTAAATTATAATAAGCAAAGTTATAATAATAAATGTGGAAATATGAACAAGTGGATATTTTAATAAGAAAATACACATAACCAAACTGATTCCACAAGTAGGAGAAAACCAAAAAAACCTATTACTGCAGGATAAATTGGAAAGGGAGGGCTGGGCTTGGTGGCTCATGCCTGTAATCCTTACACTTCAGGAGGCCAAGGTGGGAGGATCCCTTGAGTCCAGGAGTTTGAGACCAATCTGGGCAACATAGTGAGATACCATTTCTACAAAAAATGAACACAATTAGCCAGGTGTGATGGCACACACCTGTAGTCCCAGCTACTCTGGGAGCTGAGGTGGCAGAATTGCTTGAGCCCGGGAGGTCGAGGCTGCAGTGAGCAGAGATCACACCACTGCACTCCAGTCTGGACGGCCTGGGTAACAGAGCAAGACTCTATCTCAAAATAAAATAATTAAATAAATTTTTAAAAAAGAAAAAGAAAAGAAAAAGTAGAGAAAGAGCTACTTCCTAGACTTCCTAGAGAAGTGTTGGGTCCTGACACTTTTACTAGTAAGCTCTATTCTGTTTTGGGACACAGCAAAGATGGAAAGCCTCCCCAGCCATCTTAAGAATGTAGTGGCTGGGACCGGGCGCGGTGGCTCATGCCTGTAATCCCAGCACTTTGAGAGGCCGAGGTGGGTGGATCACCAGGTCAGGAGATCGAGACAATCCTAGCTAACATGGTGAACCCCCGTCTCTACTAAAAATACAAAAAATTAGCCGGGTGTGGTGGTGGGCGCCTGTAGTCCCAGCTACTCAGGAGGCTGAGGCAGAAGAATTGCTTGAACCAGGTAGGTGGAGGTTGCAGTGAGCCAAGATCACGCCACTGCACTCCAGCCTGGACAACAGAGCGAGACTCCATCTCAAAACAAATAAATAAATAAATAATAAAATAAAATTTTAAAAGTACTGGAAACATTCTTATCAATGTCTTGAACGTGGCAAGGATGCTTCATCTATGCTCTATAATGTCATTTTGCTCTGAAAGTTCTGGACAATGCAATAAGACAAGAAACACAAATTAATGGACAACCACTAAAAAGGAGACAAATTATCCTTACTTGTGGATGTTATAATTGTCCACTTGAAAATCCAAGGGAAGCAAATGAAAAACTATTAAATAATGAAAGCATTCTACTGAAGTAGTCAGCTGTAAAATCTACATACAAAAAACCCACAGCTTCCCCCGTCCCTCCCTCCCTCCCTCTTTTTTGCTATCAGATTGATCGTGTCTCTTTATTTCTCACCTTTTCCCTTTATTGGTTTGAAAGTTACACATTCCATTTATACCTTTTAGAGATTATCTTTAGGTTTTTATCATGCATAAAATTTATTTATAATCTTCAGCTGGGCACAGTGGCTCACACCTGTAATCCCAGCACTTTGGGAGGCCGAGGCAGGCAGATTGCCTGAGGTCAGGAGTTGGAGACCAGCCTGACCAACATGGAGAAACCCCATCTCTACTAAAAATACAAAAAATTAGCTGGGCGTGGTGAGCTACTCGGGAGCCTGAGGCAGAAGAATCACTTAAGCCTGGGAGGTGGAGGTTGCAGTGAGCCGAGATCACACCATTGCACTCCAACCTGGGCAACCGGAGCAAAACTCCATCTAAAAAAAAAAAAAAATTGACTTATAATCAATATCACTACTTTTCACCCTCCTGCTAGATAGTACAAGGTCTTGGAGTGATTTAACTCCAATCACACCTTTCAAACTCCATATTATGATTGTCTAGTATTTAGTTCCTCTTTCTTTCTTTCTTTCTTTCTTTCTTTCTTTCTTTCTTTCTTTCTTTCTTTCTTTCTTTCTTTCTTTCTTCCTTTCTCTTTCTTTCCTTTTCTTTTCTTTCTTTTTGAAACAGGGCCTTGTTATGTTGCCCAGGCTGGAGTGCAATAGCTATTCATAGATTGCACCCTGATACTGATTAGCACAGGAATTTTTACCTGCTCTGTTTCCAACCTAGGCCAGTTCACTCCTCTTTGGGTAACCTGGTGGCCTCCTGGGAGATCATCGTATTGATGCAGAGTTTAGCACCAGCACCCAACTGGCATAGCCACTTCAGCCCAGAGCTCCTGTCCTCGAATGATCCTTCTGCTCAGCCTCTTGAGTAGCTGGAACTACAGGCATGTGCTACTGTGCCCAGCAGTTCCACCTTGTTTTAATACACCATTGGTCATTATGATTGTTGATTTTATGGTCAGCTCTTATTTAGATTTTACCCATGTTTCTATATCTCCATTCATTGCTTCTTGCATAATGTGCTTGATACAGGGCTTGATTACCTTCTTCCTTAGGTCATCTTTTACTAGCTCTTTCAGCAAAGAGCTGTGAGTGGTAAAGTTCCTCAGTCTTTGTCTGAAATGTCTTTATTTTGCCCTTGCTCTTGAAAGACAGTTGAGCTGAAAGACAGTTTTGGTTGACAAATATTTTCTTTCATCCTCTTGAAGAGATGATTATTGCATTTTTGTCCTCTGTCATTGCTGATGGGCTTTGCTGTTTTCTTGTGGGCTTTGTGCCAGTGGGGAAGGCATGTGTCCTGGAGTCCTGGGCTGTCTGGGTCCAAGTCCTGGCCCTGTCATTCATCATTTTGTGAATTTGTGCCTGGTTATCTACAGTCACAATTCTGCAGTTTGGGTTGGGCTCAGCTGGGCAGTTCTTCTGCTAGTCTTGCCTGGGGTCTTTCATGCGGCTGCTCTCGCTTGGGGTTTGAATGATATATTCATTTGCTAGGGCTGTCTTAACAAGATACCACAGGCTGGGTGGATTAAAAACAGAAAACTGCTGGGCACGGTGGCTCACACCCATAATCTCAGCACTTTGGGAGGCTGAGGCAAGAAGATCGCTTGAGCCCAGGAGTTTGAGACCAGCCTGGGCAACATGGCAAAACCCCGTCCCTACAAAAATGCAAAATAAAACTTAGCCAGGAGTGGCGGCATGCACCTGTGGTCCCAGCTACTCAAGAGGCTGAGGTGGGAGAATCACTGGAGCCCCAGGAGGCAGAGGTTTGCATGAGCCGTGATCACACCACTGCACTGCAGCCTGGGTATCAGTCAATCAATCAATCACAGAAAGGTATTTTCTCACAATTCTAGATGATAGAAGTCCCAGGTCAAGATATTGGCATGGTTGGTTTCTTCTCTTCTTGGCTTACAGATGCCCCCTTCTTTCAGCATCTGCACACAGGGCTTGCCTGTGTCCTAATCTCTTCTCTTTTTTTTTCTTTTGAGATGGAGTTTTGCTCTGTCACCCAGGCTGGAGTGCAGTGGTGTGATCTCGGCTCACTGCAAGCTCCACTCCCTGGGTTTATGCCATTCTCCTGCCTCAGCCTCCCGAGTAGCTGGGACTACAAGCACCCGCCACCATGCCCGGCTAATTTTTTTGTATTTTTAGTAGAGATGTGGTTTCACAGTGTTCACCAGAATGGTCTCGATCTCCTGACCTCATGATCTGCCCGCCTCAGCCTCCCAAAGTGCTGGGATTACAGGCATGAGCCACCGCACCCAACCCTAATTTCTTCTTATAAGGACACCAGTCATATTAGATTATGACCTTGCTTTACCTTAATAATATCTTTAAAATCCCTCTATTGGCCGGGCACAGGGGCTCATGCCTATAATCCCAGCACTTCGGGAGGCCAAGGCGGGCAGATCACGAGGTCAGGAGATCGAGACCAGCCTGGCTAACACAGTGAAACCCTGTCTCTACTAAAAATACAAAAAAAGGAGCCAGGCACGGTGGCACGTGCCTGTAATCCCAGCTACTCGGGAGGCTGAGGCGGGAGAATTGCTTGAACCCGGGAGGCAGAGATTGCAGTGAGCTGAGATCATGTCACTGCACTCCAGGCTGGGTGACAGAGCAAGACTCCATCCCTGCCCCCCCCCCAAAAAAAAGCCCTCTATCCAAACACAATCACATTCTGAAGTACTGGGGTTAGGACTTCAACATGTGAATTTGTGGTGAGGCAGGGGGGCAGGAGATGATGTAATTCATCCCGTAACACCTGGGGTGGAGGGTTCTAGATGAACTCACTGGTATGTCTGGCCGGTGGTGTTGGCCATCTAATGGGTGGTTCCCTTCCACCAGAATCCACACTGGGCTTCTTTTTATTTTTTATTTTTTGAGACAGAGTCTCACTCTGTTGCCCAAGCTGGAATGTGGTGGCACAATCACAGCTCACTGCAACCTCTACCTCTAGGGCTCAAGCAATCCTCCCGCCTCAGCCTCCCAAGTAGCTAGGACCACAGGTGTATGCCACCAGGTTTGACTGATTTATTTTATTTTTGATAGAGACTATGTCTTGCCATGTTGCCCAGGCTGGTCTTGAACTCCTGGACTCAAGTAATCCACCTGCCTTGACCTCCCAAAGTGCTTGGATTACAAGTGTGAGCCACTGTGCCCTGCCTACACTGGGCTTCTTGTGGTGTAAGTGTTTGTTCTAAGATAGCAAAGGTAGAAGCCCTGCAGCTTCCTAAGGCCTGGCTTTGGAAGAGGCGTAACATCATCTCTGCTACCCTCCATTGGTGAGATCTCAAGGCCATTCCAGATTCAAAGGGAGTGGAAAAGGACTCAGCTTCTCACTCTGTGGCAAGAGTATCCTCTTAAGGAGACGAGTAGCGAAATCATGGGGAAGTGTGATTTCTTTTTTTTTTTGAGACAGTCTTGCTTTGTTGCCTAGGCTGGAGTGCAATGGTGTGATCTTGGCTCACTGCAACCTCCGCCTTCCAGGTTCAAGTGATTCTCCTGCCTCAGCCTCCCCAATAGCTGGGACTACAAGCGCCCGCAACCATGCCCAACTAATTTTTGTTGTTGTTGTTTTTTTTTTTTTTTTTGAGACGGAGTCTTGCTCTGTCGCCCAGGCTGGAGTGCAGTGGCTGGATCTCAGCTCACTGCAAGCTCCGCCTCCCGGGTTTACGCCATTCTCCTGCCTCAGCCTTCCCGAGTAGCTGGGACTACAAGCGCCCGCCACCACGCCCGGCTAGTTTTTTGTATTTTTTAGTAGAGACGGGGTTTCACCGTGTTCGCCAGGATGGTCTCGATCTCCTGACCTCGTGATCCGCCCGTCTCGGCCTCCCAAAGTGCTGGGATTACGAGCTTGAGCCACCGCGCCCGGCCTAAATTTTGTATTTTTAGTAGAGATGGGGTTTCACCAAATTGGCCAGGCTGGTCTCAAACTCCTGACCTTGTGATCCGCCTGCTTCAGACTCCCAAAGTGCTGGGTTTACAGGCATAAGCCATTGCGCCCGGCCGATTTTTTCTTTTTCTTTTTCTTTTCTTCTCTTCTCTCTTTCTTTCTTTCTTTCTTTCTTTCTTTCTTTCTTTCTTTCTTTCTTTCTTTCTTTCTTTCTCTTTCTCTTTTTTTTTTTTTCCAGACAGGATCTCATTCTGTTGGCTCAGGCTAGAGTACAGTGGTGCAGTACAGATCCCTACAGCCCCGACCTTCTGGGCTCAAGCAATCCTCCCACTTCAGCCTCCCAAGTAGCTGGGACCACAGGGGTATGTCACCACACCCTGCTAATTTTTGTACTTTCTGTAGAGATGGGGTTTCATCATGTTGCCCAGGCTGGTCTCGAACTCCTGAACTCAAGCAATTTGCTGGCCTCAGCCCCCCAAAGTGCTGAGATTACAGGCATGAGCCACCACGCCTGGCCAAATTCTTTAGGGGTCATTATTGCAACAAAAATTAAGTAGCATTAAGTAATAAAGATTACTTAAGTTTTCTGTCCCTTGATGTTTTCATCTTTAAAATGTGGATAATAATACTAATAGTTGACTGGGCGTGATGGCTCAGGCCTATAATCCCAGCACTTTGGGAGGCCGAGGCAGGCGGATCAGTTGAGGTCAGGAGTTCAAGACCAGCCTGGCCAACATGGTGAAACTCTGTCTTTATAAAAAATACGAAAACTAGCCGGGAGTGGTGGTGCGTGCCACCAGTGGTCCCAGCTACTTGGGAGGAGGTGGAAGGATCACCTGAGCCTGGATGGTCAAGACTGTGGTGAGCTGTGATCATGCCACTGCACTCCGGCCTGGGTGATAGAGTGAGACCCTGTCTCAATAAATAAAATAAAAATAACACTAATAGTGTTGTTTTGAGGACTTAAAGAGTTAATGTGTAAAGTACTCAGAACACCATTATATGTCTTTATTATGGATGCTGTTAGGTAATCTCTTCTTCTTTTCTGGTTTCTTTAAGTGATTTTCTTTGTCTTTAGGAATACACATTTGGTATAGATAATAGGGTGTAGATTCACTATTATATACCCTTCTTGTGGTTGATGCATTTTTTTTTTTTTTTTTTTTTTTTTGCCACTGCTTTTGGCTAACTTTTTAATTTTTTGTAGAGACGAGGTCTCACTATGTTGCCAGGACAGGTCTCAAACTCTTGGGCTCAAGCTATCTTCCTACCTAATCCTCCCAAAGTGTTGGGATTACAGGTGTGAGCCACTGTGCCCAGCCTGATGCACTTCTTGAATTTGAGGAATTGTGTCTTTCATCAATTCTGGAATATTCTCAGACATTATCATGCTGAATATGATCTCTTTTCCATCCTCCTCATAATCTGTCTCTTTCCAGGTCTTCTCTAAGCCATACATTGAACTCTTTTATTCTTTTCAATGTGTTTGTATTTTTATTATTTCTCTCTTTATCTTTGTTTCTTTAAAAAATATAGTTTTAGAGGCAGCATCTCACTCTGTTGCCCAGGTGGGAGTGCAGTGGTGTGATCATAGCTCACTGAACCTTGAACTCCTGGGCTCAAGCAATCCTCCTGCCTCAAGCCCCAGTAGCTAGGATTAAAGGCATGTGTCACTGCACCCAGCTAATTTTTAAAATATTTTTGTAGAGACAGGGCATCTTGCTATGTTGCCCAGGTTGGCCTCAAATTCCTGGTCTCGTGATCCTCCTGCCTTGACCTCCCAAAGTGCTGGTATTATAGGCATGAGTCACTCCACCTGGCCCTCTTTATCTTTGGGGGCTACATTCTGGGTAATTTCCTCAGTTCTGTCTTTCAGTTCTTGAACACTTCTTCAGCTGTGTCTTATCTGCTATTTAACCAACCCATTGAAATTTATTTTCAGTGGCTACAGTTTTCATTTCAAGAAGATCTTTGTTTTTCCTTCAACTTTGCTTCTTATTTTTGTTTGTGTTGTTTTGTTTTCTTTTGTCTTCTTTTTTTGAGACAAGGTCTGGCTCTGTCACCCAGGCTCGAGTGCAGTAGCGTGATCTCGGCTCACTGCAAACTCTGCCTCCCAGGCTCAAGCCATCCTCCCGACTCAGACCCCTGAGTGGTAGCTGGTACTACAGGCACTCACCACCATGCCTGGCTAATTTTTACATTTTTCTTAGAGATAGGGTTTCGTTATGTTGGCCAGGCTGGTCTTGAACTCCTGACCTCAAATGATCTGCCTGCCTTGGCCTCCCAAAGTGCTGGAATTATAGGCATGAGCCACTGCACCTGGCTGCCTCTTTTTTCACGGTGTCTTTTCATTTTCTTATTTTTTTTCTTTTAATAATTTAAAACACACTTGTTTTGTAGTCTCTTTTGGAGTGTGCACTTATCCCAATTTCTTGGTGGTCTAATTCCCTTCTTGTTTTGTCTGCTGACACTCCCTGTTGCGGATCAGTTCATCCTGTGGTTTGCATTTTCAGCTGTGAGCTCCTGTTCACTAAGGATCTTGCCTTTTTGTTGGGTTCTCAGTTGCAGAATGGCTTCTTCCTCCAGTTGTGTCCTCCCAAACTCCAGTACTGGGTGATCTCCCATTTTTTCTTTCAAGATCAATTATTTTTGTTGTTGTTGTTAAATTTTGTCCATATTCCTAGCAGGAGCAGTGTCAACATTTAGCTCAGTCTGCTAGGTTACCAGAACCAGAAGTCAAATTTAATAGATTATAAAGGCATCATTTAAAATCAGTAGGGAAAAGATGAGCTATTTATTAAATGGTATTAAGACAACTGTTCAATATCTGGGGCTGGAGGGAGGCCGTTAGCCTTAACATACACCATAACTAAAATAAATCGCAGACAAAATGAAAACTTAAGTATAAAAGTGGAACTATAAAAGTGCTAGATGAAAATAATGTGATGGGAAAGGCCTGTTTAATTATTCAACAGATGGTAAAATCCGCCTGAAGCTTTGCTACAAAAAAGTTTAAAAGTTATGTACATGGAAGAACTAAGAAGAAAGCCCTAAAAAGTAAGTGACCAATTAAGAAGATATTTACAAGAGATGATAAAGGCTCAATATCCTGCATCTACAAAGAGCTCTCACGTATCCATTAGAAGACAATTAGTACCTAATAGGGACATATGCAAAGGACATGAATTAGTAATTCACAAAATAAGAAATACAAATAGCCAACAAGCATATGAGAGTAGGTTCATCTTCACTAATAACAAAAGAAATACATGTTAAAACAAGTTATCCTTTTGCCCTATCAAATTGGCCAAAAATTTCAAAAAGATTAAAATATCCTGTGTGGTGAAGGAAAAGGGGTTCTACAGAAACCTTCTTCCCTTGGTCTCAAACTCATGGTCTCAAGCAATCCTCCCATCTTGGCCTCCCAAAGTGCTGGGATTATAGGCATGAACCACCACACCCGCTGTCTTATTTAGAAAAAGGTACATTTTGTCAATGTAATTAAGGTAAGGATTATTTATTTATTTATTTATTTATTTATTTATTTATTTATTTCGCTTTGGAGTTTTGCTCTTTTTGCCCAGGCTGGAGCGCAATGGCGTGATCTCGGCTCACTGCAACCTCCGTCTCCCCGGCTTAAGTGATTTTTGTGCCTCAGCCTCCTGAGTATGTGGTACTACAGGCCTGTGCCACCATGTCCGGCTAATTTTTTGTACTTTTAGTGGAGACAGAGTTTCACCATGTTGGCCAGGCTGATCTCAAATGCCTGACCTCAGGTGATCCACCTGCCTCAGCCTCCCAAAGCGCTGGGATTACAGGCATGAGCCACTGTGTCCAGCCAGGATTTTTTTTTTTTTTTTTTTTTTTTTGAGTCAGGCTCTCACTCTGTCACCCAGGCTGGAGTGCAGTAATGCAATCATAGCTCACTGCAGCCTCAAACTCCTGGGCCAAAGCAATTCTCCTACTTCAGTTTCCTGAGTAGCTGATAAAGCAGGTGTGTGCCACTATGCCCAGCTAATTTTTCTACTTTTTGTAGAGATGGGGAGTCTCACTGTGTTGTCCAGGCTGTTCTCAAACTCCTGAGCTCTAGCAACCCTCCCACCTCTGCCCTCTCAAAGTGTTGGGATTATAGGTGTCAGCCACTTTGCCTGGCCAAGTTAAAGATCTTGAAATGAGGAGGTTGTCCTGGAATATCCAGGTGAACCCTGAATTCAATGCATCCTGATAAGAGACACTCGGGAAGAAGACAGACAGACAGACAGACAGAGGAGGAGACTGGAGTGATGAGTCCACCAGTCCAGGAATACCAGCAGCTGAGAAAAGCTGGAAAATGCAAAGAAGCATTCTTCCCTCGGATCTTGGGAGGGAATGCAGCTTTGACGACAACTCGATGTTGGCCTTTGAGCCTCCAGAGCCGTGACAGAATGAATTTTGGTTGTTTTAAGCCATCGAGAGTGTGGTCATTTGTCCGACAGCCCTAGGAAGCCAATACAGAGTGTCACTGGGACATTTTGGAGGGTAATTTGGCAGAACGTAGCACAGGCCCTAAAATGACCATAGTTTTCCTTCTAGAAATTTCTTAAGATTAATAATGGAGAACTTGTCAAAGATCCCTTAGCAAGGACATTCACTGCAGCCTTCTTTAAAGGAAATGGAGTAAACAACCTATATGTTCAATAATAGGACGGGTTGAGTAAACAATGGTTTAGCTGTATAATGATAAAGATTAAAAATAATTATAGCCACAGCCCATAGTGTGCTTTCGACGGACTCCACTTGGAAGGAGCGCTTCCTGCCTGTTTTCTCATGTAATTCTCACCACAATGCTCTAAGGCAGGCTTTAGTAACCCCATCTCCCAGAAGACGACCACGCTGAGGTCAGAGAGTGTAGCCACCAGTCCAAGGTCACATAGCAAGGAGCCAAGATTCTGACCCCAACCATTGTGCTATGCCTCCACCACCCAACCAGGCAGATCATGGTGCAGCCTTCAGATACCAAGATGCCGACGACAGGTCTTTACACAGAAGGATGTCGGTGGCCTAGTGTTGGGTGAGAAAAGCAGTCAAGCACATACCATTTTTGCAAAAATAAAAACCACATTCAGTGTGCAGAGGGAAAAAAGGCTGGAAGGATTTACTGTGCACGTTAGCAGGGAGGTTACCTCTGGGGATGGATTCAGTGATTTTTATTTTCTACAATGAGCACATACAGCTTTTGTCATCAGGGCAAAATATTAAAAGACAAAGCAGCGCTGGCGGTCGGACTGACCACGCCTGCCTCTGAGGTGGTTCTGGGAGGTGAGAAAGAGCCAGCTGCAGCACAGCTGGCCGGGACCCCGGTGTCTGGCTCTCCCCTGCCCTTGGTCTTCTCCCCAGCACTGTCCGTACCTTCCCTGCACCTGCGTTTCTGCGGGCATCGATTTTTCCATCCTTCAGAGAAGCAACTGAGGAAAAGGAAAGAGCATCTTTGGATCAATGAACACAGCCCTGCAGCTAGGGGTGGGGGTGGCCGCGGGTCGCGCCTGCCTGTCACTGCTGGGTCCAGGATTTGAGGGGGGCTCAGCGGGGGGAGGCGAGACTGGCTGGGTTGCCCAAGGCGGCGAGTGTGTGTGTGTGTTGGGGGGCGTGGGGAGTGGTGGAGGGTAGGTGTGGTAGGTCTATGTGAGGTGTGGAGTCGGGGGGCTGGATACAGGTGTGTGGCGGGAGACGGGTGAGCATCCTGGGGTGCATTAGGGAGCGAGTGTCGTGGGCTTCCTCCAAGGGGCTGCTCTTTGCCTAGAGGAGCAGGGAACGGTGCAACCTCCTCTGTGAAACAGTCTCCCATAACTCAGTTCACGGCTGTGTGAGGAGGGGCTGGTACACACCCATTGCCCAGATGGGGAAACTGAGGTCTGTGTGTGTTCGTGGTGGGGATGGGGAAGAGGCGGATGGAGACGGCAAAACGGCATTGTTTGTGTCAAGTGTAGAACAGAATCTTGTATTCAAGAGGCGCTCTTGTATTTGACAGGCACTCACCTTTCTGGGCACTGGGAGATGAGTGGGTGGGGACAGAGAGGGGGCAGCCGAGGCTCCCTCAGGAGCTTACAGTGGGTGCAGGGGGTGGAAGAGGAATGCTCCTGGGCCTATCAGGTCTGCAAACTCAGACTCCACATTTGCTAGGCCTGTCTGGGTCTCACCCCAGCCTCTTCTTTCCTGGCCAGATCCCTTCCCGACATGTCATGTGCCCAAACCCTGGGCCCCTCACTCCTGCTCATTCCAGCAGCCCCCACAGATGGTTCTCAGGCCCCAGAGCTCTCTGTGCTTCTGTTCCAGGGCAACAGGAACAAATCCCCTGTAAGAGCTTAGTTCCCTGCTTACCGTCTGTCCCCCTCCCTGCCCCCTGGTCTAGTCTGTGAGCTCCTCCTGGGCAAGCAGGCTGGGACTGTGGGGCCCTCCTGGCTCGGTCTGCAGTGCCCATTGCCTGGCCTGGCACCAAAAATGGCTCAACACACATTTATTGCATGAATGAATGAACCATGATCATTGCTAAGGAAAGAAATGTGCAGATGGCCTGTTTTGGGGTTCAGGGTGCATGTATTGCATTGGTGTCCACGTGCACGTGCAGCATGTGTGCACCCCTAGGCACACATGTGGTGTGTTGCATTCATGTGAATTCATGTGTGCGTGTTTGTGTGTGTGCGTGTTTGTGTGTGTGCACACACATGCATACAGTGCTTGCTTGTGTGTGCAGGTGTGCGTTCACATGTCCATGCCAAGGTGCATGCATTTTTATATGCCAGTGTGTGCATGTATATGTTTACCAGTGCGTGCACACAGGGTGTGCAAGGAATTAACATATCTTTCTCTCACCTTTTGCTCTCTCCCTGACCTGCATCCTGCAGCCTACCTTTCTGCCTTGTATTTTTAGGACATGGTCTCACTCTGTCATGCAGGCTGAGTGCAGTGACACGATCATGGCTCACTGCAACCTTGATCTCCTGGGCTCAAGCCATACTCCTGCCTCAGCCTCCCAAGTAGCTAGGACTACAGCTGTGCACCACCACATCCAGTTAATTTTTTTCTTTATATATATTTTTTAATTAATACTTTATCACAAACAAATACTTTGCTTTTCTTTTGGTGGGGGGGAGAAGGATGTCATTAGTTACAGCATCTGACCTCGTCCAGTACATGGTCCAGAAAATGCAGGTTGCAGCCAGCTTGCAGGGCATCCGAGGGTACTCATCTTTCTTCCGTTTGTTTTCATCCAGATCAAAAGTGAGAATGGAATTGCTGAGATAACTATTATAACAAAGGCCTCCAAGAATTATTATTTGTTTGTTTGTGCAGTCACACCATGGCCACTCGTGCCAGTTGGCATGGATGCCAAGATGTTCCACTGATCAGTCTCTGGGTTATATGCGTCTGTGGAAGGGCATCCCTGAGATTCCAAAGAGGCCCTCAAGATCACGCAAACAGCGCCGAAGACAGAAAAAAAATCCTCAGCCAGGCACGGTGGCTCATGCCTGTAATCCCAGCACTTTGGGAGGCTGAGGCAAGCAGATCACTGGAGGTCAGGAGTTCGAGACCAGCCTGGGCAACATGGTGAAACCCTGTCTCTACTAAAACTACAAAAATTAGCCAGGCGTGGTGGCAGGTGCCTGTAATCCCAGCTACTCGGGAGGCTGAGGCAGGAGAATCGCTTGAACCAGGGAGGCAGAGTTTGCAGTGACCTGAGATTGCACAACGGCACTCCAGCCTGGGCGACAGAGCGAGACTCTGTTTCAAAAAAACAAAACAAAACAAAAACAAAAACAAAAAAAAACACAAAGCAAAACAAAACAAACAAAATCAAATACTTCTGAATAATTTTTTATTATTTGTAGAGATGAGGTTTCACTCTGTTGCCCAGGTTGGTCTCAAACTCCTAGGCTCAATCGATCCTCTGGCCTCGACCTCCCAAAGTGCTGGCATGACAGGCGTGAGCCACCTCGCCTGGTCCCTTTCTGCTTTTTGCTTTCTCCAATCCCAATCCCCGCCCCTCCCACCTCCAGCAACAGTCCCCACAAAAGACTCCAGCTCCACCTGACATACCAGTCAGCCACGCTCAAGCTCCTGGAGGCTGCATCTGCCTGGAGGAGGCGTCAAGCATGCAGTCTTGGCTGGATGCCTGCCTCTCTCAGTCTCCTTATCTGTAAAATGGGATTAAGAGCCCTGTGCTTACAGCACTGCTTTGTCAAAGGGATGCACACGAAGGGCTTGGGCCCAGCCCCTGGCACAGAGCGAGGGCTCAAGAAATACTACTGCCGGGACGCTAGTGGCGGCGGTGATGATGGTGACGACACTCCTCTGGTGGTGGCAGATGAGGGTGATGAGGCTCAGCCTTGCTGCATCCAGGGGACTTGAGCTTTAGGAGGGGCTGGGAAAGCCCCTGGGGAAGCCAGAAGATCAACCCCTTCTCTGGGCCGTTGTGTTCCTGGATAATGGGTGAAGGTGGGAAACGGGAAAGGTTCAGGGACATGAAGAGCAAAGGCTTCTCCTGGAGCCCCTTCTCTGGCCTGCTGCAGCCAGGCCTGGGTTCCCCATGGCAGCTCCCCCTGCCCTCTCCATGCCAGTCCTGCGTGAGGCATGCACTTGAAATGAAACCCAAATTCCCCTCTGGAGCCTGCATGCCCCTCCTGGCCTCCGCTCCTCTGCTCAGTCACACAGCATGTTCTGCCCTTCGGGGCCTCGGCATAGGCCTGGGATACTCTGTCCCCGGGCTCCCTCCTCTGGGAGGGCCTTACTACCCATGTGTTCCCATCTGTTTACCTGGCTCTTCATGTCTTCTGCATGTGGCTGAGCTCCCAGCAGTGGAAGGCTCTCAGTAAAGATCTATAGGATGGTAGGGGTGGAAGGGCAGTGGCCCTCGCTCTGGCTCCCTGGATTCCAGTCCTCACAACCCCAGTTAGTAAGCACCTACTGTGTGCCAGGGCCCAGCCCAAACTAGCCAGTGGGGTGACCTTGGGCAGGTGGCACCACCTCTCAGGCCCCTGGTCTGTCCATCTTTAGCATGAAAGGAGGCCCCAAGTCCCCGAGGGCGCCCCACTTTGGTTTTCTTGTCTTTTTTTTTTTTCAAGATGGAGTCTTGCTCTGTTGCCCAGGCTGGAATGCAGTGGTGCGATCCCGGCTCACTGCAGCCTCCGCCTCCCGGGTTCAAGGAATTGAATTCTCCTGCCTCAGCTTCCTAAATAGCTGGGATTATAGGTGAATGCCACCACACCCAGCTAATTTTTATATTTTCAGTAGAGATAGTGTTTCACCATGTTGGTTAGGTTGGTCTCAAACTCCTGACCTCAAGAGATCCACTGCTTTGGTCTCCCAAGTGCTGGGATTGCAGGCGTGAGCCATGGCGCCCAGCAGCTCCTACTTTGATTTTGATGGTGGGTCTAGGCTTTGTGCAACTGGGCAGTCTGCAGAGCCTGGGTCTGTGGACTCTCTGGGGTCTGTAGCTTCCTGGGCACCCTCCAGACTCCCACGTGGCTGCCTTTGCTTACAGCACCCTCCCTGCTTCTCCTGGTGCTTCCAGGGGATGCCTCCTGGCTCAGGCCTCCTTCAGAGCTGTCCTCACACCCCATTTTGATTGTTTACCCCTCTGTCTACCACTGGGCTATGACTGGGACAAGGCGTTTTCTTTTTACATCCTAGCTTAGTTGGGGACACCCTCTGTGGCCGAGTGTCCCCAGGCTCACCCGGCTGAGAAAAGATCTGAGAAGGGTCTGGCAACCCTCCCACCAATAGCTTCCCAATGGGAAGAAGCCACGCCCTTCTGTATCTGTTGAGAAGCTTTGGGGCTGTTCCCTGGAAACTCAGAGGGGAAGCGCTGGAAACTCAGAGGGGAGGGGAGCCTCATCACTAGCCATGCTTCTACTTGATATCTGTCCAAAAGGCCTGACTTCATCAGCCAACAGGCACCCCGGCCTTTTCTGTAAAGTCAGGGTCTGTTTCCACGCTGAGAGTCCCTGGGGCGCCTCTGGAGGAGGGGTGAAGGCATGGCAGAGCCCTAGGTGGGCACCCAGCTTCTCCGACCTTTCTCTTTTCCCACCCAAGCTCCAGGGGCAGGAAACAACCCACACCTGTCAGAAACCTGACCAGGCTGCAGAGCTGGAAAAGCTGGTTTAATGCAGGGAGGGTGGGGGCAGGGAGGCGGGAAGGGTGAGCCCTTCTGAGGCTGCCAGGCACTGCTCACATCGGCCGACTGGCCCTTGGCCTCTCAGGACTGTCACTTGGAGGTTCCTTCTCCAAGAGATGGCTGTTGCCAAGGTCATCTGTGCAGTGACCCCTGCAGGGCATGGGCGCTCCCGGGAGCCGCAGCGCAGGGACAGTCCATGCAGACGGGTGGGGGTGGCGAGAAGGGGGAGGGCAAAGCCCTCCACTCTGCAGGTCTCCCGGGCCTGGCCTGGTGGGCGAAAGGACTCAAACGCCAGAGGAGCTCTCTGGCCCTCGGCTGCGAGGGTTCAAGGCTGGGCCCAGCCGAGCTTGCCGGAGTCCAGGGCGCAGTGGATCGTGGGGGGCCGGATGGATCCTGGGGCGCCCGCTGGGGGCCTCGCACAGGGCCCTCCCGGCTGCTTGAAAGACGGAGGCAGCAAGAAGCAGGGAAAGGGACTGGGGGGACGCAAGCAAGTGACAGCTCGGAGTGAAGGGCCCTTCTTGGTGGACACCGAGCGCGCGTCCAGCTTGGGGAACGCGCTGCCTGCGCACCCGGGCGCGCCCGGGAAGGCCGGCTCGCTGGCCCCGCGTCTGTTTCTGAGCTGTCTGTGCATGTCTATTTCTTTCACTAGAGGTTGCTCACTTTCGCTTCTTGGTTCCTTTCGCCTCCTCTGACGGCTCCGGGAGCGTGTGTGCGCGCGCGTGTGTGCGTGCCCGTGTGCCCGCGCGCGCCCGGCGACCTCGCCCAGCGCCCCAGTTCCTAAAGGGAAGGGCATCCCGCCGGGGGTCGCGGGGCCTAAGGGAGCGTGGGAACCCACGCTGGGGAAGGCCCGCCAGGCCCTGCTGGCCCAGGAGGCCCCGATTACAGCCCAGTCTGCGTCGCTGAAGGCAGAAGACCTCGGTCATTAGCTGTGTCCCTCGTCCCCACCCACTTCTCTCTCTTTCTGGGTCTCCAGACGACCGTCCAGGAAGCTGCAGCTACTTCTCCTGACTTGGACTGGGGGTAGAGTAGAGGGTGCTTTCTGCCATCCCTTTTCCCCATCCCAAGGAAACCGAGGCCAGTGTGGACAGGGCCTTGCTCCACTGAACAGGAAGCCACATCCCGAACCTTTTGCTAGAGCAAGTGAGGTTTGGATTGGGCCGAGAGGGACCTCCACAGCTTCTCCCCTCTTCCTCACCCACTCCTTACAGTTCTTTTAGTGCACACTGTTCCTGGGCCCTACCTCAGGGCCTTTGCACAAGCTCTGGGCTCCAACAGGCCAGAGACCTCTACTCCTCACTAATTGACCTTAGGCAAATTCCTTAACCTCTCTGAGCATCCATTTTCTTGGCTGCAAGATGGGCTCAGAGTAGGATGTTTGAGGGTTCAAGGTGATGACCAGTACAGAGCACAGGACCAGGCACTCAGGGCAGAGCAAAGGACATGCATTGGGCCGGGGCAGTTGTGGGGGTTACACAGAAACTTCCCTCGCCTGGGGTCCCTCCATTGTCTCCAGGGAGCCTCTTCACCTTTCACCCCCCCAGTCCTCAATGGCTGACTTTCACTGGGAACAATTCCCTGCCCCAATGCCTGCTGTGAGGACCATCCAGTGGAAATAGAAAGAGGACCAGGTTGGAGGCTGGAGAACTGGGTTCAAATTCTGGCCAGTTCTGCCTGGCTGTGTGATTATGTGCAAGTTGCTAGGCCTCTCTGTGCCTGAACTGCTTTCTCTGTGAAACTGAGGCAGAAGGCTGCCTGGCTTGCATCTCAGGGCCCTCAGAGGATGAAGCAGAGCACAGTGGGATGTCATTCCAAGCAGTGAAAAGCCTCAGACAAAAGCATGTCGCCACTGTTGTTTACACCCATTCTTGCAGCATGGATTCAGGCTTGAGGAATCAGCTTGTCAACCGCATCAGAGAGGTCCGTGCCTCCTGTGCTAAGGTGGCTGGAAGGCCACTTCCAAGAAATTTGCAGCTTGATGGGTTCTGCCGTTCACATGTAGCCTTGGTCATCAGTTCCAACAAGGAGGGTACTTGAGGTACGGTGACAGCCCCAAAAGGGAGTGTCCTGGGGAAAGAAGCAATGTCTACTTCTCCAATGAGTAAGGCCTTGGCCAGGGACCATAATGTCCTCAACTCTGCCACCTGGCTCCCACATTGACTCTCCCTCACCCCACATACTTCCTCCTGAGCACCAGCCCCTGAAAGTACCCATGTGGTGGCTCTATCCAGATCTCCCGTGCCCCCGTATCAAAGCTGCCATTTCCCCCCAAGTTCACTGCTCTTCAATTACTGATGCCATCACCCACCCGATTCTTCAAGCCACAGGCTCGTGATCCACTTGTTTTCTCAAGACAGAAACACTGACATTGATTTTGCTATATGCGTATTGTAAAACTACAGACAATATAAAACATGTGCATCAGAGGATGAAAGTTCCCTCGTTATATGCCCTCCTGAAATCGCCACATTTCGCAGTTTGGTGAATTCCTGTATCTGTTTAAAACTCTCTGTTACAACAGACGGAAAATCCAACCAAGATAGGAAATAATGGGCTCATGTAATGAAATGACGCAGAGGTGATAGTGGGTTTCAGGCATGGTTTGATCCAGAGGCTCATGATGCTGTTGGAGCTCTGTCTTGGCTTCTCTGCAGTTCTTGTCCCTTTGCCTTCCTCACAGTGTCAGCTGGGCCCATTCTGGGTGGTACAGTGGCTGCTGGGGTTCCAGATAGTCTGTGCTCAACACTGCACCATCAGACACAAGATGGATTCATTTGCTCCTGAGGATGAGTGAGGAAATTCGTTTTTCTGACCCTCTGGGGAGGGTCAGAGAAGACTTCCTGGAGGAGGCTAGGCCTAACCTGAGTTGGTGTCTCCTTTACATATGCAAAAGCAAAGTGCCCTTTCACCTTTATGAAACTTGGGGCTCAGAAATGTTAAGCCATGGGATTGAAGAGGCTGAAGCGACCATAGGGCGGTGTGCATGAAAGTCAAAAGCAGATGGGGCTAGGCTGGAGCACCAAGCTGTGTGGCCTCAGGAAAGCGGGGCCTGTGGAACAAAGGCACACCAGCCTCCGGGTTTATTAGGAGGGTTAGGCCCGGTCCCCAAATGCACTCCAGGTCTTGTTTATATTCTTGTTATTGGAGGCTTTGTCATTATTGCCACTTCAGTAGGAGCCCTCAGCACAGTGCCAGGCACCCAGCAGGCACTTAGGATGTAAGAGCTGGGATCCTGGCCGGGCGCAGTGGCTCACATCTGTAATCCCAGAACTTTGGGAGGCCAAGGCGGGTGGATCACCTGAGGTCAGGAGTTCGAGACCAGCCTGGCCAACATGGCAAAACCCCATCTCTACTAAAAACATAAAAATTAGCCAGGCGTGGTGGCAGATGCCTGTAATCTCAGCTACTTGGGAGGCTGAGGCAGGAGAATCACTTGAACCTGGGAAGCAGAGGTTGCAGTGAGCTGAGATTGCACCATTGCACTTTCTCACAAGAGTGAAACTCTGTCAAAAAAAAAAAAAGCTAGGATCCTGATTTTCATCCCCAGCTCTCTGAGGCAGAGCAGGCTGTGGCTGGGCCCACCTGAAACCCACCCCTCCAGAGGAATGACACCTTCAGCATTCATGAGCAAACAAAATGTGCCATGGGACAGGCTCAGGCAAAGCCAGTCTCCCTGGCAGCATCCTTCCTGCACATCCCCTCACTCTCCACCCCCACTTCTCAGAGGAAGGGGCGTTTCCAGGCTGAGGCGAGTCCTCCCGCTCCCTCCATCCATCTGATCCTGGCTATGCGTCTGGCTGTCCGGCCATCCTTCTTCCTCCTTGGCAGGCAAGCCATTAAGCACCAGGCCCCCAAAGCACCGGCCTGCAGCCTCAGCATTAAGTGCATTTGCTGCCATTAGCAAGAAGCCCCGGCCAGGCTAGTCTGGTCTAATGCACAGCCCACCTCATCCCTACTCCCTGGGGACTGCTTGTCAAAACTCCATCCATGGAGGAATAACAGAGCCTGAGAAGAAAAAATGGGGGCTCCAGGACCCAACATGGACAGTCATGTAGGTTGCTCACTGCACAAGTGGAGCTGCAATTCAGCCAGTCCTCCACTTGTCAGGCTGAGGGCCCTGGCACAGGCTGAATTCTGCACATGAGGTGGTGTCCTTTTCTAATCCCTTCCAAGGTGCTATAGGGGAAGAACCATGGCCTGTGTGGGTTGCAGGAAGAAACTACCTGAGAACTCGAAGCACCACATCTTTTTTTTTTTTGAGACAGAGTCTTGCTCTGTCAGCCACGCTGGAATGCAATGGCGCGATCTCAGTTCACTGCAACCTCCGCCTCTCAGGTTCAGGCGATTCTCATGCCTCAGCCTCCCGAGTAGCTGGGATTACAGGCGTGCACCACCACACCTGACTAATTTTGTATTTTTAGTAAAGTGCTGGGATTACAGTCATGAGCCACCGCGCCCGGCCACTACATCATTTTTTTCAAGTTGCATTTTAATTAAGTTCCTTTTGGAGTACAGTTCTATGAATTTTATCACAAGCATCAATTTGTGTAACCACCATCACTATCAGCATCCAGAATAGTTCTATCACGTGAAGAGGCTTCCTCTTCCTATCTTTTTGTAGCCATTGCCCTGGCCTCACCCCTAACCCCTGGCAACCACTGATCTCCATCTCTATATTTTGACTTTTGGAGGGTGTCATATAAATGGAATTGTGTATTGTGTGATCTTTTAAGATTGGCTATTTTTTTCACTCAGCGTTATGGTCTTGAGCTCTGCCCAAGGTGTTGCCTGTATCAATTCTTGGCTCCTCCTTATTACTGAGTGATAGTCCACGATATGGATGGACCACAGTTTGTTTATCCATTCATACATTGAAGGGCATTTGGGTTGTTTCCAGGCTATTACAAATAAAGCTTCTATGAACATTCATGTATATGTCTTTGCATGGACCTAAGTTTTCATTTCTCTGGGATGATAAATATCCAGGAGTAGGATGGCTACATCATACTATATGAATATGGTTCACTTTTTAAGAACATGCCAAACTGTTTTCCAAAGTGGCTGTATCATTTTGCATCCTCACCAGCAATGTATAAGAGTTCAAGTTGCTCTGCAAACTTGTCAGCATTTGGAATTATCAGTATTTTTTTTAGCCATCTAAGGAGGTGGGGAGTGATATCCCATTGTGATTTTGACTTCTGTTTCCTTGGTGGCTAATAATGGTTGAGCACATTTTAATAGGTTCAATAGGTTCAATTGTCATCCCTGTATCTTCTCTAATGGATTGTCTGTATGAGTCTTTTTTCCACTTTTAATTAGTTTTTGTTTTTGTTTTTGTTTTTTTAACTGTTGAGTTGTTAGAGTTCTTTATGGTTTCTGGATACAAGTCTTTTTTTTTTTTTTTTTTTTTTTTTTTTTGAGACAGAGTCTCTCTCTGTCGCCCAGCCTGGAGTGCAGTGGCCGGATCTCAGCTCACTGCAAGCTCCACCTCCCAGGTTTAGGCCATTCTCCTGCCTCAGCTTCCCGAGTAGCTGGGACTACAGGCGCCCGCCACCTCGCCTGGCTAGTTTTTTGTATTTTTGAGTAGAGACGGGGTTTCACCGTGTTAGCCAGGATGGTCTCGATCTCCTGACCTCGTGATCCACCCATCTCGGCCTCCCAAAGTGCTGGGATTACAGGCTTGAGCCACTGCACCTGGCCTGGATACAAGTCTTTTGTCAGAGATGTGATGTGCAAATATTTTTTCATAGTTCATTCTCTTATCAGCATCTTTCTTAGAGCAAAAGTTGTAAATTTTTATGAGCTGAAATTTATCAATGTTTTTCTTTATGGATTAGGCTTCATTGTCATATCTTGGAACTCTTTGCCTAATGCCAAGTCCCAAAGATTTTTTTTTTTTTTTGAGACATAATCTTGTTCTGTTGACCAGGCTGGAGTGCAGTGGGCAATCTCAGCTCACCATAACCTCTACCTCCCAGGCTCAAGTGATCCTCCCACCTCAGCCTCCTGAGAAGCTGGGACTATAGGTATGCACCAGCAAATCCAGCTAATTTTTGGGAGAGTCGGTGTCTCACTATAGACCCCATCTCTTTAGTAATTTTTATAGAGATGGGCCTCACCATATTGCCTGGGCTGGTCTTAAACTCCTGGGCTCAAGTGATCCTCCCAATGCAGCCTCCCAAAGTGCTGGGATTATAGGCATGAACCACTGCACCCAGCCCCAAAAATATTTTCCTAGGTTTCCTTCTAAAAGTTCTTTATAGTGATAGATCTTATGTTTAGGTCTATGATCCACTGTGAGTAGATCTGTGTATATGGTGTGAGGTAAGGGTCAAGATGAGTATTTTGCATATGGGTGTCCAATTATCTCTCAGTGTTTATTAAATGAAGAAATGAAAAGCACAAAGGATCTGATAGCAAGGCTGGCAAAATGAGGGAGGTCAAGACTGTGTAGTAATCAATGAATAAAGAAAACTTTTTTTCAACATATGAAGTTTCAACAAATGATTAACAATTGGATATCTTTTTTATTTTATTTTATTTATTTATTTTGTGACAGAGTCTCAATCTGTTGCCTAGCCTTGAGTGCAGTGGTGTGATCTCAGCTCACTACAACCTCCACCTCCCAGGTTCAAGCAATTATCGTGCCTCAGTCTTCTGAGTAGCTGGGATTACAGGCGTGCACCACCATGCCTAGTTAATTTTTGTATTTTTCGTGGAGACAGGGTTTCACCGTGTTGGCCAGGCTGGTCTCAAACTCCTGACCTCAAGTGATTTGCCTGCCATGGCTTCCCAAAGTGTTGGGATTATAGGCATGACCTACCGTGCCTGGCCAGATTTTTTTTTTTTTTTTTTTTTTTTTTCTGATACAGTGTCTCTGTCTCTCTCACCCAGGCTGGAGTGTAGAGAAAAAAATCATGGCTCACTGCACTTCAGCCTCTCAAGTAGCTCAGACTGCAGGCATGTGCCACCACATCCAGCTAATTTTTAAATGTTTTGTAGACACGGGGTCTCACTTTGTTGCCCAGACTGGTCTCAAACTCCTAGGCTCAAGTGATCCTCCTGCCTCGACCTCCCAAAGTGCTGGGATTACAGGTGTGAGCCACTGCACCCAGCTTGGACATCTACTTTTTAAAAAATGAACCTCAGCCTAAACCTTATATCTTATACCAAAATTAACTTGCTCCTTTCAGATTAGAGGAGGGACAACAAATAATAATAATTAACTAACAGGCTGGAGATGGTGGCTCACGCCTGTAACCCCAGCACTTTGGAAGTTCAAGGTGGGAGGATCCCTTGAGCCCAGGAATTTGAAACCAGCCCGGGCAACGAAGCAAGACTCTATCACTACAAAAATTACAAACATTAGCCGGGTGTGGTGGTGCATGCCAGTAGTTCCGGTTATTCAGGGGGCTGGGGTGGGAGGATTGCCTGAGCCTGGGAGGGGGTTGAGGCTGCAGTGAGCTGTGATTGTGCCACTGCATTTCAGCCTGGACAACAGAGTAAGACCCTGTCTCAAAATATAATAATAATAATAACAAGCTAGTAATGGATCATAGATTTAAATGTAAAATATAAAGACGGTCTGTATCACGCGGGATTCTCAGCCTGGCCCCACTGTTGGATGACGCAGAAGCAGTGAGGATTATGCAAGCTCAAGGGACAAGTCACATGGGCACCTTTTGTGGTCACAGCTGACCTGTCCCAGAGTTTAAGGATGGAAGGGAGGGAAGCAACATTTTTCAAGAGTGATCTCTGCACCACAGCCTCCACTAAGTGAGTCTTAGCTTCATCTCATTTAATCCTAAAGCAAATCAATACACTTTTGGAGGTTGGAGTTTTTATCCTGGCTCTATGAGTGAGAAAATTGAGTTCAGAGAGGTTAAGGAACTTGTCTGGGGTCACACAGTAAATGGGGGAGCAGGGTTTGGACCCAAGGTATTTACTTCTGCTAGAGGCAGACAGGGAACAGTCAGGTCAAGCTGATGACTGGACCTGCATTGTTGCCCACCTGGTTTTAGGCCCTTGGCCAAGGTGGGTGTGGGCAGGGGAGTCTTTCTTCCAAGATTCTGGGGCGATCCGAGGCCTCCATTTTCCCAAAAGCCTCAGCTCAGTCCTGATGAGGCCTCCTCCTGGGAGGCTGTTGTTCTTGGGAACTCACCAAACCCATCCCCAACAGTGAGGCACCATCCCGGGCCTGACAACGGTGGATGCCTTGATGTCCCAGTGTCAAACCCTCCCGGAGGTATAGAAATAAGCAGGAGGACACGCGCCAGGCCTGGGCCAATCTGTGTCCATCCCTGCTTCCCGTGACTCACCAGCCGCTGCAGCCAATTGACCTTCTCTAAACTCCTTCTGCATTCCCACCCCCACACTATTGCCCAGGCTGGAGCCTTCTCCCAGGATCCCCTCTCCACCTCCTCTCCCTTCTTCAAATGCGGCCGCTGTTTCAGCATTCAGCTCAAGTCATGCTTTTCCCAGCAGCTCCCACGAGCTCTCCCTCTTCTGAACTCCTGCAGCTGATAAATACGGTCTAGTCCCCCATGGTTTCAAAAGCTGGTGTTTGCCGGCATAGCCTTCTAGAGAGGCATGGACCTTCTAGAGTCTTCTAGATGTTCCCAGAGAGGCATCTCCAGCCGTCTCATGACCAAACAGCTTGGGAGTGCTCCAAGGGTAGGAGTTGAGTTTTAAGCCCCTCTCTACTTGGCACAGGGAAAGCTGGTTCCAGCCCATGGCTCAGGATCTGACAGCCCACTCTGCCATTTCCTTGCTGCGTGCTCAGTGTCTGGCACAAAAACTGCTCGATCAAGGGCAATAGTTGCTGCTGTGGTTTTCACAGTTATTATTTTTATTATCAAGATGATTTCTGGAACCATGTATGGAAAGCGAGAGGGTCCAAAGTCCTCCTCCAATAGGAAGCCTCCCCTCCTGGCCACTCCACCCCCCAATCCCCAAGACCATGCCCACCTTTCCCTCCTGGTGGTCTGCTGCTCCTAGCTGCTCCTCCAGCCTCCCCAGCAGGGCTGCAGGCTCCTGTAGGGGATTGGGGTAGGCGGGGACAGAGGCGGGCTTTTAATTCTTCCCCACTCAGAGCCTTGAGTTGACCCTCAGTGTGACACTGACGGGGACTCAGGGACGCCCAGATCAGCAGATGGGAATGGGCTCTTGCCTAATAGAGTCCGCCCAGGGCCCAGGCCTCCTGCAGCCTGATTAGATTTTATGATCCCAAAGGAGCTGCCCTGGATCCCTGCTCACCTTCAAGCCTCATCAGCACCAGGCTCTGTCCATTGTGAATTTCGAACACAGCTTCTGCTGAGACAGCCTTCACCCCCAACCGCCCCTGCCACCGCATACCCCGCCCCCACCCTCGCCACACAGTCCTGCCCTGGCACCAGGCCGCCACCCTCTTCAACCTAGGTGCTGCCAGGCCTCTCTGCCCCTCCCAACTCTGCTTCCTGCCCACTTTTGCCCAATAGCTGAGGATCCACTTCTAGAACACGAATCTGCTTGTACCCCCATCCCCTGCCCCCCTGCCCACCTCATACTCCTGCTACTTTCAGCAGGGGGTGGAGGGGGCTTCTCTAGACTTTCATGTATAATTATCACCCAGGGAAACTCTTAAAGATAGTGCCTTATTTTTATCGGAGCATGGCCTCCTGGGTCAGCCGTAGGGCCCCGGAATCTGCATTTCACAAGTCTTCCTTCAGGCTGGGGACTGTGGCCCAGGGCCCAGTTCACGTTCTGGTGGAAAACACTGAAGAGACAAGAATATAAATGAGAGCCTGGCCTCCCCAGCAACGTGAAGGAGGACAGAAGAAGGACAGAAGAGCTCTTCAGCCAGCACCATCCTAGCTGCTTCTCTGACTTGGAAACATCTAGACCTTTTCTACCTGGACCTCCACTTCTACTCTTGCCCCAGGGCCCACAAATTGTCAGGGATGGGCCTGCTTGGACCCAGTTCTTCAATCTCTCATCTACAGGGTAAGGTGCAGGGCGCCCAGCTTGGCAAGTGAAGGCCCCGGGGGCCTGGCTCCCTCTTCGTCACCTGCTGAACACCATCCTCCTCCACATCACCCCCCAGCACCCAGCCTATGGTATTTGAACGTCCTGGGCAGGTTCTCACCTCTATGCCTTTGCATATGTTCCCTCTGCCTAGAACATTCTTCTTCCACCCTTGGGGAACTCCTATTCATCCCTCAAAACCCAACTTAGACTTCATGATTCCTGAGGGCCCCTTTGTTCCCTCACCCCCTTCTCTGACTGCATGGACCCTGCTTTGTTATAATTGTTTCATCCTGCTGCTTCTCTGCAGGCAGCTTATCAGCTTTACCATGATGCTTTTAGAATGAGGAGACCTGGCTTTGCCTCCGGCCCTTATACTTTCCAGGGCTCTGAACTTGGGTGTTATCCACCCCCCCCTGTATAAAACCTTTTTGTTCATGATAAAATGGGGATTTAAAGTATTGCCCACTGCATTGTGTTACCTTGGCATTGAGACAAGATCTCACACCTGAAGGGCTCAGCACAGCATGTGGCACGGATTATTTCACAGCACTGGTTATTTCTTTTCTTTTCTTTTCTTTTTTTGATACGGAGTCTCGCTCTGTCACCCAGGTTGGGGTGCAGTGGCATGATCTCAGCTCACTGCAACCTCAGCCTCCTGGGTTCAAGCAATTCCCCTGCCTCAGCCTCCCTAGTAGCTTGAACTACAGGCACGAGCCACCATGCCTGGCTAATTTTTGTATTTTTAGTAGAGACGGGGTTGCACCATGTTGGCCAGGCTGGTCTCAAACTCCTGATCTCAAGTGACCCGCCCGTCTCAGCCTCCCTAAGTGTTGGGATTATAGGCGTGAGCCACCGCATCCGGCCAGTACTGGTTATTTCAGCGTCTTTCCTGTGGGCAGGCAAGCTCTGTGAGGCCAGGGAAGGCATTTTCTCCATCTTGGGATTCCTGGAGTCCAGGGTGGGCCATTTCCCAGGGTGGACCCCAGGAGGACAGGTCTGTGGGTGACTCTGGGCCCTGCTGCTCTGCGCCTTCCCTGGAAACTGTCCCCACTCTGACTGCCACTGTTGGCTGTGCTGTGCGGACAGGGCCACGTGTCCCCCGGGGGTCCTCTGTCTGGAGTGAGAGAAGCCAGTGGGGCCCACGGGGTGAAGGGGCAGGGTTGGGGGCAGAGGCACAGTCAGGAGAGAGGGGCTTTGACCTTCAGAACACTGTTGGCAGAACTTGGGGCCTTTCCAAAGGGGGGCTGCCTCCATTCTGTCCCCCAAGGGCCTGCCCAGCATGGGGGGAGCAGGGCAGGGTGCCTGGGAGGCATGAGGACTGGCCCCAGCTGCAGCACTCGGCGAGAATCTCTTGATCTCTCGGCTGCACCAAGAGGTGGAGGCAGCCGGGCCCTGGAGATGGTCTCCATGACAACCGCTGCCACTCACTCCCCATCTCGGATGTAAATTAGTTACAATTTTATTAGTGTGCAGAATTTCAAGAGGCCAGATCCTGTCTTGGAAGGGAAAAGGATGGCGGGGGGACAGAGGAGAGTTTCCGAAGCTTCACACCCCCACAGGGACCCCAAACTCCAAGGTGGATCCATGGACAGTGAATTGGGCCGTGCACCCTCATTTGTCAGCCCCGGTCAGGCTCTCTGGAGAGGAGCAAACGCACAGGTCCATCGCCACTCTTCTGGCCGCCTCCTCACAGCAGCCTGGGAGCACTCCCTCCCCACTTGACAGGGAGGCGGCTGAGGGCCTTGGGGGTCATTAGCTGGCACAAGGGCACCCAACTCGCCAGGAGCCAGACACTTGCTCTCCCACTCTGCCCAGCAAACCCCCAAGGTCGGTTAAGGTTCACTGAAACACTGCTGGGCACCACATGGGCAGGCTAGGGCATCCCCAGGGGCTTGGTCATCTGGACAAACACCAGGCCCTGGGTGCCAAGAGTCAGCTTGTAGAGTCTCCGTCGTGTGGCCGGAGGTCGTGTGTTTGTCCCCTCTAGCAGTGAGCAAACGAGTCTGGTGACACCCGAGTCACGGTGGCGTTTGATGCTCTGAATCATGTGTGCATATACACGTGCACACACAGTTTTTTCCCCAAGGAGGGAATAAAAAAGGGACAGATTTGTCTCTTTCCTAAGGCAGTTGTTAAAATTAATTTTGTTCCCCCAAGGCACAGCCCACCGTGCATGCCCCTGAGGTGGTTCTGCTCCCTTGGCTTTGGGGTGAGACACAAGAGAGCAGGCCCCAATGAGGTCATGGGCCAGCAAGGCCACCAGAAATCCCCACCTGTGGCTGGCACTGAGGTGGGCACTGAGGAGTTGGCACTGAAGGGGCAGGGCCAGGTGCAGGAGGAGGGAGTGTGGAGTGTATCAGGGCAGGTCCCACACAGGTGTGAGTCCCCTGGCCAACAAAGAGGAGAAAAAAGCAGGACTGGCTGAGAGAAGAGCCTATATTAAGGCTTGGAGGCTTGACAAAGCCTGAGTGAGGGCTTGGGGCATGGGAGGATGGGAGGATGAAGGAGGAACAGACGAGAGTGAATGGAGAGACTGAAGGGAGGTTGATGGGAAGGTGGATGAGAGGATGGATGGAAAAATGGATGCAGGGGTGGATGGGAGGATGGATGAAAAGACGGATGGAAAATGAATGGGAGCGTGAATGAAGGATGGATGGGTGGAAAGATGGATGGGAGGATGGATGACAGGATGAATGAAGGGTAGATGGGAAAATGGATGGGAAGATGCATGGGAGGATAGACAGAGGAATGAATGGGAGGATGGATGAAAAGACAGATGGGAGGATGGATGGAGGATGTGTGGGGAAGGCTGGGAGGATGGGTGAAAAGATAAAAGATAGATGCAGGATGGATGGGAGGATAGATGGAGAATGGATGGAGGATGACTTAGAAGATGAATGAAAAATGGATGGAGGATGGATGGGAGAATGGATGGGAGGATGGTTGAAGGATGAATGAAAAGATGGATGGCAGCATGAATGGGAGGATGCATGGAAAGATAGAAAAATGGATGGGAGGATGGATGAGAAGATGGATAGGAGGATGAGTGAAGAACAAGATGGAGAGAGAATGGATGAGAGGGTGAATGGAGAATGGATGGAGGATAGAGGAGGATGGATGGGAGGATAGATAGAGGGTGGGCAGAGGAATGGATGAAAGATGAATGGAAAGAAGAATGGGAGGATTGACGGGAGGTTGAATGGGTGAGTGAATGAAAGATGGATGGAGATGGATGAAAGATGGATGGAGAATGGCTGGGAGGATGAATGAAAAGACGAGTGGAGAATGAATGGGAAGGTGGTTGAAGGATGAAAGGAAAGATGAATGGGAGGATGTATGGGAGGATGGACAGAAAGATGGATGGGAGAATAGATGGAGGATTGACGGAAAAAAAATGGATGAGAGGATGGATGCAGAATAGATGGAGGATGGATGGGAAGGTGGAAGGAGGATGAATGGAGGATGAACAGAGGATGGATGAACGATGGATGAAAAGATGAATGGAGAATGAATGGGAGAATGTATGGGAAGATGGTTGAAGGATGGATGGACAGAGGAATGAATGAGAGGATGGATGGAGAACAGATGGAGGAAGGGTGAGAAGGTGGAAGGAGGATGAATGGAGGATGAACAGAGGATGGATGGAGGATGGCTGGGAGGATGGATGAAAAGTTAGATGGAGAATGAATGGGAGGATGGTTGAAGGATGGATGGAAAGATGGATGGGAGGATGCATGGAAGGATAGACAGAGAAATGGATGAGAGGATGGATGGAAAGACAGACGGGGATGGACAGAGGAATGGATGGGAGGATGGATGGAAAGATGGATGCGAGGATGGATGGAGAATGGATTGAGGATACATAGGAAAATGAATGGGAGGATAAATGGCAGGGTGAACAGAGGCATAAATGGAAGATGGATGAAAAGATAGATAAGAGAATGGAAGGATGGATGAGAGGATGAATGAAGGATGGGTGAAGGATGGATGAAGCGTGGATGGAGGATGACTGGGAGGATGGGTGAAGAGATGAATGGGGGATGGATGGGAGAATGGATGAGAGGATGGTTGAAGGATAAACGGAAATATGGATAGATGAATGAAGGATGGATGAGAGGATGGATGGCAGATGGACAATGGATGGGGGATGGATGAAAGGATGGATAGGAGGATGATTGGAGGATGGATGGGATGATGAATGAAGGATGGATGAGATAATGGAGGGAGAATGGATAGATGGGGAAATGGATGGATGGGAGGATGGATAGGATGATGGAGGGAGAATGGATGGAAGGACAGCTGAAGGATGGATGAACAGATGGATGGGAAAATGAATGAAGAATGGATGGGAGTACGGATGGAAAGATGGATGGAAGAATGGATGGAGGATGGATAGATGGGTGGAAGGATGGAAGATGGATGGAAAGATGAAGGGTGGATAGATGTGAGAATGGATAAAGGATATAAGGGAGAATGAATGGCAGGATGAATGGGAGGATGGATGGCTGGATGGATGGAAAGTTGAATGGGAGGATGGATAGGAAGATGTATGGGAGAATAAATGAAGAATAGATGGGAGAATGGATAAAGGATACATGGGATAATAAATGGGAGGATGGATGGGAAGATGGATGGAAGGATGGATGGGATGATGAACGAAGGATGGATGGGTGAATGCATGAAAAGATGGATGGTAGGATGGGTGAAGAATTGGTGGAAAGATGGATGGAAGGATGGAGGATGGATAGAAAGATGGAGGGAGGATGAATGAAGGATAGATGGGAGAATGGATGGGATGATGGACAAAGGAATAAATAGGAAGATGGATGGAAAGATGAATGGAGGATGGATAGAAGGATGTATGGGAGAATTAATGAAGAATGGAGGGGAGGATGGATGGAAAGATGGATGAGAGGATGAATGAAGGATAAGTGGGAGGATGGATGGGAAGAAGGATGGGGAATGATTGGGAGGATGAATAGAGAATGTATGGAAAGATGAGTGGGCCGGGCGTGGTGGCTCAAGCCTGTAATCCCAGCACTTTGGGAGGCCGAGACGGGCGGATCACGAGGTCAGGAGATCGAGACCATCCTGGCGAACACGGTGAAACCCCGTCTCTACTAAAAAATACAAAAAACTAGCCGGGTGAGGTGGCGGGCGCCTGTGGTCCCAGCTATTCGGGAGGCTGAGGCAGGAGAATGGCGTAAACCCGGGAGGCGGAGCTTGCAGTGAGCTGAGATGCGGCCACTGCACTCCAGCCCGGGCGACAGAGCAAGACTCCGTCTCAAAAAAAAAAAAAAAAAAAAGATGAGTGGGAGGATGGATGGAGGATGGATGGAAAGATGGATGGGAGGAAGAAATGGGAAGGTCGATGGAGGATAGATGGGAAAATAGATGGGAGGATTGATGGGAGGATGGATGGGGGATGAGTGGAGGACGGATGGAGGTTGGTTGAGGGATGAATGGAGGATGACCCAGGGGATGAATGGAAAGATGGATGGAGGATGAGTGGGAGATGAATAGGAGGATGGCTGGCAGGATGGATGGGTAGATGGATGATAGATGGGTAATTGGATAATGGATAGGGGATGGTTGAAGATGGATGGAAAAATGGATGGGAAGATGAACGGGAGGATGGATTGGAGCATGAATGAAGGATGGATGATAGGATAAATGGAGCATGAATGGGAGGGAGGATGGTAGGATGGATGAAGTATGGATGGGAGAATGGGTGGGTGGATGGGCAGGAGGAACAGAGGAGGGGCTGTTTCACGCAGTTATGCCCATGAGCTATGGCGACAGACCAGGCTAGGATTCAAACCCCAGCTACTCTATATGATAGTAGTGTCATCTTGTGTAAGTTTTGTAACCTCTCTGAGCCTCAGTTTTCTTGGGCAGGAGGACAGACAGGAGGAAATGCAGATGGAATGATTAAGTGAGTACTCTAATACATGTAGAATACTTAGGATAGGCCCTGACACACAGTCGGTGCTTAATAAATGTTCACTCGATGATTGCATCATATGTTCTGAACTCAGCCTTGGGGACGTGTGTGAGGAGTGAGACGCTGGGGCTGCCCTCAGGGACTCATCGTCCGCTAAGCAAAGTGATCAGTTCCGATTCAGGGCCCCTTGGGATGGTCAGGGAAAGGGCCCCATGGGTGGCCTGAGTCGGAAGGAAGGAAGGGGGGAAATGATCGTGAATCTGTATTGACCAGGCCCAGGGTCAAGGTGTTGGCAGCCGCAGAATACTCAGGGGACCGGGAAGAGGGCCTGGCTGGCCCTGAGGGGCATCAGTGCTGGAGGCCTGGAGACCAGAGGAAAGCCAGGGGAGGGTGGGAACCAATGTGGCAGGGATCAAAGGGGAGAAGAAAGAAATGGGTCATTCGGATTTGGCCGGGGATTTCTGAAAGAGCCGTTTAGTGGCAGTGGGGCTGGGAGGCCATCAGCTGAGGACCGCAGTGAGGGCTGAGCAAGAGGGCAGAGAGTGGTTCACGCCATAGCAGCTGCTTTCAAACACCAGAGGGGCTACTCTGACAGTTCTCTCCCTTGCTCAGGCAGAACCAGGGCCCGCCCCCTCCCCCACGTGCATTTCCAGGCCTGCCCTGGGTGAGAAGCCTCCTCCGGTTCACGATGTGCGCAATGACCAACTGCGGGCTCTGGCTGGATTCTGACAGTCTGAGCCCCATTTGGGTGGACCGGAACACAGAGGCCTCTCCTCCCCAGGAGGGAGCCGGCCATGGGGACAGCCTTTCCCAGCAGGCTGTCCTGGAGAACCACCAGCCAGGCGGCGGGCCTCTTCCTGCGGTGGCCCACACTCTCAGGATGTGAGAGACGAAGTATGAAGGATCTGAAGTGGGGGCTCTGTGTCCAGGGAACTGCCAATCTGTCATTTGATTGGGGCCAAGAGCCCCCAGGGGATCCTGTCCTGAAGTTCTCTGATGCTATAGCCAGGGCAGGGCCCCTCTTGACCTCCTCCTGTCTGCTTCTGAGGCCCCAGGGAGGGTGGCAGGCTCCCCGAGGGTCACCTGAGCTCAGTTTCCGGTCCTCTGTGAGGCAGAGCTGCCTGGGGTCCCCCTTGCCCACCTGGCATCCCGAGGTGACAGCTCCGGTTGACTTGCCCCTCACTTCCCTCCTCTGTGTTACAACTTGCCATATTTTGTGGCCCGAGGGCTGAGAATTCCAACAGGCAAGAGCAGGGATGGGACCGCCCACCCAGTTCCAGTCGTGTGTCTTACTAATTATGCCACACACTGGAAAACTTAATTAAATCGATGCTCGGTGTGTAATTTCAACTAGTTTGGAAGTCGGGGGAAATCAAACAAACAGCCGCGTGGCCCAGCCAGCCCCCTGTCACCTTGGCAAAGTCCCGCTGGGTCCCGGGTGCTGGGGTCCCGCCCTGTTCGGCTGTGGTGAAAATGCCTCCTTCTCTCAGGGTCCCCAGAGGAAATCCCTGCTCCCTCCACTCCGCAGCCTCAATTACAAACACGCACACACATATGCCCCACAGACGTGCACATGCACACACACACACACATGCACGCATATACACAGCAGGAGCTGCAGGAGGAAGCCCGGCAGCCAGCGGGGACCCAGGAGGGCGGGAACACCCCAAGAACGAGGGCTGGTTTTCGTTTATTGCATTAAATGGTTATACAGACAGCAGGAGAAATACACAAGGAAAGGCCAGGCGCCCCAAACGCACGTCCAGCGCCTGAGCTTCCTGGCATTCATTTCCAAGTCTCTCTTGGACCCTCCTCCTCCTTCTCTCTGTTCCTCTTTGGGACACACCTGTGCTGTATGTTCTGCATGGAGGGGACCTCAGCCACAGGCAGTCCTTGTCCCACAGGGGCCCAGGAAGAGCGTCCCGGTAGATGGCAGTGGCAGAGGGAAAGAGAGAGGTGGAGGGGACAGGAAGCCACTGCTGGGCTGGACCTGGGCGTCCTCTCGTTCATCCCTGTGTGGGGTTTTGAACTGTGTACTCTGTCAACAAAGAGAATTTGGAGAAAAACAGAAGAGGGACTCCAAGGCAGTGGGAGAAACTCAAGTGAGCATTTACTCAACAGCTTCCACCACCAGAATCTTTATTCGGGGCTGAAGATGTGTGGGGTGGCACACAGCGTCACACAAGACAGGCCCTGCGGAGGAGACGCGGTACCATGAGACGTGAGGGGACACACAGACGTCAGGAGAAGAGAGTCACGGAGAGCGAAGTGCTCCAGGCCAGAGCCTGTGGCCTCCAGCTCACCTTAGAACAGTCCCCAGAGACCGCCCCTAGTTCGCAGGTGAGGAAACTGAGGCCTGGAGACCTGAGTCAGTGCGCGGCAAACATCGAAGCGAATTTGAAGAGGCTCAGCCTTGGTGGGTGGCTGCGTGCTGCTGAAATGTGACTGAAAGGGCACACAGGGACAGGGATGGTGCTCAGGGCAGGCCTCTCAGGGGGGGTTTGAGCTGGGGCCCAATGAACCAAGTGCTGGCTGTGGGCTGGGCACAGGGCTTTTTTTGGCAGGCATCTCACTTCTGGGTAGCCTGCCCATGGCTGCATTCTAGAGACCAGGAGCCTGAGGCCCACAGAGCTTATGGAGCAGCCTGCGTTCTCAGGGCTGGAGAGAGCAGCCGGGGGCTCGGACCTCGCTGTGCTGTGTTCGCCCGTCCACCAGGCCTCTTCTCACAAGGCCACGTGCTCCCAGCACACAGGAGGAGCCCAGATGGGAAAGGGCTGGAGCATGAACCTGACAAGGCCTTGCCTTCGGAGGGGCAAAGGTTGTCCCAGGGTCCCCTGTCCCCTCTACCCACTCCCAGAGGGACGGCCCTGCAAGCGGTGGCCACCCAGACCTTGCAGGGGTGAGGCCCCGGGCTGCCGAGGAACCAAGGAAAGGCTGCTCTCACTTCCCACACTCCCGGACCCTGGGTCCCTCAGCCTCCCGCTGGCCCCGCCACCCAGCTCTCACTGACACTGGCTCTGGGGCAAGCAGGAGACTCCCTGGTGGCCTGCCAGGTTCAGGCCTGGGCTCCAATCCTGCGGGCCACTCCTGGCCTGGCCACTCCACTGCGTCTCCCAGCCCCATCTCCCTCCTGGGGACCGCGGGTCCCTGGGTTTTGTGAGGCTGAATTCTTCTCGGTTCTCAGATGTTAAGACCATCTCCTCAAAGAGGCCTCCCTGAGCCCCCACCCCCACGATTATCATGCAGGCATTCTCTCTCTTCCTCGGGTGGCTGTGGGTTTGTTCCTGTCCAGGTGGCATGGGCTACTTCCTGCCATGCTGTCCCTCTATCCCCAGGATCCAGGGCAGACCGGCTGGGGAAGGTCGCCGTAGATGCCGGTGACTCCAGGGGACAATCTGGGTCCCTTCTCCTCCAGGAGAGTCCTGAATTGACTTGGAATGTCGGGGCCCAGCCCCAGCTCTAAGCCCTGCTAGGTCGCTGGTGGGTCTTCTCCAAGCAGCCAGGCCCCAGCCTAGGCCCACTCTTCCAGTGACCTGAACAAAAGGAGGGTGGGGGCTGCTGTCTGGAGCAGGCCTGGGAGGGGAGCCCACTGCTCAACCCTGACAGCCCCTGCCAAACTCCCCAGGATCCAGTAGTGGGGCAACGGGGTGGGAGGGGCACGGGGGTGGGAGGACACCAGCGTAGGTGCTGGTTCCCTTGGTGGTCTGTGCCTCAGAGCCCCAGAGACACTTCTCCACTCCTCCCAGCCCCTCTTTCTGCTGCCCTCCCTCCCTCCCTCCTCCCTGTCCTGCCCTCTTCCTTCTCCTCCCTCCCTTCTCCCTCCCCCTCCTTATCTCCCTCTTTCCCTCCTTCTCTCCTTCCCTCCCTCTCCCTTCTCCCTCCCACCTTCCCTCCCTCATCTCCCCACCCTCCTCCCCAGCCCTGCCCTTCACAGCTCTCCTCTCCTTGTTCCTGAGGTTCTCTTGGTCCCTGCCTTTCTCCTTTTCTGTCTCCAGTTCTTTCCTCCCCACCTCACCCCCAGCCAAGAGAGGGGCTGCAGGGGCCAGTGGTTTGCAGTTCCCAAAGCAGTCATCTGTCTGCATCTGCGCCTCTGCAAAACTGGGTTCTCTGGAAAACTGAGGCTGCCTAAGCCTGGACCTGCAGCCCTGCTCCTCAACTCCTCCCCACCCTCCTCCCTGCTCGCCACCTCCTCTCCATCCTCCTCCCTCCTCCCCATCCTCCTCCTCTTCTTTCCTGCCCCCTCCTCCCCCCCTCTTCCCTCTCAAGCCAGTATTTTTAGCTCGCTGCTGTGCATTCGTGTGCAGGGTGTTCTCTGGCGCCTGGATGAGGTTTTATCTGTCGTGGCAGCCCCAAGGGCAGCTGGCAGACTTTTTCCTCTTAAGTTTGGAGCGCACTCCCCTCTTCCCAGGCTCGAGCCTTGGCTAGATGGGGGCTGGTCTCTCGCCTGCCTGGGTCTGGGGCCTGAGCTCGGCATCCAGGCTGCCTGGCCTCCCCTCCCTGCCACTGCCTCCCTTGCCTGCTCCCCCTCCTCTTCCTCATCCTCGGGCCTTTGTCTCTGGAAGACACGGAGCTGCTGGAGTGCCTGCCTGCACCACACGCGGGCTCTGCAGCCTCTCGCCGCCTTCCCCTCCCTTCTCTTCTAATTTAGCCCTTTCCTTGGGCAGCCTCTCTCAAGGCTCCAATCGTTCTCCGTTTGTTCCTCTCCTTCCCTGCCTTCCTTTTTCCACCTCCTCCTTTTCTCCCTCCCCCTTTTCTCTCCTCTCCTGACACCGTTCTCCTTGCCTTTAGGGAATGGAAAAAAACCCCACAGTTGGAATGTGGGGACCCCAGCTTTACTCCACCATCCCATATTTTTTTCTGCCCTCAGCAGCCACCCCCTGGACAACAGGGTGGGGGAATGGGGAGGGCATTGTGAGAGGATTCTGGGGCTGAGGGGGTTCCTGGAGCCCAAGTCTCCAAGGCGAGCCTTCTGCAGGGCCCACCCTCATGCCCATGCCTTTCTGGGACTCCCTGGGGTGCAGCCTGGCTCTGGTGGGACCTCCATGCGGCCTGGGCAGGAGCCAGCACAGCCCTGCTCCTTCCCCAGGCCGTCTCTGCCCCTCCAACCCGGGTCCTCAGAAATTTCTTCTCCCTCCCTCTTCCCCCATCTGGCACCAACCTGAATTTACTTTTGTGAATATCACTTAAAATAATCAACCTGTTGTCCTCAGCACTTTACAGTTTGCACCTCTCTCTGCTCAGGTCACAGCAACTATGTACATTGGGCCCTATTTCACTCTCCCTGGTGATAAAGGAGGCACGTGCCCAGCACCTCGGGCACTGCCATCAGACCCACCTGAACCGGACCTAGGTCTCACCTTGCTGAGCCTTCACATGGGCACCAGGATCAATACCTTCTTGGGGCTCAGAGACTCAGAGAGGCAGTGTCCTCTGCCCGAGGTCACACAGCCCCAGCTGGTGCAGAGAAGAGGTGTTTGGGGCTAAGTGTGAGGAGCTTGCGACCTCGGGGGACTCCACCATCTCCTTCTGGGGCCGTTCTCATGCCTGTCCTCTCCCCGGGTTAGGATGGGGCCGGGACTGACGGAGCCCCCACCCTTTGCTTCCTTACCTACTCCTGACCCCCCGGGCTTTTCTGTGGGGCTGACTCGGGATGGTTGGTGGAGAAGGTGCTGCCTGTCCCCTATACTTTGTGCTGGCTTTGTCCTCCTCGTCCCATCCAAGACCCCCAGCCTCAGCACCCCTCTGTCCACCCCACTCTCTGGGCCCCCTGCTGCAGTCTGGACTCAGCTTGCCTCCTCCTCCCCTCTCCTCTCTCCCTCAGGCCTCTGCTTTCCTGATTCTGCCACCTGGGCTGGCCCCTGGCTGGGCCCCCTCCATCCCGTCTGTCGTCCCTCTCTCGGAGGGCCTCTCCCTGCAGCTGCGGCATGTCCCCTGCTCTCTGTGCATTTCCAGCACGGTCTCTGTGTCACCCCAACCCTCTGCTGCCTGTATCTCCCCCTCTCTCCCTCCCTCTCCTGTCCTGCTGTTTCTGCTCACCCCAACATGGACACATGCACACACGCGCAAAGACACACGGAGGCACACGCAGGGGCCGGTGCAGACATGCAGCTCATACACACAGCCCATACAGTTGTTACTGCAGCAGTGGAGGGACAGAGGCTGGCCCCAGGAGGAGGCAGAGGAAGGGGACCCCCGGCCCAGTCTTGATGTCCCCAGGCCTGCAGGCGCCTCATGGTGTCGTGGAGTTCTGGGCTGGACAGGCTCCCATGGTCCTGTGGCTCTGTCTTCTGAGTCTCAGGGGCAAGAGACAGCCTTAATGGGGCCAAAGCTTCCAGAATTCTGGCAGGAATCCCCAGCATACCCGACCAGTGCTGGTCCCAGGGCAGGGACCTGGAAGTGGGCACAGTTCTGAGGGCAAAGGGGTTGGGTCGGGGCAGGGGCAGCAGAGACAGCCACTCAGCACAGGATCTGAGGGGGCAGCCACGGGGCCTGCACCAGGAGGCCCTGAGAGGTGACTGAGCCTCCATGCCTGGGTTCAGTGCTGCTATGGACGTGGGAAGCCGCCTCACCAGAGTTCCCGGGCCCTCTGTCCCCACTGCTCTCTAGGTGCTGGTGGGAGCCTGACAGTCCTGGGTTTGAATCTCACCCCCTTTCACTGGCTGTGCAACTTTGAGGGGTGACTGATCCCCTTCCCCTCCCTAAGGGGGTGATGCAGCCACCTGCCCTCAGGACCCAGTGGGGCCTCCATATCGCCAGCCTGGGGGTGGGACAGCCCGGTGCTGTAGAGTCAGCTCTGGGTTCAAGTCCTGACGCTTTCAGTAGAGGAAGGGGGCAGGGCTGGGGGTGAGCCTCCTCGCCCCGTGTGGGCCTGGGCCCTCCCCTGCAGCAGGGTCTGGTCTTGGCAGCCTTTCTTTGGGTTTGCACTGGGATCGGAGCTGGCACTGGATGTTTCCTGTTTGGGGGATTCTGTCTTAGGGGTGTTGAGTGGGTGGGGGACTGCTGGTATTGGCGCCTCTCGCTGCATGCCCGGGGCTCTCAGCCATTCTGCTGATGTCCGCTGAGTGTGGTCGGCCGTGAATTGGAGTCTGGGCAAATCTCTGGACCCACGGAGCCTCTGTTTCTTCCTCCAGAAAATGGGGATAACAACAGCACAACCCTCCCAGGTGTGAGGCTGCACTAAGAGCACCCTGGAATGCTCTGAGCTCAGCAAGTGCTGAGGTTCAAATGGGAGTGGTGGTTGTTCGCTGTTTTATCTGCTGGGCACGGCTTTAGGTATCCAGGCCATCCCTCTGCCCTCAGCCCACATGAAGTTTCTGCTCCAGAGCTGAGAGCTCAGGGACCCTGTTCCCCAGTTTTCTGTGCCTAACAGAAGATGGGGTGGGGGACCAAAAAGGGGATGGAGTCTGCACCCTCCCCAGGGCTAGAGGGGGGCCTCCCACTGTGAGCAGGGCCCAGTCCCTCCCCAGCTCTGACACAGACCCCTGGACATTGGGAGGGTGCTCTGCTCCCTCAAAGATCTGGCTTTGCCCCAAGATTGGAAGCCAACCAAGGAGGGAGGGGCAGGGGCTCCGAGGGAGGCAGAGATGGGGAGTAAGAGGGTCACCGCACCTCCATGAGCAGGGGACAGGTTGGGCTGGAAAGATGTGAGGCCTCAGGGGCATCCTCAGAGTGCTGTCCCCAAAGTTGGGGTCTGTCTGAAGCCCGTCTTCCTCCTGTCTGCACCCCCTCCCTCCTCATGGTACCTATACCTCTACTGATTTATATTTATTTGTTTATTAATCCTCAGGCTCCCCCCAGAAGAGTGTCAGCTCCTTGAGGGAAGGAATGTGGTCTCATTCTCTGCTGCATCCTCAGCACAGGGTAGGGTGCCTGGGACATTGAGGTATTCACCAACAGCTGTCGGATGAATGAGTGAGTGCGGAATGAGTGGCTTCTGGGGCAGCTGGGGCTTGTGGCCTGAGAACACCAGCTCCACCTGTCCCTTTCTAGACGTGGACAGAGGGCAGATGCTGACCTGCTCGTTGATAGCCAGCCTAGGGGTGGGACAGCCTCCAGGCATGGCTACGGAGTCAGCCCTGGATTCAAGTCCTGATGCTTTCAGTAGGAAAGGGAGCAGGGCTGGGGACTGAGCCTCCCCACCCAGTGTGGGCCGGGGCCCTCTTGGGCAACAGTCTTTCTCCTGGTTTGCACTGGGGTGGGAGCCAGCACTGGATGTGTCAGGTTTAGGGGTCATGGAACCTCAATGTCTTCCTCAAAGCCTCAGGCTGAGGGCCTTGTGGGACCAGTGCCCTCACTCCCTGCTTTGGTTTCCTTGGCTCAGCCCCCGGCCACTCCCCGGTACCGCCAGTGGATCACCGTGTCGTCCCCACTCGCTCTCCCACCAAGAGATCCTTTGCACAGGCCGTTCCCTTCGCTGGGCATGCCATTCCCTCTGCTTTCTGCATGGCTGCTCCTGAGACTCCTTCCTTCCTCCAAGGCAGCTCCGCCTCCCTGCAGGCCATGCCCCGTGACTCCCTTCCACCTTTGCACTTAGCCCAGCCCACACGCATCTCTCATGTCACTGTGTTTCTCTTTGAGGGTCACTTGACTGTCTCCTTGGAAAGTTAGCTCCATGCAGATTTGGCCTGGGCTGACCTGCCTGCTGTTGCCTCCCCAAGGCCCTCACAGTATACACTATGGAAGGTACCAGAGCTTAGAGCAAGGCCTAGCATACTTGCTAGGTGCACGCAATGGTGAATGAATGGACGAAAGAACAGATGAATGAATGATGGAACAAACAAAAGTGTGAGTTTTGGGATTAGACTGCCTGGGTTTGCATCCTCACCAGCTCTGATCCTTGGGCAAATTATTTAACCTCTCTTGGCCTCAGTTCCCTCATATATAAAATGGGGATAATCACAGTGCCTACCTCATAGGGTGGTTATGTGGATTAAGCGGTTTCAGGGAGTATTTGATATCTGCAAGTGTGTAGCATATGAATATCACGTGAGATTTTTGGGCATGACCTGTGCAAACCCCAACTCTTGATGGGGTCTCAGGAGCAGCTGTGCAAAGAGCAGCGGGAATGGCATTCTGGCGGAGGAAACAGCAGCACAGGATGTTTTGAGGGGGAGAGCAAGAGGGGAAGGGAGAGAGATGGATTGGCAGTGTCAGGGAGTGGTCATGGGGGCTGAACATCCACAGAAACCGCCATGAAGAGGAGGCAAGCCAGGCCAGGCAGAAGGAGGAAGTAAACCAAGGCAGAGAGCAAGGGCTGGTCTCACAAGACCCTCAGCCTGAGGCTTCGAGAAGGCCATGGAGGTACAGTGACACCCCAAACCCCAGCCCCACCCCAGCTTCTCTTGTAGTCTTCCTCATCCCAGGAAATGGCACCTCCCACTGTTCATGGCACAGGAGTCAGGCTTGATACTCTTCTTTCTTCCACATCCACCTCTGATCCTTTCACAAATCCTGATGGCTCTACTTAAAATATATCCAAAATCCAGCCATTTTCATCTCCACTGCTCCTGTCCCCAACCAGGCCACCGCCATCTCCCCTCTGGGCTCTATCAGCTCCCAGCTGAGAATTCTGATCAGTTCCCCTGACTTCCCTCCATCCCCTTCAGTCTATTCTCACTCGGAAACCAGAGAGATGGTTTAAAAACACAAATCAAGCTGGGCACGGGGGCTCACGCCTGTAATCCCAGCACTTTGGAAGGCCGAGGCGGGTGGATTGCCTGAGTCCAGGAGTTCAAGACCAGCCTGGATGACATGGTAAGACTTCATCTCTACAAAAAATAAAAAAGTTACCCAGGTGTGGTGGGATGTGCCTGTAGTCCCAGCTACTTGGGAGGCTGAGGTGGGAGAATGGCTTGAGCCCAGGAGGTCGAAATTGCAGGGAGCAAGATCGCACCACTGCACTTCAGCCTGGGTGACAGAGTGAGGCCTTGTCTCAAAACACACACACACACACACGCACACACTGACACATACACTGACCCTGGGCTCGCCCCTGCCTTCACCTTCCCTGGCTTCCTGGGTTCAGGTGTCCTTAGAGTCAGGACACCGGGCACGCCCCCTTGGTACCTGCTGCTCCGGCCCGGAGCCTCTGCTCCCGGCTCCCCTCAGGCCTCCTTCCCTCCCTCCCTCCACCCAGGTCTCGGCTCCAGTGGCATCTCCTCACCTCCCTGGCGTCCCTGTCCAAACTCCAGCCCTCTTGTTCTCTGCTCTAGCCCCTCACCCTGCTCCCTGGATCCTAACATTAGTTTCCTGGTTCTTTGTCTCTTTTTCTCAGAATGTCAGCCTTGAAAAGGCTGGAACTTGGCTTTGCTGTTCAGTGTCTCCTGGTGCATAGAAGAGTGCCTGGCAAGAGTCTGTGCTCATAAATATTGATTGGACAAACGAATGAATGCTAACTATGACTATTATTACCATTATTGGTCGGCAAAAGCTAGAGGAAGATAGATTGAGGAGAAGGTTGATGTGATTATGTCTAATAAGAAAAAACAACAACAACAAACAGTGGCCTGCTCCTGCCTGGCTTCCGTCAAAGACCAAAGACCAGTGAGCTTTCTGTCCTCCAGGCTCTGTCTTCCTGCTGCCATGGTTACCACGCTCCGTGGGCTCCAGAAGAAAGGCCAGGCCAGGCTGACTCTGCGGTTCTGCCCGGCTTCCTTGGGTAGCCCAGGGCCTGGTAGAGAAAGATCCCATCCAAAAACAGCTGGCCTCCCTGGTCTTATCTCCGTGGTGCCCAGATGGAGGGAGAAAGGAGGCACTTGCTGTTCTTCCAGAAAAAAAACCAGTCCAGGTTCACTCTGCATTTGTGGAGGACCTGGTCATGCTCTGGGCCACTCAAAGACGTTTGGATCACGGTCCTTACCCTCCGGGAGGTTTCTGGCAGCAGGGAGGGGCCAGAGACAAGCATTGACTTAGCTGTGTATAAAAATAGCAAGGGCTTGCACGTGACAGGGGAAAGTCAGGTGTAGAGAAGCAGGGAGAGCGCTCTCACCCATACCTGCCCCCCCCAGCCTCACCGTCCACTCCCCCTGATGCATGCCTTCCTGGCCAAGGTGGCTGAGCTCCCATGTCTCCACCGGGTGCCATCCCAGACTCCCAGAGGCCTGGGGCTGAGCCGCTCCCTCCGTAACCCCAGGTCTCAACCAGCGGCTGACAGAGGTTAAGAGAGCTTGCACAGATCTCACCGCTGGTGGCTGGCAGAGCTTCAGAAGGATGCAGAAGGGACGCTGACTTGGCAATAGCATCCTGGGATCATCTTTCTCACCTCTCTGCTCCTTCAGCTGACAATCCAACCCTGTTCTCCACCACCGAGAACAGACTCTAGACTCCCAGAGAGCCTATGAACTGACCACCACACCCCGAGGAGCAGCTGCAGGGTTTGGGGGTCCAGGGCTAAGGCCTAGGACCATCACCATAGTGGTCACTGTCTTCTCCATGACTATAGTCATCACCTCCATGACCAACCGTCATCACCTCCATCATCACCACTGCTGTGAGAAAAATTGTGTCCCCCAAAAAGATAACCAAAAAGATAGGTTAGGCTGGGCGCAGTGGCTCACGCCTGTAATCCCAGCACTTTGGGAGGCCGAGGCCGGTGGATCATCTGAGGTCAGGAGTTCCAGACCAGCCTGGCCAAAATAGTGAAATCCTGGCTCTATTAAAAATACAAAAAATTAGCCAGGTGTGTTGGCGGACGCCTGTAATCCCAGCTACTTGGGAGACTGAGGCATGAGAATTGCTTGTATCCTGGAAGCGGAGGTTGCAATGAGCCGAGATTGCACCATTGCACTCCAGCCTGGGCAACAAGAGCAAAACTCCGTCTTAAAAAAAAAAAAAAGATTCAAGTCCTAACCCCAGTCCCTCAGAATGCGGCTTTGCGTGGTCTTTACAGAGGTAACCAAGTTAAGGTGAGGTCACTGGGGAGCCCTAATCCAGTAAGAGTGAGGTTCCTATAAAAAGGGGAAAGGTGAACAGACATGCAGAGTGAAGATTATGTCAAGACGGAGGGCAGGAGGATGGGAGGACCAGAGGACAGGAGTGACGTGGCTGCACACCAAGGCTGCCAGAAGCCAGAGAGAGGCCTGGGACAGAAGCTTCGCTGGGGCCTTCAGAGGCAGCATGGTCCTGCCCATGCCCTTACTGTGGACCTCGGCCCTCCGCCACTGTCAGACGGCTCTAGCAAGTGAATATAACCACCATCAGCATCAACCGTCATTATGATCACCCCGTCCTCATCCTCATCCTCAACACCACCGTTTTCATTTATATAACCACTGTCAGCATCACCACCACCATCATTATGATCACCCCGTCCTCATCCACATCCTCAACACCCCTGTATTCGTTTCCTTCCTTACGGCTGAGGAGCACATCACTACAAACATGGTGGCTTACAACAACACAGATGATTCTCTTGTTGTTCTAAAGGCCAAAAGTCTGAGATCGAAGTCACCAGGGGGAGGCTCCCTCCCCAGGCTCAGGGAGGACCCTTCCTGCTGCTTCCAGTTTCTGGTGGCTCTAGGTGCTCCTTGGCTCGTGGCTGCATCACTCCACCCTCTGCCTCCGTCTACACACAGCTTCTCCTCTTCCGTGTAATCTAGGCACTTGTGATGGTATTTAGGCCCCCCTTGGGTAATCCAGGGTGACCTCCTCCCAAGATCGATAGCTTAATGACATCAACAAAGATCCTTTTCCCAAATAATGTCACATTCACAGGTTCCAGGGATTAGGGTGTGGACATATTTTTTTTGGGGGGTGCACCATTTAACCCACTGCAACCACCACCACCACCAGCAATGCCATGGTTGCCAATATCAGTTAAGTTCTAGAAAGTACCAGGTCAGTTCAGGGGCCTCACCTGTGTCATGGCATTTCTCTCTTAAGACAAACTCAGAGCAGGCTCTGTTATTTATTTATTTATTTACTTATTTAATTTATTTAATTTATTTTTTAGACGAAGTCTCGTTCTGTCGCCCAGATTGGAGTGCAGTGGCACAATCTCTGCTCATTTCAACCTCTGCCTCCCAGGTCCAAGTGATTCTCTTCCCTCAGCCTCCCAAGTAGCTGGAATTACAGGTGCCTGTCACCATGCCCAGCTAATTTTTGTATTTTTAGGAGAGATGGGGTTTCACCATGTTGGCCCGGCTGGTCTTGAACTCCTGGCCTCAAGTGATCCGCCCGCCTCAGCCTCCTAAAGTGCTGGGATTACAGGCGTGAGCCACCACGCCCAGCCCAGGGTCTGTTATTATCCCCATTACTTAACACATAAGGAAGCCAAGGTTTGGAGAGAAGAACTCGCTGGCCCAAGGCTTCACTTAGAAGTAAGAATTTGAACCCTGGCAGTCTGGCGTCAGTGGCCCCTACCTGACGGTTATCCTGCCCCCAGCCCCGAACTTCTGATCATACAGATAATTCCACAAATGAAAGAGTGGGGCGACCAGCACCTGAATGGGAGGCACAATGCCATGGTCCCATCTAGGCTCTATCACCAGCTGGTGGCACATCTTACCCCCATCTCCTTCCCCTCTCTGGGCCTCAGTTTGCCCAATTGTAAAACAAGAAGGGGAGGTAATTGGTCTGGGTAATCTCCAAAGTCCTCCCAGATCTAGGGTTCTGTGACACTGGGTGTCTATTGTCATTTCTGTCACAATCACTGCCCAGGGCCCCGACTCTCACATCAGCTAAACCCTCTAAACCCACCACCAGCTGCCAGAGAGCTCTGCTTGGACGGTCAGCCTGTGGGGTGAGTGCTGGTGACTTGGAGTGGAGGGAGGTATAGGCTTGCCCAAGGCCTGTGCCTGTCCATATCTCAGGGCTGAGAACCTCTGTCTTACACTCCACAAGCGCTGGGGTAGGGGTAGAGGTGGGGCGGGGATGGGGGATGCTCTTTCTTCTTGGAACCGGTGACTTTGGTTCACACATTCAGGGAGGGCTGTGCGGCTGAGAGCGGCTGGTGCTGGGAACAGAGCGGAAGATCATTTATCTTGCAAGGGCAAAGGCCTCCGTGACCAAAGGCTAACCGCGTGTCCTTGGGAGAGAAAAAGAAAAAGAAAACATAAAACAGGCTGAAGGGGTCTCTGAAAGTTGTTTCCAAAACCAGGGTTGTTCACTAGGAGCTGCTTGTAAGTGTAAACATTTTTTTATTTTTATTTTTTGAGATGGAGTCTTGCTGTGTCGCTCAGGCTGGAGTGTGGTGGCATGATCTCAGCTCCCTGCAACCTCTGCCTCCCAGGTTCAAGTGATTCTCATGCCTCCGCCTCCCGAGTAGCTGGGATTACAGGCGTGCGCCACCATGCCTAATTTTTGTATTTTAGTAGAGACTGGGTTTCGTCATGTTGACCAGGCTGGTTTTGAACTCCTGACCTCAAGTGATCCTCCTGACTTGGCCTCCCGAAGTGCTGGGATTACGGGAGGGCCGTGCCCGGCCAATATTTTTTTTTTCTGAACCCCTGTTACGTGTGTGCTGCAGAGGCCTTTTTGCTCTGGCTTCCCTGTCCAGAACAGCAACTGTTTGCATTTGAGCTGATAATGTCCAAGAGTGGGGAGCTGAGTTAGGGACAGAATCACCAACTTTAATTAGCAGGATGACATTAACATCCCAGCAGGAGCTTGGGGGTGGGGGGCGTCCTTCAGGCTCCTCTGATCCCAGTGGACACCTCCCCACAAGTCCCTCAATCCTGGGACACTGGAAGCCAGGCGCCCTTCGAGGGTGGAGGGAGGCCACCCACCTCCCCACGTGGCCAGAAATCGCATGCCCTGGCAGCCTGCCCTGGCTTGGTTCAGCAGCGCCCAGAATGTTCTGGTCTTTATCTGGTTTAGTTTTAAGTGCTTCCAACGGCAGCGGGGCTGTTCCACCACAGTCCCCAGGAAATTGGTCCGTGTAGGACGGAGCCTTCCCGAGAATGAAGTCATCTGTTCCTTTTTTATTTTTTGTTGCCTTTCTCCTTCAACGCGAGTCACCGGGCCTCTGCAGTCCCTCCCCGCGCCAACGCGCCCCGCCGCGGGGCCCGGCCGGGCTGGCGGGGGAAGGAGCGAAGAGCAGGGCCCCGGGGTGCGCGGCCGCCCGATGCCCCCTGCTCGCGCCCTGCCCCCCGCCCCGGCCCCCGCCCGCCACGGCCTGAAGGTGAGCTCCCCGGGGGCCGCCCGCGATCCGGCACGGCCCGCTAGGCAAACAATAACAGTAAATAACGCTCCCTTGTCAACGTAATAAAAACGGAAACGGTTACAATGTTTTTTAATAAGCGTCCCCCATCAATCTCCCTCCCCCCCCCGTCCCGGGCCGTGGGCACGGGAGAGGAGGGGGAAGGGTGGGGGGCACTGGGCCGCGCTGCTTGGGGGGCCCGGGGTGCAGGAGGAGGAGGACGCCCGGGGGAAAAGGGGAAAACACAGCAAGTGAGAGACAAGGGGGCGCGAGCGGCCGGGGTCACGCGCGCCAGCGGAGCCGGGAAGCGGCCGCGGTAACACCGTTGCCATGGCGACGTGGCCGCGAGGAACAGGAAGCGGCAGAAATAGCAGCCGCCGCGGCCCGCGCCACCCGGCCCCTCCCCCCGAGCCCGTTGCCTCGGAGACCGGGCCAGAGCGAGGCTGCGCGGGCGGCCGCGGCCTCCTGCGCCCCAACCCGCGCATGCGCAGCGGGGTCTGGCCCACGAGGGCTTCGCGGGAGTGTCCGGGCGTCGCGGGAGTGTCCCGCCGTCGCGCCGGGGCCACCCCGACCCCCAGACCTGCCCTGGCCGCCCGCTTGGGTGGTGGTTCGGGGGCGGGGGGAGGGAAAAGCCAAATCGTTCCTTGTTTGCCTTTGGAAAGCCGCTCCGTCTTTGTTCCGGGCGGATTCCTTGGTTTCCAGGCGCTGTAAGCCGGAAGAGGAGGGGGCAGGGACCCCGGCCCAGCGGTCCCAGACGTTTTCAGAGCGACAGACCCTGGGCCCAGTGCGGTGACGCCGAGGGGACGCGGGCCACCAGCCCTCCCCTCCGGAGCTCAGGCCCAGTCCGGGCTTCCCAGGCCCCGAGGCTGCCCTCCCGGAGCCGGACCTCCCCTGGGGGTGGGGGTGCTGCCCCGGGGCCACCTTCCTGGGTTTCCTGTCCTTTTGTTCACGTATCCCCCTCCCCGGATTGAACCAGTAAAAAGCATAAAGCGGAAAATACGTCCTTGCCGCCCCCAGGCTCCCTCATCCAGCAGAAAACTCAAAACAGTCCACACCCCTCCCAAAGTTGAGAGCAACCTGGACTTTTCATAAACAAAACGCGCCCTCCAGCAGCGTGTTTCTGTGGAGGTGGCCTCACGTGGCTGAGGCTGGGGTGTGTGTGCGTGTGTACGTGCGCAAGGGGCACGCGATCATCTCTCAGGCTGTTTGTGGATAATTTTTTTTTTCTCCAGATTTTGTTTGGTTTGTTTTTAATAAGGGTCAGAGGTCTGGGCTTCTGTGGGGAAGGGGCAAGGGTCATTTCGGATGGCCAGGCCGGGAGGTCCCAGGGGGAGGGATCACGGAGCCTGGGCTGCCGTGCGAGGTGGGAGCCGGAGCCGCCCCATCTGGCCCTGCTCCCGGCGGCGGCCGGTGGGAGTCAGCGGGGACAGGCTCCTCGGACTGCTCCTGGGGTATGGCCCCAGAGTGGACCCAAGCCAAGGACTGGGATGTCTCTCGCCTGGACAGGGCAGCTGTCATTTCCCCGGCCCCTATCCTGGCCACACTGACCAAGAGAGAAGGCAAGCGTAGTGGCCCGGGTCTCTGGGGCTTTCTACACTGGAAAGGGGAGGCTTTTGTTTTTTGTACAAGGCGGACTTCAACTCTCAGCGAGCAGGCTGACCAGATGGGAATGTAGGGAGGGTGTGCGGGGAAGGGGGACCGCATGCTTCAAACCTCCCCGCCACCATCGCCTAGCAGCCTGGGCCCCCACTGCATCCCTGTGCTGGCTGAAGGGAGGGAGGGGCTAGGACTGATGTTTCTTCTTCCCTCCTCCCTCCCCCTTTCCAGATGTGAGAAAGGAACCCAGCCCTGCAGGGGAAACTTGTCTGGTATGCAGAAGACTTAGGGTCCACGGTGGCGGTCTGGGTGTCATATTGCCATCTCTCCTTGAAGGAGAAGATGAACACCTGGGGAGAAGGCGCCTGGGAGCTGTTGCTACAGTCTAGAGAAGCCCCACCTTGGCTCAGCGGGCAGTAGCCTGTGCTGAGAACGGGGATTCCAGGACCAGACAGTCCTGGCGGTGGATCCCGGCTCTTCTGAAGCCACAGATTGTGCATCTGGATGACAGGGACAGCGCAGTGCCCCCATCACAGATGGTGATGGCTTCTGGAGGTGGTGCACACAAGCTCGTGGCATGGCGTCTGGTGCACAGTAGGTGCTAGAACATGGAAGCTGTCGTTGGAGCTGGTGTGACCCAGGATGGCCACCTTGGGTCTCTGACACTCTGGGACTGGCCGTATCCCAAGGCAGGTTCTTCTTTGGTCCAGCCTCCAGGAAAAGAGCACCGGACTGGGGTCATGAGAAGCAGAGGCCAGGGATTCTGCCACCAACCCACTGTGTAATCCGAGGCAAGTCACTGAGCTGCTTTGAGCCTCAGTCTTCTCATCTGGCAAATGGGATAATAATCACAACTGCCACTAATTGTGAACTTACTCAGTGCCAGGCACTCCACTGAGGTTTGTACATTTCCTTATCTGATTCGAGCCTCAAAAAACCAAGTGAGGTAAAGACCATGATGATTCCAGTTTCACAGATGAGGGGAGAGAGCCTCAGAGAGGTGAAGCCACTTGCCGGGGACGCAGCTGGAAGGTGGTGCAGTCGCTGTCGCACACCCCTGAGAGCGAGTGTCCAGGCGCTGCTCCTGTCTCTGTTGTTGCCCTGCCCTTCCTGTTCACCCCCTGTACTTTTTGGTGGCTCAGGCCACAGCTCTCCCTTTGTATTTGAACCCTTGGATCCAGCCATTCTGGAATCTTCTGAGTCTGGTGCAGATCCAGCCCCCTCAGTGGGAGACGTCCTCAGGGGTAGATGGGGACTTGAAGAAAGCCAGGTGGGCCCCACATGGTCCCCACAGTCAACCTGGCATCTCACAGCTGATCTGCCATCCACCGTGTCTCTCCCTGCCATTTACACCGAAGGGTTGGGGTTCCTAACACACCCGGGTGGATGCGTGGCCTCCAGATGGTGCAGTTAATCCCGCTGGAAGCTGTAAATCAGCGTGATTGTCCCAGCCTCCCCTCCCCTCCTCCGCGCTGTCACCTCTGAGGAGCTGGTGGGAGAAGCGCCCCTCCAGCCCCGCCCTCCCGCCCCGGCCTTTGTTCCTGCTCAGTAGCCGGCAGGAAGTGGCCCAGTCACGGTCTCCACGGCCCATGTTTGAATCTCAGCCCTGTCACTGCCTGGCACGGTGGCTTTGGCCAATCGCTTCATCTCCTGTTATCCTCAGTTTCCTCATCCATGAAATAGGGTGGGTCGCAGCGCCTGCCTGATCCCAAAGATGGGGGCTGCTGTGTGTGAGCACTCCATCCTGGACCTGGCTCCCAGGTGGTCCTCGGATATGCTGCTGGTTATAACAAGTGCTTACTCTGGGCTAGGTGTTGTAATGCTTTAGCTCAATGGATCCTCAAACAAGCCCGTTATGACCCTTTTATAGGTGGGGAAGCTGCTGTTCGGAGATGGGAATAAGTTGCCCAAGGCCACACAGCCAATTAGCAGAAGAACTGGGATTAAACCAGGCAGGCCTGTGCAGCTCTAAAGACCTCACTGTAACCTTAGGTTCCTGGCCCTCCCTACTGAGACCTTCTGAGGCTCTCTACCAAACCAGCGTCTGCAGTGACAGCATAGTTAGCTCTGCCTAGAGCCGCTGGGTTAATAGGTCCTTAATAAAGCCAGCAGAAGCGTCTGCAGCTTCGCAGGGCAGGGGCTTAGGGGCCAGGTGCAGCAGATGTGTCCTAATGAAAATATCGGGTGGGGAGGGGGAGGGGACCATGGAGTGAGCCGCCTGCTCATGTCTCCAGCTTCCTGACCTCTGTGGCTGAGTCACTGGAGGCCTCCAGGTGCAGGGGACAAGGAACAATCAATTCCATCACTCATTCCATCCATGCTGGCTTGCTTCCTTTCATCCATCCATCCATCATCCATCCATCCATCCTTCTATCCATCCATCCTCTCCCAGTCACTCATCCTCCCTCCCTGGCTTCCATCCGTCCATGAATCCACTCACTTACCCATTCCCTCCCTTCCTCCTTTCCTTGTCTCCTTCCTTCTGCCCATCTGTCCATTCAGTGTTTACTGAGCACCCATCTTGAGCCAAGCCTTATGTGAGGTGCCCAGGTTCCTCCCTCCGAGGGACTCAGATTCTCAAAAGGATGCAAAGCAACCAAGCCCAAGTGGACAGGGCGTTAGGAGAGGAGAGGGTGTCTCGGGCGTCTCGGGGGAGGCTCTGACACTGGGGTCTGCACACTTTCCTCAGCCAAGCTCGCCAGGTGACCTTGGGCAGATGACACTTCCTGGGGGCCACTCTCTTCTACCTGTTCAAAAAAGGGTGTCCCCGTCCATTCGGTCGCTATGACAAAATACCTTAGACTGGGTTATTGATAAAAAAAAGTTTATTGTTGGGGCCGGGCGCGGTGGCTCACGCCTGTAATCCCAGCACTTTGGGAGGCCGAGGCGGGCGGATCACAAGGTCAGGAGATCGAGACCACGGTGAAACCCCGTCTCTACTAAAAATACAAAAAATTAGCCAGGCGCGGTTGTGGGCGCCTGTAGTCCCAGCTACTCGGGAGGCTGAGGCAGGAGAATGGCGTGAACCCGGGAGGCGGAGCTTGCAGTGAGCCGAGATCGCGCCACTGCACTCCAGCCTGGGCGACAGAGCGAGACTCCGTCTCAAAAAAAAAAAAAAAAAAAAAAAAAAAAAAAAAAAAAGTTTATTGTTCACAGTTCTGGAGGTTGGGAAGTCCAAGATCAAGGTGACTGCCGATTCGGTGTCTGATGAGGGCCCTTTCCTCACAGATGGTGCCTTATAGCCTTGTTCTCACGTGGTGGAAGGGGCAAGCAGGCTCCCCAGGCCTCTTGCCTAAGAGTACGAATCCCGTTCGTGAGGATGGAGCACTCATGACCTCATCACCTCCCAGAAGCCTCACCTCTTAATACACATTGCAGAGAATGGTGTGTGTTTGTTTTTGTTTTTGAGACAGGGTCTCTCTCTGTCACCCAGGCTGGAATGCAGTGACGTGATCTTGACTCACTACAGCCTCCGCCTCCTGGGTTCGAGCAATCCTCCCACCTCAGCCTCCCGAGTAGCTGGGATTACAGGTGTGCGCCACCATGCCTGACTAATTTTTGAATTTTTAGTAGCGACAGAGTTTCACAGTGTTGGTCACGCTGGTTTGGAACTCCTGACCTCAGGTGATCCACCTGCCTCAGCCTCCCAAGGTGCTGGGATTACAGGCGTGAGCCACCATGCTTGGGGCAGATTATATCTTGACATATGAATTTTGGGGTGGGGGGTCAGGTCATGGCAAAGGTGGTGCATTGTGGCGCCTCCTGTTGTGTATTTCTACAATTCCAAGCAGGTGAGGAAGCACCCAACTAACTACTCCCCCGAGAACCCCTTCCCACTCCGGTCCCTGGGATCTGCTGCCAACACTGGCAGGGTCCCCGGATTGAGGTCCAGGTCCACTCTGACTGACCCAGACAAGCCGCAGTGGGACTAGCAGAGGTGGGAGCTGGGGCAGAGCACTGGACTCAGAAGCAGGAGATCAAGGGCGGGGCTTGGCTCTGTCCTGCGATCTGTGACCCTGGGGAAATGGCATCCCAGAGTTGTCTATCAGCTCAGATGAAACACCTTAGAGACTCGGGAAGCATCGGCTGCTGGGGGCGTTACACTGTTATAATTATTGCTATCATGTTGTTGCTACAAAAGAAGCTGGTTAGAGCCACTAGCTTTGGGAGGCATCATTCATTCAGTGGTTACCATTTGTTCACCCACTCACTCAATAAAAGTTTATTACTGCCGGGCGCGGTGGCTCACGCCTGTAATCCCAACACTTTTGGAGGCCGAGACGGGCAGATCACCTGAGGTCGGGAGTTCGAGACTAGCCTGACCAACATGGAGAAACCCCATCTCTACTAAAACTACAAAATTAGCCAGGTGTGGTGGCACATGCCTGTAATCCCAGCTACTCGGGAGGCTGAGGCAGGAGAATCCCTTGAACCCGGGAGGCAGATGTTGCAGTGAGCCGAGATCACACCATTGCACTCCAGCCTGGGCAACAAGAGCAAAACGCCGTCTCAAAAAAAATTTAAAAAGTTTATTACTGTGGCCAGGCACGGTGGCTCACACCTGTAATTCCAGCACTTTGGGAGGCTGAGGCGGGCAGATCGCCTAAGGTCAGGAGTTCAAGACCAGCCTGGCCAACATGGTGAAACCCTGTCTCTACTAAAAAATACAAAAATTAGCCATGCGTGGTGGTGGGCACCTGTAATCCCAGCTATTTGGGAGGCTTAGGCAGGAGAATTGCTTGAACCCCAGAGGCGGAGGTTGCAGTGAGCCGAGATTGTGCCACTGTACTCCAGCCTGGGCAACAAGAGCAAAACTCCATCTCAAAAAAAAAAAAAAAAAGTTTATTATTGTGATCTGTGCCATGTGTTGGGCCCTGAGCCAAGTGCTGGGAAGATACTAGATAAGACTGGATTCTACTGTCCAGGGAGGGCAGTGAGCAGGTGTCACCTTGATTGCCAGCTCCTCCGATAGAGGCTGTGTTGACGATTCTAAGTCTACATCAGGGCTTACAGGAAAAGAGTGCTGTGATCAATTAGTAATGTCTGCCATGGGTACAGGGAGAGTAGTCTATACTAAGGCATTTCCTGACCCTAACACTAAAAATAGGCAGGATTTCTGGAGACCCTTGTGCCTGTGTGACTGTGGTTGCCTGACACATGACCAGGGACAGCAAGTCATTGAGCTACTGCTTGCCTCGTTTTACCTGTTTGCAAGACAGAGATGCCAAAATGCGACTCACTGCATTTTTAGGAGCTAGAACTGGACAGCCCAGCCTTCCTGTTTTAACCCAGCCTGCTCTGGGCTGGAGTGAGGACCAAGTGTGAGATGCCCCTATATGGAAACACATAGCACTCAGCAGATGCCTGGTGGGCGGCTGACCCAGGAGCTGGAGCTGCGGTGAGAGCACAGGAGAACTGGGCTTCCAGCTGCTCTGCCATTGGTCCTGCTTGGGCCTCAGCTTCTCCATATGCTCAGTGGGTGCTTGGAGGGTGGAAGTGTTTTGGAGCCTCTGGAATCCACCGTTTTGTGATGCCTGCAATGCTGAGACCTGGGGTCGGGGGAGCAGAATGAAAGCAGGGCCCTGGAGGGAAGTTGATGGGAAGGAACAATCCAGTGCCCAGTGTGAAAGCTAGGTGGGCAGAAGGAGTCGAGAGGAAGTGGGGAAGAGCAAAGAGAGGCCACCGCTGCTGGATCTTCCTGAGGGCTGTCCAGCTGCATCAGGGGGCACATCCCTGTGCACCCCACATCCTAGGTGCTATCCCCAAGCAAGGAAGGGAGGGAAGAGAGGGCGGGCAATGTGGGGGCCCCAGGTAGTGTTGGAGGGGCTGAGACCCTGACAGGTAGGCACCTGGGTTCTGAAGAGGCCCTGGTAGCAGTGACCCGGCCCTAAGGCTGGAACCCAGGAGCAGCACGGACTGAGGTAGAAGACGCAGGCCAAGCCCCAGTACTCAGGGAGGAGCATGGAGAAGACCAGGGCAGCTCCCAGGGAGGCCAAGGTGAACCTGAGACCCTGCAAACAGACTGACCATGTCTCCCAGGTGGACGCAGCGGGTTCTCCACGAACGTGACTTGGGGATTCGGAGCCCTGAGACTGTGCTACCCACCCCCCTTAAAAATCCCTCACGGCTCCCAGTTGCCCTGAAGGGGAAGCCCAAACTCCTCAGAGGCAGCACATGCTGGTGGGTGAGAGTTGGGAGCCTGAGTCCAAGTTCCAGCCTGGCCACTATTCAGCTGTGTGACCACTGGCAACTCGCCTAACCTCTCTGGGCCTCATGGGCTCATTGGAGGATATGGTAAGAGAGTGACTGAGATGAGCTTAGCACAGTGCTGGCCATACTGTCACTGTTCAATGCCAGGTGGCTGTGCTTACCACCACTGCTGGCTGTAACTGGCACAGCATGGCACAGAAGGTCCTGGCCACCTGAACCCCAGTGAGCCTCTCCTTTCTCATCGGTTCCAGCTCCACCCGCCGATGCCGCCCCAACACCAACCTGCTCTCTGTTCCCTCAACACTCCCTGGTCTTTTTCACTCCACTAGGCCTTTGCTCCTGCTGTGCCCCCACCAGGAATGCCCTTTCCCCTCCAGGCCACTTCCAGACTCAGTTGTCAAGTGCCCTGGGAACCCCCTCACCCCCAAGGAGTTACTCAGTGTCCTGTGTGCATTCAGAGCTTGGTGTGTGGCATCGGGTCTGTCTCCCGTCTGATTCTGCGACTTCTCAGGCGCGCCTGTCGTGGCCTATTCATTTTCTTGTCCTCGGTGCCCAGCGCCGCGCCTGTCACACGGTGGGTGCTCCATAGAGTGGGCTGAAGGATGGAAGCAATCAATCCCCAACACGGGGGGCGTGCTCGGCTCAGGGATGGCAGATCGCGCTCCGCTCCGGATCTGTGTTCTCCTTCCTTAGCCTCAAGGAGAAACGGGACGCCTCAGCACTTCTCCGAAGATGCCGGCGAGAGACGCTTCGCTTGGATGAAATGCTCGGCCTCCAAGTTAGTGCTCTGCGTGAGGGATGGGGACATGGAGGCCCCACGAAGGATCAGCAAGGCCCCTAATGACCCCTTCCTCTCCTTGCCCCTCCCCTGCCTCTTATTCCTGCTCTGAGCAGGCATTGAGCTCCTGGGGTTGGGCGAGGAAGGGAGAGCAAGTGGCAGGGGGTGGGTGGACAGCAGGTGCTCCGTCCTACAGGCGCTGCTGGGATCAGGATGCCACTCTTGCCACCCTGGGAGTTGTCTGCAGCACAGGGGCAGCTGGAGGTGGGGGTAGTGTCCTCCGTGGCCAGCCCTGGCCAGGCCCTTGTCCCCACTACCCTCCCTGGCTGCCAGACCTCTCACTGCGAGGCAGCCAGGTCTCCCTGTCCTGGCAGGGGGAAGGCTGTTGCTCCCATCTGGCTCTGCTCCTGGCCATCTGCCCTCTGACCCCACCTGCCCCAGGCTGAGGGCCCCTGCAGGATGCTCGAGTTAAACAGAGTCCGAGGGAGTAGTGAGTCCAGCCCTCCCTTTTGGCAGATGAGAAAACTGCGGCCCAGGGAGGCAAAGAGGCTTGTCAGAGGTCACACCAGGAATCCAGCATTCTGTCTATGGCTCGATGTCCTCTCAGGACAGGAGAAGACCTTGGCTTTGACCTTCAGGAAACAGCAAAACTTGGACCCTGAAGACAGGAGATTGCCATGACTAATTTGTGGGCAGGCAATGTGACCTTGGGTATGTTACCTAACCTCGCTGGGCTGCGTGATGCTGGTGAGGATTCGGTGAGATGACAACTGGTCAGTGCCTGGCAGGACTCCTGGCACGTCCCTGACACTCCCATCAATGGGAGCTTTTGATATGATTAGGAAGCAGGTAAGCCTCACCTTGAACAAATCCAACTGATGACATTTGCTTTTATGCAGACATAGCAGTTCCCCTGACCTTTGTGCTGGTGTGGGAGGACGGTGTGTGATGGGGAAGAGTCTGCCGCGAGTTTCTCTGGGTATAGTCAGGCAGGACCAGGCGTACATCCTGCTCTGCCCCCAGAAGCTGTGATACAAGAGAGGGGCTTGGTGTCTCTGGGCCTCATCTTGCCCATCTGCCAAATGGGAGCAATGGCGCATCTCTCTGCATTCTGCTGTGCCCCTCAGTGAGATAACTTCGGGATGCAGAGCCTGGTTAGCGCGGGCCTTACAGAAGTCCATCGTCCTCACCAACTAAAGATGCAGTTCTGGAGAAAGTGCTCGCCTGGTTGTGAGGTGAGCCAGGCAGACCTGGCCTCAGGGCCTGGGTTTCCTGGGGAGGGATGGGGTCTCAGAGCTCCTGGGCTGAGTGAGTGGAGTCCCCGAAGGAACAGGAAGCTCCACCCGCCTGCGGGTCCACAGCTGGTCATCCCTTCCTCCCCACCCTGCTGGAAGCTGGGGACCCACCAGGCCCTCCCCGCTGCTGCTGGGGGCCATGTGGCTGCCCTTTGCTGAGGAGGGGGTGGGGCGGCGGGTGGACATTTTCCAGACGATGTTTCCCTGGCAGCTCTGAAAATTAATTGGCCTTTAATGTGGCATAGTATTTATTTTAATTAGCAGGAAATTGACCAATTTCTTAATAAGGGGCTTTGTGGAAGCTCTGTATTTGGGGTTGGCGGTGTGCGTGGTGGGGGAGGCAGTGATCAGACAAGAATGACACCCACAGCTCAAGAGGGGATTTTTAGGCACCACAGATGAGGTGGACAGAGTGATGAGACAGAGGGGAAGGGACTGGAGAAACATCAGGGGGCAGCGGGAGGAGAGGGCTCTGGGCTAGGGGACCTGCAGAGGGCCGGGGGACACGGCCACAGTCCTCTGTGGGATCTGACTTCCTGATCTCTGCCTTTGACCTTGGCCTGTCGGGGTCGAATCCCTGATCCCTGTGTCATGACTGTGCCTCCTGCCTCTAGCAACACCCCTTTCCCATTGGAGGAATTAACAGAGCAAATCAGTACCTATGCAGGATTTCCTAAAGGCCCCTCCCCTCCCCTCCCCTCCCCTCACCTCCCCTCCCCTCCCCTTCCGTTCCCTTCCCGAGATGGAGTCTTGCTCTGTGGCCCAGGCCGGGGTGCAGTGGCGTGATCTCCACTCATTGCAACCTCTGCATCCCAGGTTCAAGTGATTCTCCTGCCTCAGCCTCCTGAGTATCTGGGACTACAGGTGTGAGCCACCATGCTCGGCTAATTTTTTAGTATTTTTTGTAGAGATGGGGTCTTATTATGGTACCCAGGCTGGTCTCAAACTCCTGGGCTCAAGCGATCTGCCCACCTCAGCCTCCCAAAGTGCTGGGATCACAGGAGTGAGCCGCTGTGCCCGGCAGACTGTATGTTTTCATTCTGACTCCATCATTCACTCACTCATTCATTCAACAAACAGTGGGCACCTACCCACCATGGGCCCGGCCTGCCTGGGCTCTGGGGTTCGATTTTGAGTGCACAGACACACTGCCAGCCCTTGGAGAACTCAGTGTCCAGAGAGGGAGGCAGGCAGTGAAGACAGTGAAACATCGAGCTGGCTCATTGTCATTGTCCTCCGACCCTGAAGGAGAACTACAGGATGTGTGCGAGAGTGGAACAGGGCCCTGAGCTCCACCAGAGAGTCAGGGCAGCCTCCCCTGAGACCACTATGTTTAAGGCCGACCTGAAGGATGAGTAGGGTTATCTGTGAGGCCCCAGCAAACAGCATCTCTCTGGGCCTCAGTTTCCTCATTGGTGAGATGGCATCACTCATCACAGCACACGTGCTTAGGGGACCTTGGTGATTCTGTCAGGTCTAAGAAAAGCAACAGGGGCTACTCGGGAGGCTGAGATGGGAGGATCGCTTGAGCCCGGGAGGCGGAGGTTGCAGTGAGCTGAGATTGCACCACTGCACTCCAGCCTGGGTGACAGAGTGAGACCCAGGCTCAAAACCAAACCAAACAAAAACACACAACCTTGTGATGCTAGTCAAGATCTCCCGCCACCCCTCCACCTTGGGGTGTCTTGATGATTTTACGGACCTTAATTGGGGTGGGTCCTGAAGGGGAAATTACCCCCCGACCCCAACCACCTGTAATCCTCAGGGGACCTTCCTCACCCCCACTCATTTCCTAGGAGTCTGACCCGGGAACCTGGGTGCACATGTGGCTCATTCGAGTGAAGGGAAGAAGGATGCTTACTCCTCTCCCACCCTGGATCCAGAAGGGAGTGAGGCCCAGGGACCTCCTTGCAGCTCCAGCCTCCAATAACCAGGGGAGAGTGGGCTGCCTGTGGTCCTCAGGCCTGGAGGCCTCATGGAGCCACTCCAGAGTTCTCCAAAGACCTGCCTACGGGCAGGGGAAGAAAAGCATGGCTGTCCACCCCCAGCTGGCCAAGGGCCTGCCAAGCCTCCCGGTCCAGTGACAGTCGGAGAGCTCCTCGGCCCTCCGCCTGGACTCAGGCCCACCATGTTCCTACCACGTTTATTCCATTGAAACTGTTTCTACAATGCTTTATCTGTGCCAGGCACCATTCTGAGTGCTTTAAGATATTTATCCTCTTTATGAAGTAGGTACTATTGTGTCCCCATTTTACAGATGAGGAAACTGAGGCACAGAGAGGGCAAGGGACCAGCCCACTTTCCCCCAGGCTTTTGCTGCTGACTTTTGGAGATTTAATTCTCGACCTTCTTAGGTGTGTTCTGCCTTCCACTCAGCAGGCTCCATCCAGCCCCTGGGCCTTTGCCCACAGCGCTTCCCTCTGCCCAGACACCAGTGAGGTGGATGCTGCCTGGGTAGAAGCTGGCATGCAGATGGTGGCAAGGTAGATAGCGAAAGGACAAGGGCCCTGGGACCGGCCATGCCTGGGATCTGCTGCAGGCAGCTATGGGATCCGGGACAAGTGGATTCATGCCTCTGCAGCCGCCCTTCTTCTGGGAAGTGGAGGTAAACCTTTATTCAAAAGACTGTCACAGGAATTGAACACGTGAACCTGTATAAAGTGCCAGACACAGTGTCCGGCATGCAACTGTTCATTAATTAATGTAAGAGTCTGCTCTTTAGAGCCAGATGTGGTGACCCACGCTGTAATCCAGGCTACTCAGAAGGCTGAGGCAGGAGGATCCATTGAGGCCTGGAGTTGGAGACCAGCTTGGGCAACATACACAGACCCTGTCTCTAAAAAAATAAAACTAAATTAAGATTCTCTTCTTTTTCTCCCCAGCCTGTCCTCTTGCCCGTCAAAGCCCAGCTCATTCCAGAAGCCTTTGCCCCCCTTTCCAGTGCAAAGTCCCCAGTTACAGGTGTCCCCAGAGCACCTTCTGTCTGTTTCACTCAGCTTGGTACCTGGTCATATCCACACTGGCCCCCGGTCCCTGGGAGCCCAGGCAGATGGGAGCCCAGGCCAGAGGAAGGTAGAAGCTGTGCTGGGGTTGGAGCCAGGGTTCTGGGCTCAGTAGCTTTGTTAGACAGATATTTATTGAGCACCTACTGTGTGCCTGGCAGTGTGAAGGAGGTGGCCCCAGGAAGCCTCTGTCGGGTAGGAGAGCCCAATGAGTGAGCTGGCCGCCCTGCCTCAGTGGCTGTGCAGGGTGGATGGGTCCAGCTGGTACGTGCGGGACGGAGTGGCCTCTCTGTTGATGTTGGAGGTGGGAGCAGGAGCTGGCAGCTAAAGGGTGGCGTGATGAGCCTGGGTGCATCACAGACATTGGGACGGAGAGCGAGACAAGTGTGGTCTTCAGGAAAGAGCCGGCCGTGGGGTGTGGTCCTCATGGGGAGTCTGAGAGAACAGCATCGAGAGACAAGCCTGAAGGGTGGGACCCATGTCCTCGCTCACTCCACAGGTGCAGAGAGTTCCAACAAGGTGACAGATGCTGACAAGGGTGAGCAAAAGAGATCTGCCAGGGCCAGGCTCAGTGGTTCATGCCTATAATCCCAGCACTTTGGGAGGCCGAGGTGGGAGGATCGCTTGAGCCCAGGAGTTCAATACCAGCCTGGGTGACATGGTGAGAACTCATCTCAAAAAAAAAAGAAAAATTTTTTTGACATAGAGTCTCGCTCTGTCGCCGAGGCTGGAGTGCAGTGGCACGATCTTGGTTCACTGAAACCTCTGTCTCCTGGGTTCATGCAATTCTCCTGCCTTAGCCTTCCAAGTATATGGAATTATGAGTGTACACCACCACACCTGGCTAATTTTTTGTATTTTTAGTAGAGACAGAGTTTCACCATACTGGTCAGGCTGGTTTCGAACTCCTGACCTCAGGTGATTTGCCCACCTTGGCCTCCCTCCAAATTTTTTAAAAAATTAGCCAGGCATGATGTCACATAGCTGTAATCCCAGCTACTAAAGAGGCTGAGGTGGGAGGATCACTTGAGTCCAGGAGGTAGAGGCTGCAGTGAGCCATGATCACACCACTGCACTCCAGTCTGGGCAACAGAATGAGACCTTGTCTCAAAAAAACAAGAGATCTGTCCTTTCTTTTTTTTTTTTTTTTGAGACGGAGTCTCGCTCTGTCACCCGGGCTGGAGTGCAGTGGCCGGATCTCAGCTCACTGCAAGCTCCGCCTCCCAGGTCCACGCCATTCTCCTGCCTCAGCCTCCCGAGTAGCTGAGACTACAGGCGCCCGCCACCTCACCTGGCTAGTTTTTTTTGTATTTTTTAGTAGAGACGGGGTTTCACCGTGTTAGCCAGGATGGTCTCGATCTCCTGACCTCATGATCCACCCGTCTTGGCCTCGCAAAGTGCTGGGATTACAGGCTTGAGCCACCGCGCCCGGCCCAAGATCTGTCCTTTCAAATGATGTTCTGGTGGAAGATGGAGGGGAGCTAACATCAACTAACTGACCAAATAAATAAACAAGATCATTGCTGAGTGTGAAGAATGAATGAAGCCAGTGACCCCAGCATAGGTGGGAAGACAAAGCTGGAAGCTGCAGTCAGGTGCTGGGACTTTCTCCTGAGGTGGGCGGGAGTGGGAACCAAGGAGGACTCTGAAGCAGGGGTGTGGCAAGACTGGGGGGGTTTTAGATGACACCTCTACTGCTGCGTGGGGAACTGGAGTAGGAGGAAAGGCTGGGAGCTGAGGAAGCATCTGGACAAGATGTGGTGGCTGGGGTCAGGCTGGGTGAGGTGGTGGTCATGGGGACCCGGAGGAGAGTGGGTTTGAAAGCTGTCTTAGAGGTCAAGGGACAGGAGTTGATGACGGTGAAGGCTGTGAAAGGTGAGGAAGAGAAAGAGATGAAGCCAAAATCCAGCTTTCTGGACAGGGCTTTGGAGTGACAGTGGTGCCATTTGCCTGTGTGGGGAGGTTGATGAGCTCAGCTTTGAGCCTGCCCAGTGTCCGGCGCCTGGGATGGTCTTAGCGGGAAGGCCTTGCAGCCACCGGTGGCCACAGCATCTGCAGCCCCTCGGAGAGGTTGAGCCTGCCTTCGCAGCAGAACGGAGACACAACCTACAGCCATGGGTGCCAGCTGCCTGAGGGCCTCACCTGATTCTGCGTTTCCCAAAGCAGGGCTCGGGACATCCTTCCCTCTTAGCATTCTTGACTCATCCCAGAGCATCTGCAGTGCCGAACATTCTAGAATCTTGAGGACTTTTCCTGCAGCTTTGAGAAGCTCCTCAACGCCGCTGCCCTTGCCTCACACATTGCTCCTGTTGTGACCCGTAGATCAAAGGCTCTGATTGCGAAGGGGAGAGTCCATTCCTCAGGGGAGGAACAGACCCCCAGTTGGCCCAGGTCCGTGTCCTCAGCTTTGGAAATCACCATCTCCGTTGTCTCCTGCATGTTAACTTCTCATGAACGCCCCCACTCCTGGTCCTGTTGGAAGCGATGCTTGGGGTTGAGACTGTGGGGTCTTGAGCTGTGATCCCCACGGGCAGAGCTCTGGGTGGGGAAGTCCCTGGGGCTCCCTTCTTCTCTTTGAGGACCCTTCCCCTCAGGGAGGGGGCCCTATGTCTATTTTGTTCCTACCACTGGGGACTCAGCAGACCCAGCTGGGCTCTGTTGCTGGGCCTTGCAGACTGATGGAGAAAGGAGTGTGTGTGTGTGTGTGTGAGAGAGAGAGAGAGAGAGGGAGAGAGAGAGAAGAGGGAGAGGGAGAGCGCCTGCCTGAAACCTAATTGTCCGCTGTCTAATCCGTCAGCCGGAGGACAGCTTGCCGGCCCCTCCCCGGCGGGCTGATAAATGCCGTCCAAGGCCCCCTGCGCCAAAGCTGCGTTAATTGGTATCAGGACGTGCCTGGACTCCGTCCACCAGGCCCCTGCCTTCATCCCCTTCTGCCACCTCCTCCTCCACCCCATTGGCCTCTAGTCCCTGGCAGGGTTCACCTGCCGCCCACTGCTGGGCGGTGCTGGGGAAGGTGCTGCAGCTGAGGCCACAGCCCCAGGGGGATGGTGTGACACCAACAGCGACAGCTCTGTTTACGTGGGACCTACTGCGTGCCTAGCACGCAGAAGCCCTCTACCCACCCTGCCCCGTCCTCACGAAGCCCTTCGTCACCATCCACCCATGCAGGAGGCAGCACCTGAGCCCTCCACCCTCCTGGACCCAGGCTGGGTGCTGCTCACGCACAGGGACCAGGATAGACTCAGGGCCCAGCTTCCGCAGGGTGCTCCTTGATGACTGGCAGGAAGGGGCTCATTTCTAAATGGCCTGCTAGGGTTTAAGGGTGAGTGAGTGTTGACCCCTTGCCCATTTCAAGGGGAAGTTTGGCAACCTGCCTAAGGTCACACAGCTAGAAAAGAAGGAAGAGCAAGCTGGCCTCTGAAACAACCACAACTGCTTTTCAATGCCAGCTGTGTCCAAACCACTTGAGGTGTTAGTTAGAAACCCATAGGTCCCCACTGGAATCCTGCTTTTGGGTCTGAGTGCCCGAGGGACCTGTGCGGGAATCACGTTCTCTCCAGGTGAGCAGGCCACTCAGGAACCCTGTTGAGTCTCCACTGATGGATAGTGGAAAATCAGGAAGGGGCTGAGTGGAGAGGGAACGGGATGACCATTCATTCATTCATTCATTCATTCATTCATTCATTCATCCATCCATCCAGCAACTGCCTTGTGCTGGGCTTTGCTCTGGATGCTGGCAGGACTGGCTATGTGATTTGCCAGGCCCCGTGTAAAAGGAAAATTCAGGGTGGTAAAATTACAAGTGTTGAGAATTTCAAGATGGTGACGACAGAACAGTCAGCCACGTATGGGGCCCTGGGTGACTGTGGAAGCGGCTCTCTCACAGAGCCACCCCACTGCTGGGGAGACCCTGCAGGGAGACAGCCAAACCAACATGCCCGAGAGCCCTGATCCTCATCTGGTCCCCATCCCCTAACTGGAATTCTGCAATTAACAAAAAGTCTGAAAAACCAAAGTCCTTTTGTTAAGATGGTGGTAAATTCATCTGGAGGTGAAACCTGACCTCAGTTGACAGGAAGTTATTTATAGTTTTATTTATTCCCCTTGATGTGAACATTTGTACATTTCACTGCAGAGCTATTAGCGTGTTTGATTATGGGGACTGCCCCAGCCCTGCTTAAGGTGTAACCTAATCTATACTATAGGCATCGTTTTACACTTCTACACGGAACAACCTGAGTCCCTAACGCCTCTGGCTTAGGGGCTTAGGAGAAGGAATTTGGACCCACATAGGACCTATACCAATACCTTGTATGGAATCATCATTGTGTACCTTTTTTTTTTTTTCTGTATCATCCAAAAAATGCATGGGGCAGGGTGAGGGTCTGTCAGTGACCCCCCCATACCTGGTCTGCCTGCCCCTTGGGTGGTGGAGACCTGCTCTGTGCTAGCAAGGAGACCTCTGAGAGGGCAGCGGGGCTGTCTCTCTCAGGGTCCACTGGGATCTTTTATTTTGTATTAAGGAGATTGGAGGAGGTATGAGGCCAAGCAAGAGAGCAGCTTTTTTACAAAGAGAAAAGAAGATGGCTTTATTGATTACAAATACACATATGTTCATTGCACAAAAATTAACAGGAAAGGGGACAGTAACAATAACCTGAAATCCACCCTCTCCAAAGTACCTACTGATGATGTTTTTGTGGCTACCCTTCCAGATTTTTCTAGATGTATGACTGGCTTTTCGAAGATGGACAGACAGTTCCCAGTGTTTTGCAACCTGCTTTGTTTCTCCTTTGAGGAACAATACATTGCAACCATCTTCCCACGTCTAGGTCGCCATTTCTCAGGAGGACCTGAAAGTCCATGGTAAACACATCCCATAACCAGCTCGAACGACCCGCCTTGCTGGACACTGATTCAGCTTTTTATTAATACGCAGTCCCTGAGATGGCATCCTTGTGCACACGCCCGCATATTTCCTTAGGTCAGGTCTATAGATGTGGAGCCCTGGGTCCTACGCAGGGGCTACGGCTGTCACCCCGAAGATCCCGCGGATCGCTGACATCACATTCCCCATCCCGCGCCCCAGCAGTGCCAGTGGGCCCCTCTCACCCAAACAGCCATTCCGTATCCTTAGGAAGAGGGGCCTATCCCAGCCTGGGCAGCTGTGGGGGAGGCGGGGACCCAGCCAGAGTACCACATGGACAGTGCAGTCATCAGGGACCCTTCCCTCCGCCTCCACTTGCTCCCAGCCCCATGACAGCCCCTTGGCTGCCGCCCCCAGCTGGGCCTGAGCCACCTTGCCTGGCTCTCTAGCTGTCTCTTCTCAGATGGGGATACAGGCTGGACTGCAGGCCCCATCACACCCTAATCACTTGAGCTTTCTCCTGATTTGCATGTCCTTAAAACGCCTTGATTAATACCCTTCCTCGGCTCTCCCTGCTCCAGCCATGAAGGCTCTGATTGCAAAGTGGCCTCAACTCCTTTAAAAATAAAATAAATCCTCCCTAATGCAACCAGAGCCCATGCTTCCCTGAACGTTACAAGATCTGGAGGCGTCTCCCAGGAGCCTCATCGGCTTGGAAACATTGGAAACTTCTGGAAGGAATCAGGTCATTTCTCTACCTGGCAGGCCAGAGGCCTTTCTCGGCACTGTTTATTGGCTGCTCACCCTTCGGGCTGAATCTGAAACATCATGGCGGTTGTTGGAAGTAGACACCGTCTTCCCCCTTCCAGAAAATAAACTGAGCCTCGGAGAGGGCAGGCTGCTTGCTCAAGGTCACCCAGCCAGGCCGTTTTCAGCTCAGCTGGTGTCTGAATTCAGCACCGTCTGATGCCAGCCAGACCTTTAACTGCCACTCTTCACTGTCTTGTTAAAAGCAGCCTGGGCCTGGAGCTGGAGCTAGGGATGAGGATGAGGCTGGAAAAAGCAGACACATTTAATGAGGTGGTTATGACATCCAGCCCTAGACATCCCTGAAGTTGATGAAGCTGGCCTCACCGTGAAGAAGAGCATCCAGGAGACCCTCTGCTGTTCCTCGGCTGCATGATCTAGATATCCAGGCATGGGGTGAGGCAGGGGTACTGGGTCCTGCTATAACCACTACAGGACATTTTCGGCATGATGCGAGGTACGGTGGCCGCACCCCACAGTTGTACCCCGCATTTCCAGCTCATGGCTCTCACCCTTAGATGCATTCCAGTCTGTATCACCAGAGCCCAAAATGCAGGCTGTGAATTCTGGTTGCTCTCCCCTGCTTGGAAACCCTCTGTGGGAGTCTCCGTGGGGCAGGATGGCTCCCAGGGTGGCAGGGCACAAGACTTAGTTAAGCTCTGTGCCCTCCCATCCTCCTCGCCTCCAAGCAGCTCCCTTCCCTGCCTGTCGCGGCTCTTCCTGCTTCTCATTAGGGCAGAGTTGCTGGGAGCTGCAAGGTTTAAAATGCTGTGAGTGTAGCACAGTGTTCACCTTTTATCTCCCCGGTTGAGCGGTTTCCCAAGTGCTGCTTCTGCCATCCCTCTCTCCAGGTTCCTCCTCCCCATCCCTGGGTCTTCGGGGCCTGTTGCAAGGCCCCTGGAGTGGTCTGGGCTCTCCTGTGAGTTCCTGTTGTCCCTGGCCATCTCTGAGCCTGCTGGGCTGACTTTCCAGCTGAGCCGAGTGTGGCTGTTCCTGGCAGGGACCTGCCAAGCCACTGGGCCTTGGAGCAGGTGTGCACCCACGGTCCGCTGGCCAGAGCCTGGCACACCTTCGTTGGCCTCCAGAACGCAGCGTGCTCAGGGACCTTACTTCCTGGGGAGCTGTAACACACTGTTCCAGCTCCTCTGGGGACACCTCAGCAGGTGGGGCAGGGACAGCAGGAGGCACAGACAGCCTGGGAACACTCTCCCAGTGCCAGGCCTTTGGGACCCAAAGTGCAGGCATCTGGAACCATGCTCACCTGCCCCTGGGCCATCCACCCCCACTGCTGTTGCTGCTGGCTGCTGGCTCCTGGCAGGGGCTGCCTCTCCTCCCTGTTTTCTGGGCTCCCAGCTGAGCCTGGGTGCATGGGATCTGAAGGATTCTTGAGCACACTCCCAGGGACCTTTGCAATTTCCAGAGAAAATTGGGGGACTGATAACCACCATGCCAAGTTTTTATGACAAAAACAAAACGAAAACCACACACATTAAAACTCTCACCATCCGGGTGGATCATTTGAGGTCAGGAGTTTGAGACCAACCTGACCAATGTGGTGAAACCCTGTCTCTACTAAAAATACAAAAATTAGCCAGGTATGGTAGCGGGCACCTGCAATCCCAGCTACTCAGGAGGCTGAGGCAGGAGAATCACCTGAATCCGAGAGGCAGAGGTTGCAGTGAGTCAAGACTGGGCCACTGCACTCCAGCCTGGGTGACAGAATGAGATCCTGTCTTGAAAAAAAAAAAAAAAAAAAAAAAAAATCCTCTCCATCACCAGGTACAGTGGCTCATGCCTATAAACCCAACACTTTGAGAGGCTGAGGGCAGGGGACCACTTGAGCCCAGGAGTTTGAGAACCACCAGGGTAACATAGTGAGACTCATGTTTACAAAAAATAAGATTAGTTGGGCATGAGGCACACGTCTATAGTCCCAGCTACTCAGGAGGCTAAAGTGGGAGGATCGCTTGAGCCCAGGAAGTCGAGGCTGCAGTGAGCAGTGATCACACCACTGAAGTGTAGCCTGGTCAACAGAGCAAGACCCTGTCTCAAAAAAGGAAAGAAAAAAAAAATCTCACCATCAACTGTCACATCATTTCATGAAATAAATTTCATTTTAAAGCCCAAAAAGTATGGAGAACATAATCTTAGAATAAAGGAACATCCTCTCCCAAAAAGCACATCTGGTGACCACCACACACCGTGTCGCATGCTGGAGGCCTGAGAAAGGCTTGCCACAGCCAAGCACCAGGCACTAAAGTCCTAATGGAGCACTTGGGATCATCTGTCCCAGGGTCACTGTAGCCATCCGTGCCTGGCAAACACTTTATACAAAACAATGAATTTTCACCCATGTCCAAACTGTGGTCTGTAGGGTCTGGGATCCTCCCTTAGGCCCCAGTATTAATGAATCTCCCAGGATGTGCATTAGGCTACAGACAACAGAAAACTCCACCAAGCATGGTTTAAACAAATAAAGTTTCTTTCTGTGTGTGAAATGTGTCGAGGGAGACGGTCTGGGGCTGTAACAGCCTTGATACAAGAGTTCCGAAAGATCCAGGTATCCCTGGCTTCCTCCTGGCAGCCTTGGTGTCTGGCTATTGTCCTCACAGTCATAAGATGGCTGCTTCACCTCTAGCCATCACGTCCACATTCCAGGCAAGTATATTTTTCTTGGAATCTTTGCCTTTTTAATTCAGGAAGGGAAACTATCCTTGGGATCATCTGCCTTCACCTCATTGGCCAGAGCTGGGTCACATGCCCACCACCAACTGCAAAGGAAGCTGGGAAATTGAGTATTTTAATTTTCTGCATTCTATGATAGAGGAAGGCCAGAGGAAAGGGGGTTGGAATGCATGTTTGAGAGACTGTGCAGACAGTTTACTGGAAAGTCTCAGCTGTGTTCTAACGGTGGCAACCGTTAGTACATCTCTCACCCACCCCAGCATCTCCCAGCTGTCCATCATGGGCTGATTCATTTCATCCCATCCTCAAGTCTGTGTGTGGAATCATGGGCGCCCATGACTTACTGTGGTCCTCAGTGCTCAGTTCCTGACGCAGGAATAGGGGGAGGCCGGTTCAGCCTCCAAGCCTGGGCTCCATCTCTCTGGACTAGGCCTGATGTCAGCGATCCCAATGTTGCTTCCCACCTATTGTTGGGTTTCTGGATCCAAAAGCACCTGGTTTCGAAGTCTGTCTTCAAAGGAAGACCCCCAGATAGAGTCACCGGATAAAATAGAGGACACCCAATTAAATGTGAGTTTCAGATACACCGTGAATAAGTTTGTACTGTAAATGTTTGCATGGGACATACCGTACTTCAACTAAAATGTCACTGGCTGTTTATTAGAAATGCACATTTAATTGAGTGTCCTGGTTTTTTGTCGTCGTTGTTTGGTTTTTGGGGGTTTCTTTTTTTTGTGGGGGGACAGAGTCTTGCTCTGTCGCCCAGGCTGGAGTGCAGTGGCGTGATTTCAGCTCACTGCAACGTCCGCCTCCCAGGTTCAAGTGATTCTCCTGCCTCAGCCTCCTGAGTGGCTGGGATTACAGGCACACGCCACCACACCCAGATCATTTTTGTATTTTTTGTAGAGACGGGGTTTCACCATGTCGGCCAGGTTGGGTTCTATCTCTTGACTTCGTGATCCGCCCGCCTTGGCCTCCCAAAGTGCTGGGATTACAGGCATGGAGCCACCGCGCCCAGCCTCGGTGTCCTGTATTTTTATTTCTTCAATCTGGCAACGCGGCCGTCCGAGTCTCAGCGTCAGAACGGAAACTGCTGAACTGAACCGCTGTGCAGAGAGTGCTGCTCTCAGGTTAGGCTGCACAACACTGGCGTTCTGACAGACCAAAGTGGTTACATATCAGCACTTACATACACTCCAGCCTCATCATTTTCACATAAAGAACAAATGAGGCTCCTGCCACAGCTCAGCCTTTTGGAGACAGAATGGGGTAAATGGCGGGAGGGTTGAATCCTCACTCCATCTCTTCCCAGCTAGGAGACCTTGGGCCAGTCACTTGCCCTCTCTGAGCCTCACTTTTTTCTCACCTGTAAAGTGGGTGTGGTCACAGTGAGGACTCCTCGAGGCCTGCATGTCCACAGCAGAACCGAGCCTGGCACACAACCAGCGTCATCATTGTCCCTGTGGCTTTCTGCAAACTCCAGCCTCCCCTGCCTGTCTCCTGCAGGTGGCTATCTCTGGGCAGGTGCAGGCTTCAGGGCACATGTGGAGGGGAAGTGATGGGGGGGGTACCCCGTGTTTGCAGAGCTGGCTGGAGACCACGGCATTCCTATGGCCTACATGCCCCCACCCCCACACCCCTGCCCCATCGCTGCCGAACCTCGACGTATGTGTCTGAAGGTCTCCATCCGTGCCTCTCCAGAGGTTGCCCAGGAAGGATGTGCCCACCTTCCCCTTTGCTGGGCAGTTTGTGTAACGTAGCCAGCAGGCACCTCTGCTGGTCTTGCATCCACACCTCTCACCCGCTGTCGGAGTTCCATGCGTTGAGTTTAAACGGGAGTGGAGCCATCTCTAGCAGGTACCTGGGCGTACCTGTTATCACCCATCTGTCAGCTGCCGCTAGACAGCAGAGGGAGCCCAGCAGAGGGGAGAGAGGGGGCACTCAGAGGATTGTCTGAGCAAAGGTGGTTCTTGCAGAATCAGAGGAAGGTTGTCAGGTCCTACTTCTTCCCCCCAGAGCCCCCAGAGCGAGGATCCTGACCATCCCTCTTTCTAGCTGTGTGACCCTGGTTGAGTGGGCTCCTCACAGGTGAGGTTCAAGGAGGGGCGGGGCATCCTGCCTGGAGGTCTTCCAGATGGGGAATCCAAGCCCTAAAAAGGCATAACTCTGAACTGTGTGTTCCCCCAGCAGAGAGTGCTGAGCCAGAAGGGAAGGAGGGAGACTGAGGCACCTCGGAATCACTATAGGGGGTGTGGGGACTGCACTGAGGCCTGTGGGGAGGAAGGAGGGAGGACACAGCTGCTGCTGCCTCAAAGACCCCCCCACACTAGGCTGCCTGAAAGCAGCCCATGTAGACTGTGAACTCAGAAGAGCCTCTCTTCCTGGCCCCCTCCTCTCCTTCCTCTTATCCCCCCAACTTTGCAGCCTTCCCTGACTTCCTCCTTCCATTGGAGAACAGACAGACACTCACCAGGACCGGGTGTTCACGTGTGTGCATATGTGTCAGTGTGCACACGTATGTGTGCGCCCATGCATGTTTTTGTGTGGGTGTGTGCACGCGTGCGTCTGTGCATTGTGCGGTGTGCGTTGGGTGCACACGTGCATGCGTGTGCCTTGTGTTGTGCGTGTGTGTGTGTGTGTGTGTGCGCGCGCGCGCGTGCCTGACCGCGGCGTGCGTGCCGGCGGGAGGAGGGGGCGCCGAGGCCGGGCAAGGGATTTAAAGCTGCTTTCGCGGCTGCCGGCGTGAGCGCTCCTGATAAACAGCCCGGAGCCGAGCCGCCGCGCAGCCGGGCGGGAGGCTGCGTATCAGAGCTCCTGGCAGGCTCGCAAAAAGCTGTCCCCGGCCCGCCGCCGCTCTATCAGCCCACGGAGGGAGGGCGGCGGGGGAGGGAGGGAAAAAGTATTTGCTTCAGCCCTTAATCACGGAATTTGAAATCCCAGCGAGTCGGTGCCATTTATTTTCAGAGGCTGTCAAGGCTGGTTTCAGCATTTAAAAGAAAGGAGGATAAAAAGCATTTGCATTTCTCCCCCACTCTCGCTGCGCGCTCGCCGGCGCTCCCCCTCGTTCTCTGCGCAGCTCGCCGGTCGGGCTTTGGCGGGGGAGGCCGGAGGCTTTTCAAGGTGCTGGGGGCTCCGGCCGGCCCGGTGGGGGCCTGCCCCCACCAGGGTCGGGGTGTCGGACGATTCCAGGGTGGGGGCCCGAGTCTGGTCCAGCGGTGCTCTGGGTGGCAGAGGGAGGAAGGTTAAGGGGGGCTGCTGGCTTGGGGAAGTTGGGGGCCGTCCGCGGGGGCTCTCCTCGAGCTCCAAGCTTTCACCCCAGAAAACAGCCCTGGACCCCAAATTTGCTCCAGCCCCAGGGGGCCCTACCTGCCCTTCCTGGCTTCCCCAGTGGAAATCTAAGATACTGGAGGCTTCCAGGGGAGCCAGGGCACCCCTAGGACAACCCCCTCCCCCAGCAGATGGGGAAACTGAGGCCTGGAAAGAGAGAACAGTGGGGCCAAGGTCACATGATGGCGGAAGGAGGACAAGGAGGGAGGCTGACTGCGTAGCCAGCACGTGTTCCATGCCAAGCCTGTGTGGGGGGCCAAGGACCGGGATCTCTGGACGGCGCTGCTTGCTCGGTCCCACGCTGGGCGACAGGGCCTTTGCAGTCAGGCCGACAGGGTTTGAACCCTTGCCACGGCACTTTCCAGATGGCCTTGGCCACTGTCCCCTCTCTGACCTTGAGATGGAGCCCACCGCACCTGCGGAGAGGGTGTGTGCTTCAAGGACCAAATCCACTTGTGTATGGTTTGGTAAGAGGTGGGGGGAGGCGGCTCAGCCACCGGGACCTTTCCTGCCTCCACCCTCTGTTTAACCCCTTTCCCTGCCTTTTGTCTCTGTTGCTTTTGGCGGGTGATTAGCCACTAGCTCAGTGGCTAGAGGATTGTCTCCCAGAAGAGGCTCTGGAGTTGAGGCCCAGACCCTCAGGGCAAGATGGAATCTACTCGCCAGGGCACTCTCTGAGACTGTTTCCCTACTGGGAAAATGAGAAAACTCACTTATGGTCAGAGGCCCCCGAGTTAATGCCAGTGAATTCCTTGGCAGAGCATCAAGCACTTGGAGAAGCCCCACCCCGGATCATTGTGATGATTTTTGTTATTTATGTCCCCACCTGCCGCTCTCCGTAGATTCCAGGCCCCTCGAGGCCAGGACTGCACCGTTCATCTCGAAATTCGCTTATTCCTGACTTAGGGGAGTCGCGCTGAGACACTGCTTAGCGCCCATGCCAGGGAGGAAGCAAGACAGCAGGAGTGAGGAAAGAACCCCAGGCTGTAATGAGGAAGCCTCCTACTTTTGCCTGAAGTGAGGTTGGTTTCGTTCATTTTTTTTTTTTCACATGCCTTATTCATCTGTGTAACCTCAGCCTCTAGTGCAGCATCCTATGTTTTGGCTTCTATGATTATTTTTAATTGACACATAATAATTGTACATATTTATGGGGTACAATATAATATTTCAGTACACGTATATAATATATAGTGATCGAATCCGCATATTCAGAGTTGGAGTTTTTCTGTCAATACAGATACTGATAGAAACCTTTTTGTGTGTGAGATAGGGTCTTGCTCTCTTGCCTATGCTGGAGTGCAGTGGTATGATCGGAGCTCAAGCCATCCTCCCACCTCAGCCTCCCGAGCAGCGGGACTACAGGCACAGGCCACCAAACCTGGCAAATTTTTAATTTCATCTAGATACGGAATCTCACTATGTTGCCCAGGCTGGTCTCAAACTCCTGGGTGGATGTGGTTCTTCCACCTTGGCCTCCCAAAGTGCTGGGATTACAGGTGGAAGCCACCACGCTTGCCTAAAAATGCCAGTCAATATTATATGTCCTGTTTGGCAATTTATTGCACCTCGTTATTTTTCCTGGCTGCATAGTATTCCATTGTACACATACCTGTATGTGGTTATCCAGTCCCCAGAGGATGGGCACATAGGTTTGTATCTAGTTTTGTCCTCTGACCTCAGGGCTGCAGAGAACAGGCTGGCCTCATACAGCAGGCATCATTATTGGTGTCAGAGGGCCCCCTGCTCTGATAGTCACAGAGAGGCACAGGTGGCTGTGGGAAGCTCTGTCCCCTTTCATAGGGAAAGGCAGTTTAGGGCTCTGAAAAGCCAGGTCTGGGAGGGAAATGGTGTCAGGGAAACCAGCATAGAAGTCCCTATCTGGCCATCTTGGGGGAACTCAAAGCCTTGAGTCCACAGTGGGCACCTGACTCAGCAGGGAGGAGGGGTGGGAGGCCTGGAGGTCTGTGGCAAAGCAGGCAGGGCTTTCCTTCTTGATTATTTCTTTTCTCTCTTCCTTCCTTCCTTCCTTCCTTCCTTCCTTCCTTCCTTCCTTCCTTCCTTCCTTCTTTTCTTTCTTTCTTTCTTTTTTCTTTTGAGACGGAGTCTCGCTCTGTCACCCAGGCTGGAGTGCAGTGGCCGGATCTCAGCTCACTGCAAGCTCCGCCTCCTGGGTTTACGCCATTCTCCTGCCTCAGCCTCCCGAGTAGCTGGGACTACAGGCGCCCGCCACCAAGCCTGGCTAGTTTTTTGTATTTTTTTAGTAGAGACGGGGTTTCACCGTGTTAGCCAGGATGGTCTCGATCTCCTGACCTCGTGATCCGCCTGTCTTGGCCTCCCAAAGTGCTGGGATTACAGGCTTGAGCCACTGCACCTGGCCTTTCTCTCTTTCTTTCTTTCTTTCTTTTTCTTTCTTTCTCTCTCTCTTTCTTTTTCTTTCCTTCCTTCCTTCCTTCCTTCCTTCCTTCCTTCCTTCCTTCCTTCCTTCCTTCCTTCTTCCTCCTCCTCCTCCTCCTCCTTCTTCTTCTTCTTCTTTTCTTTCTTTCTCTTTCTTTCTCTCTCTCTCTTCCTTTTTTTTTTTTTTTTTGAGACAGAGTCTTGCTCTGTCACCCAGGCTGATGTGTAGTGGTGTGATCTCGGCTCACTTCACCCTTTACCTGCCAGGTTCAAGCGATTCTCCTGCCTCAGCCTCCCAAATAGCTGAGACTACAGGTTTGCACCAACACAGCCAGATAATTTTTGTATTTTTAGTAGAGATGGGATTTCGCCATATTGGCCAGGCTGGTCTCAAACTTCTGGCCTCAAATGATCCACCCACCTCAGCTCCCAAAGTGCTGGGATGACAGGCGTGAACCTCCGCACCCGGCCACCTTCACGATTCTGTTGTTTGTGCCTCAGAGGGAACATTCATAGTGTGGCTCGTGAAGTCTAGCCAACCTCCATCGGTTCCAAGCTCCAGCATCTCAGAGCCTCCGTTTCCCAATCTGTAATAACAGGACAGTAATGGCACCCACCTCACAGGGTGGCTGTGAGGGCTCCGTGAGGGAGTCCAGGCTAAACTTTTCAGCAAGTTTCCTGAAATGCTGTGAGGTCTCGGGGAAGGCTTGCTATCACTGTTATTGTTTCTAATAATGGCATTGTCAGAAATCTGAATGTAAAAAGGCCTTCTCTGAATTGGGTGTCAAAACCAGAAAAAGTCTGTGGTGGGATGTGTGTGTGTGTGTATCCTTCTCACACCGTCCCCTGCACGTGGGCCCGGGTCCCTGCCTGGTACTCTTTCTCACTATCTGGGACCCCCTAGACTAAATCCGTCTCTCCAAGAATCACTGTCTTGCCCTCTCTGTCCTTCCGTGACCTGGGCGGCCTGGGAGGAGCAGAAGTGTCCCCCACCCCACCCTGTCCACACCACCACTTCCCCATCCGGCCCCACCCCCAGCCTCCTTAATACAGGCCCACCTGGGGCCTCAGTGCCCAGTCCTCCCAGCGCCCGCCCCAGCTGCGCTTGAGTCCTGGATCTATCGTCACCCCTTGCTGTGGGAAGTGGCTTGAACCTCCCTGGGCCTCAGTTTCTCTATCTGTAAAATGAGCATAATAAAAAGAACATAAGATTTTTCTGCCCCCTGCCCAGCCCTGCTGAAACAAACAAGCAGACAAGAAATTCACAACCCCCCAGAGGCACTTAGAGCCTGGGAGATTCAGCAGCAAAGGAGCGATCAGAGGGTCACAAAGTCCTGGGATGCACAAGGCTCCTTCTCTCCCTTTCCTCCAGGAGAAGTTGCATTTACTTACGTAAACCCCCGCCCTCCCTTGGTCCTGTGCGCTCTGGGGAATGCCTAGATTCGCAGGCAGGGTGGAGGCAGAGCTGAGCTGAAAGGTGGGGTGTGGGCTCCCCCAGAGCAAGCTCTACCAGCACCCTGGTGGGGTGTGCAGCTGCATTGCTGGCTCAAGACGCCCCCACACCCAACTAAGATCTTTTTTTTGAGACGGAGCTTCTCCCAGGCTGGAGTGCAATGGCGCGATCTCAACTCACTGCAACCTCCGCCTCCCAGGTTCAAGCGATTCTCCTGCCTCAGCTTCCCACGTCGCTGGGATTACAGACATGCACCACCATGCCTGGCTAATTTTTGTAATTTTAGTAAAGACAGGGTTTTGCCATGTTGGCCAGGCTGGTCTCGAACTCCTGACCTCAGGTGATCCACCCGCCTCGGCCTCCCAAAGTGTTGGGATTACAGGCGTGAGCCACCGCGCCTGGCCTCAACTCAGATCTTTAACTCCGCTACCATTTTTGAGTGTTCGGCGTGGGCTACATCCTAGGCCAAGCATTTTCTCACCCTGGCCTCAAGAAGAAGGTGGAACAGGGGTAAGACCTGAGAAGCGTGTAGACCTTCAGGGTTTTCTCAGTCTGTCAGTCAGTCTTGTTTATGATCGATGAACAAGTCTCTCCCTCTTTCCCCTCTCAAAGCCTCAGTTTTCTTACCTATAAAATGGGGCTACATGAGGAGCCAATGAGCTAAGGGTGTGAAGCTGCTGGCACAAAGCCCTACACATGGTAAGCCTTAACCAGTGCCAACCGGATGATAGATGGTGCCGTTGTGCCCAGCAATTCCTTTCCCTGAGCAGGTTATATCACCTTGTCCCCAGAACGTCCTTCCACGCCCTCTGAAGAGGCTTGGCCATGTGACTTACTCTGGCCAATGAAATGTGAGCAGAAGTGACCACACATCAGTGGCCAACAGAAGCTTTAAAAGCTATACTGTAGTCCTAGCTACTTGGGAAACTGAGGTGGGAGAATTGCCTGAGTTCAGGAGTTCGAGGCTGCAGTGAACTGATTGTGCCACTGCACTCCAGCCTAGGTGACAAGAGTAAGATCCTGTCTCAAAAAAAAAAAAAAAAAAAAAAAAAAGGCTGGGCACGGTGGCTCACACCTGTAATCCCAGCACTTTGGGAAGCCGAGGTGGGTGGATCACCCGAGGTCAGGAGTTGGACACCAGCCTGGCCAACATGATGAAACTCCGTCTCTACTAAAAATAGAAAAAAGGCCAAGCACAGTAGCTCACGCCTATAATCCCAGCACTTTGGGAGGCTGAGACCGGTGGATCACGAGGTCAGGAGATCGAGACCATCCTGGCTAACATGGTGAAACCCTGTCTCTACTAAAAATACAAAAAATTAGCCGGGCGTGGTGGCGGGCACCTGTAGTCCCAGCTACTTGGGAGGCTAAGGCAGGAAAATGGCGTGAACCCAGGAGGCAGAGCTTGCGGTGAGCTGAGATCTGACCACTGCACTCCAGCCTGGGAGACAGAGCAAGACTCTGTCTCAAAAAAAAAAAAAAAAAAAATTAGCTGGGCGTGACAGCACGCACCTGTAATTCCAGCCACTCAGGAGGTTGAAGCAAGAGAATCACTTGAACCCAGGAGGTGGAGGTTGCAGTGAGCCGAGATCGTGCCATTGCACTCCAGCCTGGGCAACAAGAGTGAAACTCCGTCTCAAAAAAAAAAAAAAAGTGGCGATTTGACCCAGACATGTTCAGAGGGAAGATGACATGGAGTCCCTGGGGAGAAATCAACCATCCATAAACCAATGTGGGAGACTTGGAACAGATCCTTCCCTATGGCCCTCATAAGGAACCAACCTGCTGACACCTTCATCTTGGATTTCCAGCCTCCCAAACTGTGAAACAATGTGTTTCTGGTGTTTCAGCCACCCAAGACTTTGTGACCACAGCCCTAGCAAGCGAATACATAACACCGCATTTCACAGGACCCTACGGACAGGAGATGCGCTCTAACGGAATTAGCCTACTTGCAAGCAGAAATGAAAGGGAAAGAGAAAATCCAGAAATGTTGGATTTGCAGGATTGAAAAAAACAACTATTCCTCATCTCCATCCAATGAAAAAGCAACTAAGTGAGTGCTCCAAGCGTTCAGTGCCCAAAGGTCCGCAGCCCGTGGGAGGATCCAGACACTGTCACGTGCAGGAGGCCACCTGTGCTGCAGGAGGCTGAGCTTGGATGCTGTGCCCCCAGCTGGGAGAAGGTTGGGGTGGGCCAGGGAAGCTGTGCTTGGGCACAAACCACTTATCCCTGAGTTGGAAAAAGGTGCGATCCAGTTCTCCACTCCATCCTGCCGGTTCGTCACCCAGACAACCTAGAGTGAGCACCCAGGACCATTTTTGGAAAATCCTGCTCTTTTGCATAATAAGTGGGCAAAACAGACACAGTCCCTGCCCCTCTGGCAGTTCATCGCTTCTGCAAGACTCAAGTGCCAAATGACATTTTAGAAAAAATTTCTGACATATTTGCGCTTGGAACACACATATGATCTTGGAGCAGATAAGAGTTTTAAATTTAACTTTGTCTGTCCCCAGAAATGTATTGTTCGAGAAGTCTAATTGTGAATTTTAAACTTACTTTCTTCTTCTTCTTCTTCTTCCTCTTCTTCTTCTTCTTCTTCTCCTCCTCCTCCTTCTTCTTCCTCTTCTTCTTCCTCTTCCTCCTCTTCTTCTTCCTCTTCCTTTTCCTCTTCCTCTTCTTCTTCTTTTCCTTCTTCTTCGTCCTCCTCTTCTTCTCCTCCTCTTCCTCCTCCTCCTCCTCTTTTTTTTTTAAACAGGGTCTTACTCTGTCGCCCAAGCTGGAATGCAATGACGTGATCCCAGCTCACTGCAGCCTTGACCCCCTGGGCTCAAGCAATCCTCCTTCCTCAGCCTCCTGAGTAGCTAGAATCACAGGCACGTGCCACCATGCCGAGCTGATTATGAATATTAAACTTTCTGTAAAGACTCTTTAAAATGAGCACTCTACAAATAGTCAATAAAGAATATTCTAGGCTTAAGAAACACTCTGTGTGATAGAGCCCAGTTAAGACTCAGTCTCAGGGTAAAGATTACACCAAGGGTGTGGCTGTCACACCCTTTGTTGAAACCTCAGAAAAGCTTGCAGGCCCACAGTTCCGTCTAGAAAGCCATGGCTAGAAGAAAGTTAGGTGTGTCTTTTTTTTTTTGAGACGGAGTTTCACTCTGTCGCCCAGGCTGGAGTGCAATGGTACGATCTCGGCTCACGGCAACCTGTGCCTCCCGGGTTCAAGCGATTCTCCTTCCTCAGCCTCCCGAGTAGCTGGGATTACAGGCATGCACCATCACGCCCAGCTAATTTTGGATTTTTAGTAGAGACGGGGTTTCTCAGTGTTGGTCAGGCTGGTCTTGAACTCCCGACCTCAGGTGATCCGTCTGCCTTGGCCTCCCAATGTGCTGGAATTACAGGTGTGAGCCACTGCGCCTGGCCTTGGGTGTATCTTTGGCATAAAGAGCTGAGTGACAGCAATTGAGCAAAAGTTACAGAGTTGTGAAGAGGGTGGCCTTGTCCGCAGAGCTGTCAGCTGGATTAAAAGAGGCTGTGGGCCGGGCGCAGTGGCTCAAGCCTGTAATCCCAGCACTTTGGGAGGCCGAGATGGGCGGATCACGAGGGCAGGAGATCGAGACCATCCTGGCTAACCCGGGGAAACCCTGTCTCTACTAAAAAATACAAAAAATTAGCCGGGCGAGGTGGCGGGCGCCTGTAGTCCCAGCTACTCAGGAGGCTGAGGCAGGAGAATGGCGTGAACCCAGGAGGCGGAGCTTGCAGTGAGCCGAGATCCGGCCACTGCACTCCAGCCCGGGTGACAGAGCGAGACTCTGTCTCAAAAAAAAAAAAAAAAAAGAGGCTGTGACCATCAATGACACAAAACCACCTCTGGGCACCAACGAGGAAGCTGCTCAGCCCGCAGGGAGACCCTCTTCTCCAGGGTCCTCATCCCGTGTGGCCAAGGAGGTTATAGAAAAGGAGGCCTCCCAGAGGACGGCCCAAGGGCAGGAGAACAGGGGGGTCGGGGGTAATTTTCAAAGAGCACCATGGGGCCTGATTAAGGGGTTTCTTTCCCTCGGGGCAGGTGGCACTTGCCGAATCCACCCAGCAGGACTCAGAACTGATGAGGATCAACACTTGCTACTCCTCCACTCCTCTCTTTTTTTAAAATTTGTTGTTGTTTGTTTGTTTGTTTGTTTTGACACGGAGTCTCGCTCTATCGCCCAGGCTGGAGGGCAGTGGCACAATCTCGGCTCACTGCAGCCTGCGCCTCTTGGGTTCAATCGATTCTCCTGCCTCAGCCTCCTGAGTAGCTGGGATTACAGGCGCCCGCCATCACGCCCGGCTAATTTTTGTATTTTTAGTAGAGATGGGGTTTCACCATGTTAGCCAGGCTGGTCTGGAACTCCTGACCTCAGGTGATCAGCCCACCTCAGCCTCCCAAAGTGCTGGGATTACAGGCGTGAGCCACCATGCTCGGCCCTTTTTTAATTTTTAAGACAGAGTTTTGCTCTGTCGCCCAGGCTGGAATGCAGTGGTGTGAGATAGTTCATTGCAGCCTCAACCTCCCAGCTCAAGTGATCCTCCTGCTTCAGCCTCCTGAGTAGCTGGGACTACAGGCATGCACCACTATACCTGGCTAATTTTTGTACTTTTTTTTTTTTTTTTTTGAGACGGAGTCTCGCTCTGTTGCCCAGACTGGAGTGCAGTGGCCAGATCTCAGCTCACTGCAAGCTCTGCCTCCCAGGTTCAAGCCATTCTCCTGCCTCAGCCTCCCGAGTAGCTGGGACTACAGGCACCCGCCACCTCACCCAGCTAGTTTTTTGTATTTTTTAGTAGAGAGGGGGTTTCACCGTGTTAGCCAGGATGGTCTCGATCTCCTGACCTCGTGATCCGCCCGTCTCGGCCTCCCAAAGTGCTGGGATTACAGGCTTGAGCCACCGCACCTGGCCCTTTTTTGTACTGTTTTGTAGAGATGGGGTCTCACTGTGTTGCCTAGGCTAGTCTTAAACTCCTGGGCTCAAGCGACCCTCCCACCTTGGCCTCCCCAAATGCTGGGATTACAGGTGTGAGTCACCACACCACCTCCATTCTTCTCTTTTATTTTCTTTCTTATTTTCTCTCTCCCTCCCTCCCTCCCTCCCTCCCTCCCTTTCTTCCTTCTTTCTTTCTTTCTTTTTTTCTCTCTCTCCTTCTTTCTTTTTTTCTTTACTCTCACTGCATCACCCAGGCTGGAGTGCAGTGGTGCAATCTTGGCTCACTGCAGCCTCCACTTCCTGGGTTCAAGCAGTTCTCATGCCTCAGCCTCCCAAGTAGCTGGGATTACAGGTGCATGCAACCATGCCTGGCTAATTTTTTTATTTTTAGTAGAAATGGGTTTCGCCATGTTGTCCAGGCTAGTCTTGAACTCCTGGCCTCAAGTGATCCGCCTGCCTCAGCCTCCTAAAGTGCTGGGATCACAGATGTGAGCCACCACACCTGGCCTTGTTCTTCTCCTTTCTAACGGACAGCATTTGTGGGTCATTCTGTTCCTATTCCACCATTGTATGCTGAGTGTGTGTATTAGTTTTCTGGGGCGACCTTAACGAGATACTGGGTGGCTTCAACAATAAAAATTTATTTCCTCACAGCTCTGGAGGCTGGAAGTCCAAGATCAAGGTGCTAGTGGGGTTGGTTTCTTCCTTCCCTCCCTGGCTCGCCTGTGTCCTCACGTGGCCTCCTCCGTGTGCACACCTGCCTGCCGTCTCAGTCTGTGAGTCCACATTTCCTTCATATATGGACACTAGACACATTGGATTAAGGCCCATCCTGACGACTTCATTTTACCTGAATTACCACTTTACAGATCTTATCTCCAGCCAGGCGCAGAGGCTCACGCCTGTAATCCCAGCACTTTGCAAGGCTGAGGAAGGCAGATCTTTTGAGGTTAGAAGTCCGAGACCAGCCTGGCCAACATGGGGAAACACCCTCTCTACTAAAAATACAAAAAAACACAGCTCACGTTAAAAAATTACAAAAAAATTTGAGGATCATTTGAGGTCAGAAGTTCAAGACCAACCTGGTCAACATAGTGAAACCAGGTCTCTACTAAAATACAAAAAAAAAAAAAAAAAATAGTCCAAGCTAAAAAAAATCAGCATGCATCGCAGCTACGCGGGAGGCAGAGTCACAATCGCTCGAACCTGGGAAACAGGTTGCAGCGAGCCGCCGAGGTTATACCACCGTGCTCTAGCCTGAGCGACAGAGTGAGACTGCATCTCAAAAAAAAAAAAAAAAAATCTTATCTCCAAATATGTTACTTTGTAAAGTACTGGAGGTAGGGGCTTCAACATCTGAATTTGGGTGGGGAGACAATTGAACCCATAACAGTGTGTGAGACCAGAAAATTCCTCCCGCCTCCCCATTTACAGGTCTCCTATGGGGAGACACATTGACGGGGGACACTCGCTGGGTTGCGTTTCACTGGTGGCTGGGCTGGAGGGTCCACAAAGGCTCACGTCATGTGAGTGGCACCTCAGGGCTCTTCCACAGGCCCTTCTTTCCATGCAGCTCTCTTGGGCTTCCTCACAGCATGGTGGGTTTTTTCACCGTGGCTGGCTTCCAAGAGGAAGCACTTCAAGCTGGGTGAGAGCAGATGCCTCAAATCTTTGCAGCCTCAGCCTCGGAAATCACACAGCGTCGCTTCTGCTGCATCCTGTTGATGAAAGCCAGTTCTGGAGTCAGCCCAGATCCAAGGGGAAGAGGAAAAGACTCCATATCTTGCTGGGAGGAATGACTAAGAATCTGCAACCATCTCCAATCCACCACGCCCATGCAAGAGACAGGAGTGATACTTGCAACCAAGATGGTGAACAGCAGCAGATTGGTCACTGTTTCCAGTTATTCACCATCGTCCCAGTGAAAGGATTATCCATCCTGCTCCATTGCTACATGACATGCACAGTGTCCGGTGCTGGGTACACTTCCCCTCCCCACCAAATCATATTTGGTCACGTGACTTGCTTTAGCCAGTGAATCCAGAGCCCAAGTCCTAGCAGGCCATTCAAAGGAGAAACTTCAAGAGCCGTCACGTGGGTTGGCCAACCTGCCTGCACTTTTCCCTTTAAACAGAGCTGTGTTTTCTAGAGAGGGGCCTCAGACAAGCCTCCCTGTTCCACAGAATACAAATCCAATTGGTAAGACTTCTATCCATCTTAAGAAACCTTTATATTGTTAAATCTCTCCATTCTCAAATATTCAAAGCCCTTAAATTCATTTATTTTTCTAGAAGTAACACCTGGCAAGTTTGGTATCTCAAGGCACCACCCATTCCTTCTTAATCCACAAGAACTCCCTGAGGGTGAGGAACCTGGGAGGTCACCACAGCCTGCAAATTTGAGCCTGGATATAGTGAGTGTCTGGAGTGGATGGACTTTCTGGAGGTGTGTGCACATTGTCGGCCAAATCTCAGCCTTGAACTGAGTCCTGAGCTTAGGACTCCTCCTGGCTCTCTTCTAGGAACATTGTGGCTCAGAGAGGTTAAGTGAGTTGCCCAAGGTCACTCAGGTAGAAAGTGGCAGGGCCAAGACTAGACCCCAGGGCCATCTTGCTCCAAAGTTCTTTTTTTTTTTCTTTTTTTGGTTGTTTTTTTGAGACGGAGTCTCGCTCTGTCGCCCGGGTTGGAGTGCAGTGGCCCCGATCTCAGCTCACTGCAAGCTCCGCCTCCCGGGTTTATGCCATTCTCCTGCCTCAGCCTCCCGAGTAGCTGGGACTACAGGCGCCCGCCACCTCGCCCGGCTAGTTTTTTGTATTTTTTTTAGTAGAGACGGGGTTTCACCATGTTAGCCAGGATGGTCTCGATCTCCTGACCTCGTGATCCACCGGTCTCGGCCTCCCAAAGTGCTGGGATTACAGGCTTGAGCCACCGCGCCCAGCCGCTCCAAAGTTCTTAACCACTAGACTTCCTGGCTCTCACCCTGTACGTGGGTTGCAGATATTTGGTTTTGTTATCTTATTTTTATTTTATTTTATTTTATTTTGAGACAGGGTCTCTGTCTGTCATCTAGGCTGGAGTGCAACAGCACAATCATGGCTCACTGCAGCCTCGACCTCCTTGGGCTCAGGTGATCCTCCCACACCTCAGCCTCCCGAGTAGCTGGGACCATAGGTTCATGCTACCACATCTGGCTAATTTTTGTATTTTTTTTTTTTTTTTAGATGGAGTTTTGCTCTTGTTGCCCAGGATGGAGTGCAATGGCATGATCTCTGCTCACCGCAGCCTTCGCCTCTGGGGTTCAAGCTATTCTCCTTCAGCCTCCCTAGTAGCTGGGATTACAGGCATGCACCACCACGCCCAGCTGATTTTGTATTTTTAGTAGATACGGGGTTTCTCTATATTGGTCAGGCTGGTCTTGAACTTCTGACCTCGGATGATCCTCCCTCCTCGACCTCCCAAAGTGCTGGGATTACAGGCGTGAGCCATGGTGCTGGCCCTAGATATTTGTTAAGTGGACGAATAAACTATCCAATGGTTCCTTTGGAAACCTGAAAGGTTTTGGATGCAGTGATAGAGGTGCTCCAATCTCAAGGATTGGCTAAAAGTCATAGGAACTTGGGGCGGGGTAGGGTACACTGAACGGGGTCCACTGTCTCCCCAACTCTACCTCCTCTGCCCTCAGAGGAGAATCTGGTGTTTGTAATGCAGAATATGGAGAATGTGTACAAATGATAGCGACACTGACATTTACTGAGAGATTGCAATGCCCAGCCCCCAGCCTCAGAGACCCCCGCTAATTTTACTCCTTTACATCTTCTCAGGGATGTGGTGAGGTTAGAGACCATCATTATTCCCATTTCACTAGTGAGAAAACTGAGGCACACAGTAGGCTGAGTCCATGCCTCCCAAACTATCTGTGATGATGGAACTTCGAGAAAAAATGTTGCAATCTGTCAGGAATTATATTTTTATAATACACACAGTCACAATGGGATGTAGGCAGTGTCAAATTGCTATGAAAGTTGCTAAATGCTTATTCTCAGTTCTATACTTAGCATGTCGTGTCCACAAACAGTGTGTGGTCCAGCACCGGTCCTCGGACCGCGCCTTGGGTAGCGCGGGGTCAAGTCACAGCGTGTGACTGGGGGGGCCAGGATTTGGACCCAGAGTGTCTCACTCCAGAGCATGGGCTCTGAACCACTCACCAGAGGGGCATGGATCATGAGGACGAGCGGGGAAGGGTCTGCCCGCTGAGCAGATTACATAACAAATATCCGAGGGAGAAGGGGGAGAACGCAGGCTGGTGTCAGGACTGCCGGAGCCTCCGGCAGGCACAAAACAACAGCCTGTCTATGGAGAGAACCGGAGCAAGGAAACAGGCGCTGGTAAGAACTATTGCTGTGGGGTTTGAACTCGGCCCCTTTGAGGTTCTTTGGGAGTCACAAGGACATTCAGAAAGTTCGTTTAAATGACTTACAACTGCTGGATTATCAGGTCCCAGGAGGCAGAGACTGAGCTACGTGGAAGCCCAGCTTTTATTTGGGTTACACTGCACTAGTATGGGTTTCCGCGCATCTCTCTCCACTCCCACATAAGTTATTTATGCTTATTTTATTACTTCTTTTTTTTTTTCTTGAGACGGAGTCTTGCTCTGTCACCCAGGCTGGAGTGCAGCGGTGTGATCTTGGCTCACTCCCACCTCCGCCTCCCGAGTTCAAATGATTCTCCTGCCTCAGCCTCCTGATTAACTGGGATTACAGGCATGCACCAACATGCCTGGCTAATTTTTGTATTTTTAGTAGAGACAGGGTTTCACCATATTGGCCAGGATGGTCTCGAACTCCTGACCTCATGATCGCCCGCCTTGGCCTCCCAAAGGACTGAGATTATAGGCATGAGCCACCGAGCCTGGCCTTTTTTTTTTTTTTTTTTTTTTTGAGATAAGGTCTCACTCTGTCGCCCAGGCTGGAGGACAATGGCACCATCTCGGCTCACTGCAGCCTCGACTTCCCAAGCTCAGGCAATCCTCCCACCTCAGCCTCTTGAATAGCTGTGACTATAGGCACACACCACCACTCCCAGCTAATTTTTTTTTTTGTATTTTTAGTAGAGAGAAGTTCACCTTGTTGCCCAGGTTGGTCTCAAACTCCTGGGCTCAAGTGATCCACCCGCCTTAGTCTCCCAAAGTGTTGGAATTACAGATGTGAGCCAACGTGCCCAGTCCACTCCCAAAGAATTTAAAACACCACTAAATTATTACCTCCTGAGGGTTCAGTGAATACTCCTGGGGTTAGTGAAGAATGAATACACAGATAAGGGATCAGCCATAAAGTCATCCTTCCATGTCCACTGTGTGCAAGGCTCAAAGCCAATGCCAGATACAGAGGGCCAGGAGGAGACCCAACCCCTTCTACTATCAAAGAGGGTCAGCCAAAGGGGGTCATCGATGAGGGATGGGATTAAGAGTGGCTGTATTAGTCCGGATGCGGTGGCCTACGTCTGTAATCCCAGCACTTTGGGAGGCTGAGGCAGGTGGATTGCCTGAGGCCAGGAGTTCGAGACCAGCCTGGCCAACATGGCAAAACCCTGTCTCTAATACAAAAAAAAAAAAAAAAGAGTGAGTGGTTATATTTTCTTCATCGGATTCATCTGTATTTTCTACAATATCTACAATAGGCATGCATTACTTATGTAATAAGGATGAGATTATTTTGGCAAAAATGCCACAGTTCCCACTTTAAGCTTGCCCCTAGTTCAGCTGGAGAAAAGACAGTTGGCCCATTGAGGGTAAGGATACCACAGACGAAGGTGCTCAATACATGTCTGGGTTACATTTCAGTCACGCACCAGGAGCGGAAAAGGTCGAAGAGGCCTTTCTGAGAAGGGTTTCTTTTCTTTGTCTCTTTATCTCCTGCCGCTGCCGGTGCCGCCGCCCCTAGTGTGGAAGCTCACTGTGGACAAGGTCAGTCTGCGTGGGGCTGTTCCCTCCACTGGGGCAGGGTCTGTGACAGCCACAGTCACCCCAGCGTGGCTGGCAGGGTCGGCTCCTTCCTGGATGGCTGACGTCTCCTTCCAGCTCTCTGTTCAGTTTCCAAGGGGACCAGGGACAGAGAAAGGCAGGCAGCACAGCCCCCGGACCTGCAGAGCCACAGCAGCGAGGTGCTGCTTCACGTCCCCCTGGGTCTCTGTGGCCCTGGCCCTGCCACAGCCATGGCTGCCTCCTCCCTCCCACTTACTTCCGGTCACCTGGCAGGCGGGTCCCTGGGGGCAGAACACAGGGTCCCCAGCTTTGCTCCTCGCTCTCCTCCCAGCTCCTGCCTCTGTTTCTGGCTGTCTCAGCGGCTGCTCAAGGTCAAGGAACAAACAGATAAACCCTTTCTCTGGAACCGGCTCGGAGAGGACGCCTCCAGCTAGAATCCAATTCTGAGTCAGGGCCAGGGCTCTCTCTTTCCTGCGAATGTGAAGACAGGAAGGAAATTTTTGCAGCCATAAAATCGGTAAAAATGTTTTGTAGGCAGAGAAGAGGCCAAGCCGTTGGCTTTGGTTTAAGGCACAAACAGCAAAAGGGAACGGTCAGACCCGGGGAGGGAGGGCCTGGGGAGTAAACTCTAATATTCGGGCAGCCAGAGCAAGACTTTTGTTGCCCCAGGGCCAATCAGGTGTTGGACATGGCGTGGAGGACATGGACTTGGTCCCCGGCTCACCGGGACGGGAAGATATGGGGGTCTGACCAGGCAGTTGAAGACTCGGGACTCTTCTAGGCTGTTGGCCAAGACGGCCGGGAGCTGGAGCCAGGACCATGGATTCAGAGACGCAGTGTGGACAGCAATGAATTTGATGGCTCTCATGTCTTAGAGGGACGAACCTGGAGCCCAGAGGAGTGGACATGGGCCAGCCTGGGAAGGTTGTGGCGGGGATTTAGGACTTTATCCAGAAGGCAGCGGGAGGAATGAAAATGGAGAGAGGGGGACGTGGCCCAGCTTATGTGTTAGAAACACTCCTCTGACTGGCCGGGTGCGGTGGCTCACGCCTGTAATCCTAGCACTTGGGGAGGCCAAGGCGGGTGGATCGCCTGAGGTCAGGAGTTCGAGACCAGCCTGACCAACATGGAGAAACCCCGTCTTTACTAAAAATACAAACATTAGCTGGGTGTGGTGGTGCATGCTTGTAATGCCAGCTACTCAGGAGGCTGAGGCAGGAGAGTCACTTGAACCCGGGAGGCGGAGGTTGCAGTGAGCCGAGATCGTGCCACTGTACTCCAGCCTGGGCAACAAGAGTGAAACTCCATCTCAAAAAAAATAAAAATAAAAAATAAAGAAAGACTCCTCTGACTGCACTGTGTGTGTGGCCTGGAGACAGGAAGGGCAGCGAGAAGGCGGCTGCCATGCCCACCCATGTTGGTGACCAGGCAGGGCGAGGATGATGGAGAGTCTAGGTGTGCTGTGGGCAGAATCGTTAGATCCTGGTGACTGGATATGGCGGGGCGTTGGGTAGAGAGGAAGGGGATAAGGCCGACACCCAGGAGCCCCAAGAGGAAGAAGAGAAGGAGGTGGTTTTGGGGGAGGTTTCATATTTTTTGTGTGTTTTTGTTCGTTGGTTTGTTTTTGTAGAGAGACAGGTTCTCACTTTGTTCCCCAGGCTGGTCTCAGACTCCTGGCCTCAAGCAATCCTCCCACCTTAGCCTCCCAAAGTGCTGAGATTACAGGCGAGAGTTACCGTGCCTGGCCACTTGCATTTTTTATCTCTTGAATATTTGGGGGGCTCTGGCCAAGTCCGTGGGGCAGGACACCAAGAAGGATAAGGCACAGCCCTGCCCAAAGAAGCTGGAATCCACACATGGCAACAAAAAGCCTGCAGGGGTGGAACTGCAGGCTTTAACTATGAGCATATGGGGAGTTTAAAAGATTGGGGAGCCTGGAGGGACGTGGGGAACAGGCCTATTTGGAAGGGCCAGTGGTAAACAGCCAGACGACAAGGACCTGGCCTTCTGTACCTTCCACGTTCCCTTCTCACCTGGCCCTGCTCCGTGCCACGCAGGTGGTCCCAGCTCCACGGCCTGGCCCTGTGACCCAGCTCCAGCCTCAGTAGCCTCTCCTGTGCTCTGGTGGGCCACCCGCTCTGAAGTGACTGCCAGAATGCGACTGGATGGTCCTCAAGAAGCCTCTTGCCTCCTGTCCTCTGTTGGGAAGACCTTCCCTTCTTCTCCAGTCCAGGAGCCTCCAACTCATTCTCCTGCCTCAGCGTAGGTTTCTTCCTTCCTAGCCCCGAAACTGGGCTGGGCGCACCTCTCCTGTGCTGAAGAAATGTTCTTCGGATGGAAGGATGAAGGGACGAAAGGATGGAAAAAGATGGAAAGATGGAGTGTGGAGGGATGGGGGGTGGAAAGATGGAGGGATGGGGGATGGAGGGATGGAGAGATGGGGGATAGAGGGATGGAGGGATGGGGGATGGAGGGATGGAGGGATGGGGGATGGAAGGATGGAGGGATGGGGATGGGAGATGGAGGGATGGGAGGATAGGGGATGGAGGGATGGAGGGATGGGGATGGGAGATGGAGGGATGGGAGAATGGGGGATGGAGGGATGGAGGATAGAGGGATAGAGGGATAGGGGATGGAGAGATGGAGAGGTGGAGGAATGGAGGAGGGGGGATGGGGGATAGAGGGATGGAGTGAAGGGATGGGGATGGAGGGATGGGAGATGAAGGGATGAAGGGATGGGGTATGGAAGGATGGGGGACGGAGGATGAGGGATGGAGGGATGGGTATGGGAGATGGAGAGATGGTGGATGGAGGGATGGGGATGGGAAGATGAAGGGATGGGGAATGGAGGGATGGGGAATGGAAGGATGGGGGATGGGAGGATGGAGGGATGGGGGATGGAAGGATGGGGATGGAGGGATGGGGGATGGATAGATGGGGATGGGAGGATAGGAGACAGAGGGATGGAAGGATCGGGGTATGAAAGGATGGGGGATGGGGATGGAGGGATGGGGGATAGGAATGGGGGTGAGGGATGGGAGATGGAGGGATGGGGATATATGGTGAATGGATGGATGGACAGGGGGATGACTGGAGACCTAGATAGGCAGATGATGGACGGAAAGGCAGACAGGCAGTTTGGGCAGGTGGAAGGGCAGGGGAGGAGTGAACTGGACAGAGGAAAGGGCAGGTGGTGGGTGGTGGAGGTGGAGGGTGGTGGAGGCGGTGGTTGGTGGAGGTGGAGATGGTGGGTGGAGGTAGTGGGTGGCAGTGGTGGGTGGTGGAGACGGTGGGTGGTGGAGGTGGAGGTGGTGGGTGGAGGTGGTGGGTGGCAGTGGTGGGTGGTGGAGACGGTGGGTGGTGGAGGTGGAGGTGGTGGGTGGAGGTGGTGGGTGGCAGGGTGGATGAATGGAAAGGAGACAAGATTGGCTCAGCAGGCTGAGGTTTGCCCTCTCTCTCCGTCCCCCCAACATGGATGGGCGGAATGAGTAGGAATCTTTCTCTCCTGACTCCTCCTCAGACCCCTCAGCTTCCTCAGAGCACACCCTACACTGGATGGGACCTGCTGGGCACTGCAGCCGGAGATGTAACTGGCACCAGGAACCTCCCTCCATCTTGTCCCTGTCCCACAGCTCTTCACCCGTGGGTGTCTTTTTGCCGACTGGTCTGATTACTGGCGAGAATCTGGTGATTGGGGATGAAAGAAGTTCGGGTCTCCTCTACATGTCTGTTTTCTTCCTGCTTCCTTTCTTGCCTTCTGCCTCCTCCTCCTCCTCCCATGTCTTTCCAGCAAAGCACAGGATACCCAGATGGCTTGGGCCAGGCTGAAGGCACAGCCGTAGCCAGCAACCAGTCACCTGAGCCCTGCTGCCTTCGGCCCCTGCCGGCCCAGCCAGTGCGGGTCCCTGCTGCCTGGTGCCCACCCCGCCCGCCCGGCAGCTCCGATTTTCAGCTTGGGTTTGATCGGCTGCCAGGATCTCCCAAATGTCAGCTGCAACGTTAGCATCTTTAAGAGAGCGCCCGAGGCGATCTTTAAGCTGGGAGGCTGGGCCCCATGCTGATGAGAGGAGTCTGCTCCGAGCTGACAGCTCTGCCTCCTGCCTCCCCGGCCTTGGTTCTGGGAGCCTGTGGCCCCCATTCTTCGGGCTGGACAGCAGCAAGACTCTTTTTTGAACCTGGGTGAAGCAGGGCTTTGCCAGCTGAGATCAGTCCCTACAGCAGCCCCCACCAGGGAGCCCCAAGAAGGAGGGGAGGGGCCTAACCCAGAGAGGGAGTGGATATATATTTGTTAACTGAATGGCTGCATGAACCTCCAAAGCTGCCTTAGAGGCGAGTGCTGACGGCGCTTTCTGCCCTGCCATCACCTTCAGGGGGAGATACTCAGGGTGGGGACATGGGCAAAGGTGCCCAACTCTGGCTAGGGGCCTGGGCCAGTGTCCCAGATCTAGCATGTGGGAGCTGTGTGACCTTGGAGAAGTTGCCAGCCCTCTCTGAGCCTCAGCTTTCCCATCAGTGAAAATGTGGGCTAGGGGATAGAATGCCAGAATGCCAGCTGCGTAGAGTTGTTGGGGAATCCAGGGAGATGAAGAGATAGGAACACCTGCTACCTTGCAGACACATAGTAGGTACTCAAGGAAGTCAGTCCTTTCCTCTTCCCCCCTCCCTTCCCTCTTCCCTCTCCTCCCCCAGGGCTTTTTTTTTTTTTTTTTTTTTTTTTTTGAGACGGAGTCTCGCTCTGTCGCCCAGGCTGGAGTGCAGTGGCCGGATCTCAGCTCACTGCAAGCTCCGCCTCCTGGGTTTACGCCATTCTCCTGCCTCAGCCTCCCGAGTAGCTGGGACTACAGGCACCCGCCACCTCGCCTGGCTAGTTTTTTGTATTTTTTTTAGTAGAGACGGGGTTTCACCGTGTTAGCCAGGATGGTCTCGATCTCGTGACCTCATGATCCGCCTGTCTCGGCCTCCCAAAGTGCTGGGATTACAGGCTTGAGCCACCGCGCCCGGCCTCCCCCAGGGCTTTCTATTCCCTGTCACTGAAGGGCTGAAGGGCTGTCACTGTCTGAAGCCTCCATGTTTTCCCTTCCAACCCTCAGAAGGACAAGGGCGATGATTCTTACTCTGTGTTGTCCGGGGCCACACAGCAGGTCGGAAGCAGATGTGGAGGCTGCCCAGTTCCAGACCAGCTTGTTCTGCTAGTGCCTGGTCCCAGGACTGGCTCAAGTGCCCATGGCATGCTCCCCTGTGCCCTGCTAATCGATGTCCCTTTGCAGGGTGGTGAGGCTCTGGGAGTGAGCTAGTGGCTTGTTCTTTTTCCACATTTTTGAGGCCTCTCTCGGGACTGAAATACCCAGGTGGAGAAGTGAGTGACTCGGGAAAGGAAGGAAGGCAAAGAACCCAGAGTCTAATTCTCACCCAAGTGGAGGTGAGGCGGGAAGTGGGGGCGCTTGAACCTCTTACGTGGGAGTTGCAGCCTTGGTGGGACCTGTCAGAACTGGTGTGCTAAGCCAGGGGTGGGAGTCGGTGACTTCCACAGGGACAGCATCAGCAGCCAGCTCACAGAAGCATATGTTTCAGAACCAAAAGGTGTAGGAGCAAGGCTCAGAATAAAAATAAAATGAATGGATGGTGGGCGGGTGGTAGGTGGATGGATGGAAATGTGTGGATTGAGAATGGGTGAATGGGTGATGGTTGGCTGGATGGATGGATGATGGATGTGTGAGTGAATGGAGGGTGGATGGCTATATGAGTGGGTGGTGAGTGGATGAGTGTGTGGAAGGGTGAGTGCACAAATAGGTGGATGGATGGGTGGATGGATGGATGGATGGATGGATGGATGGATGGATGGACGAGTGGAGGGTAGATGACTATATGGGTGGGTGGTGAGTAGAAGAATGTGTGAATGGGTGGGTACATAGATGGTTGAATGGATGGATGGTGGATGAATGATGGATGGGTGGGTGGTGTGAGTGGATGCATGTCTGGATAGATGGGTGCATAGATAGGTGAATGGATGGGTGGATGTGTGGATGGATGAGTGGATGGATGGATGGATGGATGGATAGATGGGTAAGTGGAGGGTGGATGACTATATGGGTGGGTGGTGAGTGGATGAATGTGTGGATGGGTGGATATATGGATAGATGGATGTATGGATGGATGAGTAGATGGGTGGGTGGATGGATGAATGGCTGAGTGGATGGATGGGTGGATGAATGGATGAGTAGATGGATGGATGGATGGGTAGGTGGGTGGGTATATGGAAGGATGGATGAGTGGAGGGTGGATGACTATGGGTGGGTGGTGAGTGGATGAATGTGTGGATGCGTGAGTATATGGATGGGTGGATGGATGGATGAGTAGATGGGTGGATGGGTGGATGGATGGATGGGTGAGTGGATGGATGGGTGTATGAATGGATGAGTAGATGGGTGGGTAGATGGATGGATAGATGGGTGGATGGATGGATAAGTGGAGGGTCAACGACTATATGGGTGGGTGGTGAGTGGATGAATGTATGGATGGGTGGAAGGATGGATGAGTAGATGGATGGATGGATGGATGGATGGACGGATGGACAGACGAATGGATGGATGGATGGATGATGGATGAGTGGAAGGATGTGTAGCTGGGAAGATGGATTGGTGAGTGGGGTCTTGGATAGTTGGGTGGGTGAGTGGATAGGTGAATGGATGGATGGATAGAAGGGTGGGTGGGTGAATGGATCAGCAGACAGATCAGCGGATGAGTGGGTGGAGGGGCAGATACATGGATGGGAGGACTGGTGGATGAGTAAGTAGGCAGGTGGAGGTAGCACTGGCATACAGCAAAGAGCACACTGTTTGAGGCTCAAAATTCTATTCACAGCAAAATCCAACATGGAAAACGTCCACATTCCTGAATCTGGTCAAACCTGGCTGATACAAGTCGGGTTAAGAGACCATCTCTAAGGTCAAGGAAAAGTGGATTCTAATCCTAGTTCTCACACTTGGTTCTGTGGGATCTAAAGCAAGTCACCACGTCTCCCTAAGTCTTATTTTTTTCTATCTGAAAACAGATATAACAGCAGCATTCACCTTCTAAGATAGCCAGGAGGCCCCATGATAAAATGCATGTGGGTCTGGCATGGTGGCTTATGCCTATAATCCCAATACTTTGGGAAGCCATAGCAGGAGGATCACTTGAACCCAGGAGTTTGAGACCAGCCTGGGCAACATAGGAAGACCCCAACTCTACAAAAAATTAAAAAAAAAAAAAAATCCCGGCTACTGGGGAGGCTGAGGTGGGAGGGTCGTGTAAACCTGGGAGGTTGAAGCTGCAGTGAGCCGTGATCGCACCACTGCACTCCAGCCTGGGTGACAGAGCCAGACCCTGTTTCCAAACAAAACAAAGCAAAAACCACACATGTGAGGCCCAGAGCAGGGCTTTGCGGGTGCTCAGGGAGGCAGCGTGGCTCTTGCTATCACCTCGATCCCTTGATCCAAACCACTCCTGCTTGTAAAAACGAGTGTCACTTGTCCGAAAGCCTGGGTGCACAAAGGTTTCCCACATAGGGAAGCTTCCAGAGAGTCAAGAACCCTGAGGAACAGGCAGGCTCACAGCCATGGCTGCCACCTCCAGTGCAGTCATTCCGCGGCCTGAGGGCATCATGGGCTCCTCATCCTGGATGCACCGATCACCAGCTGGGTGACCCTGGATCAGTGGCTTCACCTTTCTGAGTCTTGGTGTCCTCACCTGTGAAACACGGGCCTGAGAGTTACCGAGGAGCTATGCAGTTTGTCTCCGTATCACCATCTGGCTTGCTCCCACCCCCCACCCCTAACCCCCCACTCCCCTGACAGGGGCGAGGTCAGCACCCTCTGCAGCTGGAGCTTTGCATGTGGAAGCCTGGGGAGGTTTTGGGGCTGACATGGGTGCCGAGCTGGGATGAAAGCACAGAATGCCTGGGGGGAGCCCCTCTACCTCTCCCAGACTTTGCTCCCAACCAGTCCTGAGCTCCCCTGCTGGAGCCTCAAGGCAGACCTAGCTCTGCAGCCCTGTCTGCCCAAGGTCCCTCCTGCTGCGACTCCCTGCAGCCTGCATTTCATAGTCAGTAGTAGGGTTGGGAGGGTCCTTGCTGTGGGCTGGGAGAAGTCACGGGGCCCTCCTCACAGTGGAGCCTTAAGAGATTGCCCCTATACGAATCACGAGGTCAGGAGATCGAGACCATCCTGGCTAACGTGGTGAAACTCTGTCTCTACTAAAAAAATACAAAAAAATTAGCCGGGCAAGGTGGCGGGCCCCTGTAGTCCCAGCTACTCGGGAGGCTGAGGCAGGAGAATGGCGTGAACGTGCGAGGCGGAGCTTGCAGTGAGCTGAGATCGCGCCACTGCACTCCAGCCTGGGCGACGGAGGGAGACTCCGTCTCAGAAAAAAAAAAAAAAGAGATCGCCCCTATAGCCCCTGCCCCCCGGGGACCTCCGACGCTTCGCTGATCCAAGGGGCACCGACAGAGTCCATGGGAGGTTAGGCAGCCCCAGTGAGGAGGTTGTTGGATCTGTGCCCCTCAGGCCTGAGCTCAGGAGAGTTGCCCCTGCGGAGGGGTAAGATGGAGGCGCCCCAGAGGCAGCAACAACAGAAGGTCCCAGCTCCCGCCAGCCCTGGGCTACTTCCTTTCCTTCCCCAACGGCTGCAGACTCTGGTTAAAATGGCACCTCCGCCATCTGTCGTCCCTCCCCCACCCCGTGGGCATGGCTGTGACTCGGGGCTGGCTGGCCTCGTAAACGGGCGGCTGGCGGGTCCCCAGGGCCGGCGGGTGATAGGGCTTGTGCTGGCACCGAGGCCCAGCCAAGGGCTGGAGCCGGAGGGGCCCCAGGGCGGCCGAGCTGGGGGCAGCGGCAGGGCGGGGGTGGGGGTAGGCAGACAGGATACCAGGTAGCAGGAAGGTTTCCGCGCCTAAGGGGGCCTGGGTGGTGCCCCAGCTACCTGGCCGCTCCGAGACCTGTGGACCCCTTCTCCTAACTGTGCCCACCCCATCCCCAGCATCTGCAGTCCCGGCCCTCTCGCATTCGCCCCACCGCGCTTCGAGAATCTTAAATCAACGTTGGGGTGTGAGAAGCTCCGTGGAGCCCCCACCACCACTTCCCCGCTACTGCAGCGTACACCATGCCGTGGGGATCCTTGCTTTACAACCAAGGAAACTGAGGCCAGAGATCAGGGAGGTGGGAAGGCTGGGCGTGGACCAGAACTTTCCTCCACCTGGTTGCCAGCTAGTGGCGGTTGTGGGGTGAGGGGCTGTCCCAGGGGCCAAGCTCGGGGCCCTGACACTGTAAACAAGCTTCCCAGCCTCAGTTTCCCATCTGGGGAATGGCGGAATCAAGGCTGCTGCGGAGGCAGGAGGGGCTGTCCTGTGAGCCAGAGAGCACCGGGGACCTGCCATTCTCTCACAGTCCCCTCACCTCTCCACGAGGGAGGACTCGTGGCAGCATCCCGGGAGGGGCTAGGGGTGGGCGCCAGGGAATCTGTCCAGGTCAGTTCCCTGACTACCCCTCCCCGGGGTCAGCGGCTTTTCCCTCCCCCAACCACTGTGCTGCCGGCCGCTCCCTCCTCTCTCCCGCCTTCTGACTGCCAGCTCCTCCCCGCAAAGCCCCCAGACCCCAGCTGCAGGGATTTTACAGCTTTGACCAGCAGCTCAGCCTCCCCCTGCTCCTCCTCCCTCCTCCCCCGCTTGCATCTCCCCCCTCCAGCCTCCTTCCCTCCTCCTCTCCATCTTTCCCCTCCATTCTCCTCCTCCCTCCTCCTCCCCCCTCTCTCCTCCCCTCCCTTCCTGCCTCCGCCCTCCCGCTCCCTCCCTCCCGCTCTCCGGGGGAAGAAAGGTCACCGTGCAGCTGATTACTCAGAGCTCAGTTGCTGTAGCAACCGGCGGGGGAAGTGGGACAGGCTGGCTTTGAGGACGCGCGAGGTCGGCCGCGGGCGGCTGGAGCCGGCGCGGGCCTCTGTGCGCCGCGAGAGGGAGGCCGCCTGCAGCCCGGCTGCTCGGCCGCCGCGGGCCCGGCTCCGGGGGTTCAGTTTTAATGAAGAATCCCTGCTCCCTTCTCGCGCCCCTCCCGACTTCAGCCCACCTCCCTGGGGTCTGGAAGGAGAGGGTCGCCCCTCCCCGCTTTGGCTGCTAAACTCTCTGGCTCTCCCCACCGCCGCTGCCTGGGTTCTGGTGGCTTTCTTCCTCCTTGCCTGTCGGAGCTCAAGGGACAAGCCCTTTCCCTGGCGCGTGCCCGGTGAAACCCTCGCACCCTTCCCCACCCCCACAAGCTTTTGGCATTGGCCTGGGAGACCCCAGGCATCTTCAGCCCAGCCAGGGACAAGGGTCCGCGGAGGGTCTGGAGCCCCTCGTGGGCCTGGTGCCCATGGTGTGCCCACCCCTGCCCTCCAGGAGCCCCTGGGCCCTGGGAAGGCAGCGCTCTGTTAAAGGAGGAAGCCAGACCCAGCTACAGGGAGGGGCCCCCGGCTGATGCAGAGAGGCCGGAACCCGCATCCCAGGCCCCGGCAGTCTGCTGGTTCCTTCTCCAAGGCCGGTGGAGAGAGGATCCCTGAAGCTTGGCAGTGACAGTCACAGGTTCTGGAGTGGGCTGGGCCTGGGTTCAAATCCCACACCCCAGTGCGACCCTCCTCTACCGCTGATAGGAATGAGAAGTGGTTCGACCACTTTTGGAAAACATTTGACACCTTTTTAAAAAGTTGAACATACACTTACCACAGATCTGACCATGGCACTCCTAGGCATTTATCTCCAAGAAATGAAATCTGTGCCGGTGCGGTGGCTCACGCCTGTAATCCCAGCACTGTGGGAGGCTGAGGGGGGCGGATCACGAGGTCAGGAGATTGAGACCATCCTGGCTAACACCGTGAAACCCCGTCTCTACTAAAAATACAAAAAATTAACCGGGCATGGTGGCGGGCACCTGTAGTCCCAGCTACTCGGGAGGCTGAGGCAGGAGAATGGTGTGAATCCGGGAGACGGAGCTTGCAGTGAACCGAGATAGTCCATTGCACTCCAGCCTGGGCAACAGGCTGGGCGTGGTGGCTCACAGCTGTAACCTCAGCACTTTGGGAGGCCAAGGCAGGCAAATCACCTGAGGTATGGAGTTCGAGACCGAGAGATGGTGAGACCCCATCTCTACAAAAAATACAAAAATTAGCCAGGCATGGTGGCATGTGTCTGTAATCCCAGCTACTTGGGAGGCTGAGACAGGAGAATCGCTTGAACCCAGGAGGTGGAGGTTGCAGTGAGCTGAGATCACGCCACTGCACTCCAGCCTGCACAGCAAGGGCGAAACTCCGTCTCAATTAAAAAAAAAAAAAAAAAAAAGGAATTAGCCAGGCATGGTGCACACCTGCAGTTCCAGCTACTCAGGAGGCCGAGGTAAGCGGATCGCTTGAGCCAGGGAGGTCGAGGCTGCAGTGAGCCATAATTGCGCCTCTGCACTCCAGCCTGGGTGACAGAGCGAGACCATGTCAAAAAAAAAAAAAAAAAGAAAGAAAGAAAAAGAAAACAATGAAACTCACGTCCACACAAAGACTTGCACATGTTCACAACAGCTTTATTTGTAAAAGGCGGAAACTGGAGACAACACAGCGTTGCTCCGTCCTGCAGGCAAAGGGAGCAACAGGTTGTGACACATCCGTCCCATGGAAGGCGACTCAGCCACAGGAACAACTGTGCACACAGCATCACAGCACCAAGACCGGGAGAGGAGCTGGCAGCCACTAGCACACACGTGGGGGATTCTGTTGGTGTGAGGTCCCAGAAGATGCATGCGACTCGGTAATGACAGAAAGCAGCTCTGTGGTAGCCTGCGGATGCTGGGGGCCAGGAAAGACTGAAAATTGTCACCAGGAAACTTTTTCTCCCTCCCTTCCTTCCTTCCTTCCTTCCTTCCTTCCTTCCTTCCTTCCTTCCTTCCTTCCTTCCTTCCTTCCTTTCTTCCCTCCCTCCCTCCCTCCCTCCCTCCTTCCTTCCTTTCGAGACAGGGTCTCACTGTCACCCATGCTGGAGTGCAATGGTGCAGTCATAGCTCAGTGTGCACCCTCCATCTCTTGGCTTCAGGTCTCATCCTCCCAAGTAGCTGGGATCACAGACACATGCCAGCATGCTAATTTTTGTTTGTATGTATGTATGTATGTATGTATGTATGTATGTATGTATTGTAGAGACAGGGTCTCCCTATGTTGCCCAGGCTGGTCTCAAACTCCTGGCCTCGGATGATCCTCCTGCCTTGGCCTCCCAAAGCACTGAGATGACAGGTGTGTGCCCAGCCAGCATGAAGAAACTTTTGCAGGGACAGGGGGCATTGGGGTGGCGTGGGGGTGGATGTGTTCACCGTCTTGATGGTAGTGATGGTTTTAGGGGTGTGCTGCACCTATGCCAAAGCTCATCAAGCTGTGCGACTGAAATAAGTGCAGTTATCTGGTGTCCATTATGCCTCAATACATTGAAAAAGCAAATTGCTGCTCTACCACATTGATGTTCACTTCATTTCTCACTCAAGACAATGGAGGAAGGATGGTACCAGCCTCCTGGGTTGGCTCTGAGAATTCAGCTACACAGTATTGGTACATTGTTCGGCTCCACCCTGGGCAAATCATGGGTGCCTGATCCAGGGCAGAGAACAGGACTGTAGGGCTGCAAGACAAAGGCGCTTCAGCTCGGCCTCCACCACTCCTTCATGGCCTCCCATCAGAAGGGGAGCCCCTGCTCTGTGCCAGGCCTGGCCACTCCCTGGGCAAATAAGGGGGGAACAAGCCCTAGCTCCATCCTCCTGGGCTGGCTGGAGTGACAGAGACAAACAGTGACAATTACGATATAGGGAAGAGTGTTCCAGGCATGTGCAAAGGGCCTGTGGCTGGTGGGACTATGGCACATCCCCGAATCCACGGGAAGGGCCTTCATGGCTGAAGCGGGGGCAGCACACGGGGCACAGACTGGCCCTGCCATGCAGCTTCTTGTGGGCCTTGCTCAGGGGTGAGCACGGAGCTTTGTGAGGGTGCCAAGCCCCTGAACGCAGCCTGGAGGAGGCCGTGGCGTTGGCTCTGTGTTGGTAGAAATTCCAGTGTCCCTCTGCACTGCCACTTACTTCCTGTAAGCCTCAGATTCCCTGTCTGGTGAATGGGGGTGAGGACTCCCGATGAGATCCGACACAGAGCTCGGTGAATGGAGGTCTGGGTTGTGTCCAACTCCCTTGTGTCGGTCATGTTGTGTTATAGTTTTCAGCCTGTGGGTGTAGCTTTCCCAACCCAACTGTGGGTTCCTGGGGGCAGTGCCTGCAGCCCCTCCTCTCTGAGCCCCTGCACTTGGCACAGAGGCACAGCCCAGAGACCCAAGAACTGTCTCAGGAGGTGAACCAAGTCCCCTGTGCAGCAGGAACGAAGCCCCTCCCTCCACAGGGTTCACTGTCTGCTTGAAAGACAAAGATATGACTTTTTCCACGGTGGGCAGGTGCGGATCCCAGGAGCTCTCCAGAAGCGTTGAGACCTTCATAACCTCCACCCTCAGCTCCTGGCTGGGGCCCCTCTCAAGTTTAGAGCCAGCATGGGCTATTTTCTTGGTTTTCTGAGCTGTAATTATGAACAGCTTTGACCAGCCAGTTTTCACCGTTTGCTCATTTGAGAATGAAGCCTCAGTCTGGCGTCGTAGCTCTCACCTGTAACCTCAGCACTTTGGGAGGCCAAGGCGGGAAGATCACCTGAGGCCAAGAGTTCAAAACCAGCCTGACCAACATAGTGAAACACTGTTTCTACTAAAAAAAAAAAAAAAAAAAAAAAAAACATTAGCTACTTGGGAGGCTGAGGCAGGAGAATTGCTTGAACCCTAGAGGCAGAGGTTGCAGTGAGCAGAGATCATGCCACCACACTCCAGCCTAGGCAACAGAGCAAGACTCTGTCTCAAAAAAAAAAAAAAGAGGGAGAGAGAGAATGAAGCCTTGAAGAGGAGGGGATTTTCTGAAGCCCCAGAACCAGCTACCCTGATTGCCTTACAGACAATCCCATCCCCCACCAGAGCCAGCAAGGTGGGATGGGGTTGAACTAAGATTCCCACGGGGACCAAGCCAGGAGGGGCTTGGCCAGCTCCTACCCCATGCCGGAGAGGGGCATGACTGGGCCAGGTGACACGGCAGGACCAGCCCAGAGCCCACCTTGGGGTCACATCCCAGCGCTCATCTCACAAGGCTGGGCCAGGCTGCGGACGCTCTGGATTCCTTTCCTGCAGCTGAGGCTCACACCAGCGCCTCCCAGATTTGTGCCAGGGGAGACCTGGCAGCATTTGCCAAGAAAGAGAGCTCTGGCCTTGGAGTGGCTGGGGTCTCCACGGCCCCCTTCACCAGCAGAGTGGCCATGCACCCTCCCCTCCCGCCAAAGCCACAGCCCTGACACCACTGAGCCTCTCAGACTCTCTCCAGTGACATGGCTGAACCGGCCCACCCACATGGCCAGCCCCACGCCTGTGATTTCAGAGAGAAGCTTAACGGAGATCTCACCAAATTCCACCCCTCAGAGGCTGAGCCAAATGCCCATGCCCTGTGACCATGGCCATCTCGCTGCCCCTCTCTGAATCTCCTCTTCTGAAAACTGCCTGCCATCACACCAACCTGCCAGGCACTTTTGAGCGGCTGATTTCCCAAATCTTAATTATTATTAAGATGTCCGTTTTACAGAATAACAACTGAAGCCGGAGAGTCTAGCTGGTGCACCCAGAGCCAGCCAGGTGGTGACCAGTGACTTGTGCAGCCAGAGGCCTGGGCTAGTGCCTGGATTCCCATCCCAGCTGCACTGTGACGCAGCGGCCTGGGGCAAGTCACCCACCGGCACAGCCTCGGTTTTCTCCTCTGTAAAGTGGGGGTGATAAGGGCACAGAATGAGCTTGAGCAGGTGCAGCTCTCAGCACAGGGCGTGGGGTTCTGTGGGCAGTGCCCTCCAGGCGTCTCCTCCCTTGGTGGTGATGGATGGAGATCTTTCATAGAACTGTGTTGGGAACATATAGATGAGGAATTCCATTTGCTATGACAATGATAATTCAATGGCTTCCTGAGTCTGAGGAATGTAAGTCCTGCCCACGTGGGAGCTGGGTCTCCAGTGTGAGCTCCAGGGCCCCTCCATCTCTGCCCTCCACATGCAGCGGGGAGGTCTGAGCAGGGCTTGTTTTTCAGCAATCCCCCAACCCTTCCCTGGAGGCTTCTCCGATATCCACAACTCCTTGCTGAGCACCTACTGCGTGCCAGGCATGGAGAGGCACCAGAGGAGAAGACGGACCCAGTGTGGTCAGGGCTATAATGGGGGCACGAGGGTCTATGGGAGGCTGGAAGCAGCTCCTGACCTATTGTTAGGGGGAGGGAGCACAAAAGGCTTCTAGAAGAGCAGGTCTAACCTGAGACCCAAAACTTCAATAGGAGTCAGCCAGGCTGAGGGTGTGGGATGCTCTGGCAAGGGGCACACGGTGTGCACAAAAGCCTGGGGCGAGAAGAACAGGACTCAGAACAGGGCTTGTAGGCATGTTAGTTTCAATATCCCACGGGGTGGGAGGGGTCATGGGGAGCCATGGAAAGTTTTAGGCAGGAAGTGACATATTCAGAAGCACCTTCCAGAAAGACTGCTCTGGCTCTCCTTAGGAAGAAGGATTGCAGGGCAAAGCACAAGCAGGGAGACCACCAAGGTGGCTGCTGCAGACGTCCGGGTGATAATGGGGGTCTGGACCAGGGTGGCAAAAGGCGGGGAAAGGAAGTGGTTAAAAAGATGTAGGCCAGGAGGCCAGGCGCGGTGGCTCAAGCCTGTAATCTCAGCACTTTGGGAGGCCGAGACGGGCGGATCACGAGGTCAGGAGATCGAGACCATCCTCGCTAACCCGGTGAAACCCCGTCTCTACTAAAAAATACAAAAAACTAGCCGGGCGAGGTAGCGGCGCCTGTAGTCCCAGCTACTCGGGAGGCTGAGGCAGGAGAATGGTGTGAAACCGGGAGGCGGAGCTTGCAGTGAGCCGAGATCACGCCACTGCACTCCAGCCTGGGCGACAGAGCGAGACTCCGTCTCAAAAAAAAACAAAAAACAAACAAACAAACAAACAAAAAGATGTAGGCCAGGCACGGTGGCTTACAACTGTAATCCCAGCACTTTGGGAGGCCGCGGCGAGAGGATTGCTTGAGCCCAGGAGTTCAAGACCAGCCTGGGCAACGTAGCAAAACCCCGTCTCTACAAAAAATACAAAAATTAGCCAGGTTTGGTGGGGTGGTCCGTAGTCCCAGCTACCTGGGAGGCTGAGATGGGAGCAATGCTTGAGCCCAGGGGGTTGAGGCTGTAGGGACCTATGATGGTGCCACTGCACTCACTCCAGCCTGGGTGACAGAGTGAAACCCTGTCTGGAAAAAAAAAGAAAAAAAAGAAGGTATAGAGGGTAGATCTGACAGGACAAGGGGGTGAGGGCCAAAGAGAGCGGGCCATGGGCTGGATGGTGGGGCCATCTCTGAGTCAGCCCACAGAAGAGAAGTGGGTGGGGGGATTCTCCATGGCCCTGAGTCCCTACAGCTCTCCTGGGTACCTCAGTACAGTCCTGCCCCTAGAACCGCCCTTCTCAGGCTGCACGGGGGAGCTGCGCTGGATGGAAACCCTCAGGTCTGTAGCAAGCAGAGGCCTTGTGGGTAGATAGCTGGCAGTCCTGGGGCCAAGTCCCAGGACATGGGGTCCTGCCTGCAGCCAGCAGAGGATGGGAGCCTCGGCCTGGACTTCCCACTTCCTGGATGAGGCATCTCAAGCTCCGCAGTGGAGGAGGGCCTGGCCCCGGGCAGTGGGGGGGTGGGGGTTTCTCTCTCTGCCCCGCCTCCCCATTCTTGTTCCTTAGGTTTCCTCGTCTCTGAGACGGGCAGATGCAGATGGACAGACTCGGCCAGAGGGCCTGGCAGCTGAGCAAACACTGCATGGGGCCTTGATCAGTCACAGGAGAATGAGGGTGTCGGGGGGTGGCAGAGGTCAGAGCCCACAGGCCCCAGGGGAGTCTGTAGACCAGAAACGGAACAGCAGTCCTGGGGGCGCCCAGTCTATGGCTGGTTCCTCACCCCAACCCCCTGCCCTGCTCACCTCCCCTGCTCCTTGGTTCCAAGTGCTGAAAAGTGAAGCTCCCAAAATGTGGGGTCTGCCATGACTCCCTCCCCCCACACCCAGTCATAATCAAGTCCTGCTGCCTCTGCCACCAAATCTGTCCCCCTCTCTCCCCCCAGCCACCCTCAAGTACAGCTGGACCATCTCTCCCAGGACGCCAGCCTCCCTGGGCCTCCTGCCTCCTTCTTCCCTCCCACCTCCTCAGGGCAGCCCCAGGGAACCCTAGGGACCCTTTAAAGATGCACCGGGCTTGCGTCAGGCACCGGCCCCACCCGACGCTTGCTTCGCCAAGGTCATCTCCCAGCACTGACCCGCTCCTCCCCATAGCCCCAGGCCTCCTTCTATTTCCACAGATCCGCCCCTTCCTCTCCTCCAGTCTTGGACTTGCCACTCCTGCCACTTGGGTGTTCCCAGCTCTTCCTAGGGCTGCCCCGACCTTCAGATTTCAGCTTGGATGTCACCTCCCCCAGGGATGCCTTGGCCCAGGCCACGTGCTCTGCCTTCCCTCCTTCATTGCAGGATTCAAAACACTTCTGAAACTTGAACTACTTGGGGCTGCCCTTCAGGAAGCTCCCTGAGGGCAGGCGCTGGCCTCTCTAGCTCGACTGTGCACGATGTTGCTGGGTGCCTGAGTGAGGCAGCACATAAATTGGTGGCTGCTGCCTTAGGGATGGAGAAGGCTCTGATTTTGCAGCCAGTGGGTGGTCACAGAATGCAACACCAGTGGCACATGTGCGGGTGTGGGTGTGTGTACGTGTGAACATATGTGTGCATGTGTGTGTGCAGTGTGCACCACGTGTGCAGGCGAGGAGTGCATATGTGTGCGAGTGGGCCTGTGTGTCCCATGTAGGTGTGTGCACGGACAGTGTGCATCTGTGTGCGAGTGTGCGCAGTGTCTCTGCATGTGCACAGTGTACCTATGTGTGTGCGTGTGGACCGTGTGCACTGGCGTGACACTGTGTCGAGTGTGTGTGCACACGTGCACACATGTCTAGACTACCTGAGTGCAGCCATGCGTCCTTTCCTGTGGGTAAAGGGGAGGAACCGGGGGACAGATCCTGGCATGGAGACAGAGTCACTGGCTGGTGAGATGTGCCAAGTCCTCCAGCCTGGAGGCCAAGGTCCTAGCCCTGGCCCTTCCCTGCTGGGACCCTGGTCCTGGCCCTTTCTTCTCTGCGCCTCCACAGACCACAGGTTACATGAAACTCCCATGAGTAGTGCACCTGATGAAAACTGCAGCTTCCCAGACAGCCCAGAGGCTCATTCTGCTGATGGGGAGGGGCCCAGGAATGCCAGGCATGGGCATTTAGCAACCCCTCCCCCTTCCCCATGCGACTGTGATACGCTCCTGGGAGCTGTGACACTTGGTGACCTGGACCCTCTGAGCCTGTTTTCCCACCCCCCAAGTGGAGATAAAAACAGGACTGCCCCAGGAGGTCTCTGTGAGGGTCAGTGAGCTGGGGCTCCAGGAAGGCCTGATACACAGTAGGTGCTTCATCCCTGGGCACTGGCGTTGCTCCTGCTGTGCCCAGGGTTGGCGAGGCTGTCAAAGATGCCGGAAGGGTCTGCAACCAGAGTAGGGTGGGCGGGGCTCTGGGGCCTCTGGATGGCAGGGACTCTTTTCCAGCACAAGCTGCACCCCGGCAGGGATGCACAGCTTGGTACCCACAGGGAGGGTGTGAGGTCTCGAGACCCAGAGCCACTCTCCTCCCCCGAGAACGTGGTCTCAGCCTCGCCACAGTGTGTGTGAAGCACCCCTGCTCCTCCAGGACCTGGAGGTCCTCCCATCCCACAGCTTGCTCCTGGGTCTGGGCATCGCAAGAGAGACGTGGTGTGGTCTGGGCAGGCGCTCCTGCACAGAAGAAAAGAGACCCAGAGACGGTGCTCCCTCTGACCAAGGTCACACAGCGAGTCCAGGCTGAGGCGAGGCAGGGCGTCTGGTCTCTGCCATTCGGTGGAATCCGTGGGGAGATGTGCGGGGAAAGGGGAGCAATGGGGCTGCATGGTCTGGGGAGGGACAAGTCAGCCACGAGCACCTTGGAGAAAATGGACTTTTCATTCATTCATTCATTCATTCATTCATTCATTCATTCATTCAACAATTATTCATCGGGAGGCTGAGGCGGGAGGATCACCTGAGATCAGGAGCTTGAGACCAGCCTGGCCAACGTGGTGAAACCCCATCTCTACTAAAAATACAAAAATAAGCCGGGTGTGGTGGTGCACCTACCTGTAGTCCCAGCTACTTGGGAGGCTGAGGCAGGAGAATCGCTTGCACCCGGGAGGCAGGGATTGCAGTGAGGTGAGATCGCGCCACTGCACTCCAGCCTGGGCGACAGAGTGACACTCCATCTCAAACCAAACCAAACCAAACCAAACAAAAGCAAAAACAAAAACAATTGTTCCTAAAGGGCTTGTTGTGAGGCAGTAAAGCCCAGGGGGCCAGAAGGTAGACACTAAGGATAGGGCTAGAAATCCAGGCGGGCAGGACAAGCACTCCCTGCAGGTGGTCCCTCGGTCACGGTTTTGTATTTTGTTTTGTTTTGTTTTGTATTTTTGAGATGGGATCTCACTCTGTCTCCCAGGTGGGAGTGCAGTGACGCAATCACAGTTCACGGCAGCCTTGACCTCCCCAGGCTTAGGTGATCCTCCTACCTCAGCCTCCTTAGGAGCTGGGACTACAGGCATGTGCCACCGCGCCCAGTTAATTTTTGTATTTTTCTTAGAGATGGGATTTCGCCATGTTGCCTAGGCTGGTTTTAAACTCCTAGGCGGCCCTTGTCAGCCTCCCAAAGTGCTGGGATTACAGGTGTGAGCCACGGTGCTTGGCCTCCCTGGATCACTGGATAAGACACCTAAGTGTTTTTGTGCCTTGACTTGCTTATCTGTAAAGTGGGGGTAAGAACAGTCCCAGGTGCTGATGAGGGGTGTCACGCACACGGCGTGAGGCCTGGCATAGACAAAATGCTGGCTGGAAGAGGCTGGTATTGCTGTACTATCAACAACGAGCACACGCTGGCAGGTTTCCGCAGCATGAGTCGCAGTGTGTGTAGGAAGGGGTATCAGATGCAGAGGAGGGCACTGACAGAGGAGGGATCAAGTCCTCCTAGGGAGGCTGAGGGGCACCTGAGCAGGGTGTTGAGGGCTCTATAGGAGTCCATCACACCAAGAACTGGGAGACATTCAGTCACTTGCAGTTCCCAAAAGGGTTTGAGGGAGCTGGCGCCAGCCTTGCTGAGACTCCAGGAGCCCTGGAGGGTGGATGGAGAAGCCATTCTAGAAGTCCCTACTGCTGTCCTCTGAAGGACTTCCTGTGGCAGGTGGGCCTCCTGCTGTTTTCTCTGACTGTCTTCCACCCTCTGGAGGAAAGGAGGTGAACCACCCAGCCACCCGGCTGGGACTACCGAGGCAGACCTCAGAAAGGGCAAGTCTGTTACCTTGTGTAGCCCAGCGTCCTGAGGCCTGGAGGTCCCCCCATTCAGTCACCAGGGGACAGAACAGTGTGGGGGCTGAAGCCAGGCAAACAGGGTTCAAAACCCAGCTGTGGCATCTGCAAGCTGTGGGACTCTGAGCAATCTTCATCTCTCCGTGCCTCCCTGTTCTCATCTGTGAAATGGGAAGAACGATTGCACCTGCTTCACAGGACCAAAGTGGGGATTCCATGAATTCATGCCTCACATGAAGAGCTCAGCCCAGCATCCCTAGCACATAGTAAGTGCTCAATAAATGCTAGCCCCTTCCCAGCATCGGCTGAACTCCTGTCCTGAGCTGGCTGTGGAGGTCCCATACAAGATAAAGAGAAGAGGCTTGTTGTATTTGGGGCTAAGGCTCTATTCACTTTCTGATCAACAATGTGTATTCTTTTTTTTTTTTTGAGACGGAGTCTCGCTCTGTTGCCCAGGCTGGAGCGCAGTGGCCGGATCTCGGCTCACTGCAAGCTCCGCCTCCCGGGTTCACGCCATTCTCCTACCTCAGCCCCTGGAGTAGCTGGGACTACAGGCGCCCGCCAACTCGCCTGGCTAGTTTTTTTTCATTTTTTAGTAGAGACGGGGTTTCACTGTGTTAGCCAGGATGGTCTCGATCTCCTGACCTTGTGATCCGCCCGTCTCGGCCTCCCAAAGTGCTGGGATTACAGGCTTGAGCCACCGAGCCCCACCAATGATGTGTATTCTTACTGTTGCATCAACAGTAGTAAATAAAAAAGAAAAAAATTAAAATGACAATGTGTATTCCATCTCCCATTAAACTGGGCCCCCTACACTTCTGGCCTCACCCTGCCTCTCTGCTGGGCCCAGAACCCCTTTCCTGCATCCAGGAAGCTCACTCTAGCAGTGTCCTGGCCACACCGCATCTTCTCACAGTCTTTGAGCTTGGAAGGCATTAGGGAATGTGGGATCCAGCCCCTCCGCAAGTACCCAGTATGGAACTGGGGCTTGGGAGTAAAGACACTCGCCTGAGGCTGGGACGTGAAGTCCAGTGCCCCTGCCCAGGTCCTTAGATCGCTACTGCTGTGGGAATTTTGAGAGGAGCCCCTTGGCGTGGGATAAGCTGCTGTCCCTTGGGCTGGAGCTCCATGAGGGCAGGGACCATGGCTGTCTTGCTTACTTTGTGGCCCCTGGGCCCAGCACAGAGCCTGGAACCTGTGAATGAATAAATGAATGAGCGAATGAACAAATGTGGTCAGAATCTATCTGCCTCCCAGAGCAGGATCCCAAGTGAAGCCCACTTTGGGTACAGCTCCTGTGGGGTCACCGGCCCCAGCCCAGCAGACGGGGTTGCCAATGGCTCAGAGGCTTCCAAGAGTCTTCTGACAAAAGGATCAAAGGAAGCAGATGACAGAAGGGCAGGAAATGGTTGCAGGGTGGGGTGGGGGTGCTGAGCCCCCTGCCCAAGCCAAGATGAAAGAGGTTCAGGAAAAGGACACAGATGGACCAGCCAGTGGGGGGATGGGGGTGACAGGATGCGGGCAGAGGGCTCAGCCACTTCCCTTTGCACAGAGGATAAACTGATGGCTTCCCCTCAGCCCAGGACCCTCCTTTCTGCCTCCAACACCAGCACCTAGTCCTGGGCCGGGCCCCTGGGGGGCAATGTGGATTCACTGTGTGCATGAATGAATGAATGATTCAGTGGCTCATGCTGAATCCCAGCACTTTGGGAGGATTGCCTGAGGCCAGGATTTCAAGGCCAGCCTGGGCAACATAGCAAGATCCCTGCCTCTACAAAACATTAAAAAATATATATTAGCTTGTCTGGGCACAGTGGCTCACATCTGTAATCCCAGCATTTTCAAAGGCCAAGGCACATGGATCACCTGAGGTCAGGAGTTCGAGACCAGCCTGACCGACATGGTGAAACCCCATCTCTACTAAATACAAAAAATTAGCTGGGTATGGTGGTGAATGCCTCTAATCCCAGCTACTCGGGAGGCTGAGGCAGGAGAATTGCTTGAACCTGAGAGGTGGAGGTTGCAATGAGCCGGATCACACCGTTGCACTGCAGCCTGGGTGACAGAGTGAAACTCCATCTCAAAAAAAAAAGAAAAAAAGGGAGGAAGGGAGGAAGGAAATAGAAATAACTTTTATCAGCCATTCCTGGTCTTTCCAATAGTCAGGCAGTGTGGGTCAGTCCAGTGGATTTTGACATGAAAGCGCGGGCCAAACTCCTATTGTTGTTTCAGGGAGAACAATAACAGTAACAATTGCCCAAATAAGACTCTTACTACAGCCAGAGACTATTGAACAACTGCTAGATGCCAGGTGCTCAAAATATCTCTGTGTCATAGCCCCAATATCTCAATGACTCCTTGCCATTCTCTATGAGGGCAGCGCTAGCCCCATTTTACAGATGAGGCAACTGAGGCTAAGAGAAGGAGGATACTGCTCTAGGTCACCCAGAAAGTAAATGACAGAGGTGGAGAGTCAAATTAATCTAGCCCTGAGTAAATGAATGAATGGCTAGCTGAACGAAGGACCCATTCCATAGCATTCACCGTGAATCCTTGCCACACCACGCCCTTCACTGGGCACGAGTTCTATGGCAACAAATGAAATAATCACAGTCCCTGCTGTCACAAGATTCCTTGCCTGGAGGGCAGCACTCCACCCAAATAATGAATTCATCATGATTTTGGAAAGTGTTGGGAAGAAGCAAGCCAGAGTGCATAGGGCATGCAGAGGACCCGCCCAGTCTTAGGGGCTCAGAAAAGGCCTAGAGTAAACTGCAGGACGGGAGGGCGTTGCCTGCTGGGAGGTGTGCACAGGAGGCAGAACGTCAAGGTCTGTGGCATGGATTAGAAAAGCAAGTCACAGTCGTGATTGGAGCAGGCACCATCCTTCGAGCCATTTCTCCCCACAAGCACCGTGCATGGGTTATTTTATAAATCTTTACAATAAGATGGAGACATGGTTCCCCATATCATTCCCACTATAACTGGAGAGACGGAGACTCACACAGCTGCTAAGAGGAAGAGCCAGGGTCTAAGTCTATCTGATCTGGGGTCTCAGCTCCTGATCCTGAACCCAGTGTCTACAGGGCAGAGAGATCCTTCCTCTCAGCTCCCAGGTGAGCTGGCCCTGCTGGGACACTGTGTGTGTTGGAGGTCATGCTTCCCCTTCCTCTCACCCACCAGTTCTCCTTGGGCTGGAGTTCAAGACCAGCCTGGGCAGCATAGTTGAGACGACCCTGTCTTTTTTTTCTTTTCTTTTTTTTTTTTCGAGACAAAGTTTCTCTCTTGTTGCCTAGGCTGGAGTGCAGAGGCCCGATCTCGGCTGCAACCTCCGCCTCCAGGGTTCAAGTGATTCTCCTGCCTCAGCCTCTGTAGTAGCTGAGATTACAGGGATGCGCCACCACGCCCAGCTAATTTTTGTATTTTCAGTAGAGATGGGGTTTTGCCATGTTGGCCAGGCTGGTCTTGAACTCCTGACCTCAAGTGATCCACCTGCCTCAGCCTCCCAAAGTGCTGGGATTACAGGCATGAGTCACCATGCCCCGCCAATACTCTGTCTTTACAACAAATTTTTTTCAGTTAGTCAGGTTATTTATTTATTTATTTATTTAATTTTTTGTTTTGGAGACAGGGTCTCGCTCTGTCCACCCAGGCTGGAGTATAGTGGGGCAGTCTTGGCCCACTGCAACCTCCGCCTCCCGAGTTCAAGCGATTCTTGTGCCTCAGCCTCTCTAGTAGCTGAGATTACAGGGATGCACCACCACGCCCAGCTAATTTTTGTATTTTCAGTAGAGATGGGGTTTTGCCATGTTGGCCAGGCTGGTCTTGAACTCCTGACCTCAAGTGATCCACCCTCCTCAGCCTCCCAAAGTGCTGGGATTACAGGTGTGAGCCACCACGCCCAACCACAGCCAGGTAATTTAAAAGCAAGGTGGCACACACCTATAGTCCCACCTACTCAGGAGGCTGAGACAGGAAGATTGCTTGAGTCCAGGATTTGAGCCTGCAGAGAGCCATGATTGTACCACTGCACTGCAGCCTGGGTAACAGAGTGAGACCCTGTTCTCAAAGAATAAAAATTAAAAATAAAGAAAAAATAATAAAACCCAAAGATAGCCATGCTGACAATGTCTTGTGGTTTACAAAATGCTAATTCATGTCCACTGTCACCTTTGATCTTAACCCCTTCCCATGAGTCAGCAGGGGAGGCCCTGTTCTCATCTCCGTTTTACAGGAGAGAAAATTGCGGGTCACACTGCCTGGTGCACAGTGACCGTTCCACACATGGCGGGTCTTCTTGTTCCTTTGAATAATGCTTTCTTAGTATTATGCTACTACTAACAATTTAAAAAAAAAAATTGGAGGAATGAGATGTGGGAACGCTGAAGGAGAAGGTCCACATGGAGGACTCAGGACAGCAGCAGCTGCTGGACTTGGCATTGACGTCGAGGTATCTCTTCCCTTCTCCGATGCCCGTTTTCCTGGTATAGAATGAGGAAGTTGAACAAGATGGTCCTCTCTCCCCATCCCCATTCTGGGCTCTTCTGCTTTGTGTCCCTGGGATTGGGAGGGGCCGGGGTCCCTGGCCATCGGCCATCGAGGTCAGCAGCAGCTCCTAGCTGGAGGGCAGCGTGCCTCTCCTGGGCCCTCTGCCAGCATCTCCCAGCTCCCTTCCTGAGGCTGCCTCTGAGATGATACCTGGCATAAGGATGGGGACAGCGTTAAGGACCCTCAGTCTTTGCTGAGGGATGAGCTGCAGAGATAGGTGATGAGCGACCTCAGGACCTCCACAGGCTGCAGTTTCCAGAGGCACTGGGGGATGTGAGGTGGAAGCGGAGGCATGCCTTCCTGTGCCCTGGGGCTTGGCATGTCGGCCCTCTGAGCCTCAGCGTCCTCATCTCTAAAACAGGAGTGAAAGCACAAATAAGGCCGGGCGCGGTGGCTCAAGCCTGTAATCCTAGCACTTTGGGAGGCCGAGACGGGCGAATCACGAGGTCAGGAGATCGAGACCATCCTGGCTAACACGGTGAAACCCCGTCTCTACTAAAAAATACAAAAAACTAGCCGGGCGAAGTGGTGGGCGCCTGTAGTCCCAGCTACTCGGGAGGCTGAGGCAGGAGAATGGCTAAACCCGGGAGGCGGAGCTTGCAGTGAGCTGAGATCCGGCCACTGCACCCCAGCCTGGGCGACAGAGCGAGACTCCATCTCAAAAAAAAAAAAAAAAAAAAGAAAGCACAAATAAACACCTTTCTCATCGGACTGCCATGTCCACTACACACATTTATACACATAAGCATTTAGAATACAGCCTTTCTTTCCCTTTTCCTCTCCCTGTACCTCTCCCTCTCTCTATCTTTTGTTTTCGCTTTTTGTTTGTTTGTTTGTTGTTGTTGTTGTTTTTGAGATAGGGTCTGGCTCTGTCGCACAGGCCGTAGTGCAGTGGCATGATCTCAGCTCACTGAAACCTCCGCCTCTCAGGTTCAAGCGATTCTCATGCCTCATCCTCCCAAGTAGCTGGGATTATAGACACGCGCCACCGCACTTGGCTAATTTTTATATTTTTAGGAGTGATGGGGTTTCACCACGTTGGCCAGGCTGGTCTCAAACTCCCAACCTCAAGTGATCCACCCGTCTCGGCCTCCCAAAGTGCTGGAATGACAGGAGTGAGCTACCATGCCTGGCCTAGAATACATCCTTTCTCAGTAAGCATGCAGTTAATGCTATGGAGAGTACAGTTATTGATTGCTGGTTATTAGAAATTTTATTATTAATAACATTATGAAAGGTTACCAGACGGCCGGGCGCGGTGGCTCAAGCCTGTAATCCCAGCACTTTGGGAGGCCGAGGCGGGTGGATCACGAGGTCAGGAGATCGAGACCATCCTGGCTGACATGGTGAAACCCCGTCTCTACTAAAAATACAAAAAACTAGCCGGGCGTGGTGGCGGGCGCCTGTAGTCCCAGCTACTTGGGAGGCTGAGGCTGGAGAATGGCGTGAACCCGGGAGGCGGAGCTTGCAGTGAGCCGAGATCACGCCACTGCACTCCAGCCTGGGAGACACAGCGAGACTCCGTCTCAAAAAAAAAAAAAAAAGAAAGGTTACCAGACATTTACAAATGACTGTAAAAGAAAGGAGCGTATTTGAATTTCAAGAAACAATAGTGTACCGGACTTAAGGAGGCCGAGTCGGGAGGATCGCTTGTGTTCAGGAGTTCAAGACCTGCCTGGGTAACATGGCAAGACCCCATGAGGGGTCATGAGAGTGAGGCCAGCTGTGCTGGATCATACCTGTAATCCTGGCACTTTGGGAGGCCAAGGTGGAAAGATCATTTGAGCCCAGGAGTTTGAGACCAGCCTGGGCAACATGGCAAAACCCCGTCTCCACAAAAAATATAAAAATTAGCCAGTCATGGTGGAGTGCACCCGTAGTCTCACTACAGCTACTCAGGAGGCTGAGGTGGGAGGATTGCTTGAGCCTGGGTGGTTGAGGCTGCAGTGAGCTGTGACTACACAGCTGCATTCCAGCCTGGGTGACAGAGCAAGACCCTATAGAAGGAAAGGAAAGAGAGAGAGAGGGAGGGAGTGGGGGAGGGAGGGAGAGAGGGTAGGAGGGAAGGAGAGGGAGATGAGAGAGATGAGAGAAGGAAGAAAGGAGGGAGGGAGGGAGGGAGGGAAGGAAAGAAGGGAGGGAGGGAGGGAGGGAAGGAAAGAAGGGAGGGAGGGAGGGAGAAAGAGAAGCAGCAGTTTTGTTGGAAGACCAAGGGCTACGAGCCTGCTTCAGTCTCCCTGGGGGTATGTGGTTCCCAGTCTGGCCATCATAACCTGCCCCTTCCCTTTCTTAATTTATCCCCTCCGTCCCACGTGGGCTGGTCAATAATGTTAGAAATGGAAATTCCCAGAGTTTCAAAAGACCTCAAAGTGTCTTCAGCCACTTCTTCTCCTGAGGCATGGCTCTGTACTCCTAGACACACCACTCTCTATCCCTGCCTGTCCTTGATTACCTCCCCAGGCAGGGCACTCACTACCTACACGGCTGCCCTGACTATTGGATAGTTCATCTTGTGAGGCAAAACCGACCTCTCTTGGTAGCCTTCCGTGGTTCTGCCTTCTGGGTCCTCCCAGAAAAAGTCCACACCCTCTGCCTCAGGCAGGTCCCCCAGCCTCAGAAGCAGTGGCCACTAAATCAATTTCTCTCCACCTGAAACCTCCCCTGTGCCTTGCTCATCCTGGAGCAGGAAAGAGGCTACGTTTGCACAGAGCACTGGACCTGGGGAAGCGCCTTAACACAGCCCTACGGAGAAGCCCAGGGAGCCACACTGGCCTGCAGCACCAGCCACCAGCTGTGGAGCTTTCTTGCTGTCTAGTACAGAACTGCAGGCAGAGAAAAAGGCAAAGATTTGCCTGAAGCAAATACGTCAAATCCTTCCGCAAACACACATTCCCCCGAACACCGACTCCAAAGATACGGAGGAGAAGAGGCCTACTTGATTAGATTTCTTTGGGGCCTGTCGCCTAATTTTGTTGCGCGTCTTAGCGTGAGGTCCCTGTAGTGACTCTGTAGCGTGTTTAATTTCTCAAAGCCATTCACAGGCTGGTGTGTAAACTCTCATCTCTGGATGTTACCGAAGGACCCTTGCGAATTACAGCCCTCAAATCGGTGGCCTTGTGGGCAGTTAACGAAGGAAGGAGTTAAGGCTGAGTTCAGGTCCCATCCCAGCCTCCTCATTCCCCAGGACCATGTTCCTTCCACAAGTCACTTTGCTTCTCCAGGCCTCAGATTCCCATTTGTGAAATGGGGACAATAATTCTCCCTACTTCTCAGAGCTTTTCTGAGTATCCTACGAGGTCAGCTCTCTAAGGCCTCAGACCCAGTCCTGGGCAGGCAGTAGGTCTTTGATAAATGAAGTAATTTTTGTCGTTGTTTTTGAGTCTCGCTCTGTCGCCCAGGCTGGAGTACAGTGGCACCATCTTGGTTCAGTGCAACCTCCACCTCCCGGGTTCAAGAGATTCTCATGCCTCAGCCTCCAGAGTAGCTGGGATTACAGGCGCCCGCCACCACACCCAGCTAATTTTTGTGTTTTTAGTAGAGACGGGGTTTTGCCATGTTGGCCAGGCTGGTCTTGAACTCCTGACCTCAAGTGACCCACCCACCTCAGCCTCCCAAAGTGCTGGGATTGCAGGGGAGAGCCACCATGCCCAGCCTGAGAAGTGAAATAATTTGATCTCAGCCGGAAGAGCTTGGGGAACTGGTGAAATCAGTCCCATTTAGGGGAGATACCTCCCTCTGGTGAGAGGGCCTTAGTCTAGACACAACCATTTGATCATTTCTGGCCGTAGATCCGTGGTCTCGAACTTGACTATGCTTGAAATGCACCCAAGAGAGCTTGTAAAATGCCGAGTCCCCAGCCCTGTGCAGCACAGTCTGATTCAGCAGAATCTGAGGGGGCCCGGGAATCTGCATTTTAACAACATCCTGTTCCACAAGGTTGAGAATAGATGTTACTGCTACAGTCACTGTCGGCTCTATGCCTGTACTGCGTCAAGAGCTGGGAATACTGAGCCAAATAAAACAGATCCCGCCCCGAACGCCAGGGAGCCCACCATGGAACAGGGGCACGCTCCCTCCAGGTTGGCGGGGGAGCTGGAGTTTTGAAGTGAGCAGGTTACCATCGCTGGAATCAAAAGTTTAGAGGAGACCTGCTTCCTAGAGCTGTGAGTGTTGTCACAAGACAGAGTCTCTGAGGCTTGAGCCTTGGGACATGGAGGCCTCAGGAGGGAGGGACACAGACTGTTCTGGAAGCAAAGGCTGTTCTGACTGACCCTGCCTGGGCTGGCACTGGTGGGGATGGGTGAGATGTGGCATGGGGCAGATGACATGGAAGGTGGCATTCGTACTGAGGCAGCTAGTTCAGGGTGCTTGCTGCCTGTGGGGTAGGACCTGGGTTTGATCCCAGCTTGTCCTTTCTACCTGTGTGACCTTGGGCCAGCCTAAGCTTTGTTTCCACCTCTGCAAAGGGATGACAGTTGTGTTGTCCATCTACAGAGGTGAGTTACCAAGAGGCTAATGAAGCTTTAGCTCCTAGGACTGTCATTTACCAAGGCCCTGGGCTTAACCGCCTATTCATAACCCTGCACTAGCCTTCTTAAAGTGGGTCCCCAAGATTGTAAAACCTTCAGGCCCCAAAAAACCTGGATCTGCCCCATTCACCAAACAGAGTGATTGCAAGTTTTGGTGAAAGAAGACAGGCACACCGACACCGCTAGGCAATCCTGGGTCGCAGATGGAAGCCGCCTTCACTTCTGAATCTTGGAAGTAGAAGGCCTTGACACCCCAGACAAGGGGGACATTTGTCCAGGGAGGGCCAGCTGAGCCCCCACCCCTGTTCTGACTGTCCTGTAGCCCCCATGGCCTCAGGGCTCCAATCTCAGCCCAGACTAGAAGCAGGTTGGAAGAAGAATGGAGATGGGGATGTGAAGGGCAGAGAATGGGGAGAGGCAGCAGAGGTGGGGAGTAAAAGGACTAGATTGAGCCCCTCTGGCTGCCATATGCACGACCTTCTGCAGGGCCAGCTGGTGAGAAGCCAGCTAGGAGTGAGCACCCTGAGCAGTGGCTTTGGGGTTGGCACTGGTTTTAATAACGACCTTCAAAAGTGTGGGTCCCGGGGAGAGGCAGATTATACGGGACCCAAAGTCGGGGCTACAAGTTGGGGAATACTGGGGAACTGGGCATGTTCCCCTCTATGTAAAGCTTCCCAAGGACAGGATTTCCCTTCAACCGCACCCTCACAACATTCTCTGCCCAAGCGCCCCATCTCCCACGTCCTGAAGACCGCTGGCAGATGAGGAAATGGAGGCTCCAAGAGCCCAAGCCGTTGCCTAAGGCCACACAGCAGGGATACAAATCCGGATTTGGACCCAGTTGTACCTCGAAATTCCTTCCTGCGCCTAACCCCTCCCTAATACCGCCCTCTGCTGTGGGCGCAGTGGCACGTAGTGGGCTTGCAGTCAGGATGGGGATGAAGGAAGGAAGGAAGGAAGGAAAGAAATGCCTAGGCCAGACTCTTCCCACGCCCCCGTCTCCGCGGCCCGCTCTTCCCAGCCCCGCTGCCCGCCCCCATCCCCCCTCCCAATCTAATTGGGAGGTCTCCGAGTCGTCTCTCCCGCTTCCTCAGGTTCCCCCGCGCTCCTCCCGGAGCCCACCCCGAGGCAGCTTTCTCACAACCGGACCCTCCCCGGTCGGCGTGGGGACGCCTCCCGACCCGACCCCGAGGCCCGGCGGGAGAGACGCCACTGCAGCCGGGTGGTCTCCGCGTCGCACCGCCCCTCCCGGCCTCCCCCGCCCCCGCCCCCGCCCCGGAGCGCTACATAATTGATTCGCCCATAAATAATTGATCGGGGTCGCGCGCGCGCCCGGTGTCCCTAGGACGGGGATCCGCGTTAGGGTTAGGGGCGCGGGGGGTCGGGCGCCGCGGGGCTGTGCGTGCCGGGGCGCACGGTTTTGCTCCGCGGGCCTCTCTCGCTCCCTCGCGCCGGCTTTTTCCCTTTTTCTCTTTCCTTTTTTTCTTTCCTGGAGCGGAGCCCGGCGCCAGGAGTCTGGAACCAGCTTGACAGGCTTTTGAGTTATGGAGGGGGGAGGGGGAGAGGCGGGCGGCGGGGAGGGGGAGGGGAGGGCGCCGCCGCGGCGTGAGGGCGGGGCTGGCTCCCCGGTTAGGAGACTCGCCCCGACTTTGGGGTCCGCCGGCGGCGATCGGGGGCGGGGAGCGGGGGACCGCAATCGTTGGGGGAGTCACCCTGCGGGACCCGGCGGGTGAAACGAGCCGAGCTTCAGAGCCGCAGTAAATGAGGCCCGGGGCGGGCAGGGGTGGACACGGCCTCGGGGCCACGGCCTCCCCCGCCGAGCGAGGCATTCCTTTCCGCTGAACTGGGCGCCCTGGCCCGCGCCGCGCCCTGCACGCCTTGCGCCCGGCGATTGGGGCCAGGGCGGGGGAGCAGGGGAGCAGGGAGGCGGACCCCGCCGGTCGCCGGCGCCCCCAGGCGCTGCTTCCCAGCAGCTCGGCTCCCCGGGATGGAAGGGACTGACACCGAGTTAATGGGCGTGGAGCCTGAGCCCCTGAGGGTCGTCGCTGCCCGGGGTCGCTCAGCAGGGCCGGCCTCCGCTGCCTGCCCGGGGTGTCTAATCCCCTCTCCGATCCTTTGCCCGAATCTGAGACTCGTCATTCACGCCCCTCCTCCCTGGCGACTTTGGGCCTGGTGACAGCCCCCCAACCCTCGCAGAGCCAGGAGCACAGTAGGCGCCTTAGCCATTGGCAGAATTTCTCCGGCGCTCTGCCCGACGCCCCCAGCCCCGGGGCCGGGCGTGGGTGGAAGTGTCTGGAAGAGTGGGTTCACCAGGGCTGAGCATGTCAGCGGCCCCGTAGAGAGAATCCGGAGCCTGGGGTCTCTGGAGGGGGGACTCAGAGTATCCGAGGAGGAGACTCCTGGATGCTAACAGAGACCCCAGTCAGGAGCAGTCCGCGAGACGGTTAGTAACAGTGCTGGCCTTGCCCGGGCGCCGGAAGGTTCCGTGAGGCCCAGCAAGTCCTGACTTGGCACAGGGCCCAACACATGGTAAGCGCTCGGTACTTCTTCACTGTTGTTTGATTTTATCATTTCGGAGGGGCTCACCTAGGCCTAGCAAACCCCCGCTCCCGGTGACCCAAGGGAAGTTCCAGAATGTTGAGCGGCTGAGTGGCCTGGCTCCTCCTCTCGACCCCACAGAGCCAAGTGTCGAAATCATCCCAGACGAAGCTGCTGAGCAGAAATTTCCAGTCTCCCTGGCAAAGCTGGGAAGATTTTGGGTGCGGCTCAGAGACGCAGCTGGGTCGGCTCTGTGGGGCCAGGGCCGGGGGGGGGGACCCCCAGATGTTCTATGAGACCCAAGCAGCACCCCCAACTTGGGTTGGGGGCGTTGGGGGTGGAGCCTGGTCTCCTGCTGAGTCCCAGCGCTGATACAGCACAGGCTAAAGCCCATTGTCCTCGGTGGTCCACAGAGGCTCAGGGTAGGAGCGAGATCAGGGTTCAGGTGCTGGCGCCACGCCTCCTTTAGCCCCTACCCGGGATCTCAGTGAGCACCCACCCTTGGAATGCAGGATAGCAGGGTTGCTGTGAGGATGGAAGGAAGCTATGCCCATGAACACTTAACACAGCTCCCTGCCTGGGGAAAGCACCCAGGAAATGCTGTTTGTCTTAGTGATGTCCCACTTAGAGCACTTGTGGCGACTCCCTGGCCCCTGAGGAACCCACCTTGCCAGTTCTTGGCCACAGGAATACGAGCCCCTCCGCAAGGATGGTGGGTCTCACTGAGGTTTTCCCTATCCTGAGCAACCTGAAGAACTCACAGGGAACTTAGCAAACAAACAGACCCTTGCTTTGTTCTCAGGGCCGTGTGACCCTAGGTGAGCAACTCAACCTCTCTGAACCTGGTTCTCCTTCTCTGCAAAACAGAGACAATGGCCTGGAACCCTCTCCCGCTACAGGGAAGTAGCATTGAAGGGGGAAGAGACAGTGGGAGCGTCCCAGCATTGCCCCAAACTGGACAGGTGACTTTGGACAAGTCTGAATGAGACTGAGTAAGACAAAACTGAGTAACATCAGAGCTTGCTGGCTACTCTCTGCCCCGGGCTAGTGCTAGATGTTTTACATGCACCGTTACCACTGTTACTCACGAAGGGAGATTTTATTATTAACTTTCTTTTCCAGATGAGGTAACTGAGGCTCAGAGAGGTTGATTCACTTTCTCAAGGACACACAGCTAGGAAATGATAGAGTCACGATTCAACCCTCATTTGCTGGCTTAGAGTCTGAATCTCTAAAGAAAAGTAGGCAGGGTGTAGTGGCTCATGCCTGTAATCCCAGCACTTTGGTAGGCTGAGGCTGGAGGCTTACTTGAGCCCAGGAGTTTGAGATCAGCCTGGACAACGTGGCGAAACCTCATCTCTACAAAAATATGAAAATGCTCCACCAGGCCTGGTGGAGCGCACGTGTAGTCCCAGCTACTCAGGAGGCTGAGGTGGGAGGATCACCTGAGTCTAGGGTGGTCAAGGCTGCAGTGAACCATGATTGCGCCCCTGCACTCCATACAGCCTGGGCAACAGAATAAGACTCTGAAAAAAAAAAAATGAAGGAAGGAAGGAGGGAAGGAAGGGCAACTTTAATTTTTTTAAATATAACATTTTAAAGTGCCTACTATGTGCAGGGCATCAAGTTAGGTGGCAACAAAAATAAAGATGCCAGGACCCCAGCCTTTGAGATGCTCATAGCTGAGTGGGGACACAAGATTGGATGAGGCGCTCCTGAGAGTTAGATGTGAAAAGCAGCACCCTAGAGACGCCCATCAGTCCTGAGGGCACCGGAAGAGAGAGAGGTGGGTTTTGGTGTTAAGGAATGGGGAGGGGAGAGATCTGGGGGAGGAGGCACGGAGGCTGGGGGACAGCAAAGGCTGGTCTTGAGAAATCTCAGTGGAAGGCACCGGGCCATTCCCAGAGGTCTGCACAGCAAAGCCAAAGGCATGGTGGCAGGAGAGGAGGCCACGCTCTGAGGAAGGCCCCGCAGCCCAGCGTCAGGGAGGGTAATGGGGAGAGGAAGGAGAATGGTGTTGCCAAACCTGGGCCAGGCTGCGAAGTCTGGAGGAAGCTACCTTGCTTTATGAAAACGGGGAGCCATTGAAGGCCTTTGAGCAGAGGTGGATGTCATCCTATGGAAGTTTTACAAAGACAGCTCTGTAGGCAGAAAAATATCCTGGAAATGTACACGAAACCTGGAATGACAGCGTCAGGATGTATTGCATGAACTTTTACAGTGCTTCCTTTTAAAAAAAAAAAAAAGGTTTCGTGTTTGTGTGTGTGTGTGTGTGTGTGTGTGTGTGTGTGTGTTTGCCATGTACAGGTATGACTATTCTAACAAAAGAAGGGAGGACATTTTCAAAAGACAGAGGGGAGCCAGGAGGCAAAGAGACACAGGCAGCAGAAGGGAGCCAGGAGCTGGCGGGCCAGGCTGCCCCTCTCACTGCGGCTCTGGCTGTTTGGGTGATGGGCCATCTGGCAGGTCTACACGGAGCCCAGCAGGCAGGGCCGTGGGGCCTCTGAGATCCCTCTCTTACCTAGAGCCTGAGCCTTGCCTGACCCATGACAGTTTCAGGCTGTTCCCCCTCCTCCCAGCAGTCTGTCCCTACCAAACTCCTCCCCATGGGTTAGACTGTGGGACACAGACTGATCCTTAAATCCCATTCTGGGCCAAATGGGGACAGTGATTCCAGAGGCCTCCCTATGTCCTTGAGGACAGATCACCCTATGAAAGAGCCCCAGCCACCGTGCTAGGTGCTGTATGGGCAGTGTCTCTTGATCTGAATATAAACCTGAAAAAAAAAAAAAGTTATTTTCCCAGTTTTGCAGATCAGGAAATAGAGGCCCTCACAGTGAGGAGGGAGGGGGATTCTCACCCAGGATGGACCCACCCAGGGGTGCGAACCGGACCACTAGGCTGTACTGCCTCAGGCCCTTTAGGAGAAAATCCGTCCTCCCAGTCTCCCCAGGTCTCTTGCCTTTGGCCTGCTCTGGTTCCTGTTATAGAATGGGGGCTGCAGGTGGGCGCGCCTCTGAGCTAGTCCCCCGTCCTTGGGCCGCCTCTCCTAGGCAAACTCCTATTTAACCGGTGAAGGTAAATAAATTATTGCTTCCTCTCCCAAGTCCTCTGGCTGCACCCCTGTCCTCTTCTCTGTGTTCCTGTGGAGCTCCCAAAGGGAGGGGAGAAAAGGCTCAGGGGACATGGCTGGGACACGACTTCCAGCCCAGCCCTGTGTGGGCAGAGACGAGGGAACAGTCCGCCTATTCTCGGCTGGACGTGAGAGGGAGGATGGCCTTGGCTCAACCCAGGGCAAGGCAGGCTGACCAGCCTCTGGGGTTATTTAGATTGGCGGCCAGAGGAGGACAAGTTGCAGGAGAGAGAAGCAAAGATTCAGGCTGCCTAGTGTGGCCACCGCCCCGTCAACCCTAAGATGATCGCAGCCCCTTTCTGGCCACCGAATGTGGGCACCCCAGACCTCTGCGGCAAGGCTGGGTGAGAGCTGTCTTTTGTGCACAGGTGCCCCTAGTCCCCCACCCCTAGTGAGCATTCACACACAGAGGTGAACAGCCCCCTTGTGGGCCTGGAGGCGCCTAGGCCAGGTAGAGATGACCAGAGTGGGAAGCAGAGAATCCCCAGTGCCTAGCACAGTGAGTGGCACTGAAGGATTTGTTGGATGAATGAATGAATGATTGCCTGACCTCAGGCCCAGGGAGCAAGGTGTGGTGTGCACGGTGGCCCCTGGGAGGCTTCAGGGATGGGGAGGGGACGGAGGGGGACTGGGAAAGCCACAAGAAGGCAGCCCTATCCGATGACTCACTTGGGAGGGAAACAGAAGGTGGGCTGTTCTGGGGAAACATCCCCGCTGATGCCCGGGCACCCAGGAGCTTCCAGGTACCCCCAGATCACCCCAGTGAGGACACTCCACAATTCCCCTGGAGGCACCACAGTGGGGCTGTTAAACCCAGGGACTTAGGATTCAGACACTTCTGGGCTCCAGTTCACCCCTCATTGGCTGGACCAGTTGCCTCAGTTTCCCCATCTGCACGGGGCACGGATAGGACCACGTGCTGCACAGGTTTGCTGGGAAGGACACATAAGAGGTGCCCGCTCAGCACATCCTGTCTGCCATTGTTACAAACAACAGCACGGGAGAGCCGGGAGCAGAGCCTGCCAAACGCAGGACCCTGGTCTCCCGCTCCCCTGTGCTGCTGACCTATGGGGTGGCTTTGGACAAGGCCCAGCCTCTCTCCAGGCCTTAGTTTCCCCATTTGTACAGTCAGGCCCTGCTAACTTGGACAGGCTTTGGCCCCTCTCCAAGCCCCACAGACACATCAGAGACGTGCACACACGGCCCTGGGACTGCCGACAGTCACACAGGCACGCATAGGCACGTACGCACAGGCACACAGACGTAGGCACAGACTCACACTCGGCCCCCACCCTGCGCCCTCCCCACTCACACTCGCTCACACTCATGCTCACACACCACCCCGCTCCCCGAAATCTGCTGAGCACCAACGGTTGGTGCGAGCGGGGTTGGGAACGGGAAGAAAAAAGCCCAAGACTCAGCCCAGGAAGAGGGGTGCGGTGGGGGGAGGGCGGGCGAGGGAAATGACAGCCCGCGGTCCCCCTCGAGTCCTGGCTCATGAATATTAATGCAGCGGTAATTAAAATGCAGGCACGCAGCAGGATGGATGCGGCTGCCTCCGGAGCGCGGGGGAGCGCGGCGTCTTTGCAGGCGGGTGGAGCCGGCTCCTCGCCGGCGAAAAGCGGGGCCGGGCTCCGGGGCCTGGCTCCGGGGCCTGGGTCCGGGGCGGGCGGGAGGGGGGACATTTTTCGTGGTTCCGAGCGCCCCGTCCCGGTGTTCCCGCCCCCGCCCCGCGGCCGCCCCTCCGCGCCCTATCCCTGGCCGGGCCGCCCGCCAGGCCGCCGTTTCCCGGAGCCGGCCCCCTCCCGCCCTCGCGGCCGGCTGATGTCATCTGCACACAACTTTCCGCTTCCCGGCCCGTCTCGGGGCCCTGAGTCATCGCCGCCCCCGGCCCCGACGCTGGCCTGCGGCGTCTGTTTGTGCAGAGCGAGGCCCCGCCGGCCGGGCCTGACGTCAGGCTGGCAGGGCCTGGAACGGCCCCGCGCCGCTGCCCCCTGGGGGCAGGACAACACCGCTGGGGGCCGAGGGCAGGGCTCGCCCTCGGAATCCGGCTTCGAAGCCGGCGCCACCTTGTGCCGGCCGCCTGACCTGAGGCAACTCTGTGCTTTCAACTCTCTGAACTTCGGTTTCCTCATCTGCCAGTTGGCAGACGCTCAGCGAATCTTCCTAGACTCACGGGGCGAATTGTACAGTTGGGTAAATCGAGGCCCAGAGATGGGAAAAGGACCGTCCAAGGTCGTACAGCCACCCGGAATTACAGTTCCTTTCTGCCGGGTCACACGCTGCCTTCCACGTGTTACCTAAGAGAGCTTTCCAGCCTGTGCTGAGAAAACCGCCCCACATCATCTGTGGCAGGACTGGGGCGGTGGAGCCCTGGTCAGGCCACTCTGCTTCTGGCCACAGTTTTCTCATCTCTAAAAAGGCACAGTAACAATATAATGACCGTGTGGAGTCCCCCAGGATACAGGGTCAAAGGAGAGCACAACCATTGAAGTTTCAAGCCCATGGGGCAGGTGAGTCACTATTGTCACTACTGGGGTCACTGTTGAAGCCGCTAAGGTCACTGTTGAAGTCAGGTGAGAGGGCCCTCTTGGAGTCAGACCACCTGGGTTCAAATTCTGGCTCCTGCTTCCAGCTCCTTTCCTCTGACCCCCCGTGGGACCCGAACCCGGACCCCTTCCATGGTCACCACCGTCACGGTCCCACCTTTCAAGGTTTCAAACACCCCTCCCCTGTTTCTGGCAGGGGCTGTCCTCACTCCCTCTATGGCCTCTCCAGGCCCAGACTTCACCCTCAGGTCACCCTCACCCCTCGGTGCCCTCCAGCCAGTGGGCCTGGGAAGACGTGTTCATGCTGGAAATGCCTGCCCAGCCCTTGCCCAGTTATACAGAGCAAGTGCTCCAGAAATCTCCTGAGCCCCAGTTTACTGAGGGGAAACTAAGAACCTTCCGGCTACAGCTCTTGAGCTGAGCAGGGATCAGGCTCGGGTCTGGGATCCCAGGCCCTGCAGCCTCCCAGAGGCTTGGTTGAAAGCTCTGGCTCTCACTCCCCCACCTCCACCCACCACCTGCCCGGTCCAGGCTCACCCCCCACCCCTCCACCTGGTCAGTGGTGGCTTGGCCTCCTCTCAGCCCCTCCATCCCTCTTGGCTGTACACACCCTCAAGCTAATGGAACTCAAACTGGTGGAGGAAGGCCTGCCCTATCCCTCCCAGGCCCTGCCTCTCGCTCCCTGTCCCCAGCCTCACTGGACCACTTTCAAGTCCTCCAGTGCTGCAGGCTCCCTCTTCATGCCTCCAGGCCTTTGCACATGCTGGTTCCCCTCCCGTTTTCCTGGTTAACTCCTCCACCTCCATCCGAGCTAGGCTCTTCCCCTGGAGAGTGTCCCAGTTAGCACCACCCCACAACACACACACACACACCAGCATACACTCTCCACATCACAGGGACCACATCCCACACAGGCACGGACACACTGCATGACACAGATCACAGGCATAAAAGTGCATGCTCTAGCGTGCATGCATGCACACACACACACACACTCACACTCCATATGCTGATATACTTATCCCCCCACCACAACATCACATAGACCATTCGACACACTCCTCACGTCCTCTGGCCACACAGTAAACACACGCACACCACAGAGCTCATGTCTGGGCTGGCCTGGTGCCCTCCTCTGGGCTCCTGCCCCCAGCCTTGGCATTTACCCCCCATTAAGGGCAGGGACCAATCCATCTCCATTTTCCTCCATTTCAGCTCAGGGCCCTGCACCAAGTCTCTCCCAGTTATTGCTTGGACCTGGACCCCTCCCATAGTCACCACTGTCACAGTCCCACCTCCTTCAAGGTCTCAAACACCCCTCCCCTGTTTCTGGCAGAAGCCGTTCTCACTCCCTCTATTGCCTCTCCAGGCCCAGACTTCCACCCTCAGGTCACCCTCACCTGGGCTTTGGGGTGCCACATACCCCGCCCCAGGCCCTGGCCTCTGGAATGGCTGGTGACTTGAACTGGGCCAGAGGCTTAAGCTCATGTCTGTCTGGAGCCTCAACTTTCTTCTCTGTAAAATGGGCTAACACTGAAAGCACCTTGCAGAATCTCAGCAGCGTTACAGTGGACATTGTTAGCGCGGCCAGCAGACTCCTGCTGGGCTGAGTTTGTGGGTAACCCAAGTCTGAGCAGGTACAGTTCCTCCCTCAGGTGAGTGTTCCGCCCCCAAGTGAGCATCCTGCTGCCCTTCCTGCAAATCAGGCCCCTGGGACACTTAGTGCCGAGCCTTGGGGGTGGGGTATTTGGTCCGGGTTCCTGACAAGTGGCTGGGTTGTCTGCTCCGTCTCTTCAGGGGGAGCCTCCATGGGTGGCCTGGGCTCACATCGGCTCCTCCAGTCCAGCAGAGCACCCCCCCCTGGCTGCCCAGCCTGTTAAGGGAACTTGCTGAGCAGGACATTGAGCCCCTCCTGGTGGGTGACCAGAATCAGGAGAAGACAGAGGGGAGGTGGCAGGCCCTGGGATGGAGGGAGGGCAGCTGAGCCGCCTGCCCTCATCCTCCCTGCCCTTTGGGTGTTGGAACCCTTCCCATGGCCCAGCAGGAACCCAGCGGCTCACCTGAGCCCACACTAAAGATGAGGCACTTTACCACATATGCAGAGATGAGAAACAGAGGCCCGAGTAGGGAAGGGACTGGACACGGTGGAACAGCCACGGGCTGTGCCTGTGTTTCCATCCGCCTTCCTCCTGCCTGTGCTTGAGTCACGTGCTGGTGTGCAGGGAACAGGAAGACAGCCACTGCCCTCACAGGCTTAGGGTCTAGCAGAGTCCACAGTGACCACAGGCGAATAAACAAAGGCAGTGAGACAGAGGTGGGCAAGGAGAGGTGCTGGGATGGGGAGCAAGGGAGTACCCATGCTCATGGGTATAAACACATGGAAGCCATATGCATGTCTCAGAGTTTCTTCCAGAACTTTTTTTTTTTTTTCCCCCAAGACGGAGTCTTGTTCTATAGCCCAGGCTGGAGCGCAGTGGCACGACCTCGGCTCACGGCAACCTCCACCTCCTGGGTTCAAGTAATTCTCCTGCCTCAGTCTCCCGAGTAGCTGGGATTACAGGCACACACCACCACGCCTGGCTAATTTTTGTATTTTTAGTAGAGACGGGGTTTCACCATGTTGGCCAGGCTGGTGTCGAACTCCCGACCTCAGGTGATCCACCCGCCTCGGCCTCCCACAGTGCTGGGATTACAGGTGTGAGCCACTGCGCCTGACCCCTTCTAGAACTTCTCTGTTTACTCTTCCATCTACACTGAACACCTTTGCCCAAGGCTGGGGGCAGAGTGGTTAAGAGCCAAATCTAGACTCCTTGCTGTGTGACCTCGGCCAGGTCACTGTCCCCCCCATGCCTCCCTGTCATGTCCTCTTCTAAAAAATGGACAGCCCTCAGGACTGTCGCTGAAGGGTCCGTGAGATGACTGTGAAGCTCTTGGTGTGGGGACCCAAGCTCAACCCTGCCCCAAGTACTGTCCCCCAACCCAACTGCAGTACTCGGCCTCCTCAACTTCTAGCTTCCAGTCTCTGCCTGAACCCCAGCACCTGGCAGTTTAGCTCAGTTCATTTACCTAGCCCGGCCTGGGTTCCTACGAGAAGAAGGCGGGTCACGATGACAAGACTGCTGGGGACAACTGGGTCCCTGGCCAGGTACTCAGGTCTGCAGCCTAAATCATGGCAAGCTATTTCCCAGCCACCCAACTCTTGGGCATCCCTGCAGGACCTCTACAGGGAGTCCTTGGCTCCCTGAAGGATGGATCATCAGAAGAGCTGCCAGGCTGTCAGAGCTGGAAGGGACCTCAGGGATCACCACTGTGGCCAACCCCCCACTGCACACACAGAAAAGCTGCAGCTCAGAGCCAGACACAGTGGCTCACGCCTGTAATCCCAGCACTTTGGGGGGCCAAGGCAGGCGGATCACCTGAGGTCGGGAGTTCGAGACCAGCCTGGCCAACATGGAGAAACCCCGTCTCTACTAAAAAATACAAAATTAGCCAGGTGTGGTGGCACATGCCTGTAATCCCAGCTACTCAGGAGGCTGAGGCAGGAGAATTACTTGAACCCAGGAGGCAGAGGTTGCAGTGAGCCAAGATCACGCCATTGCACTCCAGCCTGGGCAAAAAGAGTGAAACTCTGTCTAAAAAAAAAAAAGAAAAGAAAAGAAAAGCTGCAGCTCAGAGAAGTGGAGACACTGGTGTCCAGGGACCCACAGCAAGGCCTTGGCCCAGCTGGGGCTAGACGGGAAGACGTGGTTCAGCATTGGAACTCCATGGCCTGGGTTCAAATCGGGGTCTGTCACTGGGCAGCTGTGAGTCTAAGTCTCTGAACTTCTCTGTGCCTTAGTGTCCTCATTCTGTAGAGTGGAGATAGTAATCATTCCTATTTCTAAGTCTGTTGTGAGAAATAAGTGAACTAATACATATGATATGCTTAAAAGCAGAGCCCGGGACACAGTGAGCATACAATAGACATTAGCTGCCATGGTCTCTTGATTTCAAGCCCAGTGCAGGTGCATGTGACTCATGAAACTTCAGTGACATCTGCTCTGTGCCAGACACTGAAGATGGAGCAGCGAACAGCACTGACCCAACCTGCCCTCCTGTTGCCTACAGGCCAGGTAGGAAACACACTGGAAACTGACAACTCCATGTGCTCATCACCATGTGGTTTCTGCTGGTCTGGGGAGCCAGGGACAAAGAGCAGAAAACATGGTTCCAGGTAGAGGGGGTAGTACGCATGAAGACCATGAGGCAGAAATGACACAAAACTGAATTGGAGAGAAGGCCCAAATGGCTAGAGCTCAGAACCCAAGGAGAGAAGGGAAGAGAGGAGGGACATCCAGAGCCTGGAGAATGATATGTAGACAGCCCGGGAACCAGCGCTGGTTAGACAGGGAAGGAAACTCAAAGCCTGCATTTTTGCATTTTAGAAAGATCTGACTGGCTGACCTGAGGAGGGCAGATAGGAGGTTAGGGTGGCAGAGCGGGGTGGGAGGGTAGGCAGATAGTTGGGGCTAGGAGCCCAGGGAGCAGGCAGGGCGTGGAGCAGCCGGATAAGGGGGATAAGGGTGGGGGGCAGTGGGGACAGGGTAAAGGGAGCTGACTCATTGAAGTGGGAAGCTCCCCAGGGTTGGCATTTGGCTGGGGCGTGGGGGATCTGACTGGGGCGGGGGTACGTGGCTGCAGGTGACGGTCAAGAGCAAGCTCAAGGAGGGAGGGAGACCCCATGTCCAGCTCTGACCACCCCAGCTGCTGCAGCACCCGGGGGCCCTCGGCCCACAGACTTGAGCCCTGTGCTTTCGAGAGCAGCACTCCTGGACCAGGGAGACATTTCCAGCTGGAGCCATGGGCCCCTTGACCATGATCTGGCATCTGGGGCCCTGGAGTTCCCTGTTCAATGACCTCAGCCTGCGTCCTGGGTGCATTCTCCTGAGGGTTGTCTGAGCCACCCGTTTGGGCACCCTTAAGCCCCAGGAGTGACCAGGAGGTGGCTGTTGGCAGGGGGTGTGGACAGAACATGTGCTTACAGCCTGGAGTGCCTACACCTGAGCATGCACAGCCCCTCAGGGAAAAGAAAAGAACCTGGGGCAAAAAGGAAAGAAGAGTGTGAAGCTGGAGAGGCCAGAGACTGAGGCTGGCTCCCCACCCCCACCCTCCCACCTGCTACAGCTCCTCCTGCAGTCTCCGGTCTCCGAGGAGCCTGATAATTCTAAACACAAACCCAGCCTTCCAGGTGTGTTTGTCCTTATGAAGGTGTATTTGTCAAGGAAGGAGGACAGAACATTTTTTTTTCGAGACGGAGTTTCGCTTTTGTTGCCCAGGCCGGAGTGAAGTGGTGCGATCTTGGCTCACTGCAACCTCCACCTCCCTGGTTCAAGCGATTCTCCTGCCTCAGCCTCCCGAGTAGCTGGGATTACAGGCATGCACCACCACACTCGGCTAATTTTTTTTTTTTTTTTTTTTTTTTTTTGAGACGGAGTCTCGCTCTGTCGCCCAGGCTGGAGTGCAGTGGCCGGATCTCAGCTCACTGCAAGCTCCGCCTCCCGGGTTCACGCCATTCTCCTGCCTCAGCCTCCCGAGTAGCTGGGACTACAGGCGCCCGCCACCTCGCCCGGCTAGTTTTTTGTATTTTTTTAGTAGAGACGGAGTTTCACCGGGTTAGCCAGGATGGTCTCGATCTCCTGACCTCATGATCCGCCCGTCTCGGCCTCCCACACTCGGCTAATTTTGTATTTTTAGTAGAGACGGGGTTTCTCCATTTTGGTCAGGCTGGTCTCGAACTCCCGACCTCAGGTGATTTGCCCACCTCGGCCTCCCAAAGTGATGGGATTACAGGCATGAGCCGCCGTACCAGGCAACAGAACATATTTTATTTAGCAGTTTGTTAGCTTGATTTATAACTTGTAAATACCTAGACATGAGGTATGTGGGCCTCAGCTTGCACTCCTGCCCCAGGCTGACCCCTGGTGCGGCCCAGAGAGAAGCCGCCTCCCTGGGCTGACCCCTAACCAGCAGGCTGACTCCCAGGGGATCCTGCAGGCTTCTTCAGAGCTTCCTACCCCGTGCACCCTCACAGGACTCAGTCCAGCCCCCTGCCTTTGTCTGAGGGTCCTCCTGCCTCCCCGTTAGAGGGTTCAACTCCAGCCCCTCCCTGCCCTCACCCTTCTTCCTGTCCCTTGTCCCTGGAGGTCCTGGGCTTTCCAGCTTGTCACTGGTTTTATTTGGCCACAGTGGCATGTGTCACCAGCTGACCAGCTGGGTATGAGTCCTTTCCCTCCTTCGAGAGATGGAGAGCTCCTAGAAGCAGTGCCTCCCAGCAGAAGCAGAATCTTGCCCTGGGGAGGAGTACAGCTCAGAACTTGAAACTCGGGATCAAATCTCAGCTCTGTGACTTTCTTGATGGGTGACCTTGGGAGGCAGCTTTGCTGCTTTGAGCCCTGTTTCCTCCTCGGAAAACCCATAACAACAACTGTACCTCTTGCAGTGAGGAGACAAGGTGGAATGGAACGCAGAGGCCACGTGTGCCTGGCACTTGGCAAGTACACCGGGAAGGATTGGGAAGGGCAGGAGTTACATCATTCACCTCTGTTTACAGCTAAGCAAACTAGCGGAGGCTCAGCGAGGTGAAGCCAGTCCCCAAGGTCACACAGCCGGCCGCAGGCCAGGGGCCCAAGACGTAGTTGTCTGACCTGTGCTCTAACCACTGTACTCTCTGGCCTCGAGACGGCTCCCACATTACCTTTCCCTGTTCTCCGTGGCCCTCCAGCGCCTGAAAGCCGCTTGGGGGCCGCGGAGGCAGGTGGCATGGCCAGGGCAGAGTCCGCAGGGCGGAAAGGGTTAAGGGGCTCCGCCGCATTGGGCCGTCCTTCAAGGGGGGAACTAGCCAATGAGAGCTCGCCGCGATGAGGTAATGCCGAGACCACGCGGAGTGGGCGGGACTGGCGGGGACCCCGCAGAGCTCCGCGCTTCTTCTCTCCCCACCTACTTCTCACCTTTGACCTTGATGTACCCCGCCCCTCCCCCAACCTTACCCCTGCAGAAACGCCCGAACTGAAAGTCTCGGCTCCAGGGCCGCGGGCATCCCTTAGTCTGGGACAGGAACCGAGAGACGTCCCGGCCTCAGTCACACCTTCTGGGCCTCAGTTTCCCTTTCTGCAAGGAGAGTGGGTGATCGCTAAAGACCCTACCAGCTGTGGACGTCCTTGGATCCCAGGACAGTTTTCAGCCCTTCCTTGCCCTTGGCCCGAACTTGAACGGTCCCAGCCCCGGCTCCCCTCAGGCAGTGCCCAGTGCCAGGGACCTAGAAGTCCCCCGGGCCACAGGGAAGGAGCCTCACCGGCCCAGCCACGCCCTCCATGTGGCCCGGACCCATCCCCTGGGTATCGCACCTGGCGCGCCCACCGATGCCACCAAGCTCTGCTAGCTGCACCAGCAGCAGGACCTGCCGGCGCGGCGGTCAGAGGTCAACATTCATCCCACCGCCAGTAAGAATCGAGGGCCTGCCGCGTGCGGCTCAGGGCTTCGTCCTGAGCCGTGTCCCGGGGCCGCCTGCTCCCGCCACCCCTCCCCGCGGGCCTGCAGAGAGCCCGTCCGCCCCGTTCGCGCGGTCCGGGCACGAAGCGGTTAACGCCTTTCCAGCCGAGCTGGCACCGCGCGGCCGGGCTTATTAGTCAGCTCGCGGGGAGGCGGCGAGGGGAGGGGAGGGGCTCGAGTGGAGAACCGCAGAAAGCTATTCTCAGGGGCTCCCGAGTGTGGGGAGGGCGGCTCAGCAGGAGCTGCTGCTTCCCAGAAAGTTGATTATTTTTAACCCAGGAAGAAGAAAGGAAGGAGGCGAGGGAGAAGGACTCAGAGAAAAGAGGAGAGGAAAAGAGAGGAGAGGAGAGGAGAGAAGTGGGGGCGGGGGAGGTCCGGGAAGGGGAATGGGGAGAGGGGAGGGAATGGGAAAGAGAGCAGGAGAGGAGGGGAGAAGGAGGGGAGCCAGCGGGGTGATGGAGGGAGAGAGAAAGGCAGAGCCCAGTTGGAGCTGGAGAAGCCAGCTGGCAGGGCTTGGGGAGGAGGAATGGATGCCGAGCGGGCACTGCCACCTTTCCCGTACCCCTGGGGCTCTGTGGGGCTCCATCCTGGCCTCCTGGTGCCCCAGCTGAGAGCAGCCCTCCAGCCTCATCAACCAGGCCCCAGGGGCACTGGGCTTGGGGGAGTGGAAGGCATAAGTCAGCTGCAGCCCTGTCCTGGGGGCTCTCCAGCCAATATGTCCTTGCCCTTGGGGTGACCACTGGGACACAGGGCTTGGGAGCCCTAGGGGAGGGGCAAGGAGGCCTCCCCTGATACCCCAGGGTCTCTTCAGGGAGGGTTTCCTGGAGGAGAGGGTGGGAGGGACTGGGGCTCCCTTTTTCCTGCCTCTGGGTGGAGCCAGGCTGAAAACCAAACCCACAGAGGGCCCCACAAGGGTGCTGGGGGCACAGTCACAAACAAGACAGCCACAGCCAGGCCCCCACAGAGCAGTCCTGCAGGAGAGATGGTAGCTGCACAAATCGTGATGAATAAGGCATTAAAGAATGACAAGGGGGTAGCGGGCAGGGAGCGCCGGTCCCCTGGGCCTGGCCTCCGCAGAGGTCGCGGAAGACCTCCTGGAAGAGGGTGCCTGAGGACCAGTGTGGCTGATGAGGGGAGGAGAGACTGGTGGAGGCGAAAGGGACAGGGGTGGTCTGGATGGGGACCCCCAGGCCACAGACCTAAGAGCTTGAGAGGGGATCAGTATGACCAGAGGCAGGGAGGGGGACATTTGGCCTGAGACCAGCCCTTGTCTTATGGTGGCCGGAAGCTTGGGAAGGGTTTTATAGAGAAAAGAGACTAGATCGCCAAAGCTTACTCAGAATAGTAGAGACAAGAGTGGACACAGAAGCCAGTTGGGAGTGTCGCACTGAGATCCAGGGGAGATGGTGGCAGCCGGCTGAGACAGTGTGGGAGGTACAGGGGACAGGGCATGGTGTGGCATGGCTAGAGGGTAAAGGAGGCCAAGGAGGGGTTGGGGAGGCTCCTTGTGCCCTGGCATGTGCAGTGGGTGGATGCTGGTGCTGTCCCCGAGGCAGAGGACAGCATGGGGGAGCAGGTTCATGGGAGACCAGGCATTTGTTTTGGGACATGGTGGGGGCAGCCAGGAACAGTGTGCCAGAGGGAGGAACAGCTTGAGCAAAGGCACAGAGAGGAGACAGGCAAAGAGAACCACATGTAGCATGGTGGGACATGCCAGAATCTTCCAGAGAGGTGGGCCTCTGATGCAAACAGATGAGTCTGCCCTGGATCTGCAGGCAGTGGACAGCTGCGGGCGTGTGGGAGCGGGGGAGGGGAAGGGAGCTTTCAGCTCTAGACACAGTCATGGTGCCCAGCAGCCGGGGACCCAGGCTGGTGGGGGGGAGTGTCACTGGGACAGGTGGCAGGGCCCTAGCTCTGGGACAGCATGTGTGTGTGAGAGTGAGTGTAAGAGTATGAGAGTGAGTATGAGAGTGTGTGTGTATGAGTGTGTATATGAATGTGTGTGTGAGTGTATGAGTGTGTGTGAGAGTGTGTATGTGTGTGAGTGTGAATGTGTGAGTGTATATGTGAGTGTGCATGAGTGTATAAGTGACTGTGAGTGAGTGTGTGTGAGACTAAGTGTCCTTTGCACTAAGTGCCCTGCCCTCCACTTGAGGCACAACCCTAGGACACCTCCAACCTCTCCAGGATCAGGGAATGGCCCAGCCAGGCCAGACCAGGAAATGATGGATGGAGGAGGGCCTAGGCTGCTGCTCTGAAAATCCACCCTCAACCCTGGTCACTCTGGAACCCTGGAGCAGCATCTGAGCCCCTTCCCAAGGAGTCCAGTGACTGGAAGGCAGCATCCAGGGCCACCCGTGCAGCGTCCAGGACCTGTCTGTCCTCTCACAGGATGGAGCTTGGGGTTCCTGAGCTTGGAGCTGCCTATAATACCAGGATTAGTGGCTCAGCCGAGGTCAGTTTCAGACAGTGGCTAGGGTAGTGGCCTGGGCTGTGGGAGGAGGATGAAGGTCTAGACAGTCACAGAGACCCTGGGAGGCCCAGAGAAAGTGGATGCCAGAGAGGAACCCAAAGTCCCAGAAATTGCAAAAAATGCCAGGGAGAGGAGGAGAGAGAAAAAGGCCACGCAGCAGCCCTGAGCCTGAGAGCATGTGCCACAGTTTGTCTGTGGGTCTGTTGAGTTTGGCCCAATGGCTCTGAGCTGACTCTGCAGCCACAAAAACTTAGGACCTGGAAGGTCCCATCCAGCACAGGAAGGACTCTCCCTGGGATGGAAGCAAAGAGAAAAAAAGGAAGTACTGAATCCACACATAGAGGACAAGGGGCTCCGATCCTCCGTGGCTCCGAACCTACCTGCGACTCCCGGACCACACAAGACGATGGCATTCCCACCCCCAGCAGTGCAACAGAAAGTCACAGTTAAGGGACAAACCTGAATCCAAACCCGTTGCTGACTGGCAAGTGTCTTTGGCCTCTGTCTGCCTCAGTTTCTTCACCTGCAAAATGGGGATGATAATAATGGTTCCTCTGTCCTCAGAGGCAGAGAAACAATGGAAGTAAGCCCCTTAGTTAAGGAAGTAGCCTGTCCTGGGTCCCTTGGGGCCCCGAAATGTCCCCAGCAGTATAAGGGCATGAGTCCTCCAAGATGGAAGATAATTAGACTTACCACGATCTAACCGTGGGCCAGTGCTTTTATTTATTTATTTATTTGAGACAGAGTCTTGCTCCGTCACCCAGGCTGGAGTGCAATGACGCAATCTCAGCTCACTGCAACCTCCGCCTCCCAGGTTCAAGCCATTCTAATGCCTCAACCTCCCAAGTGACTGGGTTTACAGGTGCACGCCACCATGCCCAGCTAATTTTTTTTCTTTTTTTGAGATGGAGTTTCGCTCTTGTTGCCCAGGGTAGAGTGCAATGGCGCCATCTCAACTCACCGTAACCTCTGCCTTCCAGGTTCGAGCGATTCTCCTGCCTCAGCCTCCCGAGTAGCTGGAATTACAGGCATGTGCCACCACGCCCAGCTAATTCTGTATTTTTAGTAGAGATGTGGTTTCTCCGTGTTGGTCAGGCTGGTCTCGAACTCCCGACTTCAGGTGATTTGCCTGACTCGGTCACCCAAAGTGCTGGGATTACAGGTGTGAGCCACCGTGCCCAGCCGATTTTTTGTATCTTTATTAGAGATAGGGTTTCACTGTGTTGTCCAGGCTGGTCTCAAACTCCTGACGTCAAGTGATCCACCTGTCTCAGCCTCCCAAAGTACTGGGATTACAGGCGTGAGCCACCACGCCTGGCCCAGGCAGTGTTCTTTTTCCTGTTTTGCAGACGAGAAGACCAAGGCTCAGAGAAATCTGTAGTCGGCCCAGAGCTATATATACAGCAGGAAGGTGGGGGAATCGCAATTCAAACTCTCGGGCCTGCTGTCTCCCTGGGAATTCGGTTCTCACTGCCTCCATATAAAGAAATACACGTGCAGGAAGCAGCCCAGAGCACCCTCCTCTCCCTCCCAAAAACCCACACAGTGATCCTGGCCAAGCCCCCTGGGTCCAGGAGGAGCCATGTCCCCATTAGGCATCTCTGAGCTGTGCTTTCACATTGGGGTCCCCCCCGCAGGGCTGGTGGAACACAAAGAGGGGTGGCCAAGGCAGAGAAAGAACCCGACAGGCCAGGAGCCGGCTTTTCTCCCTGCTTTCTTCCTCCCTTGCTTCTTTGTTAAGCTCCCTTTCAGCTGAACCGGCAGAGCCTGGGTGTTCCGAGCTGACAATAATTGCTGCGTCTAGACAGTGTCTGGTATGAGGCCTCCCTCTCCGCGCCTCGCCGGCCTCCCCGAGGCTCCTATTCCCAGCCCTGCTGGCCCCTGCTCTGCACCCTCCGTTTCCCACACCCCTGCCCCTCTCTGGCTGCCCAGGGTGCCCTGTCCTGCCTCCCTCCTGCTCTAGGCCTCCCTCGAATTTTCAATCCTTGCATCTCTTCCTCCCTCCCCAGCCGCACCCCAGGCACTGGCCCCATTCCCTCCCACAGCCTGAAATTCAGGGAACAAAGGTGGTTTTGCATCTGGCTGTGGCTGGGAGACCTTCGAAGGAGGCCGAGCCAGGCAAACCCTCCCCTCCCAGCTCTTGGCCCCGCCAGGAGCCAGAGACTCACATTGCTGGCTTCCGGCCTGATCTGGGAAGTTCTGGGATTGATAGTTGAAACAGCCTTAAGGCTCCTTCCCTCATCTTCCTATCTGACCTGGAAGGAAACCCAGAGAAATCAACGCAGAAAAGACTTAGGACAGATACAAGGAAGCACTTCCTGGTGACACTGACCAGCAGACATGAATGGAATGGTTTTAAGAGCTTCAGGGGACAGGAATTCAGGCTTCACAAGGTCTAAGAGTTCCTCCTGCCCGGCTCAGATCTGCAGCTCTGGAAGTTTCCCCAGAAGCCAGAGTTTCTTCACTGGTATCAGGTGCTCGGGGTGACCCTGATATAACAACAACCACAGCCAGCATTTGCCCGGCCCTTTCCTTGCATCAAGCGCTGTGCAAACTCTACATGCGTATCAATTGATGTCATCCTCTCCAGGACCCTGAGAGACAGAATAAGCTTATGATTAGTTCCGTTTTACAGATGAGGAAACTGAGACACAGAGGGGTTAAGTAACTTGCCCAAAGTCACCCAGCCAGGAGAGGAGAAGCCAAGATTTGAAGCCACAGAGGTTGACTCCAGAGCTCCAATAACGACTGATGATAGGAACTCGAAATACTTAAAATCATCTACCCGGGACTGGGATGAGCCCTTGGCGTCTAGTGTTTCCTTGCATCTCACAAGGCTGTTAAGATCCAGGGTTATGCCCACTAGATAGATGAAAAGAGAAGAGCCTGGGGCTGCAGGCTGTGACCAGATGGTGACCTAACTCCATGTCCGAAAGGCTGAGAAATCCAGGCTACTGGACTGGACTCACCATGGAGTGGGAGCTTAATACACGTGTGGGACCATTTCCCACTCCTTCCTTCTGGGCTTTCTTGGGCACCTCCTGCCCTGATCAAGCTGGGGGAGATAGAGGCCAATGTGGGTACGGCTCTGTCCTCAGGAGACCATGGCCTAGAGGAGACTGGCAAAGCAGCCAGCTTCAATCTGGAGGAGGAATTGTGATGATGCAAGGGATATGGGACCTCTGGGAGCCAACAGGAGGGACCCTAAATCCAAGAGGGCTTCCTAGAGGAGGTGGAATCAACATGACTTCCTGACAGATGAGTAAAAGTTAGGCGGGCCAAGAGGGGAGAGAAGTGTTCCAGGAAGAGGAAATCCACACATAAGAAGGTCTTGAAGTGAGAGAACAGGGTAATCTAGAAGAACTAGAGAAACTTAAGCAGCTGTGTCAGGTCAAACAGTGGGTGGGAATCACAGGGCTGGAGCCCAGCTGATCAGGAAGGCCGTTGAGTGCCAGGTTGAGAGCTGGGACTTATCCCCAGGCAGGGAGGCCTACTGGGAGACTGCTCTGAGAGTCCAGGCAAGTGGGGCTGTGTTGACTGTGAGGATGTGGAATGGAGTGGGGCCGGAGGACTGGAGAGGCCCTCAAGAGTTGTAAAAACAGAGTCTCCTCTGATGTGGATCTGGCCTGCAAGTGTGATGCTGTTCCAGACACAGAGAACAGCATGGACAAAGGCTTTCTTTTCTTTTTTTTTCCAGACGGAGTCTTGCTCTGTCGCCAGGCTGGAGTTCAGTGGCGTGATCTCGGCTCACTGCAACCTCCTCCTCCCAGGTTCAAGCGATTCTCCTGCCTCAGCCTCCCAAATAGCTGGGATTATAGACGTGTGTGCCACCAGGCCCTGTTAGTTTTTTTTTTTTTTTTTTCTTTTTTTGAGACGGAGTCTTGCTCTGTCGCCCAGGCTGGAGTGCAGTGGCCTGATCTTGGCTCACTGCAAGCTCCGCCTCCCATGTTCACGCCATTCTCCTGCCTCAGCCTCCCAAGTAGCTGGAACTATAGGCGCCCGCCACCACACTCGGCTAATTTTTTGTATTTTTTTAGTAGAGACGGGGTTTCACTGTGTTAGCCAGGATGGTCTCGATCTCCTGACCTCGTGATCTGCCTGCCTCGGCCTCCCAAAGTGCTGGGATTACAGGCGTGAGCCACCACGCCTGGCCAATTTTTGTATTTTAAGTAGAGACAGAGTTTCACTATGTTGGCCAGGTTGGTGTCAAACTCCTGACCTCGGGTGATTGTCAGCCTTGGCCTCCCAAAGTGCTGGGATTACAGGCGTGAGCCACTGCACCCGGCCAGACAAAAGCTTTCAACCGGTGGGCAGCCTGGTGTGCTCCGGGAGGAGGACACCCTGGAGAGACAGTGCGGCCAGGCACTGAACTACCTTTGGAAGCAAGTAGGAGCAACATCGAAGGTTTGCTAGCTCAGGAAGGAGGATTAATTGGAACGATTAAGCTGGAAGCTCTGTAAGATGGATTAGATGGGCAAACTTGGAGGCAGGAAGGCTGGGAGGAGGCTGCTGCTCCGTAATTTTTCTTCCCAGTCCCTGATTTCTGGCCACCCCACCCTTACAGTGAGTCATTTTGTTTTTGTTTTTTAGAAGCGAGGTCTCGCTGTGTTACCCGGGCTGGAGTGCAGTGGCTACTTACAGGCATGATCATAGCACACTGCAGCCTCGAACTCCTGGACTAAAGCAGTTCTCCTGCCTCAGCCTCCAGAGCAGCTGGGACTGCAGACACGCACCACAGACAGAGCCCAGCCTGAGTCATTCTGATTCTGTAACTGGCTTCCTCTCGGTGAGCTGGCTCACACCCTCCACCCCCAGCTTGAGAAGGAAAGAGGATGCTCACCGTTCATTCCTCATGCAGGCCATCGATGGAAATGTCAGATAGTGCGAGTCCACGCCTGAACACCTCTGGGGTCCGCTCTGGGACTGACACTGGCAGATTCATCGATGAGCTCCCGCCTGCCACCTCTGGGCCTGCATTGCGGTGATATGGCCAAGGGCCTGGGTCTTCAATTCTCCAGACTTGCCGAATGCACAGCGCAGGCCTCGTCGGCAACTGCAGACAAGCAGAGGCAGCACCTGGGCTCTGCCTGTGCCTGGTACAGTGAGGCGAGGGTGGGGGTAGGAATGAGGGTTCTCTCCGTGCAAGGGGGGAAGATAGAAGAACAAAATTTCACCCTAATGTAGTGTCTTTAGACCATGAAATGCTGTGCTCTTGTTAGTCTGATATCAGGGGCTTGCAGCCTGGCAAAGGAAAAGAAAAACAGGCTGAGGCACGTGATAGAAGACAGGCAGGGATGCCACAATCATAACCATGGCAAAGACTAGGATCGGACAGGCCCACCATCTCTGACCCCAAATCCCTGGGCAGATGGTTCCAGAACTCAGAATTTTCCCAGTTTTAGAAAGATGGGGCCAGGTGCAGTGGCTCACACCTGTAATCCCAGCACTTTGGGAGGACGAGGTGGGTGGATCACCTGAGGTCAGGAGTTCGAGACCAGCCTGGCCAACATGGTGAAACCCTGTTTCTACTAAAAATGCAAAAAACGACAAAAAAAAAAAAAAAAGCCGGGTGTGGTGGTGCATGCCTGTAATCCCAGCTACTTGGGAGGCTGAGGCAGGAGAATTCCTTGAACCCGGGAGGCGGAGGTTGCAGTGAGCCAAGATCGAGCCACTGCACTCCAGTCCGGGCAACAGAGCAAGAGTCCATTCCCCCTCCCCCAAAAAAGAAAGATGATGTGATACACATCATATATTTCCTGACACCCCCAACCAAACACATTTATGCGACTGTTGCAAAGCAGACGAGGAAAGATTCTAAATAGGCTCTGCATCTCAGTTTTCTCATCCCTGCAATGGGGCAATGGTGGTATGCACCTCCCAGGGCTGTTCGGAGAATCTGATGCCTCCCATTGCACTGGTGAGCCTGGCACAGGCACAGGTCCCACCCCAGGCCCTTTGGACTGGCTGTTCCTTTGGTCTGGAACATTTGTCCCGATACCTCCTGAGAGGGCTCCGTCACCTCCTTCAGGGCACTGCCCAAATGCTACCTCCTCACAGAGGCTTTCCCTGACCACCCCGTCTCATTCCTCTTCCTGCATAGCCTCTGTCACCTGACATTTTATGGCATCAATTACTCATTTATTAATTTCCTGCTCTCCCACAGTAGCACCTGAGCTCTGTGAGGGGAAGACTTTGTTCTGTTGTGGGCTGTGCCCCCAACACCTCAGACAGTGCCTGCACAGGTGGGCGTTTATGTTGGATGAAGGATTTTCTGTTAAAGGTGTCTGGTGCACACACACACACACACACACACACACACACACACACAGCCCAGCAGGTACGATGGTGATTATTATTGTTATTGGTGGTGCTCTATTGTTGTTATTAGTATCTGTTGAAAAAGACCCTAAGCGATGCCAACCCTTGGTTCTCCAGCCTGTGAAATGGGCATCCTGGGCGCCGAGGCACCAGCCTTGGGAAGCTGGTAGGGGGTCCCTGCAGGAGAGACAAAGAACACTGCCCGCTCCCCGGGGGAGCCTGCGCCCCTCACAGGAGAGAGAAGCAGGGGGTGGGGAGCAGAGGGAGCTTGCAGCCCCACACGCAGGGCTGCCAGAAGGCCATACATAATTCATTGCCAAATGGGGCTGCGGGCGGCTCTCCGCGGCGTGCGCTGGGGGCTCACTCTGCGCCTGGCACTTTGCTGACTGCGCCTCGCACATCGCCTCATTGCATCTTCACGGGTTTGCAGGGTGTGACCCTTCCCCCTGTTTTACCCAAGGGGATCCTGAGGCTCAGAGGATGGGGCCACCGTGCTAGTCACACAGCCTCTCTGTGACAAAGCTGGGCCTCGGATCAGCAGGTTCGGCCCCCGGCGGCCCCCATTCACGGCCTCCCTGTTGAGGGAAGAGACGGGCCTGGGGAGTGGGTGGGAGGCACAAAGGAGACCCCACTCCGAGACAGGCTGCAGAAGAGGGAGCTGGGTCTCAGCAGGGCTGGGGAAGGCTCCAGCCCCAGCCCTCCACCCAACCCCCTGCCCTCCTCTCCCGGAGGAGATGCTCCCCAAATCAGCCATCATGATCCCTGGCTCTGGGGGGTGGAGGTGGGAGCAGTTTGCTCAGCTGTGAAATGGGAATAACAGAAGCCTTCCCTGGGACTATGAGATCAAGGTGCTCAAGAAAAGTGGTGTCTGCTGAGGGGAAGAGCCAATCCCAAAAGGTTGCATACTCTTATTCTGTTTATTTGTTTGTTTTTGTTTTTGAGACAGGGTCTCACCCTGTCACCCAGGCTGCAGTGCAGTGGTGTAATCTCGGCTCACTGCAACCTCCACCTCCTGGGCTCAAGTGATCCTCCCATCTCAGACCCCAAGAAGCTGGGGCTACAGGCATGTGCCACCATGCCCGGCTAATTTTTGTGTTTTTTGTAGAGACAGGGTTCCACCATGTTGCCCAGGCTGGTCTCAAACTCCTGAGCTCAGGTGATCCGCCTGCCTCGGCCTGCAATAAAATTGCACAGAAGTAAATACACACACATGAATATAAGGAAAACCGGAAAAACCTGAGCAAGAGCAGTCACACCCCAGCTGTGATGGCGTCCAGTAGTTCTGGGAGATGTTACCATTGGGGAAACTGAGTGAAGGCGGGTACATGGGATCTCCCTCCCTCCCTCCCTCCCTCTTTCTTTCTTTTTCTTTCTTCCTTCCTTCGTTCCTTCCTTCCTTTTTTCTTTCCTTCCTTCCTTCCTTCCTTCCTTCCTTCCTTCCTTCCTTCCTTCCTTCCTTCCTTCCTTCCTTTCTTTCCTTTCCTTTCCTTTCCTTTCTTTCCTTTCTTTCTTTTGAAGTTTCCCTCTTATTGCCCAGGCTGGAGTGCAATAGCACAATCTCAGCTTCCCTCAACCTCCATCTCCCGCATTCAAGCGATTCTCTTGCCTCAGGCATGCGCCACCATGCCTAGCTAATTTTGAATTTTTAGTAGAGACAGGGTTTCTCCATGTTGGGCAGGCTGGTCTCGAACTCCTGACCTTGGGTGATCCACCTGCCTCGGCCTCCCAAAGTGCTGGGATTACAGGCGTGAGCCACCACGCCCAGCCTCTCTGTTTTATTTCTTATAACTGTACAGGAATCTACAATGATCATAACAAAAATTTCAATTAAGGCCACTCTAGGCAAACGGCCTGTGGGGTAGCCCTGCTTCACAAGGAGCTGTCAATAAAATGTTTTTTAATTAAAATTTTTTTTTTTTTTTTTTTTTTTTTGTTTGAGACAAAGTCTCACTCTGTCGCCCAGGCTGGAGCGCAGTGGCCTGATCTCAGCTCACTGCAAGCTCCACCTCCCGGGTTTACGCCATTCTCCTGCCTCAGCCTCCCTAGTAGCTGGGACTACAGGCGCCCGCCACCTCGTCCGGCTAGTTTTTTTTGTATTTTTTTTTTTAGTAGAGACGGGGTTTCACCGTGTTAGCCAGGATGGTCTTGATCTCCTGACCTCGTGATCCACCCATCTCAGCCTCCCAAAGTGCTGGGATTACAGGCTTGAGCCACCACGCCCAGCCAATTAAAAAATTTTTTCAATTAAAAAATGTTATCTTCCTCTGCCCAGAAAGGGTTAAGTGAGTCACTGCAGTTAGCTCCCCTTCCCCCACAACCACCTAGACCAGGCCAGGGACCAGCGGGCAATTGCCTGGCAGCTGGAATTTTCTCCGCTGTGGACTGTACTTCTTGCATCACTCTGAATGTCTCCAGTCTTTATTCCAGAATGTTCTGGTCCTCTCCCACTTTTCCAAGGACAGGAATTCCCTAGTGGGGCTCCAGAAGAGGGTCTGGAGGAGAATAAGGAAGGCCCTTGTCATCCATTGGCCACAGGCTGGGAAATCTCGGTTCCAGTCCCAGCCCAGCCTGAATATTAGGCTGTCGGTCTGGAGTCTGAGAGCCACGCCCCCACCCCCTTGGTCCTTCACCTCCAGGAGAGTTGGGGATACTGGAAAGAATGTTGAGTGAGGCCGGGCGCGGTGGCTCACGCCTGTAATCCCAACACTTTGGGAGGCTGAGACGGGCGGATGACGGGGTCAGGAGATCGAGACCAACCTGGCTAACTCGGTGAAACCCCCTCTCTACTAAAAATACAAAAAATTAGGCGGGCGTGGTGGCAGGCACCTGTGGTCCCAGCTACTCGGGAAGGCAGGAGAATGGCGTGAACCCGGGAGGCAGAGCTTGCAGTGAGCTGAGATTGTGCCACTGCACTCCAGCCTGGGCAACAGAGCGAGACTCTATCTCAAAAAAAAAAAAAAAAAAAAAGAATGTTGAGTGCCAGAGCCCTTCCCAGTGGCTCATGCCTGAAATCCCAGCCCTTTGGGAGACTGAGGCAGGTGAATTGCTTGAGGCCAAGAGTTCAAGACCAGCCTGGCCAATGCGGTGAAACCCCAACTCTACTAAAAATACAAAAATTAGCTGGGTGTGGTGGCACACACCTGTAGTCCCAGCTACTCGGGAGGCTGAGGCAGGAGAATTGCTTGAACCTGAGAGGTGAAGGTTTCAGTGTGCTGAGACTGCACCATTGCACTCAAAAAATAATTAATTAATTTAGTTAATTAAAAAAGAATGTTGAGTGTCCGGCAATCTGGGTAGAACCCGTTGTGTTTCTACAGGATAGAATCTGTTGTGTTCTCTAGCGGAACTTCCAGGTCACCTTCACAGTGTGACTCTAGACAATCCATGTCCCCTCTTCAGTTCTTAGATGCCCCATTTGAAGAATGAAAGAATTGGCCTAGATGATCCTTTAGGGTCTTCCAGGATGATGACAAGGAGGACCTGGCTCCTCTGCTGCTGGCCAAAGAGGACTTTACTTCCCATTCCGTGTGGTTAAACAAGAATTGCTGGGCTCCAGTCCTGCCTTTGGCCCTTCCCTACATGTGACCGTGGGCCCTCTCTGCCTTTCAGCATCAAGACAGTGAGAGAGTTACACAAGCTCAGGTTAGTAAGTCATTCAACAAACATTTACTGAGCACTTAGCAAATACAGCATGCTGGAGTGGACACTGGAGAAAAAGGTGAGGAGAAGGCCGGGCGCAGTGGCTCATGCCTGTAATTCCAGCACTTTGAGTGGCTGAGGCGGGTGGAATACCTGTGGTCAGGAGTTCGAGACCAGCCTGGCCAACCTGGCAAAACTCCGTCTCTACTAAAAATACAAAAATTAGCCTGGCATGATAGTGCATATCTGTAGTCCCAGCTACTCAGGAGGCTGGGCAGGCGAATCACTTGAACCTGGGAGGTGGAGGCTGCAGTGGACCGAGACTGCACCTCTGCACTCAGGCCTGGGCAACAGAGTGAGACTCTGTCTCAAATAAATAAATAAATAAATAAGGTGAGGAGAAAAAAATACTATCTCTGTCTTCACAGAACTTATTGTTTGGGAGGGGAGGATCCCACAAATAAATTAAAAATCTCAGCTGAGATGATGCAAAGAAGCAAAGTGCCCAGCTGGGCTGGTGGTTTCAGAGGCCATAGTGGGAGTGTCCCAGAGAAGGGATGATTGAGCTGAGTTAAGTCTAAGCAAAAGAGGTGGTCGGAGCAGCAGCTGCTCCAAAACAGGAGCTGAGGGCTTACGTGGAGAGAGAAGATATGGAGAGACCATGCCCAGAAAGAGGTGGCAGCTTCAGTGAACAGCGCAGGGGAGCAGGTCTGACGAGGTCAGCTGCCAGGGGAAGGAGGCTCGTCTCCATCCTAGACAAAAAAAAAAAAAAAAAGGGATCTTTTGAGATGCGTGAAGCAGGGGAGTCACAGATTGAATTTGTGTTTTGAGAATCTCCTCCTGCTTACCAAGAGAAGAAGGGCATCTCATGGGCCCTTATTGTTGCCTTAAATGATTTTTATTGTGTGTTACTTAAACATGCGCAAGCATAAAATGAGTTATAAACTCCTTGTAGTTCATATACAAGCATAAAACCAAGACAAATTGACCCATCACATACAAAATCAATTCAAATCAGATTAATTTTATGTGACATGTTATTATGCCTTTTGTTTGAAACCCTGCCACCACCCACAGTGCAATTATGGCCCAACCACTGTGGTGTTCTGAATTTGTGGGACAGAGAAGATTGGCCTTTTAAACACATGCATGCATGCATTTGCGTGTGCGCACACACACACACACATCCCAAATGATTTTTTCCCACTATATATAAAGAACTCCTACAAATCAAAAAGAAAAAGGCAGACAATTCAAGAGAAAAATGGGGGAGGGTTTGCATTGAAATACTTCATAACAAGAATACTTAGGAGGCCAACAAATACACAAAAAGCTGCTAGCTTCATGACTCATGGGGGTGTCTTGGTCAGTTCGGGATACTGTCACAAAATACCCTAGACTGGGAGATTTATAAACAGCAGAATTTATTGCTCACAGTTCTGGAGGCTGGGAAGTAAGTTCAAGATCAAGGCAGCAGTAGATCCAGTGCCTGGGCCCATTCCCTGCTTCAAACATGGCACCTTCTTGCTGTATCCTCACATGGTGGAAGGGGGAAGACAGTTCCCTGGAACCTCTTTTATGAGGGCTGTAATCCAATTCACGAGGATAGAGCCCTCATGACCTAATAACCTTTCAAAGATCCCCACCTTCTAACACCATCACCTTGGTGATTAGGTCTTTTTTTTTTGAGATGGACTCTTGCTCTGTCACCCAGGCTGGAGTGCAGTGGTGTGATCTTGGTTCACCTCTACCTCTGCCTCCTAGGTTCAAGTGATTATCCTGTCTCAGCCTCCACAGTAGCTGGGCACCACCACACCCAGCTAATTTTCGTATTTTTAGTAGAGACAGGGTTTCACCATGTTGGTCAGGCTGGTCTCGAACTCCTGACCTCGTGATCCGCCCGCCTCGGCCTCCCAAAGTGCTGGGATTAGAGACGTGAGCCGCCGCACCCAGACAATTAGGTCTTAACATATGAACTTTGGGAGAAACTCAAATATTCGGACAGTAGCAAGGAGAATACAAAACCACAATGAGCTACCACTTCAGACACCAGAAAAGTTTAAGTGGAAAAGACTGACAGTAGCAAGTGTTGATGAGGATGTGGAGCAACCAGAACTCTCAGACATTGCTGATGGGAATCTAGATTAGTACAATCACTATGAAAGCATCCGTAAGATCTAATCGTATTGAACACACCCTGCCCTCTGACCCAGCATTTCCACTCCTGGGCATACAGGCAAAAGAAATGCATCCATGTGTTCATCAAAAGATGTAACCTGTGCCAAGTGAGGTGGTTCATGCCTGTGATCCCAGCACATTGGGAGCCCAAGGAGGGAGGATTGCTTGAGCCCAGAAGGTCGAGAGTAGCATAGGCAACAAGGCAAAACCCCGTCTCTGTTAAAAAGTAGCCAGACATGGTGGCATATCCCTGTAGTCCCAGCTACTCAGGATGCCAAGGCATGTGGATTGATTGAACCTGGAAGGTGGAGACTGCAGTGAACTGTGATATCACCCCTGCACTCCAGCCTGGGTGACAGAGCAAGATCCTGTCTCAATAAACAAAACAAAAAAAAGAAAGACATAACCTGGAATATTCACACCAACACTATTCATGATAGCCCTAAACTGGAAAGAATCTGAATATCCTCCAGCTTTAGAACAGATAGAGAAATTATAGACTATTCATTTGTACAGTGGATGACTGATGAGCTTTAAGAATAAACAAACCGTACACAACGATACAGATGAATCTACAACCATAATGTGCAAAATAGTTCACTTATATAAAGGGTAAAAACAGGTGAAACTACTTCATGGTGTTAGAAATAGGGGTAGAGGTTACCCTCATTGCAGCAGGAGGGTTAGTGATAGGGGATTTGGAAGAGGAGGAGCCCAATGGACTGAACACCTGAGCTGGAAACAGCAATTTGTTCCTCAAAGTTCTGAACCCAACTGTTGTCCAGCGTGGAGTCTGTCTGGAGTGGCCAGATGTCGGGCCTCTCACAGGTGAATGAGAGGTGCCCCTCAGGGTACCATGATCCCCTTTCCTTGCCCACACAACCACCAACTGGCAAGTGGTAACTCAGGACCTGTAGCCCCCACTGGGCTGACATAGAGCATAATGCAAGCTTCTCCTGTTCCAGGTCCTGGACACTGCTTTGCCCCACACATACAGCCCCCTGACCAAAAGCTTGGTGTTCTGGCTTGACTAGAGGGAGCTAGGCTCCAGGAATAAATAAGGAGCTGGGCTTCCATGCTAGAGAACAAGAGCTTCTCCGGGAAAAGGGGCTTCCTCTGAAGCTCTGGGGCACTGGGAGATTAATGGGCAGACCTCTGGCCTCAGCTTCCAGGGAAGGGGAGGATGTGGGCCAACATGAGGTGGCTACACTGGCCACAAGCTGATGACCCCAGGCAGCCTCAGGATGTCTGAGCTCTAGGCATGGTTTTTCATTTTGTTTTGTCTTGTTTTGTTTTTGAGATGGCACCTCGCTCTGTCGCCCAGGCTGGAGTGAAGTGGTACCGTCATGGCTCCCTGCAACCTCCACCTCCTGGATTCAAGCAATTCTCCTGCCTCAGCCTCCTGAGTAGCTGAGATTACAGGTGTGTGCTACCATGCCCAGCTAATTTTTGTAGTTTTAGTAGAGACAGGGTTTCACCATGTTAGCCAGGCTGGTCTTGAACTCCTGACCTCAAGTGATCTCGCTGCCTCAGCCTCCCAAAGTGCAGGGATTACAGGCTTGAGCCACCACGCCCAGCCTAGGCATGGTTTTGACAGTCTGTCTGTTTGTGCCCTGGCTCCTTCTCCAACTCCTCTTTGGAGGACGCAAAGGAGGAGGAGTCATTTCACTGTTTCTGAAAAGTAGACATATAACCTACATGCAACTGCCAGGGGATAAGGCCCCATCTGTCTGGCATGATGTCGGTGGTCCACAAAGGCTGATTAGATGAATGCCCAGCTCTGGGCTGTACACTGTGTGGATGGCTAACTGGGGCCTCCCCACAGAGCTCACAGACAGGTGTGAAGGAAAGCAGGACTCTTAGAATATGCCAGAGTTGCCGGGCGCGGTGGCTCAAGCCTGTAATCCCAGCACTTTGGGAGGCCGAGGCGGGCGGATCACAAGGTCAGGAGATCGAGACCACAGTGAAACCCCGTCTCTACTAAAAATACAAAAAATTAGCCGGGCACGGTGGCGGGCGCCTGTAGTCCCAGCTACTCGGGAGGCTGAGGCAGGAGAATGGCGGGAACCCGGGAGGCGGAGCTTGCAGTGAGCCGAGATGGCGCCACTGCACTCCAGCCTGGGCAACAGCGGGAGACTCCGTCTCAAAAAAAAAAAAAAAAAAAAAAAAAAAAGAATATGCCAGAGTTTTCATTGAAGAAGCCTCCAGTGTGGGCCAGGCACTGTGCTCAGTGCTTTGATGCACAGTCTCATTTAATTCTCACCATTTACAGACAAGAATTCAGCCAAGATCCTTTTCAATCAAGTCTGGCAATATCTGCCTTTCAATGGCAGTGCCTAGTCCTTTCATATGTAATAGACTTTTCATTAGGGGTGGGTTTAAGTCATATCCTCTTGCTATTTGTTATCTATTTGTCCCCTCTCTTTTGTTCCTCCTTTATTGCCTTCTGTTTGGTTGAGACTTTATAAAACATTTTATTCCACCTTCTCTACTTACTTTTTAGCTACGCCTCTTTATATTTTTGTTTGCTGTAGTGGGGGTTACAATGTGTATTCTTCAATATTCAGTCTACTCTCCAATAACATTATACCACTTCATGTATAATGTAAGAACTTTACAAAAATATAATGCCAGGGCTGGATGTGGTGGCTCACACCTATAACCCCAGAACTTTGGGAGGCCAAGGCTGGTGGATCACCTGAGGTTGGGAGTTTGAGACCAGCCTGACCAACATGGAGAAACCCCATCTCTACTAAAAATACAAAATTAGCTGGGCGTGGTGGCACATGCCTGTAAACCCAGCTACTCAGGAGGCTGAGGCAGGAGAGTTGCTTGAACCCGGGAGGCAGAGGTTGTGGTGAGCCGAGATCATGCCATTGCACCCCAACCTGGGCAACAAGAGTGAAACTCTGACTCAATCAATAAAATTTCATATGTATATATATGTGTGTGTGTATATATATGTGTGTGTGTGTGTGTATATATATGGAATGCAATCACATTTTTTCCAGCCTTTTGTGTGATTGTGGTCATGTACTTTATTTTTGTATGTCTTATAGATCCCAGAATGCATTGTTACTTTTGCTTTAAATGGTGGATTAATTTTTAGAGAATTTAAGAAAGGAAAAACAGTCTTTTGGACTGCTGACCACAAATCCTCTGTTTTATTTATCCCCAAATGGTTTTATTTTTCCATTTTGAGAGATATTTTCACTGATACCATTCAAAGTTAACAGATTTATTCTTTCATCACTTTTCAGATGCTGTTCCATTGTTTGCTGACTTGCATTGTTTCTGTGAGAAGTCTGCAGTCTTTTGCAGCATTGTTTTCCTATGTATAATTGTCTCCTCCCACCCCACTCACCCCAGCTGCTTTCCACATTCTCTGTTTGATTTTCGGTAGTCTGCCCATGATGTGTCTAAATAGGACTTTCTTTGCATTCATTCTGGCTGGGACTCACTGAACTTTCTGAATCTGTAGATTAATTTTTCTCTTTTCAATCAACCTTGGAATATTTTCAGCATAATTTTTTTTCTGTTTTAGATTCTCTCTCTTTTCTCCTTGGAAATGCCAATTAAATGTATGTTAGACTGCTTTATCCTGCCCCACAGCTTACTTACTGAGGCTGCATTTTTCAATCACTTTTCTCTTTGTGCTTCTGATGGCACTGGGGGCCCATCCGGAGTGGCCACTGCCGTCACATTGGCTGCAGTGGGGAGGTGCAGCCAGGGCTGCCATTCCGTGGAGCCAGTGGGAACTGGAGACAGGTGGGAGACACACCTCTTCGGAGCTGGTGGGGCAGGAGCTCCCTGGATGCAGCCACAGCCACCCAAGTTATGCCTGTGGACCGGGGCCTCCCACGGCATGATGCAAACAGAAGCCCCACCCCACTAGGCACAGCTGCCACCCAAGTTGTGGCTGCAGACCCAGGTCTCCCTGGGCTCCTGGTATGGGCAGGAGCAGGCAGAAGCCACTTCGGCCCCCTCCAGACTTTGGGCACCAACGAGCGTAGGAGGGAAGCTGAAGGGGGCTGAGAGCAGCAGGGCACTGGCCTGCAGATGCCCCTCGGCACCTACAGCCTGGGTGCCATGAATGACAGCAGGAGGCAGACAGGTTCCTGGGCAGAAGGGGGTGGGTCTCTGGTGAGGTCCGACCTTCAGGACAGGGAAGGCCTGAGGGCTGGGGGCTGGGCTGCCAGTCCTATAGGCTGAAGTGGGAAACTTGTGGTGCCTTTTTCTGGGCCTGCCCGTGGCCGCCCATGGACCAATCCGCGTGTACTTCCTACCCTCTGAGGCCCATAAAAGCCCTGGGCTCAGTCAGAGCTGAGCAGAGGTCAGGAAAGCCAGCTGCAGAGAGCAGCTACCCACTCCAGGGCCTCCTCTGAGCTATTCTGTTGGTAAAGCTGCTTTTCACCTTGCTCTCCCTCCACTTCGTTCTTCCTAGACACAGGACAAGAACTTGGGACCAGCCGAATGGGAAGGCTGAAAGATCTGTAACACAAAAAAGGCTGAAACACACCCATTGTGAGTGAAGAGAAATAGAGAAGAGCTGCAGCCCTTCAGGGAGCCCAGATCTGAGAGCTCCCCAAGCCAGGGCTGTGACCCCCTCTTTGGGGCCCTGCAGTTCCTGGAGTCTCCAAGCTTCTGGGCACTACCATGTTTCCCAGTGGCAGCCTTGAAAGATGCTTGCAGAGTGTCTGATCCAGTCACTGCCTCGCAGAGAGCCAGCACTGATGCTGGCACCTGGAGCTGCCCACCCCACGGCAGCAGCCAGCATGCCTGACTGTGTGCAGTGGCTGGACCCCATGCTTGTTTGCTCACATACCCCTGGCCACTCCACGCCTGGCTCACCCTTGGCAGACATGAGATCCAGGGTGGTAGTGTGAGCTGAGTGCAACCTGCCAGGTCAAGTGGATGGAACGAGCCTAGTGGGCCTGAGCAAATCTCAGGCAAAGGTGCCACAGTCCACAGAGGTTTCCAGCTAAAAAAGTGACACCCCAAGGATCTTGCAACACTTTCATGTAGATAATTTCTACTGACCTGTCTTTACATGTATTGGCCTTCTTAAAATTAGGTCTAATATGTTATTGTTTTTTTTAGACAAGGTCTCACTTGGTCACCCAGACTAGAGTATAGCAACATGATCACAACTCACTGCAGCCTCAAACTCCTGAGCTTAAGCGATCCTCCTGCCTCAACCTCCCAGGTAGCTGGGACTGTGGACACATGCCATCATGCCCGGCTAATGTTCGCATTTTTTGTAGAGATGCGGTTTTGCTATATTGCCCAGGCTGGTCTTGAACTCCTGGTCTCAAGTAATCCGCCTGCCTTAGCTTAGTGCTGAGATTACAGATATAAACCACTGTGCTCAGACAAGTCCAACATGCTTTAGTCTCATCGAATGAATATTCAATTTTAGACATTGTATTTTTTAGTTTAAATTTTAATCTGATTCTCTCTTTTTTTTTTTTTTTTGAGACGGAGTCTCGCTCTGCCGCCCAGGCTGGAGTGCAGTGGCCGGATCTCAGCTCACTGCAAGCTCCGCCTCCCGGGTTCACGCCATTCTCCTGCCTCAGCCTCCCGAGTAGCTGGGACTACAGGCGCCCGCCACCTCGCCCGGCTAAGTTTTTGTATTTTTAGTAGAGACGGGGTTTCACTGTGTTACCCAGGATGGTCTCGATCTCCTGACCTCGTGATCCGCCCGTCTCGGCCTCCCAAAGTGCTGGGATTACAGGCTTGAGCCACCGCGCCCGGCTGATTCTCTCTTTTTAAAAAATAGTTGCTATGTCTCCCCACCACACACACCTTTTTTTTTTGAGATAGAGTCTCATTCTGTTGCCCAGGGTGTGCAGTGGCATGATCCTGGCTCACTGCAACATCTGTCTCCTAGGTTCAAGCGATTCTGTTGCCTTAGCCTCCCTCCTGCAACTACAGGTGCACACCACCACTCCTGACTACTTTTTTGTATTTTTAATAGAGACAGGGCATGTTGGCCAGGCTGGTCTCGAACTCCTGGCCTCAAGTGATCCATCTGCCTCAGCTTCCCAATGTGTTGAGATTACAGGCATGAACCACCATGCTCAGCCTTGTTATGGGTTTAATTATATCCACCCCCTTCCAATGATATGTTGTATTCCTAATCCCCAATATCTCAGAATATGACCGCATTTAGAAATGGAGTCATTGCTGATGTAATTACTTAAGATGAGGTCATAGTGGAGGAAGTTAGGCCCTTGGCCCTTAATGAAATATGACAGGTGTCTTTTTTTTGTTTTGTTTTTTTTGAGACAAGGTCTCACTGTTGCCTAGGCTGGACTGCAATGGTGCAATCTTGGCTCGCTGCAGCCTCTGCCTCCCAGGCTCAAGCAATCCTCCCACCTCAGCCTCCTGAGTAGCTGGGACTACAGGCGTGCACCACTGTACCCAGCTATTTTTTGTATTTTTAGTAGAGACAGGTTTTCGCCATGGTGCCTGGGCTGGTCTTGAACTCCTGGGCTCAAGTAATCCACCTGCCTCATCATCCCTAAGTGCTGGGATTACAGGCATGAGCCACCACGTCTGGCCGGACTGGTGTCCTTATAAGAAAAGAGAGGAGGCCAGGCACAGTGGCTCATGTCTATAATCCCAACACTTTGGAAGGCCAAGACAGACAAAGCACTTGAGGCCAGGAGTTCAAAACCAGCCTGGGCAACATGGCAAAACCCTGTCTCTACTAAAAATACAAAAATTATCTGGGTGTGGTGATGCACGCCTATAATCCCAGCTAGTCCAGCTACTCCAGAGGCTGAGGCAGGAGCACAGCTTGAACCCAGGAGAGGAAGGTTGCAGTGAACTGAGATCATGCCACTGTACTACAGCCTGGGCAACAAAGTGAGACTCTGTCTCAAAAAAAAAAAAAAAAAAAAAAAACCAGAAAGAAAAGAAGACAGAAGCTGAGAGTGGTGGCTTACCTGTAATCTTAGCACTTTGGGAGGCTGAGGCAGGTGGATCACTTGAGCCCAGGAGTTCAAGACCAGCCTTGGCAACACAGTGAAATCCTGTCTCTACCAAAATACAAAAATCAAGCCGGTCTCATAACCCAGCCTCAAAATAAATAAACAAATAAATAGATCAAAATTTTAAAAGAAATAAGAAGAGAGAGACCAGGAACAATGCCTTGTTATGAGGAAGGAAGAGATTGTAGTGATGCATCTATACACCAAGGAATGCCAACAACTGCTGGCTGTCACTAGAAGCTACAGAGAGGCATGGAACAGATTCTTCCTGAGAGCCGTCAGGAGAAATCCACCCTGCTCATACCTGAATTTCTTTTTTTTTTTTTTTTGAGACAGAGTCTCGCTGTGTCTCCCAGGCTGGAGTGCAGTGGTGTGATCTCGGCTCACTGCAAGCTCCGCCTCCCGGGTTCACGCCATTCTCCCGCCTCAGCCTCCCAAGTAGCTGAGACTACAGGCGCCCGCCACCACGCCCAGCTAGCTTTTTGTATTTTTAGTAGAGACGGGGTTTCACCATGTTAGCCAGGATAGTCTCGATCTCCTGACCTCGTGATCCACCCGCCTCGGCCTCCCAAAGTGCTGGGATTACAGGCTTGAGCCACCGTGCCCGGCCTCATACCTGAATTTCATACTTTTAGCCTCTGTAACTATGAAAGAGAAAATTTCTTTTGTTTTATGCCACTCAATTTGTGCTACTTTGTTCTAGTGGCCCTAGGAAACTAATACACTCCTGAAATTTCTCTTGTCTTTATCTACTATAATTGCCTTTGCTTTTCCTTATAGATTCATTTTACTTTGTTAATTTTTTCTTTTCTCTTCTTTCTTTCCTTCTTTCTTTCTCCTTTCCTTTCCTTTCCTTTCTTTCTTCTCTTTCTTTCTCTTTCTCTCTTGTGTGCGCTCTCTCTTTCTTTTCTTTCTTTTTTTTTTTTTGAGACGGAGTGTCGCTCTGTCGCCCAGGTTGGAGTGCAGTGGCCGGATCTCACCTCACTGCAAGCTCTGCCTCCTGGGTTTACCCCATTCTCCTGCCTCAGCCTCCCAAGTAGCTGGGACTACAGGTGCCTGCCACCTCACCTGGCTAGTTTTTTTTATTTTTTAGTAGAGACGGGGTTTCACCGTGTTAGCCAGGATGGTCTCGATCTCCTGACCTCGTGATCCGCCCGTCTCGGCCTCCCAAAGTGCTGGGATTACAGGCGTGAGCCACTGTGCCCGGCCTTCTCTTTCTTTTCTTTTCTTCATCCAGGCTGGAGGGCAGTGATGCAATTATAGCTCACTGCAGCCTCAAACTCCTGGGCTCAAGCAATCTTCCTGCCCCAGCCCCCCAAGTAGCTAGAACAACAGGCATGTGTCACCACATTCAGCTAATTTTTAAAAAATTTATTTTTATGTTTTAAAAAATTTTTGAGATGGAGTCTCACTCTGTTGCCCAGGCTGGATTGCAGTGGTGTGATCTCATCTCACTGCAACCTCTGCCTCCCAGGTTCAAGCGATTCTTCTGCCTCAGTCTCCCAAGTAGCTGGGACTACAGGCGCCCACCACCGCACCTGGCTAATTTTTGTATTTTTAGTAGAGACAGGGTTTCACCGTATTGGCCAGGCTGGGATTACAGCACTTTGGGAGCCACCACACCTGGTCTCAGCTATTTTTTAAATTTGTTTGCAGAGATCGGGTCTCACTATGTTGCCCAGGTTTGTCTTGAACTCCTGGCTTCAAGGAATCTTTCCACCTTGCCCTCCCAAAGTGTTGGGATTATAGGCATGAACCACTGTGCCCAGCCTTCTTGTAGATTATAATAAAGAAGTGTATTACAATGATTTAAAGTCTGCCTATGAATTCCAACATCTACACCTATTTCTATTTTTTAAAATCTTAATTATGTGTCCCATTTTTCTGTTTCTCTACATATCTAGTAATTTTTTATTTTATGCTGGACATTGTAAATAATACAGTATAGAGATTCTGGATTGTGTTGTCTTTCTCTGAAGAATTTTGCATATTGCTCTGTTTAGTTGCTGACCATTCACCTTGATTTGGTGGAGGCTTGATTTTAAACTTTGTTGGAGTAGGTTTGTTTTAGTGCTTCTTCCTAAGTCATGATCTCCCAGGATCTCAGTGAAAAAGCCTGGTGTGTTTACCAAGTCCCACTAACTTGGTGAGATTTGAACTGGAAAATCCATCTCCCAAATATCAAACAGCTATAGGAACCTACGCTCCCCCCTTTTAGTCTTCCATCTGTGTCTTCCCCTAGGCTTCTTGGAGTCATGCCCCACGCCAGAGTCAGCCGAGGATTTAAGGGGAGTTTTCTCCTTCTGTGCCTCTCTTTTCTGGGATAATTTTTTCTCTCTCTCAATTTCCAGTTGCTCTGGAAGCCCTGAACTCCAACTATGTAGTCTTGAGCCAATAAGACTTCTGTTTTCTGCTTAATTTCTGTTTGTTTGTTTGTTTTGTTTTGTTCTGTTTTGAGACAGAGTCTTGCTCTGTTGCCCAGGCTGGAGGGCAGTGGTGTGATCTCAGCTCACCGCAACCTCTGCCTCTTAGGTTCAAGTGATTCTCCTGCCTCAGCCTCCTGAGTAGCTGGGATTACAGGCGAGCACCACCATGCCCAGCTAATTTTGTATTTTTAGTAGAGATGGGGTTTCTCCATGTTGGTCATGCTGATCTCGAACCCCCAATCTCAGGTGATCCGCCCGCCTCAGCCTCCCAAAGTGCTGGGATTACAGGCATGAGCCACCACACCCGGCTAAACAAATTATTGTATTTATTTATTTATTTATTTATTTATTTATGTTTTTTGAGGCGGAGTCTCGCTCTGTCGCCCAGGCTGGAGTGCAGTGGCCGGATCTCAGCTCACTGCAAGCTCCGCCTCCCAGGTTCACGCCATTCTCCTGCCTCAGCCTCCCAAGTAGCTGGGACTACAGGCTCCCGCCCCCTCACCCGGCTAGTTTTTTGTATTTTTTAGTAGAGACGGGGTTTCACTGTGTTAGCCAGGATGGTCTCGATCTCCTGACCTTGTGATCCGCCCGTCTCGGCCTCCCAAAGTGCTGGGATTACAGGCTTGAGCCACCGCACCCGGCCAACAAATTATTTTATATATTTTTTCAGACTTTATAATTGTTAGCAGAAAGTTGTTTTTTTTTTTTTTTTTTTTTTTTTTTTTGAGACGGAGTCTCACTCTGTCGCCGGGGCTGGAGCGCAGTGGCCGGATCTCAGCTCACTGCAAGCTCCGCCTCCCGGGTTTACGCCATTCTCCTGCCTCAGCCTCCTGTGTAGCTGGGACTACAGGCGCCCGCCACCTCGCCCGGCTAGTTTTTTGTATTTTTTTAGTAGAGACGGGGTTTCACTGTGTTCGCCAGGATGGTCTCGATCTCCTGACCTCGTGATCCGCCCGTCTCGGCCTCCCAAAGTGCTGGGATTACAGGCTTGAGCCACCGCGCCCGGCCAGCAGAAAGTTTATCTGACACAAGCTACTCCTCCACTGCTAGCAAGTCTGCTTCGTAAATCACTACACCATACTACCTAAGACTTAGAACTTAGGGCTCGTGTTCAGTCTGGTTTTAGATTTGTCATTGGAAGTGACATGACTTAGTGGAAAGTACAGGCCCTTTTGTTGGGGTCTGGAACCAGCCAACCCTGATACTGAGCCTTCACCCTGACCCTTCACTGTGTGACCTGAGCAAGCCTCTTTACCTCACTGAGCCTCGGTGGCCTCATCCATGTAATGGGAATCACCCTGTCTCGCAGGATGAGGAATGGAAGGAACCCCAGTGAAAACCCAGCACATCGTTAAGAGTGAATTACAGGCCGGGCACGGTGGCTCAAGCCTGTAATCCCAGCACTTTGGGAGGCCGAGACGGGCGGATCACGAGGTCAGGAGATCGAGACCATCCTGGCTAACACGGTGAAACCCCGTCTCTACTCAAAAATACAAAAAATTAGCCGGGCGAGGTGGCGGGCGCCTGTAGTCCCAGCAACTCGGGAGGCTGAGGCAGAAGAATGGCGTAAACCCGGGAGGTGGAGCTTGCAGTGAGCTGAGAGATCCAGCCACTGCACTCCAACCTGGGCGACAGAGGGAGACTCCGTCTCAAAAAAAAAAAAAAAAAAAAAAAAGAGTGAATTACAGACCGGCCGCAGTGGCTCACGCCTGTAATTCTGGCACTTTGGGAAGCCAAGGCAGTAGATCACTTGAAGTCAGGAGTTTGAGATCATCCTGGCCAACATGGTGAAACCCCGTCTCTACTAAATATACAAAATTTAGCCAGGCATGGTGGCGGGCACCTGTAATCCCAGGTACTAGGGAGACTGAAGCAGGAGAATTGCCTGAACCCAGGAGGTGGAGGTTGCAGTGAGCCAAAATTGCACAATTACACTCCAGCCTGGACAACAAGAACGAAACTCTGTCTCAAAAGAAAAAAAAAAAAAAGTGAATGACACAGTTGTTTTTCTCAAGTAAAGATCCCCAAATGATATGACAGTAGGCTAGACCCAGTGCTGGCTTTGAGTAAGATCCCACCCTACCCTAGTGACATGCTTTGACATACAAGCTGATGTCCACAAGTCTGGTTTTAGTTTTCACTGTCATGTCAGGGGTGCACCTGCTGAGTGCAGGGACCTGCACTCCCTGGGATGGCCCAGACTGTGCCTCCTGGGCAGCAGAATGTCACCAGTTAGAGCGTTCGTGTCTGGGCGAAATCAATTCCTGATTAATCGGAAGGGGTTAGCTTGGGTGACACTCACTCAACACGCTTTCAACAACAACCCAAATAGGAAGAAATCAAAGCACCTGGTATTGATGGGGACAGTCCCTCTCTGAAGCGGCAGAGGTCACTGACGCAGCGGCCAAAACAAGCACCTTGGTAGAGGGGACTGTTGTCCTCAGGCAGAGCTGTAGGAGCCAGTGCTACGTCCTGGACTAGCTTGTGTGGCCTTGGGCAAATTCCCGCACCTCTCTGGGGCTCCTCCCATCACTTGCACAGAGATGATTTGATTTGTTTTGTTCTGTTTTGTATTTGTTTTTGTTTTTGTTTTGTTTTGAGACAGAGTCTCGTTCTGTCGCCCAGGCTGGAGTGCAATGGCACAATCTCCGATCACTGCAACTTCTGCCTCCCGGGTTCAAGCAATTCTCCTGCCTCAGCCTCCCGAGTAGCTGGGATTACATGCTCCTGCAACCATGCCCAGCTAATTTTTGTATTTTTAGTATAAACGGGGTTTCATTACGTCGGGCAGGCTGACCTCAAGTGATCTGCCCACCTCAGCCTCCCAAAGTGCTGGGATTACAGAAGTGAGCTACTGTGCCCAGTGGAGAGATTATTTCTAAGGGCTCTCCCAGCATGGGATCAGCAATCAGGAGCCCTGACCCCTGACCATAGTCCTGCCTCCCACATGGTAAGTGGGATTGGGCACCTCAGTGAGTCTCTGCATCAGCGTCTCCATCTGTAACACAGGGGCACATGCCGTACCTCAGAAATAATACGGTGCTCTGAAACCCAGAATAACAAACACACAATGCAGCCAGCGATCCACGGCCTTGAACCTCACTGGGCAAACTCGACAGTCTTAAGGCAACTAGGGGAAATGGAGCCAGCTCCCCTTGGGGAAACAAATGAGAGCTTTCAAAGAGAGACAAATAACTTGCAATTTAAATGCGTAAGAGACCAGGCTGTGCCACCACATATGCAGATAGATGCAAATGATATGCAAATAGCTCAAGTAAGCCTGAGTTTGCCAATGTCCTTTGCCAAGCAGCCAGTTACGGGGTTCAGCCAGGTCTGCTCTGTGCCAGAAGCTCACATCTGGGGCCCAGAGGCCTTGGGTGAATGTTCAATGGCACCTTTCCCAGGGAGCCTTCCAAGACCCAGCAGTTCTCGACCCCTCTCTACTCTCCCCAGGACTTGGAGTCTGCCTCTGAATCATCTTCAGGGGTGGTTCCTCTGTGAGCTCCCAAGGGTAGGGACTCCCTCTTGTTCACCACCACACCTACAACTGGTACAAAGCCTGGCAGTGAGTAGGCACCAGGGCTGTAGGCCAAGTGGACACGGGAAGGCAGGATGAGTGGATGAGTTCATTTCTCTTTTTCTTGCTTATGGCTTCTTCTTCTTTTTTTTTTTTTTGAAACAGAGTCTTACTCTGTTGCCCAGGCTGGAGTGCAGTGGTGCGATCCCGGCTCACTGCAACCTCCACCTCCCAGGTGCAAGCGATTCTCCTGCCTCAGCCTCCTGAGTAGCTGGGATTACAGGAGCGCCCCACCACGCCCGGCTAATTTTTTTATTTTTAGTAAAGATGGGGTTTCACTGTGTTGGCCAGGCTGGTCTCAAACTCCTGACCTCAAGTGATCCACCTGCCTCGGCCTCCCAAAGTGCTGGGATTACAGGCGTGAGCCACCGTACCCAGCTAGGTGGATGAATTCATCTTTAAGTCCTCCATTCAGGACAAGGCTAAGCCCTCTTCAGGGCCTTCAGCTGTCCTGTCACCCAACAATGAGTGACTTTCAGCATCAGTCCCTCGTTACCAATGAAGATGCGAGGACTGAAGTTTGCAAGTGACTTATGTAATTAATACATGAAGTAGGAAGGGCTCCCTTCGGTTGATATCATGACCTCCTTACCCTTTTCTTCATTCTCCCATCCTTTCTGGGGTGGGCCAGGGCCTGTGCAGACAAGGTGTACAGTAAATATTGGTTGGCAAACGAATGAACAGATCAACCCATGAATGAATGAGCGCATGAATGAACAAATAAGCAAGATTTCTGCTAGCTTGCCAGAAATTGCTCATATCGCCAGAAACTGCCAGAATCGTCAGAAGCCACAGCCCATTCTATCTACGCCACATCCCTTAAGTTCTGCTACTGATTTTTTTTTTTTTTTTTTTTTTTTTTTTTTTTTTTGAGACAAAGTCTTGCTCTGTCATCCAAGCTGGAGCGCAGTGGCATGATCTCAGCTCACTGCAGCCTCTGCCTCCTGGATTCCAGCGATTCTCCTGTCTCAGCCTCCCAAATAGCTGGGATTACAGGCATGCACCACCATGCCCGGCTATTTTTTGCATTTTTAGTAGAGACAGGGTTTCACCATGTTGGCCAGGCTGGTCTCGAACTCCTGACCTCAGGTGATCCGCCCACCTTGGCCGGCTGCTACTGGTCTTTATTTGTTATAGCCATTATGAGTGCTTTTTGGTGTCTGTGAACTTCAAGACTGTGGCAGACACTGTTTGTGCCACATCACGTGCCCTCGGCTCCCTCTGATCGGGGCTGCAGCACTGGTTCCACCTCCTGCTGGCCAGGGGGCCACCTCCCACAGGTCCCTCCTGCCTTGGGGTGAAGGCTCCTGGAGCAAACTTCTGCAGTGGAGGGCAGGAACCAGCGGATAGATACCCCCACCTGGAATCTTCCAGAAGACCATTCTGGAAGGCATTCTGTTTGCTTCCAGAATTCCCAGAGGCATCCAGCCTCCTCTCTCAGACAGCAGCCATCTCAGACACACACACCTCCATCTCTCCTCCTCCCCTGCCACACTCTCCTGCCTCCTGGCGTCACCCCCAAGTCCTTAATGCAGGGCTTTCAAGGGACCCCAAATTAGGACAGAGGTACAAAGAAATGTCACATGGCTGTGCCTCTCACAAATATGGTATAAATGCAAAGGTGGAAAATAGATTGAGAATGGCTCATGTTCACAGCCAAAGTGCACCATTTCATTCGGAAGCCAGTGTTGAGTGGTGCTGAACAAGAGCTCATTCATTCATTCATTCATTCATTCATTCTTGGCCACCTGCTCCGTGCTGGGTACTGAGGACATCACACAAGGCCCTACCCTCATGGCCTTCCAGACTGGTGGTGAAGACAGAGACTGGGCGAATCATCACTCGGGGAATCGTTTCATTACGGACGGGTGATTGGCTGAGCACCCTGCATGTCGGTTGTTTCTTTGAACCTCAGACTACTTGGCTCCTCTGGGGGCCCAACTGTGCCCATTTATGAGTGAGAAAACTGGGGCCCGGAGTGCAGGGGCCTGTTGTCGTAGGAAGGTCAGACAGGTCAAAAGTGGTGGAGCTGAGGCCTGAACCCACAGCATCTAATTCGGAGCCGGCAGAGGCCCCTTGGCCCTCGGATCTGCCGAGGAGTCACCTGACCTGAGTGCTAGACAAATGCAAGACACGTAAGCCATCTTAAATGTTCTGGTAGCTACATTAAAACCAAATAAAAAGAAACTGGGGCCGGGCGTGGTGGCTCACGCCTGTAATCCCAGCACTTTGGGAGGCTGAAGTGGGCGGATCACAAGGTCAGGAGATCGAGACCATCCTGGCTAACTCGGTGAAACCCCGTCTCTACTAAAAATACAAAAAATTAGCCGGGCATGGTGGTGGGCGCCTGTAGTCCCAGCTACTCGGGAGGCTGAGGCAGGAGAATGGCGTGAACCCGGGAGGCGGAGCTTGCAGTGAGCCGAGACCGCGCCACTGCACTCCAGCCTGGGTGACAGAGCGAGACTCCGTCTCAAAAAAAAAAACAAAAAACACCAAATAAAAAGAAACTGGGGCCGGGTGTGGTGGCTCATGCTTGTAATCCCAGCACTTTGGGAGGCCAAGACGGGCAGATCACTTGAGGCCAGGAGTTCGAGACCAGCCTGGCCAACATGGAGAAACCCCGTCTCTATTAAAAAATATAAAAATTAGCCAGGCATGGTGGTGCATGCTTATAGCCCCAGTTACTTGGAAGACTGAGGCAGGAGAATCACTTGAACCCGGGAGGTGGAGGTTGCAGTGAGCAGAGGTTGCAGTGAGCCGAGATCATGCCACTTCACTCCAGCCTGAACAACAGAGTGAGACTGTCTCAAAAAAAAGAAAAGAAACTGGTAGAATTCCGGCCGGGCACGGTGGCTCACGCCTGTAATCCCAGCACTTTGGGAGGCTGAGGCGGGCGGATCACGAGGTCAGGAGATCGAGACCATCCTGGCTAACACGGTGAAACCCCGTCTCTACTAAAAATGCAAAAAATTAGCCGGGCGAGGTGGCGGGCGCCTGTAGTCCCAGCTACTCGGGAGGCTGAGGCAGGAGAATGGCATGAACCCGGGAGGCGGAGCTTGCAGTGAGCCGAGATCGCGCCATTGCACTCCAGCCTGGGCGAGTAAGCGAGACTCTGTCTCAAAAAAAAAAAAAAAAAAAAAAAGAAACTGGTAGAATTCCTTCTCATAATATTTGTGTTTAACCCAAAAGATCCAAAATATTATCACTTTGACAGGTAATTCATATTTAAGATTATTAATGAGATATTTACTTTTTTTCCCCATACGAAGTCTTTGCATGTCTGTGCATGTCACATTCAAGGCGCATAGCAATTCAGGCTAGCCACATTTCGAGTGCCCTGTGTGCAGGACGGTGCAGCCCTGGCCTCCGCTGTGTCATCACCGCTTGCCTTGTGACCTTGAGCAAGTCCTTTCTCATCTCTCAGTCTCCGTGAGCAACTCCCGGTGTGTCGTGGTCAGACAGCTATCACGGAAGGAAAGTGCTTTGTAACCTCACTGTGAACCGGTCACTGTTAACCTTCCTTCCAGTCATGTGCCCTGGCCGCCAAGGGACCCACACAGACAGAGCTGCTGAACTTGCATCTCTTGCTTTTGAGGGGGCACAGGTTTGGGAAGACAGACATCTGGTTCCCATTGTGGAAACAGATCTCTCTTCCCAAGCCTGGGCTCTGGAACCCCACCCCGAAGAGGGAGAGGGGCGGGGCAGGGGAGGAGCCAGTGACCAAGTCTTTCCCTGCCCTTTTTTTTTTAGGCTTAATTTTTTTTTTTTTAAGAGCAGTTTTAGGTTCACAGCAAAATTGAGAAGAAGGTGTTGAGGCATTCCATATGTCCCTTGCCCCCACAATGCATAGCCTCCCATTATCAATGTCCCCACCAGATGTGTTACAATTGAGAACGCACACTGACACATCATTATCACCCAACATTCTCTGCCCTTTTTTTAGTGTGTCAAAACAGGTGAGGCTCTCTCACCTCGTCAAAGGCCTGCTCCTTCTCACCCTCCCCCAGGCTGAGCTCTTACGAGGGCTAATTAGAGTCCATTTTAACCCAAATGACCTGTCACCTCCCTATTAAAATGCCAGAGGACAGTTCTGCTCCTGCAGTATCTGGGACCATCTGGGACAGGGGAGTGAGGTTAAGGCTGGGTTTAGTGAGGGCCTGAAATGGCTGCTTTAACGTTGTAAAGTGCAAAGTTGGTGCTCGGAGCTGGTGCAGTGGGAACACGGCTTGCTCGTCTGCGCGTTAGAGACACATCTCTCCAGCGCCTCGGATGTTTATGCAGCTACTGTGAGGATGCTGGAGATACAGAAAGGAGAGGAGGCCGGCCTCGCCCCCAGGGAGTGCAAGTCTAGTGCAGGAGAGAAGACAGCAAGCAAACAGCCACAGTGAAGTGCCAGGGCCTGCAGGGGATGCGTGGGCGATATGTGTGGGTGGGCGTTCAGCCTGGGCCAGAGGGTGGAAGCAGGAAGTTCAAAGCAGGGTGGCATGGAGCCTCTGATCAGATGTGTGGCTGGAGGGCAACATGCCAGGGAGACTGGCCAGCCATGAGATGGGACCCGAGGCAGGTTGGGTCCAGGCCAGGGTGGGCCTTGAATACCAGGTTCAAAAGCATGAACATGGTCCTTTGTTCTCCAAGACTCCTGTTCCAAATAGCAGGACTGCTTGGCACAATTGCCAATTAGGTAGAAATGGGGCAATTCCATTCCATTTCCCCAATATTCATGGACTACTATTGATGGTCTGCTGTGGGGAATACAGAGATGCAAAAAGCATTTTTATTTTTATTTTTTATTTTTTGAGACAGTCTTGCTCTGTTGCTCAAGCTGGAGTACAGTGGTGTGATCTCAGCTCACAGCAACCACTGCCTCCCGGGTTCAAGTGATTCTCCTGCCTCGGCCTCCTGAGTAACTGGGACTACAAGCACATGCCACCACGACCGGCTAACTTTTGTAACAAAAAGCATTTTTAAGGAAACCAAAAAATAGCCAGACAAAACCCTGGACTTCCATTTCCAGCCATATTGCAGACTAGACAGCAGAAAACCCTCTTGCTACAACATACTACTTGGAAATGGTGGCCAAAATGTAACAACTATCCTTTTAAACGCATGGCTGAGCTTGCAAGAAAGGAAGAGAACTCCCTGGGGACAAAAACACAGAAGCAGCTGAAAACTAGAGCAGGAATCAGGCAGCCCGTGTTGGTGTGGTGTGGGCGGCATGGGCGAGGTGGAGGGTGTTGGTCTCTGCAGTCTGGGGACTGGAGTTTACAGCCCCTCTGGGGACAATAAATGAGGCTTTGGGCTCCACAAAATGGAGGGATTGTAAATGAGACCCACCCCCAAGCCAGACTCTCCAGAGTTACATTCTCAGTGAAAAGGTAGACAAGGGTAAAAACCAGTCTCCACTCAGGCAGATCACCTGCCACATCCGGGGCTTGGAGTGGGGAAAGCAGGCTGCTCTGGGAATTTGTAACCATAGACTTAGCCTCAGGGGGTTTGAGATTTAAATTTAGACTGCTACTTATATGCTCTGGGGACTCCCAAAGCAAAAACTTAACACAAAAATAGGTCCCTTGGCATGGGGCAGAAACAAATGCAAACATGCACTAGAGGGCTATGACCTCAACCCAGACTGCCCAGGGTTCCCACCGAAAGATGCCCCTACAGATGAATTCACAAAGGTAAATTACAAAACAAAAGTAGCCATAAGTGAGATCCAGCTGCAAAACCAACAGTACAAGTGGATACCCCAAGAATCTCAGATGATAGATCCAGGAGATAGAGACCATAAAATAGCTGTGACTAAAATTACTAATGACAGGCCAGGTGGAGTGGCTCATGCCTGTAATCCCAGTACTTCGGGAGGTTGAGGTTGGTAGATCACTCAGGCCCAGGAGTTCAAGACCAGCCTGGGAAACATGGCAAAACCCCATCTCTATGAAAAATACAAAAATTAACATGGCATGGTGATGCATGCCTGTGGTCCCAGCTACTCAGGAGGCTGAGGTTGGAGGATCACTTGAGCCTGGGAGGTCGAGGCTGCAGTGAGCCATGATCGTTCCACTGCACTCCAGCCTGGGTGACAGAGTAAGACCTTGTCTAAAAAGAAAAAGAAAAAAAGACACCTATCACTTTGGGAGGCAGAGGCGGGTGGATCACTTGAGGTCAGGAATTCGAGATCAGCCTTGCCAACATGGCAAAACCCCATCTCTACTAAAAGTACAAAAATTTGCTGGGCATAGTGGTGTGCACCTGTAGTCTCAGCTACTCGGGAGGCTGAGGCAAGAGAATCACTTGAACCTGGGATGCGGAGGTTGCAGCAAGCCGAGATGGCACCACTGCACTCCCGCCTGGGTGACAGAGCAAGACTTCATCTCAAAAAAAAAAAAGACATAAGAAGTTTTGGGAAATATCAAAATGAATTAGATACTATGAAAAAAAAAAAAAAAAGCAGAGTTTCTAGTTAGAGACAGCAGAATAAACGCAGGTATTTATCCCTGCTACCTCCTGAAACTCCTTTAAAATGGCAGAAAAGGCATTTTCAAAATATCACAATGACAAAGAAAATGGGATGTGAGGCAACAGAAACAAAATTTTGAAATTGGAAAGCAGACGAATGAGTGAGAACCACCTCAGTGAATGAAAAAAACTGAATCCTAAACTGGCAGTGAGGAAAGCCTAGACACAAAAGAAACCCCCAAAGGCTAAGAATTGAGTACCAGGTGCTTCTGGCAGCAGAGGTAAAGAGCATATTGAACCACAGGGGATTTCCACCCCAGCAGAAGATAGATGGTTTATTCTGCAGAGTGGCTAAAGCCAAGGGTCTGTGGACTAAGGAAAAATAAGTCCAGTCAGGGACAGGGGCATCTCATTGAAAACAGAGGAATACAGTGAGGGTCTTTGTCTGAATATGAACACTCCAAGTTGGCATCAGGGCTTAGTATGAACCTGTAGGCAGGAGATTCAAAGATAATTCCCTGGGGATCTGAGAAGCCCAAGAGCAAAGACCTAAAGACACTGACATTGTGAGCTCACTGATGAAAGAACCCAGCCAGATCACCCAACAGTGAAGTTCTTGGTGGGCAGCAAACTCAGCTCTCAGCTTCCCAGCAGCCTCTATGCACAGAAGCCAGTGGTCACCAAGGCACTTGGGGGAGCCTTCCAACAGAGACAAACAATAACAAATAGATCTTTTTTAAAAGAGAAAAATTTAGGGAAAGAGATAGGGAGAATAAAATATTTTTTAAAAATTATCATTAGTAGTACCAACGATGAGCTATAGCACACATTAAACAAGAACAGGATGTTATTAAAAAGGAACATTCTGGGCCGGGCACGGTGGCTCATGCCTGTAATCCCAGCACTTTGGGAGGCCAAGGCAGGCGGATCACGAGGTCAGGAGATCGAGACCATCCTGGCTTACACGGTGAAACCCCATCTCTACTAAAAATACAAAATATTAGCCAGCGTAGTGGTGGGCGCCTGTAGTCCCAGCTACTCAGGAGGCTGAGGCAGGAGAACGGCGTGAACCCGGGTGGTGGAGCTTGCAGTGAGCCGAGATCGTGCCAGTGCACTCCAGCCTGGGTGACAGAGCGAGACTCTGTCTCAAAAAAAAAAAAAAAAAAGGAACATTCTGGCCAGGTGTGGTGGCTCATGCCTGTAATCCCAGTGCTTTGGGAGGCCGAGGCAAGCATATCACTTGAAGTCAAGAGTTCTAAACCAGCCTGGCCAACATGGTGAAAACCCATCTCTACTTAAAAATAATAATAAAATAAAAATTAGCCAGGCATGGTGGCATACATCTGTAATCCCAACTACTTGGGAGGCTGAAGCAGGAGAATCGCTTGAGCTTGGGAGGCAGAGGTTGCAGTGAGCAGAGATGGTGCCACTGCAGTCCAGCTTGGGTGACAAAGCAAGATCATGGCTCAAAAAAAAAACAAGAAAGAAAGAAAGACAGTAACATTCTGAGAACAAAAAATATCTCTTGGATAGCACAAATTAAAAGCTTAGTGGAAGGGTTAGAGGATAAAGATGAAGAAATAACCCAAACAGCAGAGCAAAAGGACAAAGCATTGGAGAGAAAAGACATGAAAGTTAGAGAGTCGTCCTGGGAGGATCTAACATCCAAGTATGAGGAATCTCAGAAAGAATATAGAAAATAAAAGGAGAGGGATCATCATACAAGTTACTAAATTTCTTTTTAAAAATTTATTTTATGTATTTATTGTTATTGTTGTTGAGACAGAGTCTTACAGTGGTGGTTGTTGTTGTTGTTGTTGTTGTTGTTGTTGAGACAGAGTATTGCGCTGTCTCCCAAGCTGGAGTGCAATGGCACAATTTCAGCTCACGGCAACCTCCGCCTCCTAGGTTCAAGTGATTCTCCTTCCTCAGCCTCCTGAGTAGCTGGGATTACAGGCACACGCCACCACGACTGGCTAATTTTTTTACATTTTTAGTACAGATGCGGTTTTGTCATGTTGGCCAAGCTGGTCTTGAACTCCTGACCTCAAGTGATCTACTTGCCTCCACCTCCCAAAGTGCTGGAATTACAGACGTGAGCCACCATGTCTGGCCAATTTCTTTAAATTAAATGTGGGGCTGGGCCCAGTGGCTCAAGTTTATAATCCCAGCCCTCTGTGAGGCCGAGGAGGGAGGATTGCTTGAGCCCAGGAGTTGGAGACCACAATGGGTAACATAGTGAGACCCATCTCTACAAAAAAAATTTAAAAATTAGCCAGGCATGGTGGCAGGTGCCTGGGGTCCCAGCTACTTGGGAGACTGAGATGGGAAGTTCACTTGAGCCCAGGAGGTCAAGGCTACAGTGAGCCTGATCGTGCCACTGCACTCCAGCCTGGGCGACAGAGCAAGACACTGTCTCAAGAAAACAAAACAAAACAAAAAGATATGAGTTTCCAGATTGAAAATGTGTAACAAGTATCTAACAAAGTGGATGAAGATATTTGCCCACTAAAACACATTAATGTACCTTCTTTTTTTTTTTTTTTTTTTTTTTTGAGACAGATTCTCACTGTTGCCCAGGCTGGAGTGCAGTGGAACGACCTCGGCTCACCGTAAACTCTGCCTCCTGGGTTCAAGTGATCCTCCCACTTCAGCCTCCCAAGTAGCTGGGATTACAGGCGTGAGCCACCACACCCAGCTAATTTTTGTATTTTTAGTAGAGACGGGGTTTCACCATGTTGGCCAGGCTGGTCTTGAACTCCTGACCTCAGGTGATCCACCCAACCTTGGCCTCTCAAAGTGCTGGGATTACATGCTTGAGCCGTAACACCCGGCCTAATGTACTATTTTTAGAAAATACACTAATGGAAATTTCAGATCATTGGGAACAAATGAAAAGTCATACAAGATTTCATATAGGAAAAAACAGGTTATAGATAAAGCACAAATGATCAGAATGACATCAGACTTTTCAATGGCACTCCTGAAGCTAAACCACAATGGAGCAAATGCCTTCAAAATCCCAAGGAAAAAATATTTCAAAATATAGAATTCTATATCCAACCACATTATCAATCAGTTGTGAGAATAGAATAAAGCCATTTTCAGAAATGAACACAGAAAAAGTTCAGCTCCCATGCATGCTTTCTCGAGAATTTACTAGAGGACAAGCTACACCAAAACAAGAGAATAAACCAAGAAAGAGGTGAAAGTGGGAAACAAAGGCAGAAGAGAGACAGTGAGAATTCCCAAGATGGCGGTGAAAGGAGATCTCAGCAGGCCTAGAAAGCAGCCAGAGAGATTGAAACAAACCAGAAGGATCTGCAAAAAAAAGTTTCCAAGAAGATGCAACTGAAAGATTAACTGATGTGCTTGGATGTACCAAGAAGCAGTTTGTGCTGCTGAATAAGAGTTTGGGATGAAATGAGACAGAAAACCAAGAAGTCAAATAAATAAAAATAAGACAATATTATTACAAGGAAAACAAAAGACTATGGAAGAAAAAAAAAATAACTGTAGTGTTTTACTTAGCACAGGAGATGAAGAGGATTTATAAAATCACAATGTTGTAAACTTTCAATATCGAGTTAGCCCAAATTATGATTGAAGTATGCTGGAAGAATGATGAAACAGGAAGTAGGGTGAGGGTAGAGGGAGTAGTGGTGCCGGTGAAAGTCAGACAGTTTATTTATTTATTCATTTATTTGTTTGTTTGTTTGTTTGTTTTTGAGACGGGGTTTCACTCTTGTTGCCTAGGCTGGAGTGCAATGGCACAATCTCGGCTCACCACAACCTCCACCTCCCGGGTTCAAGCGATTCTCCTGCCTCAGACTCCTGAGTAGCTGGGATTACAGGCATGCGCCACCATGCCTGGCCAATTTTTGTATTTTTAGTAGAGATGGGGTTTCTCCATGTTGTTCAGGCTGGTCTCGAACTCCCGACCTCAGGTGATCTGCCCGCCTCAGCCTCCAAAAGTGCTGGGATTACAGGCGTGAGCCACTGCGCCCGGCACAGTTTTTTTTTCTTTTGTGGAAAGTTGATACCCAATGCTTAAGACTAAGCACACACACACGCGCGCGCACACACACACACACAGTTATTTAGTGATATAGAGGTAAATTTTTGAAGCAACAGCTAAAAGAGTTCAAAGAGTTTGCATCTAGGAGCAAAAAACTGAGGAATTCAGGGATGGGAGATAGGAGACTGTAGTTTCTCATAATAAACTTTGTGGACCTACTTGATGCTTTAAACTGCATACATGTATACAAATGAAAACTGAAAAGCAGTTGAGAAAGATTTAAATTTGGATAATAAGTTTCCCATATAATCATATGTGCCATCTTGAATTCTCTCAGCTCCATCAGTTTATAAGGGTCTTGGCTACTTGTTCTGTCCCAACCAGTTCCACATGGGCAGAGCTCCGTGCAGGCACAACCCGACAGCATTCTCACCTCCAGCCCCCACGGCTGCTCCATGCTTGCTTGTGCTCGGAATGCTATGGGATCCACTCAATGCCCATGCATGTGCCAGATGGTTCCGCAAGACCAAGAAATCAATTGTGATGAACATCAAGCAGTGGCCAGATCAATAATATACTTTCATATGGGCTCTCCCTTTTTTCAAGCTTTCTTCTAGCTTTCCTGTGGTTGCGCTCCCTACCCCATTACTAGCCCTTCACTTTTACCTCAATTCTCAAGCCCTCGACAGTAGCCCTACAAAGCAACCTTTGGTTAGAGATCAGACTTAATAGTGAAAGACTGAATGCTTTCTCCCTTAAAATGAGGAACAAGGCAAGGACGTTTTCTGTTGCTACTGCTAGTCAACACCATAAAGGAATTCCTAGCCAACGCAATAAGGCAAGGAGAAAAGACATACAACTTGTTAAGAAAGACAGAAATCTGCCTCTCTTTACACACAACAAGACTGTATACGTTGGTTGGGTGAGGTGGCTCAAGCCTGTAATCCCAACACTTTGGGAAGCTGAGGCGAGCAGATCACTTGAGCTTAGGAGTTCAAGACCAGACTGGTCAACATGGTGAAACCCTATCTCTATTAAAAATACAAAAATCAGCCAGGTGTGGTGGCACATGCCTGCAGTCCCAGTTACTTGGGAGGCTGATGCACGAGAATCACTTGAACCCGGGAGGTGGAGATTACAGTGAACTGGGAGCACGCCGCTGCACTCCAGTCTGGGTGATATAGTGAGACTCTGTCTCAAAAAAAAAAAAAAGACTGTATAAGTTTAAAAATCCCATAGAACTAAAAAGTTTAGCAAAGTCACAGAATGTAAATCAATACACAAATATAAAAAATAAATACTATATTCCTATATACTCCCAATCAACGACTAGAAATGAAAACTAAGAGATAGTGCTAAAAAAATAAATACTTGAGTATAAATCTGTATTCTGAAGGCTACGGAACATTAATGAAATAAATCAAAGAATAACTAAATAAATGGAGACATATACCATGTTCATGGATTAGAAGACTCAATATTGTTAAGCTGTCAATTGTGGTCAAGTTGATCTACAGATTCAATCCAATCCCAAAGAAAATCTAAGGATAATTTTTAGTAGAAGTCAACAAGCTAATTCTAAAAGTTATACAAAAGAGAAAAGGAATTGGACAAAAAGAATTTTTAAAAAGAACAAAGTTAGGAGACCGACATCATCTGATTTCAAGACTTAGTATTAATATAAAGCCACAGTAAGCAGACAGTGTGGGAATGGTAAAGGGACAGACATACAGGTCAATGGAGCAGAGAATTCATAAATGGAACCACACAAATGTGGCCAAGTGATATTTGTTTATTTATTTATTTATTTATTTTGGAGACAGAGTCTCGCTCTGTCACCCAGGTAGGAGTGCAGTGGTGTGATCTCAGCTTACTGCAACCTCCCAGGCAGGAGAATCGCTTGAACCCAGGAGGCAGAGGTTGCAGTGAGCCGAGATCTTGCCACTGCACTCCAGCCTGGGTGACAGAGTGAGACTCCATCTCAAAAAAAAAAAAAAAAAAAAGAAAGAAAGAAAAGAAAAGAAAACAGATTAATAAGAGAAGAACATAACAGAGGGCCAGGCGTGGTGGTGGCTCACACCTGTAATCCCAGCACTTCTGGAGGCTGAGGTGGGCGGATCATGAGGTCAGGGGATCGAGACCATCCTGGCCAACATGGTGAAACCCCGTCTCTACTAAAAATACAAAACTTAGCTGAGCGTGGTGGCACATGCCTGTAGACCCAGCTACTCGGGAGGCTGAGGCAGGAGAATTGCTTGAACCAGGGAGTTGGAGGTTGCAGTGAGTAGAGATCACACCACTGCACTCCAGCCTGGTGACAGAGCGAGACCGCGTCTCAAAAAAAAAAAAAAAAAAAAAAAAGCCAGGTGCAGTGGCTCACACCTGTAATCCCAGCACTTTGGGATTACATCACAACATCTGGAGATTGAGACGAGCCTGGCCAACATGGTGAAACCCCGTCTCTACTAAAACTACAAAAAATTAGCTGGGCGTGCTGGCAGGTGCCTGTAATCACAGCTACTAGAGAGGCTGAGGCAGGAGAATCTCTCGAACCCGGTAGGTGGAGGTTGCAGTGAGCTGAGACCGTGCCACTGCACTCCAGTCTGGGCAACAGAGTGAGACTCTGCCTCAAAAAAAAAAAAAGTATAAAAATTAGCTGGGCATGGTGGTGCATGCCTGTAATCCCAGCTACCTGGGAGGCTGAGGCAGGAGAATTGCTGGAACCCAGGAGGTGGAGGCTGCAGTGAGCCAAGATTGTGCCACTTCACTCCAGCCTGGGCAACAGAGCAAGACTCCGTCTCAAAAAAAAGAACAATTGTACTTCAGAATATCACATGTACCCCATAAATATATACACCTATTATGTACCCACACAAATTAAAAATTAGGCCAGGCGCAGTGGCTCATGCCTGGAATTCCAGCACTTTGGGAGGTCAAGGTAGACGAATTGCTCAAGCCCAGGAGTTCGAGGCCAGCCTGGGCAACATAGTGAAACCCTGCCTGTACCAAAACTACAAAAAATTATCTGAGTGTGGTGGCGTACGTCTATAGTTTCAGGTACTCAAGAGGCTGAGGTGGGAGGATTGCTGGAGCCCAGGAGACGGAGATTGCAGTGAGCTGAGACTGTGCCACTGTACTCCAACCTAAGCGACCCTGTCTCAAAAAAAAAAAAAAAAAAAATTAAAAAATGTAAAAAGAGAATGATTGAACTATTGTTACACAGTTGCACTTCACAAACATATAACGAATAAGATAAGTCAAATACAAATGAGTATACCGAATGATTTCATTTATAAAAATTCCAAAACTTATCTATGATGATAAAAGTTGAATCAATGGTAATCTTCTGAGGAGTTAATGACTTGGAAGGGATGAGGAATGCTTCTAGGATGCTGACCATGCTCTAATCTTGATGGTAATTACATAGGTGTGTTCACTTTGTAAAAATTTATCAAACTGAACATTTAAGATTTCTGCCATTTTCTGTATATTATTATTCATTAATAAAATGTTTGCTTGGCTGGGCACAGTGGCTCACACCTATAATCCTGGCACTTTGGGAGGCTGAGGCAGGCAGATCACAAGGTCAGGAGTTTGAGACCAGCCTGACCAACATGGAGAAACCCCATCTCTATTAAAAACACAAAATTAGCCGGGCATAGTGGCGCATGCCTGTAATCCCAGCTACTCAGGAGGCTCAGGCAGGAGAATCACTTGAACCCAGGAGGCAGAGGTTGCGGTGAGCCGAGATCGTGCCATTGCACTCCAGCTTGGGCAACAAGAGTGAAACTCCGTCCTAAAAACATAAATAAATAAAAAATAAAATGTTTAAGCAAACAGCTTTGGCTTCTTTTATATAGATATCATTCAAAAATACTTGATAAATACTAAAAGGTGTAGAAGAGAATAAAAACGACCCATATTCTCCCACTCCTGTTCACACTTTCATGGACCACCCTATTCAGTGTATATACATCCTAAAAGCCTCACTCACTGAAGACAAAATTTCACAAGCCATAGATCAAATGCTAAGGCTAGAAGGACACTGATATAAAAGCTGAAGGCACCAGGCACAGTGGTTTACACATGTAATACCCAGCACTTTAGTAGACTGAGGCAGGAGGATCACTTGAGCTCAAGAGTTCGAGACCAGTCTGGGCAACATAGTGAGACATGTCTCTACAAAAAAATTAATTTTTTTTTTTAGACAGACAGTCTCACTCTATCGCCCCAGCTGAATTGCAGTGGTGCAATCGTGGCTCACTGCAACCTCTACCTCCCAGGTTCAAGCAATTCTCATGCCTCAGCCTCCTAAGTAGCTGAGATGCAAGGCATGCACCACCATGCCCAGCTACTTTTTGTATTTTTAGTAGAGATAGGGTTTCACCATGTTGGCCAGGCTGGTCTCGAACTCCTGGCCTCAAGTGTTCTACCTGCCTCAGCCTCCCATAGTGCTGGGATTACAGGCAGCACCACCATGCCGGGCTTTTTTTTATTTTCTTTTTCTTTTTGGACAAAATTTTTTTTCAATTAACTGGGCTACTCAGGAGGCTGAGGTGAGAGGATTGCTTGATTCTAGGAGGTTGAGGGTTCAGTGAGCCATGATTGCACCACTGCACTCCAGCCTGGCAACACAACAAGACCTTGTATCAATAAATAAATAAATAAACAAAAGCTCAAGAGATGGAATAAACTCTTGACTAGTCACAAAGAGAGAAGTGGATAATAGAAAGCTAACACTGAAGAATTCACATAGAAGGCAATACAGCAAAAGTGATGGAAAAATATCAAAGAGAAATTAGGAGGAAATAGAGGATAATATTAGAAGGTCAGACATCCATACGATGGGAATTTCCAAAAGTACCATATAGAGGGAATGCCAAGAGAGGCATATTGAACATAAAAGCTGAGTATTCTCAAAAAGTGAGTAAGTTCTCAGAATAAAGAGACGTGAGTTCTCAGAATAAAGAAGCCCAACGAAAGACAGGCTAAATAAGTAAAAATACACATTTCGCCTAGATATACTGCAATTCAGAATGCCAAAAATAAGGATAAAATCTTAAAAGCAACTCTGAGGGAGAAAAACAATTACCTACAAAGAAATGACAAATAAACCAATAGCAGAATTCTCCTGAGCCACAAAAGGAGCAAGAAAACAATGGAATTACACCTTTAGGGCGCTGAGGAAAATTAACTACCAACTCAGAATAACATACCTAGCTAAACTATCAGTAAAGAGTGTGAGCCGGGCACAGTGGCTCACGCCTGTAATCCCAGCACTTTGGGAGGCCGAGGCAGGCAGATCACGAGGTCAGGAGATCAAGACCATCCTGGCTAACACGGTGAAACCCCGTCTCTACTAAAAAATACAAAAAACTAGCCAGGCGAGGTGGCGGGCGCCTGTAGTCCCAGCTACTCGGGAGGCTGAGGCAGGAGAATGGCGTGAACCCGGGAGGCGGAGCTTGCAGTGAGCCGAGGTTGCGCTGCTGCACTCCAGCCTGGGCGACAGAGCGAGACTCTGCCTCAAAAAAAAAAAAAAAAAAGAGTGTGAGCAGGCTGGGTGCGGAGGCTCACACCTGTAATCCCAGCAGTTTGGGAGGCCAAGGTGGAAGGATTGCTTGAGCCTAGGAGTTGAGACTAGCCCTGGTAACTTAGTGAGATCCTGTTTCTACAAAAAATTTAAAAATTAACTGGGTGAGGTGGCACATGCCTATAATGTCAGCTACTTGGGAGGCTGAGGTGAGACAATCACTTCAGGCAGAGAGATCAAGGCTGCAGTGATCGTGATTATGCCATTGCAGTCCAGCCCGAGTGACAGAGCAAACAAACAAACAAACAAAAAAAACCCAAAAAACAAAAAAGGAGTAAGAGCAAAAGGAAAGGAAAATGTTTTCTTCTCCTTCTCCTTCTTCTTTTTTTTTTTTTTTTGAGACGGACTCTCGCTTTGTTGTCCAGGCTGGAGCGTAGTAGCGCCATCTCAGCTCACTGCAACCCTCTGCCTCGCAGGTTCAAATGATTCTCCTGCCTCAGCCTCCTGAGTAGCTGGGATTACAGGTACCTGCCACCACACCCGGCTAATTTTTGTATTTTTAATAGAGATGGAGTTTCACCATGTTGGTCAGGCTGGTCTCATACTCCTGACCTCATAATCCACCCACCTTGGCCTCCCAAAGTGCTGGGATTACAGGAGTGAGCCACCGCACCTGGCCCAATGTTTTCTTCTTCTTCTTTATTCTGACACTATCCACTTGGAGAGGAAAGCATTTTCAAAAATACAAATCTCGAGATTTTTCACCCCCAAACTTTTGCTGCAAAAACTCTTAAGAGAGATTCTCTGCCAAGAAGAAATATAAATTAAAAGGGAAGGAGTATCAAAGAGCGGTAGTGAACAAATAATTTAGTAAATGATATTGGTAAATCTAGTTATTATACTAGGATAGAAGTTCAGCTGCTCTGACAGAGATCCGAAATACTAGCAGCTCACAAAGATAGAATTGTATTTCTCCCTAAGTAACAGTCTGGGCATAAATAGTCACAAAGCAGCTCCGAGTTGCTGGAGACTCAGGTTCCTTATGTTTCCTTTTCTTTCTTTCTTCCTTTCCTTCCTTCCTTCCTTTTTTTTTTTTTTTTTTTTTTTTTTTTTGAGACGGAGTCTCGCTCTGTCACCCAGGCTGGAGTGCAGTGGCATGATCTTGGCTCACTGCAACCTCCGCCTCCCGGGTTCAAGTGATTCGCCTGCCTCAGCCTCCTGAGTATCTTGGATTACAGGTGCCTACCAGTACACCAGCTAATTTTTGTATTTTTAGTATAAACGGGGTTTCACCATGCTGGCCAGGCTGGTCTCGAACTCCTGACCTTGTGATCGACCTGCCTTGGCCTCCCAAAGTGCTGGGATTACAGGCATGAGCCACTGCACCCAGCCTGGGGCCTTTTTTTTTTTTTTTTTTTTTGAGGCAGATGTTAGCTCTTGTTGCCCAGGCTGGAGTGCAGTGGCACGATCTCAGTTCACTGCAACCTCCGCCGCTGGGTTCAAGTGATTCTCCTGCCTCAGCCTCTCAAGTAGCTAAGATTACAGGTGCACATCACCATCCCCGGCCAATTTTTGTGTTTTTAGTAGAGACGGGGTTTCACCATGTTGGCCGGGCTGGTCTCGAACTCCTGACCTCAAGTGATCCAATCGCCTCATCCTCCCAAAGGGCTGGAATTATAGGCATGAGCCACCGCACATGGCCCCTTATGTTTTCTTGCTTCTTGATCCCTGTAGTGTTGCTCTGAGCCCCGTTGTTCAAGATGGCTCACCACTGCACCCTCCTTCCCATCAGCAGAAATGGGGCAAGGGCAGGGCGTGCTGTTTCCTTTCAAGAGTAGGATCTGTAAGTCACACACACTGTACCACTCCTACTTACATCCCATAATCCATAGCTAGCTCCAAAGAAGGCTGGGAAATATAGTTCTTATCGGGTCTACCACATGTCCAGATAAAAAATTCTATTACCTTGCAAGACAGGAAGAGTGGATATTGGGAGACAACCAGCAACTCTGCCACAACTATTGTCTGTAAAAACTATATAATCCTAACGAAATTTTTGACATTAAATAATATAATTAAATCAAGAAGGAAATGTATCTAGGCAAGAAAGCCTGGAGTAGGGATATGTATTGAATGATCACTTGTGCAGTTTGCCAAATGACACTCATTCAGTGTCAAGTGTCTGCAAAAGAGTGAAATTTCCCTTTAAAATCAAGAAGTTCCATCTAAAATATAAGAAAAGACTAAGACTTTCACAAAGATGGAAGATCACACAAGTGACAATGTTAAGAATTAGATTGAGGGCCGGGCGTGGTGGCTCACGTCTGTAATCTCAACGCTTTGGGAGGCCGAGGCAGGTGGATCATGAGGTCAGGAGTTTGAGACCAGCCTGGCTAACATAGTGAAATCCCGTCTCTACTAAAAATACAAAAAATTAGCCAGGCGTGGTGGCAGGTGCCTGTAGTTCCAGCTACTGGGGAGGCTGAGGCAGGAGAATTGCTTGAACCTGGAAGGCAGAGGCTGAGATCGCGCCATTGCACTCTAGCCTGGGCAACAAGAGCGAAACTCCGTCACAAAAAAAAAAAAAAAAAGATTTAGATTGATATACTAATATATGTCAAATCACATTCAGAAGATAGGCAGTAAATTTATACATTATCTACTTCTTAAAAACAAAAAGGTGGAATTAAAATTTCAGACAAAAGTAACAAGGGTTATTTTTCAAGATTTACGATATTTCCAGGGTTACTATAATGCTACAGTAATCAGGACAATGGGATGTTGGCCTCAGGACAAAGAAATAGATCAATGGAGCAAAGAATCTAGAAATTGATCCATACATATATTTTTTTAAAGGCAACTTAAAATAACTATATCTTCTTTTTTGGTTTTTTGAGACAGGGTCTTGCTTTGTAGCCCAGGCAGGAGTGCAGTGGCATGATCACGGCTCAGTGCAGCCTCTCAACCTCCCAGACTCAAGCAATCCTCCCACCTCAGCCTCTTGAGTAGCTGGGACTACAGGTGTGTGCCACCACACCTGGCTAATTTTTAATTTTTTTTTTTATAGAGATGGGGTCTCCCGTTGTTGCCCAGGCTGGTCTGGAACTCCTGGGCTCAAGCAATCCTTACCTGTCAGTCTCCTAAAGTGCTGGGATCACAGGCACGCACCACCACACCCAGCCAACAACTCTGTCTTTGAAAACTAAGAAGCACACTTCTATTTCATAGGTTCAAGAGGAAATTGTTGTAGGAACGTTTATTTCCTAATCCTGACACTTCCTTCCATGTAGCGGGAGCTAAATCTGTGTGACACGCCCAGCCTCTCCCTTCTCCTTTCCACCCTCAGGCCTGGAGAAAGAGTGACTTACCTGATTGGTGAATGTGAGAACCATAAAATGGGCCCACTTGACTCACCCACTCCCTTTCTCTTCCTGGGAGTCAATGAGCTGCCCACAGGCAGTCGTCATTCTCTGCTCCTGCACCTGCCACCTCCAGCATCACAGTGACCAGCGGTTAAGGCGGCCAAATCCCCCTTTTCAGAAGCCCATTTGGCTGTTTTACCTACCCTCATCCTCCAATCTTATTTCTATCAGTTTTTTTAAAAAATGATTTTTTTAAGGCCGGGTGTGATGGCTCACATCTGTAATCCCAGCACTCTGGGAGGCCAAGGCAGGAGGACCCCTTGAAGCCAGGAGTTCGAGACCAACCTGGGCAACAAAGCAAGACCCCCATCTCTACAAAAAAAAAAAAAATGTTTTAACGCCCAACCCCCCAAAAAAACTGCCCTCCTCTGCTGACTCTTGTCCTATCTCTCAGTTAGTTCAGAATCCAGGAAGGAAAGGGGAGGTTATTCACTGAGCCCACTCAAAGACAACAGAAATCCCAGCGGGAATTATGAAATATTTGCTCAATATGAAATATTTGCTCAATACAAAACAAAATTTGCAGAATGCAACTAAAAGGACATTTATGGAGAAATATATAATCTTAAGTGCATTTACTTTAAAACAAGAATGATTGAAACCATACATGTGTAAAGCTTTCAACTAACTGAAGAAGCTTCAAAAACAAAAAAAAGGAAACAACAGTGGAAGGAAATAAACAATAAAGATAACAGCATCAATGAAAAGGAAATCAATTACAAAATGTTCAATAAAGCCCAAAGCTGGTTCTTTGAAATGACAAATAAAATAGAAGAACATCTAGCAAGATTAATCAAGGAAGAGTAAAGACACAAATGTTAGGAATTTTTAAAAAGTATGAAACTACAGATAGAGTGGAAGTTTTAAGAATCATAAATGAAATAGAGAATTTACAGGAAAGTATAAATGATCAAAGTTTATTCAAAAACAAGAGAAACCCTAAATAAATCAATGGCCATTAAAGAAAAGAAATCGGTATTTTAAAAAATCACCCCTTGGCCAGGCGTGGTGGCTCATGCCTGTAATGCCAGCACTTTGGGAGGCCGAGGCTGGCAGATCACTCAAGGTCAGGAGTTCAAGACCAGCCTGACCAATATGGTGAAACCCCATCTCTACTAAAAATACAAAAAGTAGCCGGGCGTGGTGGCGTGTGCCTGTAGTTCCAGCTACTCGGGAGGTTGAGGCAGGAGAATCGCTTGAACCCGGGAGGCGGAGGTTGTAGTGAGCCGAGATCGTGCCACCGCACTCCAGCCTGGGTGAGAGAGCGAGACTCCATCTCAAAAAAAAAAAAAAAAAAAAAGGGAAAGGGAAGGACCCACACTTCAGGCGTGAGCAACCAGGTTATTGCTCGACCTTGAATTTTTCTTCTGGAAGACTCTGGCATACATGGTCCCTTGTAGTAAGCTCCCAGCATGGAAGAAAGCACCAAGACAGAGACTGGATAAGAAACGAGGGTTCATTCAAAGTCTTTAGAATTGATGCCCTTGAGCAGGTAGACTCCCCAGCAGCCCTGCAGGCATTGTCAGAGGATAACCCGATGCTCTAACCCCCTCCTGTCAGGCCACCATCATTCAAGCACAACCACACAGGTGGAGGCCCAGTCGGGAAACCAGTAGCTAGTCAAATGCGTTGCAATAAATGTATTTTCAGCCAATGATAACTATTTAATTGGGTCCTAATTAATGAATGTTCACGGAGCATTTGTGATGCTTGAGTGAACGGTCCCCTGAAAGACACAAGTGCTATGAGTCTATTAGCAGTGGCATTTTAAGGTACTCAAAGTCATAGGTGTGCTAGATCCCAGAAGATTAAATTCGCTGGAAGTGAACATTAAAATTAGTGCCCTTGTGTGACCCCCACCTTTCTCCACTCCTTCTTTGCTCCTTCTTGCTTCCAGAAACATCACGGGTCTGACAGAGCCACGTGATGTGAATAAGGCTCTTGTAGACTGACAACATTTGACTCTCAGGCTGAGAACTAGACCTTCTCACCAGGCACTCCACGGGGACAGGTGTGGGTCTCCTTCATTCACGGCTACACCCCAGCCCCTACTGTAGGGCTGGCCTGGCACCAACAAGGGGCCTCAACTCTCAGTAGGATGAATACACAAAATGTTAGCCTCACTTTATCAGAGCGCTGGGCTCCCAGCCTGTCCATGGTGGGATCACAGACTGCTGGGCTCCCAGCACCCTAGACTGAGGGATGTGGAGCGGGGCAGCATCTCCATTCTGCAGATGCAAAACCAAGAAGCTTCAGGGCTTCCGCCTCGCACTTCTGGTTATTGGAGCAGAAGGAGACGAATGGAGAGAAGGAAGGAAAGAGGGGTAAAGGAAAAGTCTTTTCTCCTGGTTATCGAACGACACCCCGTGAGCTGGGACAGCAACAGAAATCCCCTCTCCCGGAAGGGCCCCAGGACCCTTCCACTCTCCCTGCTCCGCCCTCACCCTCGCCTCCACAGGGCCAGGGAAGGCAAAGCAGCTCTGGGAGCTGGGAGGACGCTGAAGGAAGAGTGTAGGCTGTGACCTGCCCCCATGGGCTGCACTCTCCCTCTCCTACCCTGGCGAAATCCACCAGGGCTCAGGGAGTTCTTTCGTCGGCCCCTGGATGAAACTTGGACTATATTTCTGAGATGGAGTTTCATTTTTGTTGCCCAGGCTGGAGTGCAATGGCACAATCTCAACTCACTGCAACCTCTGGGTTCAAGCGATTCTCCTGCCTCAGCCTCCCAAGTAGCTGAGATTACAGGTGCACACCACTACGCCTGGTTAATTTTTGTGTGTGTATATTTTTAGTAGAGATGGGGCTTCAGCCGGGCGCGGTGGCTCAAGCCTGTAATCCCAGTACTTTGGGAGGCCGAGACGGGTGGATCACGAGGTCAGGAGATCGAGACCATCCTGGCTAACACAGTGAAACCCCGTCTCTACTAAAAATACAAAAAATTAGCCGGGTGTGGTGGCGGCGCCTGTAGTCCCAGCTACGTGGGAGGCTGAGGCAGGAGAATGGCGGGAACCCGGGAGGCGGAGCTTGCAGTGAGCTGAGATCCGGCCACTGCACTCCAGCCTGGGTGACAGAGCGAGACTCCGCCTCAAAAAAAAAAAAAAAAAAAGAGATGAGGCTTCATCATGTTGGCCAGGCTGGTCTCGAACTCCTTGAACTCCTAACCTCAGCTGATCCACCTGCCTTGGCCTCCCAAAGTGCTGGGTTTACAGGTGTGAGCCACCACGCCTGGCCAAAACTTGCACTCTTTTATTGAGTTGTTCTCCCCAGTCCACCTTCCATTTCCGCTCAGTGGGACTCACTAGTTAGCAGGCTATCAATCCACTGGGGAGGGTTGGGTGGCCCAAGATGATAGAGAAAGAGCTCCAATCGGTCCCAGGAGGCCTCGGCCTTTTTTGGACCACAGTTTCCCTGAGCGGAAAATTAGCTTTGATTGGAAGAGCTCTGAGCCCCCTTGCAGCTCCAATCTGCTCAGATTTTATTTTTTTTATGGACTCCATTATTGAGCAGTGCGGCCTTGGGCAAGTCACCAAAGCTAGACCCTGGTAGCTCCTCTGTATAATGGGCACATTACTGGAGGAAGCCTGGCAGCGGGAGGGGCTTCTCACCACCGCCCACTCCTTGCTGCATGTCTCTTGGGTCCACCTTGGAGGGGGTTCGCAGCTCATAGTTAAGAGCTCAGACCTGGGTGTCTGGCAAGGCTGGCTTTGAGTCCCAGCTTCACCGGTGACTGACTGCGTGTCAGCAGCTCAGGCCCTGCCTCTCAGTCTCCTCATCCCATCCGTAGAAAGGAATGTAATGAGTACCAACTCCCTAGGATTGCTGGGAGACAATACCTTTGAGCTCATGGCAGGCCCTAAGTACCAACTCAGTGCCAATTGTCACTTTGTGATTGGCTGAGGCTTCCAGGGCTCAAGGCCTGGAGAGAGCCACTGGCTCAGAGACAGAGCCAGAACCAGATCTTGAGGTCCCAGGGAGTGACGCACATGCGGCAGTGAGCACAGGCTGTTCCTGGCTGCCCTGTCCCCTCCCTACTTGCTACAAACCTTTCTCTGAGAAGCCCAGGATCTCATGGGGGCTCTAAGATCTGCAAGGGCCTGACTCAACTCTGGAAGAGCCCCATGTGACAGGCCTCCCTCCCTCGTCTGCCCCTTCCCAGGCTCTGCAAGGCCAACTCTCCCAGGAGGCAGCAGCGTGTCCTGCCTGTTGCTTTGCTGGGCTCAGAGGAAACCCTGTCCCAGCTCGCCGGAAGGTGGTGACTTCCCGGGCTGCTGTCTCCTGAGGCAAGCGGCCAGGCTCCACCAGGACCTGTGAAAGGAGAACTGGAGCCTTGACCCTGGTTGGTCTGAGTGTGTGTGTGTCCTTGTGGAAGTCATGCTTTGGACTTCTGCCTTTGCCTCTGTGTTTGTTTCTGGAGTGCCATGTCCACCCACCAGGCCCGGCCCAAATCCCCCTGCCTCCTGGACAGTTAGCTCAGGCGTCTCAGCTGAGGCTCCCTCTCTATTCATGCCCTGGGCTCCAGTTATTTGCGGGCTTCTTTTAGAGCCTTGATGCAAACTTTCCCGACTGGGGCTCACACCCATGGTTGCGTTTGAATGACGGTGGTCTGACATGAGGGGATTAGAAAACGGGTTATTCTCTGACGATGCCTGCAGGGCTGCTAGGGGGTCTGTCTGCTCAAAGGCATCGATTCTAAGGACTCCAAATGGACCCTCGGTTCTTGTCCAATCTCTGTCTTGGTGCTTCCTTCCATGCTGGAAGCTTACTGAAAGGGACTGTGTATGCCAAGAGCTACTGGTGTTATCTCCTTAAACCCTCCCAACCAAGCCCCATGATGTCATCCTGACTGCTATTCTATCCCCATTTGACAGCTGGGCAAGCTGAGGTTCCAAGTGTAACTTGCCCAAGGACACACCCAGCCAGGAAGTGGAAGGGTGGAATTTAAACCCAAAGCTACTGACTGGACTCCAGAACTCAGCTCTTACCCTCCTCCCTGGGCAGCCTCCACTCTGCCTGCCAGGGCCTGAGTTCCCAGAGGGCAGGGGCTGTTTCCGGCTCAGCCCAGGTGCCGTCCAGGGCCCTGTGCAAGGCCCAGGACCTGGTTGGTATCTAGGTGGCACCAAATGTATACAGTCTACTGACAGAAGCAATACAATGTGTGAGCGTGAGAGAGAGGCTGTCAGAGAGACACAGAGGAACAGAAGGAAAGGAGAGAGAAAAAGAGAAAGAAAGAAAAATGGGAGAAGGAGGCTCACGGGGTACGCCGGTGTCTGGTCCAGAGCCCCTCAACCTCCAGCCCAACCAGATAGGAGGACCCCCGGTGCTGGATAGTTGGACACCTAGCCTACCTGCAGTGCTGGGCCCGACTCAAGGGTGTAAACTGGAATGTAGAGGCGGCAATAGGGAGCCGCAGATGGTCCGGGAGCAGGGGAGTGACGCAGTGCGGTGCCCACACCGCCTGATTGGGTGCAAGAGACACCAGCCCAATCCCACGAGAGCTGGGCGGTCCCGGCGGACCTCTAGGGAAGGAGGGGGTGGGCGCAAGTGGCAGCCCTCCTGCCCATGTCAGAGCCAACGCGACCGCTCCAGGCGGGCTCCGTCCATACCCGGGCGTTCTCGGGGGAGAGGCAGACGGCCTGCGGGAGGCACCGGGCTCTGGGATTTGGGGAGGCTGTGGGAGAACGGTTCACTCGCCTTCCGGGGCGGACAGCGAGCTAGGCGACCCCCAAGAGAGCCCCGGCCGGCACGCGCGGATCCCAGAAGCTCGGGCGGGGGCGCCCTTCGGAGGAATGTTTCCAGGGCTCGGGCAGCGCCGCCGCCGAAGCCTTTCCACTCTCTCCCCGCCCGGCTCGCCGCCCGCTCTCGCGCCCCCTCCAGGGCTCCCCATCTTCCCCCACCCGAACCCCACATCGCTGCCCTCCGGGCCGGCTGCGCCCAGGCACTTGGTGCAGAGTAACCTCTCCACGGGCCCCGCCTCCGCCGGGAAGCCGCGCGCGGTTGCCAGGAACGCGGCAGGCGCTCGAAACTGGACGGCGGCCCGGGCATCTCGGCACTGGCGGCTTCGGCCCTCCTGGGCGGCCCCGGCCCGGCCCTCTCCCCACCCGCGCCCTCCGCGGGGCCGAGCCTCCCCACCGCGCCCCTGCCCTCCGATTCCTGTCTCTTCCGCTGCGGCGGATTCTTTTCCTTCTGTGTTCCCGCTCCTCCCGGATCACCTTCTACTCGCCCCCTTTCCTTCTGCAGCAGAGAGTACAAGAAAAGGGGTTCATCCACCCCACTCTTCGCCAGCCCGCTGTGGGGTGGTTGGGCTCCCCATGTCCCCCTTGGTAACACCCACCGTCTCCCCCGGATCTCAGGAGCCTCCTTTCCCTCAGACAAACAAATCTGAAGCTGGGCTTTGTGAATGACCTCGGGTAAGGGGTGTCCCTGAAATTCTATGTCACATTTGGGGTGCATTTGCCTGGGGAGAATCCAAACCTTTCGTGGTTACTCAGACACACCAGTGGTTGAGAAAGGTTACAAAAAACAAACAAACAAAAAACAGCCCCAGGCCGGGCGCGTTGGCTCACGCCTGTAATCCCAGCACTTTGGGAGGCCGAGGCAGGCAGATCACTTGAGGCCAGGAGTTCAAGACAAGCCTTTCCAACATGGCAAAAATGCCGTCTCTACTAAAATACAAAAATTAGCTGGATGTGGTGACGCGCACCTGTAATCCCAGCTACTCCGGGAGGCTGAGGCGTAAGAATCACTTGAGCCTGGGAGGCCGAGGTTGCAGTGAGCTGAAATCTCATCACTGCACGCCAGCCTGGGCATCAGGGGGAAACTGTGTCTAAAAAATGAAAACAGGCCAGGTGCTGTGCGTGGCTCACACCTCTAATCCCAGCACTTTGGGAGGCTGAGGCAGGCGGATCCCTTGAGGTCAGGAGTTCAAGACCAGCCTAGCCAACATGGTGAAACTCCGTCTCTACTAAAAATACAAAAATTAGTGGCACGTGGTGGTGCACACCTGCAATCCCAGCTACTTGGGAGGCTGAGGCAGGAGAATCGCTTGAGCCTGGGAGGAGGTTGCAGTGAGCTGAAATCAAGCCCCTGCACTCCAGCCTGGATGACAGAGTAAGACTCTGTTTCAAACAAACAGACAAAAAACTACAGCCTCAGTGATGCCTCCCATGCACCTTACTAATCTATGCAGCACTTATTTATTGAGACCTACTATGTTCTAGGTGCATGCTAAGCCCTAGGGGTGCAGTCAGGAACGCTAGACAAGGACCTCACAGGAGATGAAGGGGTCATGACAGGGGCTCTGGGGCTGGGAAGGAACCAGGGAGAGGCATGAGAAGGAATGACAGGTGGGCTTCACCCAGGGCTGAGGTGTGGGATGTCTCTGAGGGCTTCGCAGGTGCACTGGCACCTACCTGGCCTGCCTCTAGCCTCCCCACTTCCAGAACTTACCTTAGGAGTGCAGCCCTTGTTCACTCTGTTTCCATGGCTGTGGTAAACAGGACTCAAAACATACCTGGGCTGGGGGCTTGGGAGTCCCCGAATCTACCCCACCCTGTGCTCTCAGTGAGCTGAGATCAAGTCACTGCACTCCAGCCTGGAGTAGAGCCCAGAGTGGCCCAAAGGTCTGTTATATGGAAACAGGCTCCAATTTTGAGCCACCGCGCCCGGCGGAAGTGGTTTTTAACCCGGCCAAAATGAGACAGGATTTTTTGTTGCTGCAGGACATCAACAGAAACAGCATGAGGGATTGCCTTCAGGGTCTAGCTCTGTCACCCAGGCTGGAGTGCTGTGGTACAATCATGGCTCACTGCAGCCTCGACTTCCTGGGCTCAAGCAATCCTCCCTCCTCAGCCTCCTGAGGAGATGGGACTACAGACACACACCACCATGCCCAGCTGGTTGTATTTTTTGTAGAGTTAGGGTTTTGCCATTGCCTCAAACTTTTGCTAAAGGTTCTCTGGCAGCATGGCCCGATGCGCCCTTTCCTGCTCTTCCCCAAGCACCTGACCCCTGTGTGTCTCTTAAGGACACAGCTCTTGCAGGTGCCATCTGCGCCTTTGCCCATCAGGTACAAGGAGGAGATTCTGCTCATTTGGTCCTTTCCTCGGTAGGAACTGACTCAGACCCTACTGTGCTCCCCCGCTGAGGTGCAAGAGATGGGGCCGGGGCCGGGCGCGGTGGCTCAAGCCTGTAATCCCAGCACTTTGGGAGGCCGAGACGGGCGGATCACAAGGTCAGGAGATCGAGACCATCCTCGCTAACACGGTGAAACCCCGTCTCTACTAAAAAATGCAAAAAAACTAGCTGGGCGGGTTGGCGGGCGCCTGTAGTCCCAGCTACTCGGGAGGCTGAGGTAGGAGAATGGCATAAACCTGGGAGGCGGAGCTTGCAGTGAGCTGAGATCCGGCCACTGCACCCCAGCCTGGGCGACAGAGCAAGACTCCCTCTCAAAAAAAAAAAAAAAAAAAAAAAGAGATGGGGCCGGAAACGCTGAGCTGAGAGAATGGAGAATCTCACAGCTGGTGGTAAATTAGCAGTGAGGGCCAGGCGGATGGCTCGCACCTGTAATCCCAGCACTTTGGGAGGCCGAGGCGTTTGGATCACTTGAGGCCAGGAGTTTGAGGCCAGCGTGGCCAACACAGTGAAACCCCGTTTCTACTAAAAATAGAAAAAATTAGCCGGGCATGGTGGCGCACACCTGTAATCCCAGCTACTCGGGAGGCTGAGGCAGGAGAATCGCTTGAACCTGGGAGATGGAGGTTGCAGTGAGCTGAGATCGAACCACTGCACTCCAGCCCGGGTGACACAGCAAGACCCCATCTCAAAAAAAAAAAAAAAAAGAAAAAAAAAAGAAAAGTAAAGAGAAAAGAAAAAGAGGATGGGACCGGGGTCTTCAAAGCCTGAGGGCCACTCGGGGGAGTCTGGTTGGATGGCATGGCTTCCTTTTCCGCACGCTGAGTCAGAGGGGATGCTTTTGGCCATAAGTAACAGGAAATTTGACCCCAGTTAGCTTGAGCAATAAAGATATCACATAGCACAACACAACAGGAAGCCCAGAGGCGGGCAGTCCTCTGGAGTCCCTTCTTCAATGGGAGCTTATTCCTCAGGGAGCAGCAGAGGCCACCTGCTTCCTTCCTTGAGTCCAGCAGGACGGGGAGAGAGGGCCTCCTGGGTCCAACCTAGGCCCACCTAGAGCCTCAGAAGATGCTGCTGTGTGCTGATTGGCTTAGACCAGAGCTCCTGAACCAATCAACTCTCAAGGAACTGGCCGAGCTAAAACAAGGCCGGCACCTAGAGCTGGCTCATTCCCCAATCCAGTGCCTGCTACACACTCATAAAAAAGAAGGGCAGGCCTCCCAGGTTCGTGCCTGGGAGGCTGAGGTGGGAGGATCACTTGAGCCCAGTAGTTCAAGACTATCTGGGCAACATGGCAAGACCCTATCTGTACAAAAAATACATAAATTAGCCAGGCGTGGTGGCACATGCCTGTAGTCCCAGCTACTGAGGAGGCTTAGGTGAGAGAATCCCTTGAGCCTGGGAAGTCGAGGCTGCAGTGAGTTATGACTGCACCACTGCGATCCATCCAGCCTGGGCAACAGAGCAAGACCTCATCTCAAAAAAAAAAAAAAAAAAAAAAAAAAAAAAAAAAAAAGAGGGTGTTTTGTTCTTGTTTGGAAAACACCATTCACTGCAGGGACAGGGACAGGGGCTTGGAGACTGAGCCCTCCCTCAGCCGGGCTTGGAGTGTGAGGGGCTGTGTCCACCTCTTCCTGGTGTCTGCCGCATCTAGCAAGCACAGGGCCAGGCACAGCCCAGCATAGTCTGCACCTCCCAGTGCCTACAGATCTGCAGATGCCTCCACAGATTGATCATCCCATGCCAAGTTCTGTGCTGGGCACTGGGATGCAAAACCTCTGGTGGGGCCACAGAAAAGAAATAGCACAGGGATAAGATGGCAGCAAATGGCAATAAGGGCCCCATGGTCAGAGGCATGTGAACCAGAGAGACTCCATCTTGAATGGGGCTGGGTAAAATGAGGCTGAAACCTACTGGGCCGTGTTCCCAGATGGTGAAAGCATTCTAAGTCACAGGATGAGATAGGAGGTCAGCACAAGGCACAGGTCATAAAGACCTTGCTGATAAAACAGGTTGCTATAAACAAGCTGGCTAAAACCCAAAAAACTAAGATAGCGACGAGAGTAACCTCTAGTCGTCCTCACTGCTACACTCCCACCGGCGCCATGACAGTTTACAGATGCCATGGCAACGCCAGGAAGTTGCCCTCTATGACCTATAAAAGGGGAGGCGTGAATAATCCACCCTTGTTTAGTATATCATCAAGAAACAACCATTAAAGTGGGCAGGAGAATGGCGCAAACCCGGGAGGCGGAGCTTGCAGTGAGCTGAGATCCGACCACTGCACTCCAGCCTGGGCGACAGCGCGAGACTCCGTCTCAAAAAAAAAAAATAAATAAAAATAAATAAATAAATAAATAAAAATAAAGTGGGCAACAAGCAGCCCTGGGCGGCTCTCTAGAGTAGCCACCCTTTTTTATTTGACAGAGTCTCGCTCTGTCACCAGGCTGGAGTGCAGTGGGGAGAATTGGCTCACTGCAACCTCTGCCTCCTGGGTTCAAGTGATTCTCCTGCCTCAGTCTCCCAAGTAGCTGGGACTACAGGCACCCACCACCACACCCAGCTAATTTTTTGTATTTTTAGTAGAGATGGGGTTTTACCAGACTGGTCTCGAACTCCTGACCCCAGGTGATCCGCTCGCCTGGGCCTTTTGCCTAAAATCCAAGAACCCTGTCTTGGGGTCTGGATCGGGATCCCTTTCCTGTAACACCATGACAACAGAACCAAAGAACAAGATCTGGGGTGAAGGGGTGGGAGATGCCGTGAGACCAGGTGGTCAGGGAGGGCATCTCTGAGAAGGTGACAATTAGGCTGAGACCTGAAAGCTGAGAAGGAGCCAGTCACTCCAAGGACAGGGGGCAGAGTGGCTCCCGGCTGAGGGAACAGCATATGCCAGGGCCCTGTGTCAATGCCTGCTCCTGGTGGAGTATCGGGGAATAAAAAGTCACATCAGTCCCTGCTTCTCCTCAAAGACAGGTGACCCACAGCAGCTTCACCCATCACTGCCCAGGACCAGCAACAATGAGCCTGGCCATTAGCAAGGGGATGAACAGACAGGGAAATACTACTGAACAATGGCAGGGGAGGGCTATGGAGACACACATGGACAGGGACAGGTCCCAAATAGTATGCTGGACAGAAGTCAGGCGTGGCACAGTGCGTGCTCTGATTCCAGTTGGGTGAAAAGGCAAAACTGTCGGTGGTGATGGAGGTCAGGCTGGTGGTTCCCTCTGGGGTGTGTGACTGGGAGGGGCATGAGGGAACCATCTGGAGGGATGGGGGCCATCGGCTGTGTTGCCCACAAACATGTAAGAAATCGTGGGCTATACGCTGAAGGTCAGGGCATTTTACCAAACGTAAAATATACATCGAGAAAGTACTAAAAAGAAAAAGTACTAAAAATAAGAGAAGATACTGTGTGGCCTACAAGGAAAGAAAGAATCCCCCTCTCCACAGTACACCCCCTTCAAACCAGGAATCTCCTTGCAAGCTTTGGTCTGAGGTCATATTCGGGGCAGAAAGCAACAGTCCCCGCCGCCTTCCAGAAAAACAACCCCAACCCCATCCCCCATCATCTACAGAGGATGAGGCTGGGGCCTTCCCCCTTCTCTTCTCCTCCCGGCTCCTTCCTCCTCCCTCCTAAAGCCCAAGGTCCAAGAGGGGGTCCCAGGGTGGGGACAGGGTGGACCGGGAGCAGGGCCGGCAGCTGAGAAAGTCCAGGCTGCCCTCGGTGTCAGGCTGGGAAGGTCCGGGCCTCGCCCACAGCTGGGCTGTAACCCGAGCCTTTGGCTAAGCGGATTTCTCCCAGGGCAGGACCCCCTCCGGTTCTGGAATGCAGCCTGGGGCGGGAGGTGGAGCTGAAGAGGGGGTAACAAAGGGTGAAACCGCTTTGAAACTCCGCTTCCTGCCCCCCACCAGCCCCCAGCCTGAACAAACACGCCCTCTCCTCGCTGAGCCTTTGTTGGGAGAGGTGGGGCTGGCCCAGGGCTGCGGTGGCAGCTTCCGCCCCTGCCAGGGCAACCCCAGCCAGGCTGGGGTCAGGGCTTCCACCCTCACCACCACCAGCCATTCTCCAGGCCCAGCAGCCCGAAGCCCACCTCCCACTCCCCTCTCCCCTCGGCTTCTTGAGGATTCCGACTTGAGTGGGGGCACCAGTGCTAGGCCCACCCAGTTAGGATACAGATTGGCTCCCCACTGGTGACCTGGCTGTCATGGGATCGCACCACCTTCCCAAGAGACACCCTGTCCCCACACCACCACCATGGTGGTCCCGGCCTCACCCCCTGTCCGCTGGGGCTCAGTCTAGCTTTTTCCCCGTCTCCTTCTTACCCTGCACACCCTGAAAACTCATCTCCATCCAACTCCTCCCCACTCTCCCCTCCCAACCCACCATTCCCACGTGCACCCCGGGGCCCCAGCACACAAGAGCCCCAAGCCCAGGCTGTCCCATGCAAGTGCCAGGACAAGACCACCAGTCCTGGTCCTCAGAGCTTCCCTGTCTCCAACCCCCTCTAGGACCCTCCCCTCGGCTGCTCACACACCCAGGGACTGTCCTCTGGCCATCCCGCTCCAGCCTCCACTGCAGGGACCCTCAGTCCCCTCCTCAGCCACCAGGCCACAAACCCTGCAGGACAGCCAGGCGCAGCGGATGGGATGGCCTAGCGGCCAGGCCACTGGAGGCAGTCCCAGGGAGCCCCAGCGAAAGGGAAGCAAGGATAGAAGTCATCTTGATGGTAACAGCCCTGAGAAGTATGGGGTGCCACCAAAGGTGAGCCTAGCTGGAGTGGGCTGGGAGCCTGCCAAGGACCCTGACAGCACCAAACCAGTGGGATATGGGCCAGTTGCGCGGGCCCTGCAGGGCTCCTCAGGACATCTCCCCTCCACCAGCTGTGCTGATTTTACCCACACTGCCCAGGGGTCTCCTCTGGCCTCCGTAGCACTCCTGTGCCATCCCTGCCATGCACTGACCACTTTGAGCTGTCCTTGTCTCCATTGCTCCGCTCCCCTCCCCTGCCCATCTGGACTCCAGGGCCCTGCTAATTGCCAGGCACATGGTGAGAAAAGAAGGATGGGAGGGAGGGAGGGAGGGAGGGAGGAAAGAAGGAAGGAAGGGAAGGAAGGAAGGGAGGGAGGGAGGGAGGGGAAGGGAAGGGAAGGAAGGAAGGGCTGCTCCACCAACTACTCAGGTACAGGCTGCCCTGCCCTTGCAGGTCACGCCAACCCTCTGGGGAGGAACTGGCCCCAGCCTGGTGCTGGTCATTAACTCAATGCCGGGACTCGCCTGGTTAATGAATAATTAAGCTGGACAGAGTCTGACCTCGGGATGACCTTGAGCTCTCCGCTGCAATGTCCTCCCCCAGTTGGATATGTGACCCATTGAGAGCAACCCTGCTCTTCTTCCTCCCTATTAGTAGGTTCTGTATCCTGGGGAAGGACCAGACAGGAGAAGTCCTGACCCCAACCCCCGAGGGCTCTGGCCAGCCCAAGAGGCCACCAGTCCAGCACACAGGGCGTGGGGGACTCCTTTCTCTCCACACTCCTTGCATGTGGGCCTCCGGCGCTGAGCGACCCTGGGTCCAGCTCTTCCCCTACCCACAGCCACCCCACCCCTGAGTTTCAGTTTCTCCATCAGTCACCCAAGGAGGATGGGCTCAGCATGACTGTGATTCCCTCCATGTGGCTGTGGAAATGGGTGAGCATGTGGCAGCTGGAGCCAGATGCCTTGGAGACCACTTTGTCATACATAAAACAGACCTTCAGAGCCGTAATCAGCTAGAAAGAAGCCCATAGCAAGCTGGGGGCACTGGGAGGAGGACAGGGTCTGCTGACCCACAGTCCTGGCCTCTTTCCCCTTTATGCTAACCCTCCCTGTTGGGCTTTGTCCATTATTCAATTCATTTATTCATTCATTCATTCAGCAGTTATGTTAGGCAGGCCTCCGCATGAGCGGCCAGGGTGAACCACGCAGGGTCTTGCCCTTGGGGAGGCCCAATCCAAGGGACAGAACCATCCAGAGCACTCAGCGCAGGTTTGCAGAGGACAGAGGCTCCTTCCCCTACCTGAGAGGTGAGAGGGCACCTGCAGCAGGGCCTCTCCCGTGCTGAGCCTCCAGGAAGGGAAGAGAAAAGGGAGGCGGGAACTCCTGGAGGAGCAACTGCAGGAGCAAAGGCCTTGCAGAGAGAATGTTCCATTGGGAAAATTCCTAGCAGTTGGGTTTGCTTGGCTGTGTTGAGACCCAATGAGCCACAGATAAGAATTTTTCAAAAAAGACTATGAGAAGCAAAAGGTTTGAAGCCGGCATTTGAACCTGGGGAGAGTCTTAGTCAGACCTATTAAGTAATTGCGGTTTTTGCAATTACTTTTTTTTTTTTGAGACGGAGTCTTGCTCTGTCGCCCGAGCTGGAGTGCAGTGGCGCGATCTCGGCTCACTGCAAGCTCCGCCTCCTGGGTTCACGCCATTCTCCTGCCTCAGCCTCCCAAGTAGCTGGGACTACAGGCGCCCACCACCTCGCCCGGCTAGTTTTTTGTATTTTTTTAGTAGAGACGGGGTTTCACCATGTTAGCTAGGATGGTCTTGATCTTGTTACCTCGTGATCCGCCCGTCTCGGCCTCCCAAAGTGCTGGGATTACAGGCTTGAGCCACCGCGCCCGGCCTGCAATTACTTTTTTTTTGAGACAGAGTCACTTTGTCGCCTAGGCTGGAGTGTAGTGGCGCAATCTCAGCTCACTGCAACTGTCGCCTCCTGGGTTCAAGTGACTCTCCTGCCTCAGCCCTGCCGACAGGGTTTTACTACGTTGGCCAGGTGGGTCTCGAACTCCTGACCTCAAGTGATCCACCTGTCTCAGCCTCCCAAAGTGCTGGGATTACAGGCGTGAGCCACTGTGCCTGGCCTACGATTACTTTTAATTGCAAAAGCCACAATTACTTTTGCACCAACCTGATACACTCTGGAAAGACCACTCTGGCAGCTGCTGCATGAAAAATGACTTGAATGGAAAGAAGCCGTAGCCCTGGGTAGTTATAGGGATCACCCAGGCAGAGGGAATGGGGTCTGGATCAGTGGCGGGAGGTAGAAGAAAAGCTGACATATTCCAGCATTATTGGTGATTGACTTTTTCTTTTTCTTTTTTGAGACGGAGTTTGTTGAGACTCTTGTTGCCCAGGCTGGAGTGCAATGGCACAATTTCGGCTCACTGCAACCTCAGCCTCCTAGGCTCAAGCGATTTTCCTGCCTCAGCCTCCGGAGTAGCTGGGATTACAGGCATGCACCACCACGCCCAGCTAATTTTGTATTTCTAGTAGAGATGGCATTTCTCCATGTTGGTCAGACTGGTGCTTTTTTTTTTTTTTTTTTTTTGAGACAGAATCTCGCTCTGTCACCCAGGCTGGAGTGCAGTGGCCGGATCTCAGCTCACTGCAAGCTCCGCCTTCCGGGTTTACACCATTCTCCTGCCTCAGCCTCCCGAGTAGCTGGGACTACAGGCGCCCGCCACCTCGCCCGGCTAGTTTTTTGTATTTTTAGTAGAGACGGGGTTTCACCGGGTTAGCCTGAATGGTCTCGATCTCCTGACCTCGTGATCCGCCCGTCTCGGCCTCCCAAAGTGCTGGGATTACAGGCTTGAGCCACCACGTCTGGCGGTCAGACTGGTCTTGAACTCCCTGAGAGGGAAGCATGAAGGAGGAGCAGGTGGGGAAGACTGGGGTGGAGGAAACCTGAGTGGCCGGCAGGGACACCGAGTGGAGGTGTTCAAGGTCAGCAGACGTGATGGGTCTGGCGTTGGGAAGGTGATAGGACCAGAGACAGAAGTCTAGGAAGCCGTGAGTGTGACGGACACTGCCCAGGACAGCTGAGGTCCAGAACACACCATCAGTTAGTTACTCGAGAGCTGAAGCAAGAAGTGCCACGTGGGCAGCCTCAGAAGCGACCTGCAGAGAGCCAGCAGAGAAACTGAAGGATGCGTGTCAGAGATTGGGTTAGAGTGACAAGGCCGTTGCTTAAAGGTCAAGTCTGGTGAGGCTGGTCTGGGTTCCCCCAGCTGGGGCTGGCACCAGGGCGGAACCGTCACAGGATATTGTATGGAAAGTGGTAGGCATGAGGAGTCCTGGGAGGGTTGGCATCTGTGGGGACAGAGAGTTTTGGGAGAGGAGATTGAGCTTAAAGTGCTTCTCAGGACAGTGAGGGCCAGGTGGCCAGGGGCGGTGTGGAGCTGGCCTGCAGACCTCAGAATGGGGCCGAGGAGGCAGTGATCAGGTCTGGGTGCCTGTGGTGCAGGGGGCACGGTGGAGGTCCCTGAGGATGATGGGGTGCAGGAAGGGAGAGGCCAGCGTGTTGGCCAGGGTATCTTTCTGGGTACCCAGAAGGGACGCTCTGAGTGGGGAGAGAGGACTCTGGGTGACCCAAAGTCATTAGAGGATGAGGGGTCACACCAGAAGGTGAGTAGCTGATCCCCGGTGCAGGGGCGACAGGAACACAGAGGGAGGGCTTTAGGGGTTGGGTGAAGTGTTCTGAGTTACTGAGACAGTGCCCGCGAGCTGATTTTCCGCACCCGGGACTACATCGCTGTCAGCCAGGACGCGGCTCAAGGACAGACTTGCTTGTGTGTCTGGCTTGCCTGGGCAGCTCCAGTTGCGGAAGAGGAGAGCCCTGGCCCGGCCCCAGCCTGAACTTTGAAGCCAGGGCTGTGAGATGGAGAAAAGCTCGAGAGAAGCCAGGATCCACAGCCTGGTCATTGGAGCACGGCGCTCTCAGCAGAGAGACCCAGGCGCAGCTGTGAGGGGCGCACACAGTGGACACAGGAGTGCAGCACGGCTCAGTAAGCTCAGAGGCGCTTGAGAGGCTCCCTTGGCAAGGGTCCCAGGAGATCTCAGCCTGCTCGAGGCTGCGGCAGGCTCCTGCCCCTACCAGCCCTGGAGGCCTGTGGGAAGCAGGAGGAGGTTATTTTCCTGAACCCTAGTTGGGCAGTGGGAAGGCCAGGATGAGGGGCAGCTGGGTGGCGCTGGATGGCTTCTGTCTCCCTCCTCAGCATCCCCACCAGGCAACCAGCAGCTGAGCCCCACCCCATTCTCTCTGTCCTCCGGAAAACCTGGAAAAGCATGCTCCTCCCCACGGCAGGCAGTGGACTGTGATCCCTAATGAGTGTGCCCTTGCACACACCCAGGGCACCTCTCAGAATGTGCACAGAGGCACAAGCACCCACAGAAATGTTCGTGCGCTCAGAGGAAGATCTCCACACAGACACACATGTGTGAAGGGGAATTACACACATGCATATGCAAAGAAACCACAAATGTGTGCACAGAGATTGTGCATGGCACTCATGCGTACAAATACACATCAAACATACAGATGTACATACAGCCATTACATATGCACCCGTGTAACTCCTGCAGCCACAAACATGCCCGTTCCACATGCTTATAAACATTCACAGAAATGTTCACCTGCTCACAAATGTGCACTGAAAACCAAGTACAAACGGATAGACATGGGCCGGGCGCGGTGGCTCAAGCCTGTAATCCCAGCACTTTGGGAGGCCGAGACGGGCAGATCACGAGGTCAGGAGATCGAGACCATCCTGGCTAACACGGTGAAACCCCGTCTCTACTAAGAAATACAAAAAACTAGCCGGGCGAGGTGGCGGGCGCCTGTAGTCCCAGCTACTCGGGAGGCTGAGGCCGGAGAATGGCGTGAACCCGGGAGGCGGAGCTTGCAGTGAGCTGAGATCCGGCCACTGCACTCCAGCCTGGGCGACAGAGCGAGACTCCGTCTCAAAAAAAAAAAAAAAAAAAAACGGATAGACATGGGCACACGTACGATGTACATACAAACATCCACAAAGATGCACAGATGCATAAATGCTCACATGCACGCGAACATATACATGGTTGTGCGTGTATGGAGCTATTTGCATTTCTACATCTGTACATGCAGAGTCAGCATTACACAGACACAGCAAAGGAGTGCAGCCCGAACTTTACCCCCAAATACGGCTCCCTGGTGTCATCAGTGTTTCGAATTAAAGACCCTTAGAGATCAACAGATGCTAGAAGAGACTTTTCCCCTCCCTGCCTAAAGACCAGACAGATCCCCCGAGGAGAACAATGGCCCCCTGCCCACCCCGCTCCTGTCTCTCAATCATCCACCTCTCCCAAAGCACGGGCTCAAGTTCCCTTATCTGCGTAGAGTCTGGACCTACCAAAGAAGAAGACAAAGACCTTTGGGCCCTTCTCTGAGTTTTCAATAACTAAGCCCACATCGCAGGAAGGAAGACAAAGTCTGTCAACGAATCTGGACAGATTTTGTCACAAATGATTGTCTGCTCTGCAGGCTGAGTAGACTTACCATTGGATGTTCTTTGAACCCATCAAATTCCCAAAAAAATGTTTTCTTGTTTTTTGTTTGTTTGTTTTTTGAGACAGTCTTTCTCTGTCTTCCAGGCTGGAGTGCAGTGGTGGGATCTCGGCTCACTGCCACCTCTGCCTCCTGGGTTCAAACAATTCTCCTGCCTCAGCCTCCTGAGTAATTGGGACTACAGGCACGTGCTACCATACCTGGCTAATTTTTTGTATTTTTAGTAGAGATGGGGTTTCACTGCATTAGCCAGAATGGTCTTGATCTCCTGACCTCGTGATCCACCCGCCTCGGCCTCCGAAAGTGCTGGGATTACAGGCGTGAGCCACCGTGCCAGACCCTAAAAATCATTACTATCCCCTTAAAGTCACCCATGCTTCCCCATCTCCCTTTCCCCTAAGAAGTAGGGTATGTAAGCATCTGTATCCCACCCATACAGGGCAGTCACTCTGACTTTCCCCATGTACAATGGAATAGTAAATTTATATGTGTTTTTTGTATTAATCTTTTTTTTTTTTTTTTTGAGACGGAGTCTCGCTCTGTTACCCAGGCTGGAGTGCAGTGGCGCGATCTTGGCTCACTACAACCTCCGCCTCCCGGGTTCAAGCGGTTCTTCTGCCTCAGGCTCTTGAATAGCTGGGACTACAGGCGTGTGTCACCATGCCCGGCTAATTTTTTGTTGTTGTTTTTGTTGTTTTTGCTTGATTTTTGAGACGGAGTCTCGCTCTGTCGCCCAGGCTGGAGTGCAGTGGCGTGATCTCAGCTCGCTGCAAGCTCCGCCTCCCGGGTTCACGCCATTCTCCTGCCTCAGCCTCCCAAGTAGCTGGGACTACAGGCGCCTGCCACCACAAACAGCTAAATTTTTGTATTTTTTTTTTGAGACGGAGTCTCGCTCTGTCGCCCAGGCTAGAGTGCAGTGGCCGGATCTCAGCTCACTGCAAGCTCCGCCTCCTGGGTTCATGCCATTCTCCTGCCTCAGCCTCTCGAGTAGCTGGGACTACAGGTGCCTGCCACCTCGCCCAGCTAATTTTTTGTATTTTTTAGTAGAGATGGAGTTTCACCGTGTTAGCCAGGATGGTCTTGATCTCCCGACCTTGTGATCCACCCATCTTGGCCTCCCAAAGTGCTGGGATCACAGGCTTTAGCCACCGCGCCCGGCCAATTTTTTGTATTTTTAAATAGAGACAGGGTTTCACCGTGTGAACTAGGATGGTCTTGATCTCCTGATCTCGTGATCCGTCCACCTCGGCCTCCCAAAGTGCTGAGATTACAGGCGTCAGCCACCGCGCCTGGCCTAATTTTTGTATTTCTAGTAGAGACGGGGTTTCGTCATATTGGTCAGACTGGTCTCGAACTCCTGACCTCGTGATCTGTCCGCCTCAGCCTCCCAAAGTGCTGGGATTACAGGCGTTAGCTACTGCCCCAGGCCTAATCTGACTTTTTGTGAGGTGATTTTTCAGCAAACCTTCAAGGGTGAAGGGGAAGCTTTCCCTTCACCCTTAAAACAGTCGTGTCCATTATGGTCACAATGCACATTAACTTATATACATAGAGATATGCGTGCAAGTATGCACTTGTCCTCATGCTTAGAAAAGCCTAACTAGGCCAGGCGTGGTGGCTCATGCCTGTAATCCCAGCACTTTGGGAGGCCGAGGTGGGCAGATCACAAGGTCAGGAGTTCGAGACCAGCCTGGGCAACATAGTGAGATACCATTTCTTAAAAGAAAAAAAATACACACACACACACACAAATTAGGCAGGCATGGTGGCACGCACCTGTCGTCCCAGCCACTCGGAAGGTTGAGGTGGGAGGATCCTTTGAGCCAGGGAGATGGAGGTTGCAGTGAGCCGTCATCCAGTCTAGGCAACAGAGATCCTGTCTCAAAAAAAAAAAAAAAAAAAAAAAAAAGGCTAATGAAAGGTGTACACACACATTCCTTCAGATACTCACCCAGATATACATGTGTCAGCTTCACTGAAAACTATGAGGGCCAGGGCCATGACCCCCCTGGCTCACGGCTGTGTGTCTGATCCCTGGTACAGAGGTTTCCTAGGCAGAGTACCAGGGACAGTCTAGGAAAAGGCTCAGGGGCGGGAGTATGACAGGTGGATGTGAGGAGTGGCCCGGTGTCCCATATGGCTGGAAATGAGACACAGGTCGGGGGCCAGGGAAGGAAGGGAAAAACAGGACTGAGGATGGGAAGGGCCTGGTTGGCCATGGCCTTGAGTGTCATTCTAGGGAATGGGGTATTCAGGGCCCAGCAGCTCCGTGAAGTTCATCTTCCTCCTACTCTCCTCTTCTTCCTCTCCTTCCCTCCTTGCACTCCTCTGCTCACCCCCGTGTGTCGTGATGGCAGGTGGAATGTCAGATATTGATGGAGGGGGCAGACACAGGGCAGGAAGGAGGTGGGTGCCATGGAAAACATGTAGCTTTGTGGCCTTGTAGCCAGGTAGGCAAGTCTTGTTTGAAATCCTGGCTCTCTCTCCATACTGGAAGACCTGGCCAAGTCACTGATTTTCTGTGTGCCTCAGTGTTCCTAGGGCCAGGGAGAAGACCAGATGGTTTTTTGTTTGTTTGTTTGTTTGTTTGTTTGGAGATGGAGTTTTGCTCTTGTCGCCCAGGCTGGAGTGCAGTGGCGCAATCTCAACTCACTGCAACCTCTGCCTCCCAGGTTCAAGGATTCTCTTGCCTCAGTCCCCCAAGTAGCTGGAATTACAAGCATGTGCCATCATGCCTGGCTAATTGTTTGTATTTTTAGTAGAGGTGGGGTTTCACCATGTGGGCCAGGCTGGTCTTGAACTGACCACATGTGATCTGCCCACCTCAGCCTCCCAAAGTGCTGGGATTACAGGCGTGAGCCACCGCACCCGTCAACCAGATGGTTTGTTTGTTTGTTTGTTTTTAAGACAGAGTCTCATTCTATTACCCATGCTGCAGTGCAGTGTTGTGATCTCGGCTCACTGCAACCTCTGCCTCCCGGGTTCAAGCGACTCCCCTGCCTCAGCCTCCCTAGTAGCTGGGATTACAGGTGCCCACCACCGCACCAGCGAATTTTTTGTATTTTTAGTAGAGATGGGGTTTCACCATGTTGGTCAGGCTGGTCTCGAACTCCTGACCTCAAGAGATCTGCCCCCCCCCCAGGCCTCCCAAAATGTTGGGATGACAGGCCTGAGCCACTGCACCTGGCCAACCAGATGGTTTTGATCCTGCGATGCCATGGCTAATTCTCTCTCAGTGGCCCCTGTCAGCAGGCGCTTTTTTTTTTTTTTTTTTTTGAGATGGAGTCTCGCTCTGTCACCCAGGCTGGAGTGCAGTGGCCGGATCTCAGCTCACTGCAAGCTCCGCCTCCCGGGGTTCACGCCATTCTCCTGCCTCAGCCTCCCGAGTAGCTGGGACTACAGGTGCCCGCCACCTCACCCGGCTAGTTTTTTTGTATTTTTTAGTAGAGACGGGGTTTCAGCGGGTTACCCAGGATGGTCTCGATCTCCTGACCTCGTGATCTGCCCGTCTCGGCCTCCCAAAGTGCTGGGATTACAGGCTTGAGCCACCGCGCCCGGCCAGCAGGCGCTTCTAGAGTTACAGGAATCCCAGAAACCAGCCAGGTGTGCTCTTCAGACCTGGGGGAGCTGGAGACAGAGCCCTCTCCAGCGGGCACATGTCTGGGCTTCCTCGGGACCCACTGCAGTCAGGTGAGGGCTCAGTTCCCCCAGGGCCTCACTCTGGTCTTCTGCCAAATGGGATGTTTGCTCCTACCTCACAGGCTGCTGTCTATGAGCCACCAGCAGCTCAGAGAAGTGGCACTTTTTTTTTTTTTTTGAAACTGAGTCTTACTCTGTTGCCCAGGCTGGAGTGCAGTGGTGCGATCTCAGCTCATTACAACCTCTGCCTCCTGGGTCCAAGCGATTCTACTGCCTCATCCTCCTGAGTAGCTAGGATTACAGGTGTGTGCCATCAGGCCCTGCTAATTTTTGTATTTTCAGTAGAGATGGGTGTTTCACCTTGTTGGTCAGGCTGGTCTCGAACTCCTGATCTCATGTGATCCGCCCGCCTCAGTCTCCCAAAGTGCTGAGATTACAGGCATGAGCCACGGCGCCCCGCCCCCAGTGGCACTTTTTGTTGAAGTGTGACACATACACAGAAATGCATCCCAGGTGTTCAGTTCTGTGAATCTTTACAAAGTGAACTCATCGGTAATACCCATGTCCAAATCAAGAATAGAATAAAGCGTGCTCCCCAGAAGCCAGGGCAGGACCAGTTTTTACAGGACACAACAGGCCAGCTTGCCACTCTGTCATTTTCTGGGTCCCCTTGCAGTGAGCAGGGGGAGTACAGAGGGGAAGAGGCAGGAGCTGTGACCCCCAGCACTGGCCTCCAGCCCTCCCGCTCTGCCTCTCCTCACCAACAGGCCAGCAGAGGGGCTAGCCATCGCCTCCCCTGTCACCAAGGAGACCTTCTTCTGGATCCTGAGGACGCCTCTAGAATCCCATCTGGGGAGCCAGGAAAGCTGGGAGAGGGAGAACACAGGGCCCCTTTGAGCCGCTTGTTGGACACCGCCCAAGGACTCACGGCTTATAAAGGAAGACTTGAACCCAGGGCTGTCCCCACCAAAACCCACAGCCACTACAGCATTGGGGGTCACTATCTCCATTTTACAGAATAGGACACTGAGGCTCAGAGAGGCCAAGAACAAAGCCAGACCTCCAAAGCAGCACTTCTGCACGCAACACCCATGGGCGAACAGGAAGACACAGGCTGGCAGCCGAGGGGCCGACTTGAGCCTGTCCCTCCGCGATCGAATACTTTGTGTTCCTCCACTTCAGGAAGGAGCGTAACCTCCTTCACAGCACCCCAGCCCTCCACAGCCTGGCCCTGCCAGCCTCATCGTCCTCACCTGTCCTCAGCACACCAGCCTTTCTCTGTTTCTGCAATGCTCAGAGCTCCTTTTGAACTTGGGCCTCGGCTCATGTCGTTTCTCTGCCAAGCCTGCTCTTCCCTGCCCCTGCCGCATCCTACCTTCAAATGTCACTGACTCTGGGTGTCTTCCCCAGTGACCCACCCACCCCACATATCCTGTCAGTCCCTTTGAACGCCCCCCAAGGTGTAGGTGCACGGCCATACAATGGTTTGCTTAATACCTATCTTGCTCCAACAGAGCTGGGACCCGTCTGTCTTCGTCCTCAGCTGTATCTGCTGTGCCCAGCCCAGTCCTGGCACACAGTAGATGCTGGATGAAGATGTGCTGAGGGCCGAGTGAGGTGGCTCACGCCTGTAATCCTAGCACTTTGGGAGGCTGAGTGGGCCAATTGCTTGAGCTCAGGGGTTCGAGACCAGCCTGGGCAACATGGTGAAACCCCCATCTCTGCTAAAATACAAAAACATTAGCCAGGCATGGTGGTAACACACCTGTAATCTCAGCTACTCAGGAGGCTGAGGCAGGAAAATTGCTTGAACCCGGGAGGTAGAGGTTGCAGTGAGCTGAGATCACGCCACTGCACTTCAGCCTGGGTGACAGAGTGACTCTTTCTCAAAAAAAAAAAAAAAAAAAAAAAAGTTCTGAGACTCTGAGAGATGCATGAGGCTGTGACTGGCAGGCAGAAGGGAGCCCAGAGGAGCCTTGAGGGACATAAGACCCAATACGGTCTTTGTAGGAGGCCTAGGGAGGGGCAGGGCCTTGCTCAAGGTCACACCACTTAGTGGAGCCTCAGGATTGGAACTCACATCCCCTGCTCTCCAGCCTGGAGCCTCCCTCCCAAATGCAGTCTAGTGCTGGGAAAGGAGAGGGTGGCAGGCTGGCTCTAAGCAAAGACCCTCCCCTTCTCCTCTTTGCTTCCCTCTCCTTCCTCTGCCCCTCCCCACTCTTCCTCTCCAACCAGGAGGCTGCGGAGGCCATGGCTCAGCGAGGGCTGAGGAGCCCTGACCTCCATCCAGGCTCCGCGATCTGTCAGCACCACTCTGCTAAGACCTGCCAAACCTCCGCACCGCCGCAGGCTGACAGGGCTGCAGGTGCCAGCGCTGACCTCCCGCTGCTCCGGTCCCTCCCCTTCCGCAGGCACCTCCCCCTCCCCACCGCCACCTGCAGCCGGGTTCTGGGGTCCTCCTGGGCCACCTGCTTACTGTGTGTCCCTGGACACGGCATCTCCCCTCGCTGAGTTAGTTTCCTCATTTGTAAAACGGGGATATGACCCGTCTCCTAGAGTGACTGGGAAGACCGGTGGTATTAACGCAAACTACAGCCTGGCAGCTTCTAGGCGAACTCACTTCTGAGGACGCCTCTCCTGCTGTCCTCTCAAAGCGGGGGACGAAGCCACCACCACCCGGTTTACAGATGAGGAAACTGAGGCTCACGGAGATCTGGAAACCTTCCCAGGCAGCTGGGCTCCGAATCCAGGCCTGCGAGCACAAGGGCTGGCTCCCGCCCCCGGCCCTGGTTCCTCCTCCCCCAGGGCAGGGCCCGGCCGTGCCAGGCGCTCGGTGACAGCCCCCGCGGGGGAGGCCGGGCTGGGAAAGCAGAGGGCAGCGGGCGGGGGCGCCTGGCCGCGCGGGGTCGGCCGCGGGTCGATACGGCGGCAGGATGAATGGGAGAGGGGAGCGCGGGCGGGAGGAGGAGGTAGGAGGGGGAGGAGGGAGAGGCCGGAGCAGGGGGAGGGCCCGCCCCCGCCGCCCCCCAGGCCTCCGCCCAGCCCAGCGGGCCCGGCCGGGTCTGCAGCCGTCAGCGCCAAGCGCAGCCCCGCGGCCCCACCGAGGGATCGATAACTAATTTCACCGCGGCAGCCGCCCCAGTTTTTTCCCGATAATTGCGCGCCGGCAGCTGCGAGCGAGGCCCCCAGCCCGGCGCGCAGCCCCGCCCGCGCGCGATCAATTGACACCGCCACCGGGCGGCAGGAAAACTCATTTTTCTCTCCCTCCCCGGCTCCGGGTGGGCGCGGGCTGAGCTCTGCCAAGGGCCCAGGGCTGCGCGGGGCCGGGGCCGGGGCCGGGGCCGGGGCCGGGGCCGGGGCCAGGGCCAGGGCTGGAGAGAGAGGGCAGGGCCCGAGGAGGGGGCGCGGGCGCGGGTTTCGGAAGGAGGCTTTCAGGGAATCCGAGGCTGCAGGGTGCCTCAGTTTCTCCACTCTACCACAGGGGTGTAGCCGAAGGCGTCAGGGACCTGGGGTGCGGGCGGGGCTGTCCCGGCCCTTCTCAGCTGCTGGGGTGGCGGACTGGCTGTGGGAGGAAGGGCTAAGTCAAGAGCCACGGCCTGAATGCGTGGGTTCGACTCTGGACTCCCACCAGGGACCACAGTGTGAGGTTGCATCCATTCCTTCCCTTCGTCTCTTCCTCTCTGAGCCTCAGTTTCCCCATCTTCCAAAAGGGGCCTGGAATATCCTGGGCAGGCAGATGGTGGATCAGGGGCAGTGAGGTGCCCACAAGGAAGTGCTCCCCACACGGTGGCTTGGAGGAAATCCTCCTTCATCAGCAGGAAGGAGGCCCCCTGTGGGCCAGGCACTGTTCTAGGCCTTCAGGGTGAGGACCCAGCAGTGACCACAGCTGACAAAACCCCTACCCTTGTGGAAGGGACATTCTGCTGAGGCCATGGTGGTACAGTACCCAAGTAAGCAGTGAGAAGATGCCATGTGCCATGGAGAAAAACGAAGCAAGGTCAGCAGGACAGGGTGTGGGGTGCAAAGGCAATGCAGCCCCCAGGACCCACGGTGGGCCTCACCCCAGGACCCACAGTGGACCTCACCCCAGGCCCTCCTTGCAAAGCTCAGAGCTGCTCACTCCCAAACTGCCGGTTGTTCAAGGTCACGGGAAACCTGCAGACTTGGCATTCTCCAAGGAGGGTGGCCAGGAAGAGGGACACCAAGAGGAAGGAGAAGCCAGGCGGTGGGGTGGGACAGTCTCCCTCTGGGAGTCCATAAGAGGGCCAGAGAGAGAGAGAGGGGTGGGGACTGGAGGGCACCAGGGGAAAGGAGGTACACTCAGAGCTCCAATGGACACGGTGTCCTGGGGGGTCTGGTCAAGAGAGACTTGGATTTGCTGTCCTGGCCCCAGCTGGGCCAGTGAGGCCCAGGGAAGGGCAGGGACTTGCCCGAGGCCACAGTACATATGGGGGACAGAGATGGGCTCCTAGATCCTGCCACCGGGCACAGAGAAGGGCAAGAGGGGCCAGAGAGGAAAGGAGGAAAAGAGACTCATGGAGCAGAGGCGCCATTCTCTGTTTAGAGGGGCCAGGAGCCGCAGCGTACTTCCCAGAGGCCAGCTAAAGCTTCCTGGGAGCTCCATGGGAAGTGCTGGGACTTCTACAGGACTCAGCATGACTCAAAGGGCCCTGGGGAATGTGTTCTGTTCCCCAGTCCCCCACCCCCCAGCTACGAGAACGACAGAGGCTCCCCTGATGGAGGTGGGTAAGCCGGGCAGGGGTGGGGGCCCAAGACTGCTGGGAACGTGGGGTGTTCCAGGGCTGAGCAGACCTTCTGACTCTTCCCCTGCCTCGGTTTCTTCATCTTAAAAATGGAGCTGGTGTTGAGGTGCTGAGGTTCTGTCAATCTTTCTTCCCTACAAATTCCTGGCACGCCCAACCCCACGTCTGGGTTGAGAGTAGTGACTCAGCAGAAAATGAAGGCTACTGCTAGCAACCAAATGAGGTTAGCGGAAGGACTGGCAGGATGCCGTGGGCTGGGATTCGGAACAGCGCATAGCTAGGTCTCACCAGCCTGAGGCCCCATCTATCCAACCACCTAACATTTACTCATCATTCAGCAAATATTTAGTGAACACTAACTGTGTGAGAGGCACTGTGGAGGGGAGTGAGTGTAAGCTCCCCCCTCTTCTCCATCTCCTTCCTCTCCCCACAACCCCCACGTCTCCACCTTCATTTTCTCTTGGGGTATGGTCAAGGGAGGTCTGGATTGGAAGTCAGGACTAGACTCAGGACTGCTGGTGACCTAGGCAGGCCCCTTGCCCTCTCTGTGCCTTGGTGGACCAATGGTCATTAGTGGACTCTGTGTCCTTCCTGAGAGAGGCGGGTCCTGGATTAACAGCAGCTCTGGGCCGGGGGCCTCACCCCTGGACCTCATTCAGTCTCCATGAAGTGCGATGAAGGAACAGAGACTAAGACTCACCCAGGGTCCCATAGCCAGGAGGGGGAAGAGGGCAGAGCTCAGGTCTGTCTGACCCCAGAGCCCTGCCCACTTGTCTGAGCTGGAGGGGAAGGAGAAACTTTTGGATCCTGGATAGAAGCTGGGATGTGGGGTAGGGACTAAGGTGCTCAGAGTCCCCTTGTCCTGCCCCTCAGTTAGTGGCTGTGGCCACCAGCTATCTCAGAAAGGCCTCTGTGGGTCAGAGAAGGAGCTGCCCCAGAAGGCCATGCGGGGTGACCTTGACCTCCTCGACATTCCCTGGGCCAGCGCAGGCACAGAACGAGACTCCTTTTGTAAAGAGACATGTACTCACTGGGTCAGTAGTGAGGCCGGGAGGAGAGCCTTACAGCTACGAGCACAGGATTTTTAAGACTGGTCCCCAGCCCAGCTCTGCTGCCCGCTAGCACTGGGTCCTTGGGCAAGCTGCCTCCTCCCCTGAGCCTCAGGCTTCCCATCTGTAAAATGGGCATAGTGGCAATTTGGTAGACCGACTGTGCCAGATCCTGTGCTGAGCCTTCTCCGTATCTGTACACTGAGCCCTGCGAGCAGCACCCCTCTCTTCCACAACCCTCGTTCTTCTAGTCCTCACCTCGGAATCCAGCCCCGGCAGTGGTTCTGTGCCACCTGACAGATCTCCATGCCGCCACTGCATCTAGAATGCAGCTCCGAATGCCCCATCTGGAGATGCGGAATCCTGCCCACCTAGGCCCCGGATCATGGCGGGGGAGGATCCCAGGGGGCACATGAGCGTGATGCCCACCAGTTTCACCCTGGAGCCTGGGCCTCATGGAACATAGGGGCAGCCAGCTTGTGCAACACCCCAAGCACAGAGCCAACAACCAGTCACAGGTGCCACGTCCCCAGAAGCTGGAACACATGGTCCAGGGACAAGTCGTAGAAATAGGATTGCCTGCCCCCCCACCATGCCCCAGTGACCTCCTTGTGGATTTGTGCTTCTTGTCTCTGCAATTTTAGGTGTGTCAGATGAGAGGCCCCAGCTATCTGGGACAGGGGAGAGGGGAGAGAGGGCAGAGGAGAAGAGAAGTAGGGGAGGGCTCCACTGGGCACAGCGTGGATCCCACTGAACTCAAACCTGTGACTGCATCTGTCACACTGGGGCCTTTGTGCCAGGGACCAGGACCAACATGCACAGAAAGGAGTTCCCACTCCAGTGGGTTCTGAGCGCCTCTCGGTAACCCTCTAGCATGAGCTGTTTGCAGGCACTGCAGATACGAGCACCTCGAAGGGGACTCTGATGGTGGACACAGTAGGGGACAGGGGCGGGGCTGAGTGCTACAAGGGGTGGACTGTGTTGAGCAGCTCACCTGAATGGCTTCAGACTTCTTGGCTTCACCTGCTAATCCAGGCCCAGCTGCAGTAAACAGACCTCACAGGCCGTGACAAGCTCCATGCAGCTGTAAGCTGACAATGGCCCGCCCTAGGCCCCTGTGCTTGCCTCTCGCTTCCAGCCTGGGGCTTTGCTGATGCCACAGTGTGGGATCCCCCCGCCCCCACCCCTCCACAGTAACCCACTCAGCAGTTACACACGCTCAACTGCAAGTGCAAGGGCGTGAACACCCTACAGGCCAACGCTTCCTCAAAGGCAGCAGAGCCCTGGAAGCAATGCTCCCTCCTTTCTTCCCCTGGGTGGATGGTTCTGAGATGCATTTTATAAGGCAGCTCCCATGATCCTGGGGGATCTGGCACCCCGGCTTCCATAGTGGTGAACACAGCAATGCACGTTTGCATTGGCTTTCTTTTTCTTTTTTCTTTTTTCTTTTTTTTGAGACAGAGTCTCACTCTGTCACCTAGGCTGGAGTGCAGTGGCACAATCTTGGCTCACTGCAACCTCCACCTCCCTGGTTCAAGCTATTCTCCTGCCTCAGCCTCCCATGAAGCTGGGATTACAGGCGCCTGCCACCACACCCGGCTAATTTTTGTGTTTTTAGTAGAGACAGGGTTTCGCCATGTTTGCCAGGCTGATAATTTTTGTGTCTTTAGTAGTGACGGGGTTTTGCCATGTTGGCCAAGCTGGTCTCTAACTCCTGATCCCAAGTGATCCACCTGCCTCGGCCTCCCAAAGTGCTGGAATTGTAGGCGTGAACCACCGCGCCTGGCCTTTGCATTAGTTTTCTTGCCGGTCCTCTTTTGCTGTGCCCACTCCCCATCCCTCACTCTTGCCCCTAGGAGTACTCATCCCAAACAAACTACAAGTACAACAGCCTTTATTTGAGGCCTACTTGCAGGGGAGCCCAAACCAAATCAAAGCAGATGTTACAGGCTGAATTGTGCTCTTCCAAATTCAAATGTTGAAGTCCTAACCCCCAGGTCCTCAGAATGTGTCTGTATTTGGAGACAGGGTACTATAGTCTGAGTATTTGTATCCCACCAAAATTCAGGTTGAAACCTAATCTCCAATGTGATGATATTATGAGGTGGTGGCTTTTGGGAGGTGAGAGGCTCTGCCCTTACGAATAAGATTAATGCCTGTATCAGTCCGTCTTCGAATTTATGTAAAGAAACACCTGAGACCACGTAATTTACAAAGAAAAGAGGTTTGATTGGCTCACGGCTCTGCGGGCTGTACAGGAAGCATGGTGCTGGCATCTGCTCGGCTTCTGGGGAGGCCTCAGGCAGCTTTCAATCATGACAGAAGGTGAAGGGGGAACAGGTGTCTCACGTGGCCAGAGCGGGAGGAAGAGAGAGTTGAGGGGGAGGTGCCACACACTTTTAAACAACCAGATCCCACGAGAACCCACTCACTATCAAGAAGACAGCACCAAGACAACCAAACACCTCCCACCAGGTCCCATCTCCAACTTTGGGGATTACATTTTTTTTTCTTTTTTCTTTTGAGATGGAGTTTCACTCTTGTTGCCCAGGCTGGAGTGCAGTGGTGCAATCTCGGCTTGATGCAACCTCCACTTCCTGGGTTCAAGCAATTCTCCTGCCTCAGCCTCCCAAGTAGCTGGGATTACAAGCATGTGCCATCATGCCTGGCTAATTTTTTGTCTTTTTAGTAGAGATGTGGTTTTACCATGTTGGCCAGGCTTGTCTTGAACTCCTGACTTCAGGCGATCCACCCACCTCGGTCTCCCAAACTGCTGGGATTACAGGAGTGAGCCACCATGCCCAGCCAGGGATTACGTTTCAAAATGAGATTTTGGTGGGACAAATATCCCAACCATAACAATGCCCTGTTTTTTTTTTTTTTTTTTTTGCAACGGAGTCTCGCTGTCTCCCAGGCTGGAGTGCAGTGGCGCGATTTCGGCTCACTGCAAGCTCCGCCTCCCGGGTTCACGCCATTCTCCTGCCTCAGCCTCCCAAGTAGCTGGGACTACAGGCGCCCGCCACCATGCCCGGCTAATTTTTTGTATTTTTAGTAGAGACGGGGTTTCACCATGTTAGCCAGGATGGTCTCGAACTCCTGACCTCGTGATCCGCCCACCTCGGCCTCCCAAAGTGCTGGGATTATAGGTGTGAGCCACTGTATCCAACCGCAATGCCCTTATTAAACAGGCTCCAGGGGCCGGGTGCAGTGGCTCATGCCTGTAATCCTAGCACTTTGGGAGGCCAAGGCGGGCACATCATGAGGTCAGGAGATCGAGACCATCCTGGCCAACATGGTGAAACTCCGTCTCTACTGAAAATACAAAAATGAGCTGGGTGTGGTGGCGCATGCCTGTAATCCCAGCTACTCAGGAGGCTGAGGCAGGAGAATTGCTTGAACCAGGGAGTCGGAGGTTGCAGTGAGCCAAGATTGCGCGACTGCACTCCAGCCTGGGCAACAGAGTAAGACTCCGTCTCAAAAAAATAAATAAAAAGAGGCTCCAGGGAGCTTGCTTACACTGTCCACCATGTGAGGACACAGCAAGAAGGCACCATCTATGAACCAGGAAGCGAAACAGTGCTCACCAGGCACCAATCTGCTGGCACCTTGATCCTGGACTTCCCAGCCTCCAGAACTGTGAGCAATAAATTTCTGTTGTTTCTAAGCCGCCCAGTCTGTGGTATTTTGTTTTAGCAGCCCAAACAGACTAAGTAAGGTTTTAAAAGAGGTGATTAAGTTAAAATGAGGTCATCAGGGTGCACCCTAGTCCGACATAGCTGATATCCTTGTAAGAAGAGGAAATTAGGACACGGACACATGCCATGTGAAGACACAGGGAGAATGTGACATCTGCAAGCCAAGGAGAGAGGCTTCAGGAGAAACCAGCTCTGCTGACGCTTTGATCTCAAGCTCTGGCCACCAGAACTGTGAGCAAATGTCTGTTGTTTAGCACACCCTGTCCATGGCACTTTCCGGTAGCCCCAGGAAACGAATCCACAGGTATGTTCTCTTATCATCTCCATTTTACAAGCCAAGAAACCTAGGCTCTGAGAGGCAAAGGATTCACTCAGGGTCCTATAGCTAGTAAGAGGCAGTATTCAAACCCGAGTCTTTGGGCAGCAGGGCGCAAGTCCTTGGCGCTGGGGTTGCCAGAGGGCCAAACGGGTCTTCAGATGCTCAGGTCCAGAATTCTCCCAGTCTCCTCGCCTGCGTTTGGTGGCTTCTCCCTCCAGCCGCCCCTCCTTCCTTCGCCTTGTTGGAGGCAGCTCCACGTCCCTGCCTCTGAGTCTGCCTCTGAGCTGCTGGCTTCAGTGCTGCGGGAGGGCTGCCTTTCTCCAGCTCCTTTCCTCCTCACCCTCCACTGAAGGCTCTTCTGCCAGCTACACACAGTGCACACACACACTTGCAAACTCACACAGTCACTCCTCACACACACTCCTCACACACACACTCCTCACACACCACTTCTTACACACACACTCCTCGCACACACACTCCTCACACACACTCCTCACACACACTTCTCACACACACACTCCTCACACACACATACACACACACTCCTCACACACACTCCTCACACACACTCCTCACACACACTCCTCACACACTCACACACTCCTCACACACTCCTCTCACACACACTCCTCACACACTCCTCACACACTCCTCTCACACACATTCCTCTCACACTTCTCTCACATACACTCCTCACACACACTCATACACACACACTCCTCACACACACTCCTCACACACCCACTCCTCACACACACTCCTCACACACTCACACACTCCTCACACACTCCTCACATGCACTCACACTCCTCACACACTCCTCTCACACACACTCCTCACACACTCACACACTCCTCACACATTCCTCACACACTCCTCACACACACACTCCTCACACACCACTTCTTACACACACACTCCTTGCACACACACTCCTCACACACACTCCTCACACACACTTCTCACACACACTCCTCACACACTCATACACTCTCACACACTCCTCACACACACACACATACACACACACTCCTCACACACACTCCTCACACACACACTCCTCACACACTCACACACTCCTCACACACTCCTCTCACACACACTCCTCACACACTCCTCCCACACACACTCCTCTCACACACACTCCTCACACACTCCTCTCACACACACTCCTCACACACTCCTCCCACACACACTCCTCTCACACACACTCCTCACACACTCCTCTCACACACATTCCTCTCACACTTCTCTCACATACACTCCTCACACACACTCATACACACACACTCCTCACACACACTCCTCACACACCCACTCCTCACACACACTCCTCACACACTCACACACTCCTCACACACTCCTCACATGCACTCACACTCCTCACACACTCAGACACTCCTCACACACTCCTCACATGCACTCACACTCCTCACACACTCCTCACACACTCCTCACATGCACTCACACTCCTCACACACTCCTCACATGCACTCACACTCCTCACACACTCCTCTCACACACACTCCTCACACGCACTCACACACTCCTCACACACTCCTCACACACACTCCTCACACACTCCTCACACACACTCCTCACACACTCCTCACACACACTCCTCACACACTCCTCACACACACTCCTCACACACTCCTCACACACTCCTCACACACTCCTCACACACCCACTCCTCACACACACTCCTCACACACTCCTCACACACACTCCTCACACACACTCCTCACACACTCCTCACACACACTCCTCACACACTCCTCACACACTCCTCACATGCACTCACACTCCTCACACACTCCTCACATGCACTCACACTCCTCACACACTCCTCACATGCACTCACACTCCTCACACACTCCTCACATGCACTCACACTCCTCACACACTCCTCACACACTCCTCACACACTCCTTACATGCACTCACACTCCTCACACACTCCTCACACACTCCTCACACACACACTCCTCACACACACACTCCACACACGCACTCACACACTCCTCACACACTCCTCTCACACACTCCTCACATGCACTCACACTCCTCACACACTCCTCACACACACACTCCTCACACACACACTCCTCACACACACTTCTCACACACACACTCCTCACACCTCACGCACACACTCCTCACACACATTCATACACACTCACACACTCCTCACACACATTCATACACACTCACACACTCCTCACACACTCCTCACACACACTCCTCACACACTCCTCTCACACACACTCCTCACACACACTCCTCACACACTCCTCACACACTCCTCTCACACACACTCCTCACACACACTCCTCACACACTCCTCACACACTCCTCACACGCACTCACACTCACACACTCCTCACATACCCACTCCTCACACACCCACTCCTCACACACACACGCACTTCTCACACACTTCTTACACACACATACTCCTCACACACACACACACTTCTCATACACACACTCCTCACACACACCCTCCTCACACACTCACACACTCTTCCACCTGTGCCTCACCAAGGGGCCTGGAGCAGGGGCAGGCGCTGCTCAAGGAGGCGCCACAGCCCTCAGTGGGGCTGGGATTTGGCCCTGGTCTCGGGGCCAGTCCGTCTCCAGGAGTGGCCTAACTCAGAGAATGAGACTGATTCCAAAATGTCGCTGCTACCACAGGTCCTCCCCTGAGAGCAGACGGCACTGTTGGAGGGGGGGGGCTGGCATGTGCAGTCAGGGGTCATCTGCCCTTCCTGCCAGCCTGGGGGCTCCTGTGCGGCTGCCTGGCTCCTCAGGCATCCAGATGCCCGACAGAGACCCTCGGAGACTCCCATCGCGTGGGGAGGGGGCGTGGGCAATCGCACGTGTCATGGGCCAGGCTCCTTGCTGGCTGGAGCTGAGGCCCAGGGAGCCAAGCCAGGCCGGAGTGCGTGGTCTAGCAGAGGAAATACGTGCAATTCTTCACAACCGGATGTCACTTCCTGCCCATGACAGACGCTGGGAGAGGCTTAGGCAGTCAATAATGGGGTGATTGGAGACAGTCTAGGGGGAGGTTGGGGAAGGTTTCCTAGAGGGATTGGCATCAGGGCCTACATCTGGAGAATGAGTGGGCGTTGCCTGGGTGAAGAAAAAGGGAACAGCATTGCAGCTTGAGGGGAACAGCACGTGCAAAGGGCCTGTGCAGGGAGGACCGGGGAAGTAAAGGGACAGAGAAGGCCTGCGAGGTGGAGCCCAGTGACCTGGGGGGAGGTGAGTCTTCCAGATGAGGCTGGAAAGGTTCCCAAGGGCTGGGCCGTGCAGGGCCCTAAGACCATAATGAAGACGCTTGTCTTTATCCAGCACAGGTTTGTGCTCAGAAGTCCCTACACCACCCGCTGTGTGATCGAAAGTAGGAGTCAAAGCACGGAGGCCGGCACAAAATCAAGAGGCCAGTCCCGTGCACAGGCAAGAGGCCTCAAGGATGTATTAGCTGGTAAGAATATTAAAGAAAAAAAAAGAAAAAGACCAAAGACTCCAGCACAGCAGCGACAATAACATTCAGTCCTTATTTAAAAACTGGAGGAACCTTGGAGATTCTTAGTTTATGGACTGGTTTTAAGATGAGGAAACCAGAGACCAAAGAGAGGAAATGGATTGCCCCTCAGTGGGCAAAATATATTCATTTCACAAATATTATTTATTTATTTATTTATTATTTTTGAGACAGAGTTTCACTCTTGTTGTCCAGACTAGAATACAATGGCGTGATCTCGGCTCACCGCAACCTCCGCCTCCCGGGTTCTAGCGATTCTCTTGCCTCAGCCTCCAGAGTAGCTGGGATTACACGCATGCACCACCACGCCTGGCTAATTTTGTATTTTTAGTAGAGATGAGGTTTCTCCATGTTGGTCAGGCTGGTCTCAAACTCCCGACCTCAGGTGATCCGCCCGCCTCGGCCTCCCAAAGTGCTGGGATTACAGGCGTGAGCCACCGGAACCGGCTATTTATTATTTTTGTGACAAGGTCTCGCTCTGTCACTTGTCGCTCTAGAGTACAGTGGCAAGATCTCAGCTCACTGCACTCTCCGCCTCCCAAGCTCAAGTGATCCTCCCTCCTCAGCCTCCCATAGTGTTGGGATTACAGGTGTGAGCCACCATGCCTGGCGCTAATAAACATTTATTGAGCACCTACTAGGTGCCCAGGCACTGTGCCAGGGGTGGGGGATATAAAGATGAGTGAGAGACCTGTCCTGCCCTACTAGGAGTGCACTGGGAACAAACTGTGTGTTCTGAATGCAAGAAGGAGGAGAGGAAGAAAGGCAGGAGGGAGGCGGGAGAGAGGAAAGAGATGATAATGATCATGACAAAATTCTACTTACTGAGCATTTTCCAGCGCCAGACATCCTGTGGAGCCTTCTGTAAGCAGGAGCTTGCTAATTGCTGCAAGGCTGCTCACAAGGGCTGCTATGCCATTTTACAGATGACAGGATTAGGGTCAGGGAGAGGAAGTGACCTGCTCCAGGCCACACAGTCATGGGCTGCCTCACCCCAGGCATGAGTAAGAGGCAGGGCCCGCTGTCTGGGCTCCGAGGCCAGGCCAGGCCCCTTATCCCCTCTTCCCCCAGAGCCTCTGCTCTGACCTCCTCCTGGCCTGACCAGGAGCCCAAGGAACAAGCTAAGGGGATGGGGACTAGGGACGCCAGAAGGGCCACTGGGCTGGTGACCCTGGGAAGTTCTGCCCCTTCCCCATCCAGCGGAAGGGCCCAGGCTGGGCAGGTGGAAGGCACAGAGAGATCAGGAAGGAAAGATGAAGCAGAATGTATTGGCACTGCTGGCATCTACCTCCCCTCTCACGCTCCACTCTCTCTATCCTCCCTCTCTCCCCACAATAAGGCAACCTCAGTAAGGCCACAGTCTGCACAGGGAAAAGGGTTCTGGATGCGGAGTGGGCACTCTGTCCATCTCCCTTTCTCCAGCCCCTCTCCAAGGCACAGTCTTGGCCAAATCATGTGTCTGCCCCGCATCACCTTTGCACACATACCACAGACCCCTTTTGCACTGACAGCCTCCTTGCTCATGCATCCAGATATGTGCATTCATCCATTCGTTCATTCAACAAAAGTGTTCTGAGCCTCTACTCCGGGCTAGGCCCCATGTCAGGCACTGGGGACAGGGGACACATGGCCTCAGAGTGAAGAGAGATGTCATGAGTGATTATTGTAGATGTAGTTAGTGCTGAGACCAAGGGAGCAAATGGGGGACGGAGATGCCATGGGATAAAAGGGGAGAGGCAATCACTCCAGTGGGGTAGCAGTCAGGGAAGGCTACCTGGAGGAGGTGATAAACTCAAAGACTGAGTAGGAGCTAGTCAGGGAGCAGGACTGAGGACAAGCGTTCCAGAAGGAATGGCATGGGTGACGGCCTGGACTGCCATGAAACATGACCTGCTTAAGGAATGGATAGGAGGATGGCAGGCCTAGGTCACATGGTGCAAACTGGGGAGTTGCGGGGGATGAGGCCAAGAGGCTGGCAGGTGCCAGGCCGGGCAGGGTCGTGCTGGCCATGGTGAAGATTTCAACTTCTCCCTGGAGCAATGGGGGGCTCTGAGCAGGGGAGTGACATGGCAAAGGTGAATTTCAGAATGCTCATCTGGGCTGCAGATATACCTGCACACGTATACCTCATGTGCCTTCTTGTACACACATGCTTGCAACCCGTACCTGTACACGCATACCTGTGTACAAGCACACCTGCATACATGCATACCTGCACACCCAGACACCCACAGGGGTGCACCTGAGCACCCAGCACTGAGCTGAGCTCTTCACAAACATGGCATCCCATTGGGTCCTCCAGGTAAGTTCATCCTGTTATCTCCATTTTACAGAGGAGGAAGCTGAGGCTGGGAGAGGTGGAGGGACTTGCCCAAGTCACACAAAGGATAACTCAGCAGAGCTGAGAATTGGCACCCAGGGCAGCTGGAGTCCATCCTGAGCTTGTCACCGCTGGGCTCTGAGACCTCCTGGTGAAGAGGGACAGTGGCAGAGACAGCCTGAAACAGAGAAACCCAGCAACACTACTTTCTAAGGACATTTTTCCGGCTCATTTGGAATCCTGAGCCTCCTGCTCGTCCTGTAGGCCACACCCAGCAAATAGGAGAGTTTCATTTCCTGGAGAAACCACAGATGGAAAGTCCCAGACATGGGCTCCGTGTGACCTGGTAGCCTTAAGAAGCTCCCCTCACTGCCCCTCAGCCCTTTAATCATTTACAAAGCAGGGCCACACAGACCATCTATTTTCTTTCTGGAACATCAGAGCTCGCTAGGAACTGGGAGAAGAGCTGGAGCAACACCCTGCATCCATTTCCTCTTGTTGCCATAACAACCGATCACAAAGTCAGTGACTTAAACAACACAGATTTACTCTCTTACAGTCTGGAGTAAGAGTCAAGACATCAGCGGGGCCGTGTTGCTTCCAGAGGCCCTAGGGAAATCCGTTTCCTTGCACTTCCAGCTTCTAGTGGCTGCCCACATTCCTTGGCTTGTGGCCTCATCCTCCTTCTTCAAAGCCAGGTGTGTAGCATCTTCTGGCTCCTCTCTCTTGCTCTGACCTTCCTGCCTCTCTGTTGCAAGGATCCACTTTTGTGGCTAGAATGGGTCCTTCCTCCCCAGCCTGAATGTGATGACCACCTCCTCCATGGCCCCCCATTGCCCAGGGCAAGAATGGGGCCCATCACTGCTGCCCAGAGCATAGGGAGACCCTGTCCAGGTTTCCTGGGAAGGCATCAAGATGTTCCTGAGGCTCAAAGAAAAAGAAAAATGGCTAGGCATGGTGGCTCACGCCTGTGATCTGAGGTCTTTGGGAGACCAAGGCAGGAGGACCACTTGAGCCCAGGAATTTGAAACCAGCTTGGACAATGATGGGCAAACTCCATCTCTACAAAAAATAAAAAATTAGCCAGATGTGGTGGCACACACCTGTAGTCCCCAACTAGTTTGAAGCGAGAAGATCACTTGAGGCCTTAAGGCTGGGAGGTTAAGGCTGCAGTCAGCCATGACTGCTCCACTGCAGTGCAGCCTGGGCAACAGAGTGAGACCCTATCTCAAAAATAAATAAATAAAGATGCTCCCAAGGGTGCTGGGCTCTGTGGGCCCAGGCCTGTGGTCCTGCTCCCTTGCCAGAAGTAAAAGCTGGCCTAAGGGAGAGCTGAAACTTGCTCTGATGGGGACTCCAAAGTCCCTACAGATTCTGCAGATTCTCCTAGGAATCAGTACCTCCTGGTTTTGGGAATGGTCCCAGGAGCTGATTAGTTGGGCCGCACTAGGCTCTGGATCTCCCTTCTGGTTGGAAGGGGAGGGGACTCCAGGGCCTGGGACCAAGGGCATGTCCAGGGAGCTTGGAGCAGGGAAGGTCTGCCCTGCCCTGTACCTGCTAGGCAGTACAGAAGGACTCTTACTCCCTCTCTGAGCCTCAGGGGTCTGTTAGGAAGATGGGGATACCCTCAAAGCCCCCCTCCTGGGTCCTGTGGGTCAGTGCAACTTGTTGAGCATGACCTGCGTGTTTAGAAGAGGCAGGGATGCCAGGGAAAAACCTCGTGCTTAGCAGACATGGGCCTTCATGGGGCTTCCATGCTACCATGAAGACCATGGCCCTGCATGGGTCCTGGAGAGAAGGGGATGCGAAGGAGAACTGCTGCTCGCTTGCAGCTCAGCTGACACCCAGCACAAGCCAAAAGATCTTTGTGGTTCCAAGGCACTGAGACATGGAGGTTGTTCATTACCACAGCACAGTCTATCAAGAGGTGACCAACACGCTCTCCCCAGCCGCATCTAGTTGCAGCTGGTGCACTCCCTGTTGGCCCTCTTTCTCACCTCCCTCTGCTGTTAGGGACTCTACAGCCCAGGACCCCAGGCTGGAGAAATCAGCAAGCTAGTTGATTTCTCCCTCTCCCTCAATTTCCACAATTCTTCAGTTACTGGGGTCAGGCCATTGTGCAGTCCAGAACTCCTCCCACTTAGCGATCAGCTCTTCCCCAACCCCTCACCGACCTCCCTTCCCTGTACCCCCAAAACTGCCTGCTTGCTGGGCATAGTGTCTGCACCCCAATTACGGGAGCAGAACAGAGGTCCCTCACCTGGGGTATGCCATGAGTAGAACTCAGGACATTCATGAACTTGGATGGAGAAAGAAAAAAATCTCACCTCCATTTTCTCTAAGGTCTAACTACAGTTTAGTATTTCCTTCCATGATGATCACACCCAGCAAAGCCAGGAGTCAGCAGGACCTGCAGCACTGTTACCAACAGAAATCATGGCTGTCTTCCCATCACATCAAAGCTGGTGCAGATTTCTCAAAATCTCACTCATCACTCCGTTACAGACCTGCCACCACATCTTGTTAATGCTTAGTAAAGAGGCACATTTATTATCACATCACAAATGTGATTTATTTTTTCTTTTTTTTTCTTTTTTAGATGGAGTCTCACTCTGTCACCCAGGCTGGAGTGCAGTGGTGCGATCTCGGCTCACTGCAGCCACCTCCTCTCAGGTTCAAGTGATTCTCCTGCTTCTGCCTCCTGAGTAGCTGGGATTACAGGTACATGCCACCACGCTCCGCTAATTTTTGTATTTTTAGTAGAGATGGGGTTTCACCATGTTGGCCAGGCTGGTCTGGAACTCCTGATCCAGCCACCTTGGACTCCCAAAGTGTCGGGATTACAGGTGTGAGCCACCACACCCTGCCACAAATGTGGTTTTTAAATGTGGTTTTTAAAAATATCTTGGTAGCCATATTTCCCATGACTTGGTTTCCTGTGTAATCGTATGTATTTGTTATGCATGTACAAAGAAGATAGGGCATAAAGGTGTCACCAGATGCCACAGCGGCCAACAGCACAGAAAAGGTCACAACCACCCACTGCAGAGAAAGGCACTGGGGACCTTGGCTATGTGGACAAGAACCAGGAGCCTTGGGCTTCCCAGGCAAAGCTGGGAAGCCTGCAGGGAAGCCTGCAGGGACCTGACAGGTGGATGTCCTGGTGCCCAAGGCAGGGCTGGGTCGGGGAGAGTGGCACCCTCAGACTGTCTGAGGTCTCTCTCCCTAGAGGACAGTAGTACCACAGGTTGGAAGTCAGGTCTTTCCAGAGTCCCTGTGACCTCCTCTTTCTGCACAAAACCCAGACTGAGTAGGAAAATGTCCCCAGGAAGAAGCAGCCACTGCCCAAGGGAGAGAGCTAGAGACACGCTGGGCAGGCTACATCCCTGGGCTTCTCTGGGACCTGACAAGAGCCTGTCCATCCCTTCACCTCCACTAAGATCAGGGCACTCCAGGAGTCTTGGCAGGGCCACCCCAGGCTCTGCTCTGCCCTGGAAACGTCCTAATTTCACACTGACTCAGTTTCAGTTTTGGAAGGAAGTCAGAGGTTGCCTCCATGTCCCTTCTCTCCACTGGTTCTCTGGAACCCTCCATCATAGATGTCCCCGCCCTTCCTTCCCCTGTCAGGAGCAAAACTCCCGCCCCTCCAGGAGCTGGCCTCTCTAAGTCCTCTTGCATCAGGCCAGGCTCAGCCCTGGAGGCCACAGCTCAGGCCCTGGGCCAGCCGAAGGGGCAGGGCGAGGAACCTACATTGTTCTGTGCCTTGCCCCTTTAAGAGGCCCATACAGACAAGAGCAAATTCAATAGGTTGAGTCATCCACTCTATAGTGATTAAGCAGGGATGGTGGAGAAGGAGAGAGTGTCAGCTCTGGAACCAGGTGGCCTTAGATTGAAATCTTAGCTCTGCTATTTACCAGCCGGGTGGCCTTGGGTAGGTTATTTGACCAATACCGTTCCTCTGTTTCCCCACCTTGAGTGTTATTGCAAGGATTAAATGAATTACTACAAAGTAAAGTACTAAATATATATCAGCTATTATTATTATTACTACTACTATTATTATTAAGAACCAGGAGGTGGGGACTGTGACATAGGCTGCTGGGTCTCTTCTCTCCTCTTCCATAAGAATAGCCTAGGCCGGGCGCGGTGGCTCACGCCTGTAATCCCAACACTTTGGAAGGCCGAGGCGGGCGGATCACAATCAGGAGATCGAGACCATGGTGAAACCCCGTCTCTACTAAAAATAGAAAAAAATTAGCCGGGCGCAGTGGCAGGCGCCTGTAGTCCCAGCTACTCGGGAGGCTGAGGCCGAAGAATGGCGTGAACCCGGGAGGCGGAGCTTGCAGTGAGCCGAGATTGCGCCACTGCACTCCAGCCTGGGCGACAGAGCGAGACTCTGTCTCAAAAAAAAAAAAAAAAAAGAATAGCCTACCCCATCCTTAGCTGGGCATATGGCCACCTGACCCAAAACTACATTTCCCAGCATCCCTTGCTGCTAGATGTAGCCATGTGATCAGGTTCTGGCCAATAAGATGCCAGGAGAAGTGGTTTGGACCACATCCTGGAAGTTTTCTTTAAAGGACAGAGGCAATCCCTTCTCCCCTTTTTCGCCTTTCTGCTGACCAGAATGTGAGCATGGAGTCTGGAGCAGGAGCAGCTGTTGTGCACTGTGAGGTTGAAGCCGTGTGTTGAGAATAGCAGAGCAACAAAGCAATAGGAACTGGAGCCCCCAGGGGCCATGAAGCCCCTACCAGCCCTGCACTGCTTAGATTTACTTGAGCAAGAAATAAACCCTTGATTGTTTAAACCAGTGTTATTTGAGGTCTGCCCTATTTGAAGCACAACCAAATCCTCTTTAACACAGGCACAGCAGTGAGTAACATGCACGGCCCCTGCCCTCTGGGAATCACAGTCTAGTTGGGGAGAGAGACAATAATCATGTAAACAAAGAAAGAGGTCGTTGTGGTTATGAAAAGAGCTATGAACGATGGGCCAGAGAATGTGGTGGAGAGTGGAGGAGGCACGGACCGGCCCTGGGAGGACTCTTGGAGGAGACAGCTAGCTACCATCTAACTGGGAAGAGCAAGGAAGAGCGTCCCTGCAAAGGTAATGAAGGAGCATAGAAAGAGGCTGTTCAGCTCTGTGATTCAGAGCACAGGCCTCAAGAGTCAGGAGTCCTGGGCCCCTGGCCTGGCCCTGCCTCTCCCCCGGTGTGGGACCCCCGGTGTGGCACACTCCCCTCTCCCCTCTCTGAGGTAAAGTGCTCAGCAAGTTCCTGACACATAATAGATGTTCAATAAGAGATCACGGTTGTGGGTGGGGTGTGGTGGCTCACACCTGTAATCCCAGCACTTTGGGAGGCCTAGGCAGGCAGATAGCTTGGGCCCAGGAGTTCAAGACCAACCTGGGCAACATGACAAAACCCTGTCGCTACAAAAAAAAAAAAAAAAAAAAATTAGCCAGATGTGGTGGCACACGCCTGTAGTCCAGCTACTCAGGAGGCTGAGGTGGGAGGATCTCTTGAGCCTGGGAGGCAGGGGTTGCAGTGAGCTATGATTGTGCCACTGTACTCCAGCCTGGTGATGCAGCAAGGAAGGAGAGAAAGAAAGAGAAGAAAGAGTGAGAAGAGGGAAAGAAGGAAGGAAGGAAGGAAGGAAGGAAGGAAGGAAGGAAGGAAGGAAGGAAGGAAGGAAGGAAGGAAGGAAAGAAGGGAGGGAGGGAGGGGAGGGGAGGGAAAGGAAGGGGAAAAGAGGGAATAAAGAAGGATTACTGTTTTAGAAGACACAGGTGCCAGGCGCGGTGGCTCACGCCTGTAATCCCAGCACTTTGGGAGGCCAAGGTGGGCGGATCACAAGGTCAGGAGATTGAGACCACAGTGAAACCCCGTCTCTACTAAAAATACAAAGTTAGCCGGGCGCGGTGGCGGGCGCCTGTAGTCCCAGCTACTCAGGAGGCTGAGGCAGGAGAATGGCGTGAACCCGGGAAGCGGAGTTTGCAGTGAGCCGAGATCGCGCCACTGCACTCCAGCCTGGGCGACAGAGTGAGACTCCGTCTCAAAAAAAAAAGAAGACACAGGTGAAATGTGAATGAAATCAGAGATGGGGTAAAGCCTGGGAGGGTCTGTTAAGTCTTTACAGCAGACGGCGCATTTAGATTCGGTCCTGAAGGTTGCATAGGAGTTTTACTAAGGTAGTGGGAAGAAAGGATACTCTAGGGGAATGGATCACAGGCCCTTTCTACTCCTCATCCACTTTGGGGCCAGCCCCATCCATCAGGCCTCTTCGGAGCCTAGCTTCCAATTTCTGTTTCTGTCTCTGGCCAGTCCATTCATGGTAGGATCTGAAATCCAGGCTGAGATTTTCTTCTAACCCCAACTAAGCCCTCTTGCTTTTTTTTTTTTGGCAGGAGGTGGGTAGGGGACAGAGTCTTACTTTATCTCCCAGGCTAGAGTGCAGTGGTGCAATCTCGGCTCACTGCAACCTCTGCCTCCTGGGTTCAAGTGACTCTTCTGTCTCAGCCTCCCGAGTAGCTGGGACTACAGGTGTGCACTATCATGCCCGGCTAATTTTTGTATTTTTAGTAGAGATGGGTTTTTGCCATGTTGGCCAGGCTGGTCTAGAACTCCTGACCTCAGGTGATCCGCCCACCTTGGCCTCCCAAAGTGCTGGGATTACAGGCGTGAGCCACTGAGTTCGGGTCTTCCTGCTTCTTTGGGTCCCATCCTATGAGTTTGTTCAACTGGGGGATGGGGACATTGTGGGCTGGATTCTACTGGTGCCCAGGTCCTGCAAGACCCCACTCAACCAGGGCCCTAGCAGACCCCCTGCCACCACTTTGCTTTTGCCACATCGACCTGCCCTTCCCTCAACAGCAAACCCTTCTTCTGTCTCCCCTCATATAAGCCAGCTCACAGTTCCCCCTGCTCCCTATTCTTCTCCTCCCTCCACTCACTCTTCTTAGCCCTAACCTTTGCTTTCAACTCAACCATGTCACTTCCTCCCAGAAGCCTTCCCTGATGTCTGTGGCTGGTTTAGGGCCTTTACGCTGAGCTGCCTGTAGTCTCGCCATCATAGCACACATTTGTGGGTCTCTTTGATTCATGTCTGTTTCACTATACAGTGAGCCTATCCTGTCCACAGAGGTATCCACAGCATTTGCATGGGGCCAGTACATAGTAGGTGCTCAGGAACGAAGGCGGAGACTTAGTCCAGCCCTCCAGGAAAGATGAGAAAACCAGCTGAGAAGCTGGGCCCAGCAGGGTCAGGTCTCCTGTCTGCTGCCCCCAGGGGGAGCCCCCCATTCGGCCTCCCCTCTCCCCTCTGCCTGCTGAACCTGGCACTGGAGTTGGGTAGGAGTGGGGGAGTGGGAGTTGGTGGTAGGAGCTGCAGATAGAATCCCCCAGGGAGGCAGAGGCGAGAACACTGAGCTCCCACATCTCCAGAAGAGATAGAGCTGGCAGGGAAGGAGGCGGATAAAGCTCACATCTGGTTCTACCCACCCAGGCTGTGGCTCCCATGGGCAGCACCGCCCTCCCTGCCCCAGGACTAACCCCTGCCCCCCTCTTCCCTCCTCCCCACACTCTCTGCCTTCCTAGGGAGGCATAGGGCCCCTTCCAGGGCTGCAGATTTAGCCCCAGATTTGTATGTGTGCATACAGCCCAGTTACATGTGCTGTGTGCACATCAGAAACTAACTCCTGAGAGCTGACATCGAACCCCACTTTGAGACCTGAGGCCAATTTGCTGTTGTGTTAAATGTACTGAGCCCCCGCTCACCCCGGACAAACGGACGGCACCTGGGCCTCTTACCTCCCAGGTGGAATGGAGTTCCAGGTTTGATCTTGTTGGGATAGAAAGATTAAGGAAAGCGGCCAGTAGCAGTGGCTCACTCCTGTAATCCCAGCACACTAGGAGGTCGAGGCGGGTGGATCACTTGTCAAGAGTTGGAGACCAGTCCGGCCAACATGGTGAAACCCCATCTCTACTAAATACAAAAAATTATCTGGGTGTGGTGGCAGACACCTACAATCCCAGCTACTAGGGAGGCTGAGGCAGGACAATCACTTGAACCCGGAAGGCAGAGGTTGCAGTGAGCGGAGATCACACTACTGCACTCTAGCCTGGGCAACAAGAGTGAAACTCCATCTCAAAAAAAAAAAAAAAAAAAGGAAAGAATCAGGGAGAAGATAGCTCTACAGTGGAGATGGATTTATTGAGAGTAAACCTGAGAAGGGCTCTGGCCGGCAGGGTCTGGAGCAAGCTACTCTTACAACCTGAGGCTTTTTAAAGAGCGGGGTGGAGGAAGTGCGCTTTGAAAGAAGATCCTATTGGGAAGGAATTGGGGAAAGGCTGGGTAGTTATGACTACTGGGGACTTTGTTAGGCTCTGTTGCAGTTAGGGCCTATGCTCTGTTGAAGCTATGGGCGGGGCTGACATTTTCGGACATGGAAACTTGATACTTTAAGATGGTGGAGGCGGCCGGGCGCGGTGGCTCAAGCCTGTAATCCCAGCACTTTGGGAGGCCGAGGCGGGCGGATCACGAGGTCAGGAGATCGAGACCATCCTGGCTGACACGGTGAAACCCCGTCTCTACTAAAAAAATACAAAAAACTAGCCGGGCGAGGTGGCGGGTGCCTGTAGTCCCAGCTACTGGGGAGGCTGAGGCAGGAGAATGGCGTGAACCCGGGAGGCGGAGCTTGCAGTGAGCTGAGATCCGGCCACTGCACTCCAGCCTGGGCGACAGAGCGAGACTCTGTCTCAAAAAAAAAAAAAAAAAAAAAAAAGATGGTGGAGGCTGGGCCCAGTGGCTCATGCCTGTAATCCCAGCACTTTGGGAGATCAAGGTGGGCTCACCTGATCACCTGAGGTCGGGAGTTCCAGACCAGCCTGACCAACATAGAGAAACCCCATTTCTACTAAAAATACAAAATTAGCCCGGCGTGGTGGTTTGTGCCTGTAATCCCAGCTACTCGGGAGGCTGAGACAGGAGAATCGCTTGAACCCAGAAGGTGGAGGTTGAGGTGAGCAGAGATTGTGCCACTGCACTCTAGCCTGGGCAACAAGAGTGAAACTCCTTCTCAAAAAAAAAAAAAAAAAAAAAAGATGGTGGAGTCTCGTTAAGATGGCAGCAGTCTTGTCCTATCAATCCAGACTCTTTGGTGAGATAGGGAGATGGGCTGGCATGATTTTTCTGGCTACTTCCTGCTGAAAGGGGGCCGTGAGATTGCTGGTTTAGGATTGACTGGAGGAGTAGCACCGTCTTCAGATGTTATTGGGAGGCAGCTGTGAGATGGCTGTGATCCTGTTGGTGGGGAACATTGAACCAGGAACTGATTTGGTTTTCTTGTCGCTCCCTCATTCTTTGAGCTCTTTCCTGAAGTTTTGGATGGCATCCCTTACCAAACCTGTCTGGTTGACATAGAAGCAGCATTCTTCCCCTCGAGAGAGGCAGAGACCTCCCTTCTCTGTTGTAAGGAGGTCGAGTCCTCTCTGGTTTTGGAGGACTTCTCCCGCTAGGGAGTCTAGCTGGTCTTGAATTCTTACAAGGCCCTTGGCCATATATTCTGAGGATTCTTGTAGGTCTGTGGAGAGAGCCTTAAAATATGAGAGTGAAGTGGCTAATCCCCCAGCTCTTAAACCAATGCCTGAGCTGATGCCCAGAATAGCCAATAAGGCGATGTCTGTTGGCATGCTGAGTGGAAGGCACCGGCAGGGATGGGTTAGGGGGAATTATTCCGAAGACTGAAGAAAGCGGGGCCAGAGTACAGGTGCCTGTCCAATTGGTTGGGAGGCGGAGGTAAGTGTTGGTGCCACGCAGGAAAGACAAGCCTGCTTCGGAAATGCAGGTAGAGATATGAAGGGAAAAAAGGTGGATTAAGGGCCTTTGGTTGTTTTGTGGTGGGTTCTTGGCTCCAAACAGACAGTGTAGACGCAAGGAGGTTCTGATGATTGTGAAGATGTGTTTGGAGTCGACCTTTGAACATTTGATGCGATCTGAAGTGGCACCAGTTTTGGATAGCCACGGATAGAGATGTGTGTTGGGGACAGAGCGATTAAAGGAGGTAGCTGTGACTGTTGGGGGCTCTGTAAAGCGAACTCGTTGGAGGAACAACCCGTTGGCCTCTGGTGAAACTTGGTATTCAACCTGGTTAGTTTGATGGTCTGTAGGGTGCTGGATAGAAATGGTTTTGTTACATTCTCCTGAAGTGAGGGATCCTACGGGGGACGTGCCCTGTGTGGCTGAAAAACAGAGTGGAGCCCGTTGAAGGAGAGGAATATGAAGAGTAAAGGGTCCTTCAACAGAGGGGGCGGGGGAGCATATTTTGTGTTTTGTTTTTGAGATGGGGTCTCGCTCTGTTGCCCAGGCTGGAGTGCAGTGTTGCCATCTTGGCTCACTGCAACCTCTGCCTCCCGGGTTCAAGCAGTTCTCCTGCCTCGGCCCCCCGAGTAGCTGGGATTACAGGTGTGCGCCACCACATCCGGCTAAAATTTCGTATTTTTAGTAGAGATGGGGTTTCACCATGTTGGTCAGGCTGCTCCTGAACTCCCGACCTCAAACCATCTGCCCACCTCGCCTCCCAAAGTGTTGGGATTACAGGCATGAGCCACAGCACCTGGCCGTGGGCATATTTTGTTACAGAGTTATAATATGTTTGGAACAGTTTGTTGGCTTGGTTAGCAAATTGGGTAGGGTAATTGCCAAGTAGAGTGTCTGCCCTTTCAAAGAAGGAAGACCGCTTTTGGAGTTTATAAGTCAGGAACGTTTTTTGAGTTAACGTTGTAGGGAGAAGAGCCGGTAGGGCTGTAGGTGCCCACAACGAGGAGAGCGATAGGCACGTCCAACAATTATGGGCATAGGAAGTATTAGCTTGCCCCAGCAGGAGCTGAGTGAGATTCAAAGAACGTTCCAGAGGCTTAGCGATGAGGAGTGACTTGATGCGGGCTGAAGATCCCATTGTAGTGAGGAAAAGTAAACTTAGGGGAGAAGGAACATCAGGCAGAAGGAAAAGAAAGTTATTTGGGTGGGGGAGAGATCCTAGGAGGTACCTTGAAGCCATAAGTCCCACAGAAGGTTAAAGATTTGATTAGGGGAAACTAGAGGCTCCTTGTGAGGGGACAAGGTAACATCTGAGCTAAGGAGCGTGAGGAAGAGGCGAAAATTGTAGGGACAAAGCGACATAGAAGATTGATAGGCTTTTATTTATTTTTATATTTGAGATGGAGTCCGTCTCTGTCACCAGGCTGGAGTGCAGTGGCACGATCTCAGCTCACCGCAACCTCCATCTCCCGGGTTCAAGCAATTCTCCTGTCTCAGCCCCCTGAGTAGCTGAGATTACAGGCGCGGACCACCATGACTGGCTAAGTTTTGTATTTTTAGTAGAGATGGGGTTTCACCATGTTGGTCAGGCTGGTCTCGAGCTCCTGATCTCGTGATCCACCTGCCTCGGCCTCCCAAAGTGTTGGGATTACAGGCATGAGCCACTGCGCCCAGGTGATAGGCTTTTAATAGAGAGGTTTAGGTGGAAGTTTCTTCTTTGGGAATCCTGGTTAGGCAGACAGATGTAGGCCCCGTGGAAACACAGGAAAAGATTGAGAGGGTTTTACTCTGAGTTGGTGGGGGGCTGGATGGTTTTTTGAGGGATCAGGGGTGGAACCGATTAGGAATTCCCTTGAGCTTAGTGGCCATGGGGTAGCTAGAATAATCTAATAAGGGCCGTCCCGCTTGGGTTAAGAGGGTTGCCGGGGATTTCTCTTGGGGTTTGGAGAACCTAGTCTCCCTGATGGAGAGAGGGGTCATCTATGCTTGGGAGTGATTGGGGTAAGGTATGGTTCACATATTTCCAAATGAAACTTCGGACTGCCTGTAGGAGCGGAGTAACGAGGGAATCGGGCGGTGAAGGGGATTTTTGAGATGGCGTAAAAGAGGCCAGAAGTCTCCCGGACATGAATTAAATGCGCTAATCATTAGGGGTTTGCGAGGGAGAGCCCTAATTTTGAGAAGGACGAAGGGCAATAAGGTGGTCCAGTCTTTGTGGGTTTGTAAGGAGAATTTTGTGAGAGTATTTTTTAGAATACCATTCATCCTTTCTACCTTCCCAGAAGATGGAGGTCAGTAAGGAATATGGAATTTCTAGGTAATATGAAGGGCTTTTATAAGATTTGGGGAGGCCGGGCCTGGTGGCTCATGCCTGTAATCCCAGCACTTTGGGAGGCCAAGGCGGGTGGATCACCTGAGGTCAGGAGTTCGAGACCAGCCTGGCCAATATGGTGAAACCCCTTCTCTATTAAAAATACAAAAAATTATCTGGGCGTGGTGGTGGGCACCTGTAATCCCACCTACTCAAGAGGTTGAGGCAGGAGAATTGCTTGAACCCGGGAGGCAGAGGTTGCAGTGAGCTGAGATTATACCATTGCACTCCAACCTGGGCAACAAGAGCAAAACTCGGTCTCAAATATGTATATATATTTGAGGTGATTTGGATGGTGAATTCGAGACCATTACCAGATTGCAATGAAGAGGGGACCCCGAATCTGGGGACGATTTCTGTGAGTAGTTTGGTGGCCACAGTAGAGGCTCTTTGATTGGTGGTAGGGAAAGCCTCAACACGTCCTGAAAAGGCATTTACTAACACAAGGAGAAATCGGAGCCTCCTCACAGGGGGCATATGGGTGAAGTTAACCTGCCAATCTTGTCCTGGCAGATGTCCTCGGGTTTGATGGGTTGGAAAAGAGGGGGTTTTAAATTTGATTGAGGGGAGACCCTTTGACATATGGGGCATTGTTGAGAAATGGTTTAAGCTGTGCTTTTATTTCTGGGGTCTTGTAGATGTGGATGTCCAGGAATTGTTGGATAGAGAACTGATTGGCATGAAATTGTCATGAATGTCCTGGAGGATGGCGTTCCTGTCTGCTTCTGGGAGGAGCAGCTTATTACTGATGAAGCAATAGGGAGCTTAAAAAAGTGCCCTGGCCGCAGTGGCTCACGCCTGTAATGTGGCTGAGGCAGGCGGATCGGATCACCTGAGGTCAGGAGTTCGAGACCAGCCTGCCCAACATGGCAAAAACCCATCTCTACTAAAAGTACAAAACATTAGCCGGGCATGGTGGTAGGCACCTGTAATCCCAGCTACTCGGGAGGCTGAGGCAGGATAATTGCTTGAACCCAGGAGGCGGAGGCTGCAATGGGCTGAGATCATGCCACTGCACTCCAGCCTGGGTGACAAGAGTGAGGCTCCATCTCAAAAAAAAAAAAGTGCCCCAGCAGCAGCCAATTATTGTGTTTGTTGAAGCAGGTAAAAGAGAGGGTTGTTCCAGGTTAAAGGAAAAATATACTGGCCTCACGCCTGTAATCCCAGCACTTTGGGAGGCTGAGGCGGGCAAATCACCTGAGGTCAGGAGATTGAGACCCGCCTGGCAAACATAGTGAAACCCCCTCTCTACTAAAAATACAAAAAATTAGTTGGGCATGGTGGCGGGCGCCTGTATTCCCAGCTACTAGGGAGGCTGAGGCAGGTGAACCTGGGAGGCAGAGGGTTGCAGTGAGCCAAGATCGCCCCACTGCATTCCAGCCTGGGTGACAGAGGACAGAGCGAGACTCCATCTCAAAAAAAAAAAAAAAAGATATTGGGGAATTTCTTGATTTGCTGAGGCCATTGTGGCTCATTTGTCAGCCTTGTGATTTCCTAAGGAAATATGACCCTCATTTGATTGGTGTTGCCTGCAGTGAATTATTGCCACATTTTGGGAGCAAGGCAGCCTGTAACAAATGGTGAATGAGCTTTCCATTAACAAACGGGGTTCACTTTGTGGTGAGGAAACTGCATTCACTCCAAATTTGGGCACTGGAATGAATGATGTCCTATGCATATTTGGAGTCGGTGTAAATATTGACCTGTTTTCCTGCTGCTAGGGTTAGGGCCCTGGTTATGGCTATTAGCTCTGCCTGCTGGGAAGATGTGCCTGCTGGTAAGGTAGAGGCTTCTACGACTCTTTAGGGAGGGAGGACGGGGATGTCATCACTGCATCCTTCCATGATAGCATACCCTGCTGAGAAAGGAGGAACTCTGGACACACTGCTGTCTAGAAACCAGCCTGGAGCTCCCTTTATAGGTGTGTTGGTTAAATGATGGAACGTGATAAGGGAGTCATCAGTGATATTGGTGCAGGAGTGCAGGGATGACTCTAAGAGGGGTGTTGAGGGTACAAGGGTGGTGGGGTTGGGAGGGGAGCATCTACGGAGGGAGAGAAAGGATTGGAGAATGGTTGAGTGCTGGGTCTGGATGCAGGAAGGGGATACTGTTTGAAGTGCCCTGTGGCTGAGCATATCTTGCAAGTCATGTGATGAATAAACTTGCCGGGGTTTATAGAAGGTGAACTTTTGCGCCTCTGGGATAATTAAAGAGGCTGTGGCTAAAATTTTCAGGCAAAGAGGCCAACTTTTATAGATAACATCTAGCTGCTTGGAGAAGTATGCAACAGGTTGAAGAGAGTCCCCTGTGGACTGGGCCAAAAGGCCTAACGCTCAGTTTTGGGAGCTGTGTAAGTATAAATGGAAAGGTCAGCTGGGGTTAAGGAGACCCAAAGCAGGGGCCCGGGTTAGAGCTTCTTTTAGGTGGGACAAAGCATGATGAAGTTCAGGGGTAGGGACAATAAGCTCAGCAAGGTTTCCCTTTGAGGCCTCCTATAATGACTTGGCAATAACTACAAAATTGGCAATTCATAGCTGGAAATACCCGATGAGTCCCAAGAAAGACAGACAGTCTCTTTTGGTATGAGGGAATGGGATGCTCTGGACCATCTGCTTGTGTGCTGAGGGAATTTCCCAAGTGGCACGGGTAATCATGAGGCCCAGGTATGAAACTCTGGAGGAAGCTAATTGGGCCTTTTTTTTTTTTGGACACCTGGTAGCTGTACTGGGTGAGGGAGTTTAAAAGGGTGACAGTATGCTGAATAGAGAGTTCCTCTGAAGGGGAACAGAGCAGCAGGTCATCGACATAGTGAAGGAGGATGCGAGGTGTTTGGCAAAGCTTAGAGAGGTCTGCTTGAAGGGCTTGTCCAAAAAAGTTGGGGGGCTGTACCTGAAACCCTGGGGGAGGACAGTCCATATGAGCTGTTGAGAAATGTTGGTATCTGGATCCATCGGGTAAAAGCAAACAGGTTTTGGGAGGAAGGGTGTAGAGGTATAGCGAAAAAGGCATCTTTAAGGTCTAGTACTGAAAAATGGCTGGTATGAGGGGTGATTCTGGAGAGGAGTGTATAGGGATTAGGAATGACTGGGTGTGTAGGGATGACAGCAGAATTGATTTGATGAAGGTCCTGGAGAAGCCGGTAGGACCCGTCCAGTTTCCAGATGGGGAGAGTAGGGGTGTTATGAGGGGAATGGGTTGGAATGAGGATGTTGGCAGTTAACAGTTGGGAGACGATGGGCGTGAGTCCCCGAAGCTTCTCAGGGCTGAGGGAATACTGTCAGACTGTAATCTAATGAGAAGGATCCTTTAATGAAATTTTATTGGGGAGCGGTGGGCCGCCACGATTGGATAATTTGTGTCCCAAACAATAGGATTGGTTTGAGTGATAATGCTAAGGTCAGGTGTTGGCTCCTTATCTTCAGGTAGGGAGAATTTTGGTTCCTGGCATAAAAGTAAGTGAGGATGGCTTTGGCCAAGAGCCCTAAGGTGGAGGAAGCCACTCATTTGTACAACAGGTCTCTACTTAGAAGAGGCACAGGGCAATGTGGGATTAACAGGAAGGAATGTATGGGGTGACGTCCCAAAAGGAACAATATAAGGGGGGTGTTTGGAAGGGAGTTTTCTGAATGCCCTTTATGCCAACAACAGAGATTGAGGAACGAATTAGAGCTGTGGGGAACAATCTTGGCAGAGGGAAAGACGTGAGCAAAGGTAAATGAAGGAACTTCTTGCCGTTTGCTATTTCGATAAATGAAGTTATCTAAATCCCTTAAAACTTGGTGGTCGAATGTACCGTTTTCAGGCCAGTGGTTGCCCTTGTCCAATTTGTACTGAGGCCAGGCAGTATTGCAAAAGAATATAAGACACTTCACTTTAATGTCCCCCTTTATACCAAGTTTAGAAAGTTTACAAATCAGGAAACCTAGAGGGGAGGAAGGAGGAATTTGAGATTGATTGGAGCCCATTGAGATTTGACAAGGGAAGGTCAGGGGTGTCTGCCATTGGACTAGGCATCCCCAGAAAAAGGGCAGAGATGGGAGATCCTCTCAAGAGGAGGTAGACTGAGGGGAGAGGTCAGGCATCCCTGAACATCACCCTCCCAAGGTCCCTGATGGTCCTGATTGTCCCCAGGGGACCGGAACTGCGGACCTGAGTTTCCTGGGTAGCACAGGACAGACAAGTAGGGGTAAACCTTACCAATTAGTGTCTGGTGTAGAAGGAACTGGCAAAGGACCTCTCAAACTGGAGCCGTGGGGGAGAAACAGAAAGTAAATTGCTCAGATCCAGCAGTTGGAGGCAAAATTCTGGGTCTCGGAATTTTGAGAACCCATCCGGGGGTATCCCTGGCCAGAGCCTCGAAGTCCTGTTCTGTCAGTCAATTACCCAGGCAAATCACTTTAAAAAAAGACAAAGGGGGCCGGGCGCGGTGGCTCACGCCTGTAATCCCAGCACTTTGGGAGGCCGAGACGGGCGGATCACGAGGTCAGGAGATCGAGACCATCCTGGCTAACATGGTGAAACCCTGTCTCTACTAAAAAAATGCAAAAAAACTAGCCAGATGAGGTGGCGGGCGCCTGTAGTCCCAGCTACTCGGGAGGCTGAGGCAGGAGAATGGCATAAACCCAGGAGGCGGAACTTGCAGTGAGCCGAGATCTGACCACTGCACTCCAGCCTGGGCAACAAAGCGAGACTCCGTCTCAAAAAAAAAAAAAGACAAAGGGTGGAAGGACGAGGCGAGAAGCCAGAGAACCCTCAGGATCCAAGAATTAGCCCAGGATGAGCTGTCGGGGCCCACTGCTTCCTGGGTTGCAGGAGAGTTCTCTGCCCCAACACTCATCCTGGGTTTTAGCAGCAAGTGTTGGAATAGAAAGATGAAGGAAAGAAGAGGCAAGAAGGCAGCTCTACAGTGGAGATGGATTTATTTATTTTTATTTATTTATTTATTTATTTATTTATTTATTTATTTATTTTTGAGAAGGAGTCTCACTCTTTCACCCAGGCTGGAGTGCAGTGGCGCAATCTCGGCTCACTGCAAGCTCTGCCTCCCGGGTTCACACCATTCTCCTGCCTCGGCCTCCCGAGTAGCTGGAACTACAGGTGCCCGCCACCACGCCCGGCTAATTTTTTATATTTTTTAGTAGAGACGGGGTTTCACCGTGTTAGCCAAGATGGTCTCAATCTCCTGACCTCGTGATCCACCCACCTTGGCCTCCCAAAGTGCTGGGATTACAGGCGTGAGCCACCGCGCGCCGGCCTGGAGATGGATTTATTAAGAGTAAACCTGAGAAGGGTTTCTGGCCAGCAGGCTAGGGAGCAAGCTTCTCATATAGCCTGAGGCTTTTTAAAGGGCCTGGAGGGGGAAGTGTGCTTTTTGTTTTGTTTTGTTTTTGAGACGGAGTTTCACTCCTGTTGCCCAGGCTGGAGTGCAATAGTGGGATCTCAGCTCACTGCAACCTCCACCTCCCGGATTCAAGCAATTCTCCTGCCTCAGCCTCCCGAGTAGCTGGGATTACAGGCGCCTGCCACCACAGCCAGCTAATTTTTTGTATTTTTAGTAGAGACCGGGTTTCACCATGTTGGCCAGGCTGGTCTTGAACTCCTGACCTCAGATGATCTGCCCACCGCAGCCTCCCAAAGTGCTGGGATTACAGGCGTGAACCACCGCATCCGGCCTGGAAGTGTGATTTGAGGAAAGATTCTATGGGGAGGAGTTGAGGAAGTGCTGGCTGGTTGTGACTATGGGGGACTGTGTGAGGCTCTATTGCAGTTACAGCCTTATGCTCTGTTGAAGCTATGGGCGGGGTTGACATTTGCGGACAGTTTTGAGACATGGAAACGATACTTGAAGATGGTGGAGTCTTGTGAAGATGGCGGGGCTCTTGTCCTATCAGACATAGCCTGTTGGAGGCCCCTCTCTCTTGGCTCCTCAGGGGCCGGCATGGCCACCTCAATCCCACCAGCTTTGAGACCTCGACTTCTGTGTGGGCCTCAGTGTCCTCATCTGCAACTTGGAACAAAAACTCAGTCCTCAGCCAGCAGCTCTGGGGAGCTGGGAGAAACCAGGCAATCAGACCAACAGGTGGGCAGAGGAGAGGGTTCCAGGAGACAGTTGCAAAGCTTCCTGGAACTCTGAGAACAGAGAACCCTGGGGGTGGGGCTGGAGCTTTCTAGGGGCTGCCAGTGGTTGAGCCCAAGGGCCGAGGCAGCAGCTGGGGGCCCTCTGCTGTGAGGAAGAGGTCCCAGCTGGAGGTGGGGAGACGGGTCACCTGGCTTTGCAATCTGATGGGCAGGGAGGAGAAAGAGGCTATGGTGCGCGTGCATGGGTGCATTGGAAGCTATAAGGCTCTAGTGCGCAGGGCCGATGGGCTCTAGGACCCTGGAATTCTCTCAGCAGCCGCCCTCACACTGGCCAGTACCCAAGGCTTATTAGTATTGTGATCGCTATTATTGAAGGACCCCCTCTCCCTGTCTCCTGCGCCCACCCACAGCTGTCCAGCCTGGGGGATGCGAGGATTCCCTCCAGGTGTTCACAGCTGGGGTTCTGGGCCAGAGATTACCAGAGTCTGAGCAGCCTTGGGGACGCTGAGGCAGGGGACCGGGGAGGAGGGCACCTGGAAAGCTGGTGGGGAGGCGGTTTATGGGAGGCCCCACAGGAAGAGAGGACGCCCTTCCCTCCCATCCCCCGCAGGGAGGAGCTGAGGCTGGAGCCTGGGAGGGGAAGATGGGAAAGGCGCTCGTGGCAGAAGGAACAGCGTGTGCTAAGGCCGGAGTGCTAAGGCCGGAGTGAGGCAGTAGCTGAGAACCAGTTGTGTCTGGCCAAGGGGCCGAGAGGGAGGAAGGAACGGGTGGCGCAGCAGGGCACCCATGGCAGGGCCTTGAATGCCCGGATAACTCATTCATCGCTCCTAGCGCGGGGCTGGGCCGCCCTTGGGCCCCTGGGGAGGGCATCAGGCAGGATCATTTGTCCCTCCCTCCGCCCCCTCCCTTTCCCTCTCCCTCTTCTCCTCCTCCCGCCCCTACCCTCCTCCTCCCCGCTCTCCCCGGCCCTGTCCCGGGAAGGCTGGACCGGCCCGCGGCTCCCGCTTTCAAGTCGGCCTCCCGGAGTCTCCGGAGCCGTCCGAGCGCGGGGGCCGCGGGCGCAGACTTCAAAGCCCGCCGCCCCCAGCCAGATCCGGCTGAGGGAGGGGCGGGCGAGCTGAGGAGGGAGGCAGGTTTCGGCGGATTCCCCTTTCATCCCGCGGCTGCAGCCGGGCGCAGACCTCGGGGAGGCCCGGCGCGTCCCCGCTGGGCAAGTCCCTGCAGGGCCGCGACCGGGAAGGGAGGGCTGAGAGCGCCACGAGGCCGCGCCGCTGAGCGGGGGAGGGCTGAGCCCAGACTGGGGGCCTCGCCCGCCTGAGCTGTGGGACCTCAGGCCAGCCCCTGCCTGTCGCTGGGCCTCAGCTTTCCTAAATGCCCTGCTCCCTGCCCAGGAAGCCCTGGCACGGGACCTTTCTGGGGAGGGGCATTTGGGAACATTCAGTGGCCCTTGGACAGCTGCGATAGGAACAGGAAGCTAAGCTGGGAGCCCGGGCTCTCCTTGGGGTACCTGCCCCTGATCCCACTCATCCCACTGGGGAGGAACCGCTTCCTGCATCAGCCAAGCCCTGCCCGCAGTGTAACCTGTGGTCCAGCCTGGCCCTCTCTGCGCCTCAGCTTCCTAGAATGCTGAGGGGGTGGCGGCTGAATGCCCTCGCTCCGGGTTGAGGTGCAGCGCACTTGTCGTCCTGTTTCCCGGTCGGTAAAGTAAGGGTGGAGGGAAATACTCTCCCTTTCTGGTGTAACCATAAGGAAGTGGCTGCCTGACGTTCTGTAGCCGTCCGCGTGCCCCACCCAAGCCCCACAGAGCCCCATGCGTAGATGAAGGACATCCTTTTTTTTAGGTGAACAGCTGAGGCAGAGGCGGTGTCGCTTGCCCCAGGTCTCAGCTGGCAGAAACTGGGACCTGACACAAAGTTCCTTGGGCTTTCCTCCAACCTTCCTCCCTGCCGACGGTCCCCGCTGATTGCAAAACAGTCACAGGGGAGGTGAGTCCGGGCTGGGAATTTGGAAAGCGGACATTGACATAATGTGGTGTGCAAGGGCAGGAGTAGTATCCCCCCGGCTTTACGGACCCAGAAAGAGACACCGGGAGGTTGTGAAGCCAGCCAAGGGACAGAACTGGGTATTGACCCAGATTTTGGAGGCCCCAGAGACTTGAGGTTTAGCCACTGCCTCCGGAGTGAGAGGGGCAGGGCACTTACTGTGTGTCAGGCCCAGGCTGGGAAGCATTTTGATCAGCACAAGAACCCCAGCTGGGAGGTGGCATTGTAGGAAAGGGGTCCAGATCCAGACCCCAAGAAAGGGTTCTTGGGTCTCTGGCAAGAAAGAATTCAGGGTGAGTCCATAGAGTAAAGTAAAAGCAAGTTTATTAAGAAAGTAAAGGGAGGCTGGGCGTGGTGGCTCATGCCTGTAATCCCAGCACTTTAGGAGGCCAAGGCGTGCGGATCAAGAGATCGAGATCATCCTGGCCAACATGATGAAAACCCATCTCTACTAAAAATACAAAAATTAGCTGGGCCTGGTGGTGCATGCCTGTAGTCCCAGCTACTTGGGAGGCTGAGGCAGGAGAATCGCTTGAACCCAGGAGGTGGAGGTTGCAGGGAGCCAAGATCACACCACTGGACTCCAGTCCGGCAACAGAGTGAGAAGAAAAAAGAAGAAGAAGAAAAAAAAGAAAGTAAAGGAATAGGCCAGGCATGGTGGCTCACCCCTGTAATCCCAGAACTTTGGGAGGTTGAGGTGGGCAGATCACCTGAGGTCAGGAGTTCGAGATCAGCCTGGCCAACCCCATCTCTACTAAAAATACAAAAATTGCTGGGCGCGGTGGCTTAAGTCTGTAATCCCAGCACTCTGGGAGGCCGAGACGGGCGGATCACAAGGTCAGGAGATCGAGACCATCCTGGCTAACCCGGTGAAACCCCGTCTCTACTAAAAAATAAAAAAAAACTAGCAAGGTGAGGTGGCGGGCGCCTGTAGTCCCAGTTACTTGGGAGGCTGAGGCAGGAGAATGGCGTGAACCCGGGAGGCGGAGCTTGTAGTGAGCCGCGATCTGGCCATTGCACTTCAGCCTGGGCGACAGAGCAAGACTCCGTCTCAAAAAAAAAAAAAAAATACAAAAATTAGCCAGGCGTGGTTGCATGCGCCTGTAATCCCAGCTACTCAGGAGGCAGAAGAATCGCTTGAGCCCAGGAGGCAGAGCTGAGATCACACCATTGCACTCCAGCCTGGGCAACAGAGCAAGACTCTGTCTCAAAAAAAAAAAAGAAAGTAAAGGAATAAAAGAATGGCTACACCATAGAGCAGCACTGCGGGCTGCTGGTTGCCCATGTTTATGGTTATTTCTTGATGATATGCTAAACAAGGAGTGGATTATTCATGCCTCCCCTTTTTAGACCCTAGAGGGTAACTTCCTGTCATTGTCATGGTATTTGTAAACTGTCATGGAGCTGGTGGGAGTCTAGAAATGAGGACAACCAGAGGTCACTCTGGTTGCTCATCTTGGTTTTGGTGGGTCTTGGCCAGCCTCTTAACTGCAACCTGTTTTATCAGCAAGGTCTCTATGGCCTGTATTTTGTGCCAGCCTTTATCCCATCCTGTGACTTAGAATGCCTTCACTGTCTGGGAATGCAGCAGTCCAGTAGGTCTCAGCCTCATTTTGCCCAGCCCCATTCAACATGGAATTGCCCTGGTTCAGACACCTCTGACAGTGATATGACCATTGTGCAGGCCTGGGACTGAGACACAGAGAAGTGAATGGTGAGGCCAGGCACGGTGGCTCATGCCTGTAATCCCAGAACTTTGGGAGGCTGAGGCGGGCGGATCACCTGAGAACAGTGGTTCGAGACCAGCCTGGGCAACATGGTGAAACCCCATCTCTACTAAGAATACAAAAATTAGGCCAGGCGCGGTGGCTCATGCCTGTAATCCCAGCACTTTGGGAGGCCAAAGCAGGTGAATCACCTGAGGTCAGGAGTTCAAGACCAGCCTGGCCAGCATGGTGAAACTCTGTCTCTGCTGAAAATACAAAAATCAGCCCATCGTGTTGGCAGACACCTGTAATCCCAGCTACTCTGGAGGCTGAGGCAGGAGAATCGCTTGAACCTGGGAGGTGGCGGTTGCAGTGAGCTGAGACCGCATCACTGCACTCCAGCCTGGGCAACAGAAAGAGACTCTATCTCAAATAAAAAGTAAATGGCGGGCCCCAGTCTCACCAGAAGTGACTGAGTCAGAATTGGAACCCAGCCTCTCTGGCTCCTATGCCCCTGCACTTGATTTAGAGCTTTGCCCAAAGACAGCTGTACTGCTTACCCACCGCACCAAACATCGCATGGTTCCAGGGCCCTGGAAGGGTGTCTCTGCATGGGGCCTAATCTGCCAAGAGGGGGGCAATTTTAAAGGGCCTCCAGCAAGATGCTGAATGTACCCAGGCTGGTGGGCTGGGACAGGTGCCCAGGTATCTAGCAGATGCCAGCCCAGCCCAGAGATTTAAAATTCCTCCCTGGAAAATCAGATAATCAAAGAAGTCAAATACCGTGAAATGAATGTGATCCTTGCCAGAAGCCCAGAGGGAACATCTGAGAAGCACTGCATGGCAAGTGCAGGCACGGGACCCTCCCCCTTGCCGTATCGGCAGGGAAACTGAGGCACAGTATGCGGCAGGGAGATGCTCACAGATAGGACCCCCACCCCTTTGCACAACGTTCATTCGGGGCCTTCTCTGTGGCAGTCTCTGTTAGGGACCTGTCCAGTCTCCGCATTCTTGGAGCTCAGGGGCTACTGAGTATGGTCCGTGTGTGCCAGCAATGCCACCGCTGTTCCATCCTGATTGTGGTAAGTGCCACAGAAGGAGAACTGTGGGGAGCTGGCTTCATTTGGGAGGGCTTCCCTGAGGAGGTGACATCTGAGACCTGATGTTAAGTGGGAACCCATGAAGCTGGTAGAAAAGCATTCTGGGTAGCGAGGAGGGCACGTGCAAAGGCCCTGGGGTGTGAAGGAGTTTGGCTCAGGAGCTAAAGGAGAAGCCAGAGGCCTGCTGCAGAGTGTGAGGGGAAGCATGGAGGGGGAAGAAAGAGAGAGGAGGAAGGAGGCAGACAGGCCAGGGCCTTTGGGCTCAGAAGAGTCCCCAGGACTTCAGTGCTGGAGGGCCAGGGAGGGACAAGCAGGGAGAGTCAAGGCTGGCAACCAGGAATCCTGCCGGACGTGCTCAGGGACACCCCAGGACTGCAAACCCCAGGAGAGTCCTTACTGGGAGCAAGAGAGCAGAGGGAGCAGCCTCCAGCCTTGCTCTAAAGCCTGCTCTGTTCTCTCCTAAAAGAAAAAGCAGATCAAAAGGAAAATCTGCAAGTTAGATTTACCCTTAATTCTATTAAACCACCAAAAACTGTCGGAAAATAATATTAAGGTATTTTTTTTCTTTTTGAGATGGAGTCTTGCTCTGTCACCCAGGCTGGAGTGCAGTAGCATGATCTCGGCTCACTGCAACCTCCGTCTCCCAGGTTCAAGCGATTCTCCTGCCTCGGCCTCCCAAGTAGCTGGGATTACAGGCGTGCACCACCACACCCAGCTAATTTTGCATTTTTAGAAGAGATGGGGTTTCTCCATGTTGGTCAGGATGGTCTCGAACCCCTGACCTCAGATGATCCGCCCGCTTCAGCCTCCCAAAGTGCTGGGATTACAGGCGTGCACCACCACGCTTGGCTAGTTTTTGTATTTTTAGTAGAGATGGGGTTTCACCATGTTGGCCACACTGGTCTCCAACTCCTGACCTTAGGTGATCCACCTGCCTTGGCCTCCCAAAGTGCTAGGATTACAGGCATGAGCTACCATGCCCGGCTCATAATGTTAGGGTCTTAACTTCACGAACGCTAGAAATTTCAGCCTGGAAGGCCCATAGAGACCATTCCCTGTCCTCCCAGCATTGGGGATGGGGGAGGGAAGCCAAGAGGCTCTGGGTGGGAAGGTCTAGCCGTATCTGTTCAGCCAGTGGGCCCCTCCCCATCCTTCTTGGGCAGGCCCCCAGGTGTGGTCTGGTCCTTCTCAGAGTGCGCTGTTTACAGGGATGGGCTGTTCCTCTGGTAGGATGGACAGCTGCTTGGAGGAAGGGGGTGAGCGTCTCTTTTTTTTTTTTTTTTTTTTTTTTGAGAGGGAGTCTTGCTCAGTTGCCCAGGCTGGAGTACAATGGCACAATCTCAGTTCATTGCAACCTCTGCCTCCCGGGTTCAAGCGATCCTCTCACCTCAGCCTCCCAAGTAGCTGGGATTACAGGCATGCGCCACCACACCTGGCTAATTTAAAAAATATATTTTTAGTACAGATGGGGTTTCACCATGTTGGCCAGGCTGGTCTCAAACTCCTGAGCTCAAGTGATCTGCTCGCCTCGGTCTGCCAAAGTGCTGGGATTACAGGCCTGAGCCACCGAGCTGGCCAGGGGTGAGCAATTCTTACTCCTTGTCTAGGGAAGGAGGGAAGGAGAGTGAAGGGAGAGGAAGGACAGGAAGGAGGAGGGAGTCAGAGGAGAAGAAAGCGGGAAGGAGGAGGAAAGAGAGGGGGAAAAACAGAGAGAAGACAGGGAGACAGGAGGCAAGCAGAAGGGAGGGAGAGAAGGGAGAAGAGAGGAAGGGGGAAGGGAAGAGAGAAAGGAAGGAGGGAGGAAGGAAGGAGGGGAGGGAGGGAGACATGAGGGAGTTAAGGGGGAGGGAGGGAACAAGAGGAGAAAGCAAAGGAGAGAGAAGGGAGGGAGGAAGGAAGGGTAAGAAGGGAGGAAGAAGAAAATTAGGGGGTAGAAGGAAGGGGGCAAGAATGTGGAGGGAGGGGAGAAATGAGAGGAGGAGGGGGAGAATGATGGAGGGGAGAATGAGGGAGGGGAGGAGGGGAGGGGGAGAGGAAGAAGGAAGGGGGAGGAAGCTGTGCTGAGTGGCAGTCACTGGGGAGGGGTGTCCCCACTGTCTGTCACTTCCCTCATAATGGTATCAGCTCCTCCCCGCTGCTGGCCTTGGGCCAGGGATCTCCAGGTGGCGCCCACCTAATCCTCACAAAGGACTTGACCTCAGTCACCCAGCTCACCAGACCCCAAGCCTGGGCAGCTCGCCTGAGGTCTTCCACCCCAGGCCCTCCCTGGGCCTAACCCACGGGTTGACTCAGGAGCCAGGTGCCATGCGTGTCCATGCATCCATGCGTGTGCTCTGAGTGTGTATGCAAGCGTGCGTGTGTGGTTAGGTGTGCAGAACTGGGCAGGACTGGCTGGGCTTGGATCCTAGCTTTGCCACTTCCTGGCTGTGTGACCTTGGGTGAGTGACCCAACCTCTCTGTGCCTCAAGTGTGAGGAGTAATGGAGTTAATCAGAGAAATCCCACAGCACAGTGCTGTGTTCAACTTTATCTACTATGATTATTATTCCAAAAGGGCTGACCATGAGATTTCTTTAGGAATGGGCTCTAAACTGGAGGGAGGGGTTCGAGGATGGGTCTCAGAAGGTTCTAGAAGGGCCTAGAACTGGTTGTAAAGTTTTTGTTGTGGGGTGGGTGTTTTTCTGGACAAAGCAGGTCCTGAGCTTACAGCATTCTCATGACACCCTAAGGTTGTGTCCCTTGCACCAGGGTGGATGGCACCTCCAGTACTTTGGAGGTTTCATGCCACACAACTTTTTATTTTTTTATTTATTTTTAATTAATTAATTTATTTTTTAAAGAGATGGTGCTGGGGCCGGGGGGTGGGGAGGGTCTCACCTTGTGGATCAGTCTGGTCTCAAGTTCCTGGCTTCAAGCGATCTTCCTGCCTTAGCCTCCCAAAGTGCTGGGGTTACAGGTGTGAGCCACACACAGTTTTTGAGGGGCTGCTGTCACTTGCCTGTGGCTAGTCAGGACAGGACCCAAGTTGTCCTGCAGACCTGCCACAGTCGCCCACAAGTGGGGCCACACGTGCTCAGAGAAAGTGAGCCCCTTCACTCGGGAATTCTTTAAAGGCTGAGACAGCAACACACTTTGTATCTAAACCAGCGCCCTTCTCCAGGATAGGGAGGCACAAAACCAGATTTCAAAGGCGAGCTTTGGATAAACAAACACAATTAAAATAATGCTTCAAACCCAAATGGTGAACAGAGCAGCAGCCCCAGGCACGTTCAGCCAGCTGATGCTGGCCCTGCCTGGCGACCAGACAGGCCCAGGGGGCACTCCAGGAGCCTCAGTGGTACAGCTGGAGCCTAGGAGACCAGGCCCCCAAATCTGCCCCACGCCCCCAGCGAGCCACCTAGCCCGACCCATCCTCCAGGCCTAGCGGGGACTCCTGCCAGCTCCATCCTGTGGCTCTGTCAGGCTGAGAGACTCCATTGCCCAAACCTCACCTGCTGAAGTTGGGGGCTTCTCCATCTGGCATCAGGGAGATTGTAAGTCTGTGCTGAGGGGCAGTGCCCACCTGGGGAAACATGAGCCTGCTCCTGGGGGGGCCACTGCAGCTTGGTGAGTTCCCACCCTGGTTCTGCTGTGTGGCCTCAGGACAGTGGCTGCACCTCTCGGAGCCTCGTGTGGAAATGGAAATCATCACAGTACCTTTGTGGCTCCCTCCTTGGCAGCCCTTGCAATTAGGGCAGGAGAGAAGCTGTGAGGAGGCTGAGGGGGTTTGGTGAGCACGCGGAAGGACGTGGATTCCACTGTGCCAAGGCCCCGCTCTACGCCCGGACCACCAGAACACCCACACTTGCCGTGTGACACTCTGGGCTCCCGTTTCTCCATCTATACAATTCAGTGGCCTTGAGAGAGCCTTGTATGATTTCCTGGTCGGACTGTGAAGTGAGAAGCTAAGTGCAGAAGAGTGTGTACAATACAGAATGTACGTGAAATCCTCACGAAAATACGAAAACCACGCATGCGCAGGCCTCCTTGTGTGTGCACAGAATACCTCTGGGAGGTACACAGGAAACTGGGTTACCCAGTGGGAGGGACCAGGGTTAGGTGAGAGACCAGCAGGGAGGGGCTTTCTTCCCACTGGTTTCTCGTTTGTGCCTTCCAAATGCTGTGCACAAGTATGCTATCTAGTCAATATTCAGGTGTAGGGGTATTTTTAAAGGCCTCTGGTCAGGCACGGTGGCGCACGCCTGTAATCCCAGCACTTTGGGAGGCTGAGGCAGGCGGATCACTTGAAGTCAGGAGTTCAAGACCAGCCTGGCCAACATGGTGAAACCCTGTCTCTACCGAAAATACAAAAATTTCCAAACGTGGTGGCACATGCCTGTAATCCCAGCTACTTGGGAGGCTGAGACAGGAGAATCGCTTGAACCTGTAAGGTGGAGGACGCAGTGAGCCGAGATCGCACCACTGCACTCTGCACAGTGCGAGAGTGTCTCAAAAATAAAAATAAAAGTCCTCTCAGAGCTTTGCTGCTCCTGACCTGCCTGGTGCTGGCCCAGCTCCCAGGGAGCTGCGCTGAGGTGTCCTGGGGAGCCACGGCAGGGTTTTGGGGTCAGGCAGGACAAAGCTCACTCCTGACTGTCCTCTCCAGGGAGCTGCCCATCTGACCAGCCTCACTCCAGCCCCTCGGCCTCTCTGCCTGGCCGATTCTTCCAGGAGACCCTCTGCAACCCTCCCGCCAGCCCTCCGCCCAGCCGCAGCTCAGCATTGCCGTAGTTTAGTGCCTGTGTATGGGGCAGTTAAATCTGTGGGACCCAGGGCAAAATGAAAAGCAGGACCTCTTGTTCCTGATGTATTGCAAATTTCAAGATGGCAACCGCACAGCAGGAAGCCTGTGCAGGGCCCTTCTAAGCCTGGGGCCCTGTGCACCTGCAGGGGTCACACACCTGTGCAGCCGGCCCATCTGTATCTCCCCAGTCCAGACACAAGCTCCCTGGGACAGAGTTTGCCAGGATAGCCAGCCTGGACATACTGGCTATGGCCCTGCTGTCCATGGCCTTGCTGGGCTAGTGGAAATCTAGGCCAGCTTCCTAGAGGAGGAAACCTCAGCCTCAGAGAAGGCAGCTGCTCTGTGCTCCCCTGCACAGGTGCCTGGGCCTCCCTTTCTTACACGATTTCTTATCTGGAGCTCAGCTGTGTGACCCTGGTCAAGGTACTTAACCTCTCTGTGGCCTGGTTTCTTGATCTGCAGGGGTTGGGCCTACTCCCGAGTCGTGCCCTCCTTCAAGGGGAGGTAAGCTTTAAGCACGGGAGTGTTTAGAGCAGCATCTGCAAATAGCACTTGCTCCATAGCGTTCATCATGATTCCTCTGTGATTTCCTGCTGGACTCTGAGCTCCATGAGGTCAGGCCGCGGGTTCATCTTGCTCTCACAGATTCCTGGTTGCCCTGATTAACGTGGCCAGATAATCAATATGACCAGAACAGCTGTGGGCTGTGTTAGAAGTTACTAGAAGTTACTTGTGGCCGGCCTGGGGGAGGTGACGTCCCCTGGAGAACATGCTTCGGGTCATTGAGATGGCTGGGAAGTGAATGGGCCAGGATGTTCCTATAGGAAGATTCTTTTGGGGTTTGCTACACTCTTCAGCCATGAGAGTTAGAAGTCTTCCCAGAGCCAGGCAGGGGGGCTCCCTGGGAGTTTGGGGGGCATCACACTGAAGCCCCCTCAGCTGCCAGGTGCAGTAAATAAGCCAGGGAAACATAGGTGGGTGAGTCTTTAAGGATCCCTGGGCTCCATGATGGCAGAGGCAGAGGAGCTGCTCCAGGCCGCCGTGCTTGGGGTCCGAGTCTGACTGTTTGGGAGAATTCCAGAGCCCTAGAGACACCTGGCCCAGTCTGGTGAGTCCAATCCCTGCTTCTGGCCCAGCCACCATCCAGCATCCAAAGCTGGCTCCGATGGGTTGAAACAGCAGTGAGCATCCCCCTTCTTGGTGCTGTTCATAGGGGAATGTTGAGGCTTGTGGGGCTGCCCGGAGGTGGTGTCACATGTCTCCATGGAAGGGTTTCACTGCCTCCAACAGGAAGGTGCAGACCATCTGTCGCTTACGGTGTATTTGGGAGGGAAGACAGAACGACCCAGAGAGGCAGAAATGATGGGAGAGGGCAGGCAAGTGGTGGGGTGGGGTCGAAAAAATGGCCCCGATAAAGGCAGAACAGCCGGAATGAGCGCTAGGCAGCCCCACACGGCTGTGAAGCAGGGGGTGTGTGTGTGTGTGTATGTGTATATGTGTATCTTGGCTAGGGGAACACCAGCCCTTCCCTCTGCCTGCTCAACAGCTCTCCCATGTCGGTTTCCTCCCCGGTCCACGAGAATTGCATCACCAGCCTTCCTGTGGGACCGGAAAGGCAGTAGCAGTCACCTGCCTTTCCGTGCGTTCCTCTGGTCAGTTCTGACCATGCCCCCACCTGGTTGCTGTCAGAAAGCCCAGGTGTCCACCCCATCCCCTGCATAGAGGATTGAGTCTCTGCTCTCTGCTCCCAAGGCCTCTCATCCCAGCACTTGTCACTGTGTCCTGGAAATGCCCAGTCTGAGCGACGTTCCCCATGACTCTAGGCTCCCGGGGGCGGGGCTGCCCGGGCAGGTACCCACTTAGGGCCCAGCATGGGTGTGGTACTTGGCTGAGTCTCTTTGGGCTGCTTAACAGATGACCAAAGCCTGGGTGGCGGCTTCGAAGCAACAGAATGTATTCCTCCCAGGCTGCAGGCTGGCAGTCCGAGATCAGGGTGCCGGCATGGTCGGGTTCCAGTGACAGCCCTCCTCCAGGTTGCACACTGCTGGCCTCTTGCTGTATCCACACAAGGAGGAAGGGGCAAGGCCTTTCTGGGGCCTCTTTTTCTTTTCTTTATCTTTTTTTTTTTTTGAGACGAAATCTTGCTCTGTTGCCCAGGCTGGCGTGCAGTGGCATGATCTCAGCTCACTGCAGCCTCCGCATCTTGGGCTCAAGTGATTCCCCTGCTTCAGCCTCCCCAGTAGCTAGGATCACAGGTGTCCACCACCATGTGAGGCTAATTTTTTCATTTTTAGTAGAGATGGGTTTTCACCATGTTGGCCAGGCTGGTCTCGAACCCCTGACCTCAGGTGATCCACCCGCCTCGGCCTCCCAAAGTGCTGGGATTACAGGCGTGAGTCACAGCACTCGACCTCTGGCCTCTCTTATAAGGGCAGGAATCCCACGTGTGAGGGCTCCACCTTCATGACCTGATCACCTGTCAATGGCCCCACCTCCTCATACCATCACATTAGACCTGGGGTTCCAGCATATGAATTTTGGGGGGACACGTTCAGTCCATAACAGAGCTGAATGAGCCACCTGCAGAATGGCTCATTCCTGGCTCCCTCCTCTCCCTCCCACCAGGCTCCTGCCTGGAGCCAGCGCCCTCTTCTCCACTTCAGTCATGGGTCCTGCCCACCAGCCTTGAGGCTTCCAGCTCCTTCCAGACCCTGTGCACCTGCCCAGTTCCACCCTCTCTAAATAAACGCCTCTCCTTCCTTGACCTTGCCCTGATCCTACCTCCTCCGAGGGGCCCCGTGTGCGGGAGGAAGCAGCAGCCCCCAGAGGACCACGTTCAGCGGGAGACAGGGCTTCCCCGTGAAGAGGTGCTGAGTGCGAATCCCCACTCCAACACCTGGTCACTGTGTGATCTTGAGAAAGAGTTGAGCCTCTCTGGGCCCTGGCTTCCCCAACAGCCAAAGGTTGTAGAAAGCGGCTTAGGAGAGAGCTCCTGTGCATGCGGCCGAAGGCCTTGCTGGCGCAGGACATCTGTAGGACCAGTTCCAGCTCCAGTCGGCACCACCAGCACACCCAGGTGAGACCCCCTGAGCCCTCAGGGTTTCAGTGTCCTTATTTGCAAACAGGGCTAAGGAGCCACCTTGCAGGGGTGCAGAGGCGTGGGGAGGTGGGGACACCTAGAAAGGGACAGTGACCTCCTGCCTCTCCCAGCTCTGCCCTCTGCTTTGGGTCAGACTCATTCCTCCCCCTCCACCCAAATAGACCCAGCTCCCATTCTCCCCTGTCCTGGCTGGGCACAGGACTGCCCATGGCCAATGGCAGGGGTGGGGTTGGGGCTTGCGCCTGCCTTGATCCCAGCTGCTCAGATGGGTCTGAGTTGCGGGGAGCAGAGCTTTCCTGGCCTCCCCGACATGCTGCTTCCTGAAGCCCAGGAGGGGCAGCCCTCCACACCACAACCCCCCCACTCCCACCAGCCCTGAGTGGAAATGCCCCACGGAAAAGGGCCCTGTTGGGGCCCCTGGGGAGGCCACCAGTCTGGGGTCACTGCCAAAGAGGGTGAGAGATGGGCCCCCGAGGGTCCCCGGGGAACAGCTGGGAATGGGTCCATCCCCTGAATGCCTCGCTCCCTCTCTTCCTCATCCCGTCCTTGGTCACCCTAAGTTCATGGTAGGGGACATGCTGGTGTACAGACAAGGGGCTACAGAGGGCCAGGGGGAGGCGTCTGGGCCTCCAGGGCAGCAGGTGACCCCGAATGTGGGGGCTGCGGCCCTGGGAGACCCCGCGAGAGGCCGTGTATGTGTGAGGTCGGCCTGTGTGCACGGTCTGTTTGTGGGGCAGGAGTCCGTGTACCTGTGTGGTGTGTGTGTCTGAAGGGGGTGTCTGTGGGGTGTTGTGTCTGTGTACCATGTGGGTGTGGCCCTGTGGTGTGCCCGTGTGTGTCTCGGGTTGCTTATCTCGGTGGTGGGTGTAAGTGCCAAAAGCGGCGGGACTGAGGCTCCCATCCTCCGTCTGTGGTCTGCGGGGAGGGAGTGGGCAGCGCAGGGAGAGGACAGGAGCGCTGCGGGATCCCGGGGCCTTGCGTGCCGAGCCACAGGGGAGAGGTGGAGGGGAAAGGGAGGAGGAGGGTGGGGGAGGAGAAAGGGGGGAAGGGGAAGGGTAAGCGTAAGCGGGCGGGGGGAGGTCTCCCTGAAAGCCCCGCCCAGCGACAGCCCCCCCCCCCCCCAGCGTGGTGCCCCCCGGCGCGGGCAAGGGCGTGGAGTCCGGGGTCGCGGGGGCCCGCGGGGGCGCCGAGACCCGCCCAGGGCTCTCCACGCGGACTCCGGCTTCAGTGCTCGGCGGTGCTGCACGGCTGCAAGCCTAGCAATTTTGGGCTGAACAACAAAAGCCAGAGAGAGGGAAGTTGGGGGGCGGGGGCGGAGCGTTTCCTCCCACCCGCCAGGGCCGGCCGCGGGCTCGTAGCAGCTGCCAGGAGGTCGCGCGGCCAGAGCTGGGCTGTGCGGAGCCAGCAGCGCGGAGGCGGAGGCCGGCGGGCGCGAGCGCCAGCGCCGCGCGAGGGGAAAAGTTTCCGACCCTGGAGCGAGAGGCTGAGAAGTTTCGGCCGCGCCAGGCGTAGCCAAAGCCAGGCCAACACTGCCCCCGCGTGGGCGCGTTGGGGCGCTGCAGCCGGAGCAGGGGCCGGGGCCTGCCGCGACCCTTGGGGGAAACTGAGGCTCAGAGAGGGCGAGGTGGGTTGCGCAAGGCCACCTGGAGGAGGGGCGGTAGAATCAGGCCTGCTGAGACCCCCCGGCTCTCCAGGAAATAAAGAGTCTGGGTCAGGGGACGGGGCGTGAAAGTCCAGAAAGGGAGACAGAGGGGAGGGGACGTCCCAGGGACAGAATGCCACTCCTCGTCCTGGCTGTGTCTCCACCCCCTTCCTTCCAGGAACCCCCCGAGTCCAGCAGTCAGGTACCCGGTGGAGGGGCGGTGGCAGCGCTGTCTTCTTCCTATCCCCGCAGAGTTTGTCTAAACTGTCTAGCTCTGTTGCCCTTCTGGAGTCAGGGCGCCTCTCCCAAAAGGCCTCCCCGATACACAACCCATCCGGGCCCTAAGGACCCACACCAGCCACCGCCCAGCCCAGTCCCACCGTTTGCAGCCCATTCCTTTGCCCTTAAGGCGCCAGGGTGTGGATTCCCTGCTGTTTCCTCAGCGACCAGGAGGTGGCGAGAAAGACCCGGATCCTGGGTAATGGCGCGGGGCTGGGGGCCACCGGCAGGGGCAAACCTGGTGGGCAGGGGCTTGGCGGTGGCCTGGGGGTGCTGGGTCAGTGCCTGCCACCTTGTCTTTCGCCACTTCCTGATATGGATTTGAACATCCACTCCCTCATCCCCAGACTAGGAGAGAAACGGCGGGCCCCAGCCCGTCCCACCCAGGTGCTTTGCGTTCCAGGACCAGAGGGTACCAACCCCTCCAGGAAACTAACACAGGGCTCTTTTCCCTGGGCTGGAGTCTGGACGCCCTCACTCCACAGTGGATGTCAAGATGGAGGCTTGGAGGGGGAGGACAGAAGCTTGGGGCGGGGGTTCTCCACCCCTAGGCTGAGTTTCCAGCAGGTGCCTGCTTCAGGTGTGGGCTGATCTAGGTCGACAAAGGCTTGGTCCCAAGGTTTTTGGGTTTTGTTGTTGTTTGATTTTTGAGACAAGGTCTCACTCTCTCGCGCAGGCTGGAGTGCAGTGGCGCGATCACAGCTCACTGCAGCCTCAGCCTCCTGGGCTCAAGTGATCTGCCCGCCTCAGCCTCCCAAGTACCTGAGGCTAGAGGCGTGGACCACCACACCCAGGTTTTTTGTTTTGTTTTGTTTTTTTAAGAGGCAGGGTCTATGTTGCTCAGGCTGGTCTCAAACTCCTGGGCTGAAGCCATCCTCCTACCTTGGCCTTCCAAAGTGCTGGGATTACAGGCGTGGACCATCGTGCCCAGCATGTTCCCAGGTTTGAGGTGTGTGGCAGGGTCTCCCACCTTCCAGAAGAGGGGTTCACTTGGTACAAGTCCTGAACCCCAGGGATACCCTGTCCCCACCCCTCAGCCTCATCCTGGCTGTGTCTCCATCCCCTTCCTTCCAGGAACCCCCAGAGACCAGCAATCAGGTACCCAGAAAGGCTTGTGTGAGACCTACTGGCAGGTCCCAGCCACCTGGGATGTGCCTTTATTTGTGGGCAAGGAAGGACGCTCCTCATTGCCTGGCCCATGTGTGTCCCTGGCCTTGGGCTCGCGGGTGTTCACCTCTGATCTGGCTGCAGTGTTGTGGAGGCCAGGAGGAGATGGTACCCCTTAGGGCGGCCTTGCTTCAGGACCGACTGCAGTGAGACAGAGGACCAGCTGGCTGCTACTGGGACCTCAGGGCAGGGGACTGGGCTCCCAGCAGGATTCTACGCTGAAGCCCTGTCGGGCAGGTAGTGCTGCCAGGCCCATTTTAAAAGATGAGGAAACAGATGCAAGGTTGAGCACGGTGGCTCACGCCTGTCATCCCAGTGCTTTGGGAGGCCAAGGCGGGCGGATCACCTGAGGTCGGGAGTTCCAGACCAGCCTGGGCAGCATAGTGAAACCCCGTCTCTACTAAAAATACAAAAATTAGCTGGGAGTGGTGGTGGGTGTCCCCATTGTGGAGGTTGCAGTGAGCCAAGATTGTGCCACTGCACTCCAGCCTGGGCCACAGAGCAACACTCTGTCTCAAAAAAGGAGAGGGGAGGGGAGGGGAGGGGAAGGAAGGGGAGATGCAGAAAGGAACTGTGATCGGAACCCAGGCACCTGGCTTACAGCCGCCCCTTGACTGCTGCACTTTGAGGGAGATGCAGGAACACAGCGTGGCCACTGCAAGCCCCCACGGTGACTTGGCTCGCAGGGAGGATCCACTCCCAGCCCCAGCCACCCCACCAAACAGGGCTGCTCCCGGGGCCAGCTGCCAGCAGGGGCTCACCATTTGCCCACCTGCTCCAGGTTGCCGTACGGGTCCAAGAAGGCTCGGAGGCCGCTTCGCGGTCTCTGAGCAGCGCCCTTCTTCCCTGAACAGAAGGGCACGCTGCTGTTCATGGAGGTGTCCTCAGAAAGATAGCCCTGTGTCTTCTGGGTGGACCTGGGGGAGACAGGACCCCATGAGCTTCCTGGACTCTGAGTCCCCGGCCCACCCATGGCTGGCAGGGCCCTTGAGGACCCACACTGACAACCCGCCTGTTGCCGGGTGGGGAGGTCTGTAAGCAAGCGGGGTGGGGAGCCCTGGCAATGTCGGCGAGTCCCATCCCCTTCCCCAGAGCCACACAGGCCAGCACAGTCCCAGCACCAGGAGCTGGCCAGGGTCTCCTCCTTGGCCTCAGGGTACAGGGCTTTGGGCAAACTCTCCAGCCGTTTTCCGACACTCCCAAACACCCGCTCCGACGCCACTGGCAGGGCAGCCTTCTGGTTCACAATGACGCTCTGTTGGACTGCAGGAGAGAGGGCAGGGTGAGATCCCTGCCCAGGAGGAGGGCACTGGTGCCCCCACCCTCTTTTCCTCCCTCTGGCAGGCAAGGCCAGTCAGAGCCCTGTCTCCATGGCAACCCCAGGCTCCCCAGTGCCTTCTGGCTGCCTCCGGAGAAGGCTTGGGTTTTAAAACCACCTTGCGTGACTGTTGCTGTTATACCCAAGCTGTGCCCCTGCGCATCCCCACTCGTGCTGCAGCCAAAAGCGTGCCCCCTTTCTCGCAGCGGGGAGACTGCTTACCCCATCATAGAAATCCCAGAAACCATGCTGAGAGTGCTGAGGGCTTTAGGGAGGGCTGTCTCAGGGCTGGGGGCTCTTCCCGTCCAACAGCAGCCATGTGAGATGGTCCAAGGACCCTGAATTCCCCAATGGCTGCCGCAGGATGGAAAGGGCTGGGAAGCAGCAGGCTGGCCCCCACATATCCTGGGCACCCTGCTGCCCTGGACACCATGATAGCTCCTTATGGCCAGTGGCTGACACAGAATCATCTCCCGTATGCACCAGCTGCCATTCACATGAAATTGTTTCTCCTGGGCTTGTCCTGGCCTTATATTCCCAAGAGGGGCCCGGGGGCACTCTGGCTTCTATTTGTGGCTCTGTGTCACCCACACAAGCCCATTCTGCTTCTGGGGCCTTGGTTTCCCCACCAAACACACAGAAGTTGGGCAAAAATCACAGCTTCTAACTCCAGCTTCCTGTGATGCTAAGGCGACTGCGTCAGATCCTCCCAAATCAGCGAAGGTCCTAGGTTTGTAGGGCATCGCCCACAGCTAGACCTTGAGGCAGACATTTCCTGAAACTGCACATAGTAGGTGCTCAATAAATAACTAGAGGAAGTTGACTGTTGGGGGCCCTGGGGGCTGCTGGATCCTGAGAAGACAAGAGGCTGGGTACACGGGAAAAGGTGGAGCCTGGTCAAGGTTATACCAGAGTAAGAACAGGGACTTCTCGCCTGCTTCTCGAAACACACTTCAGAAAGCTCACTGGGAACTGCAAACCAGACACCATTACATCCAGGGCCTGGTGGCTCTTAGCTTCCTTGCTGGACCAGGCAGTGCCAGCTGTCTCCAGGAGAGAGAAAGTCTCCTCTTCCGGCTCTTCCGGGTACCTCCTCAGGCAGCCTTCGAGGGCTGCCTTCATGGATGTCGAAGGAAGATGCTTCCAATGGCATCTGGACCTCCTCCAGCCCCTGTAGGCCATGGGGGCTGCGGAGGGGAGCAAGTGTAGGCTCCAGAGGCTCTGGCTACGGATTTCAAGGTGGGCAGATACAGCGTATGAGGACCCCTTGGCAGCAAGCAGTCCAAGGTGCCGCCCACGTTGGAATACCTCCACTGGACTTCGGACCCTCTACTTGGTCCTCGAAGGTCACCCTGACATCCTCCAGGGTGGCCAGTTCAGGCACATCCTCTGCAGGGTCACTGATCTCTTGGCCTTTGCAAGCCAGTTCCTCACTCCAGGGGCCCAGAGCTACAGCCTCTCTGCCCTCCTGGCTGGAACTTTCTGGAGTCTCGAGGCTCCCCATCCCGTCCGCTTACCTGAGCATCTGCGCTCCCAGTAGCGGAGCGTTGTGTCCTGCAGGGTCTCGTCAGCGAATCGCACCCGGAAAGGGCAACGCCGCTTGCGGGGCTTAGAGCCTTCCCCCGAGGGGTTGTGGGTCAGTGCAGCCTTGAGCTTGGGGACCTGTGCACCGTGGGGCCTGCTGAGAGAGGGGAAAGAAGCCTGTGCTCACAGCCCCCCGCCGTACCCCAGCACACACCCACCAACCCCAGACTCGCTGTGAGATTCTGGACAAGTGCCCTACACTGGTCTGTAAAAATGGATAACGCCTATCACAGAAGCCAGCCTTAATGGAGCACTTCCTACCTGCCAGGCAGGCTCAAGCATGGAGGTACACCATCCCACCAAATGCACATGGCCCCCACGAAATGCTGTTATCATTCTCATTTTATAGTTGAAACAGAGGCACAGAGACTATTCCAAAGTCATGCAGCTGTAAGGCGTGGAGCCAAGACCTGCACCCTGGTTCCAGAGCTGGCACCCTCGCACGTAAAGCAATTTAGCAGAGAGGATAAGAATGCCAGCCCAGGAGTCATGCAGTCCTGGGTTTCAGTCCTGACCCTTTTGAGCCTCAGTTTTCTTATCTGTAAAATGGGAATATTGTGCCCACTTTACCGTGTTGTGAAGAAAGGAAATGGGCCGTAGAAGCATCCAGCCCAGGGTCTGTGGGGCCCAGAGGAAACATCACTAACTGGGAGCTGGGTTTTTTTGTTTGTTTTCTTTTTTTTTTTGAGACAGTCTCGCTCTGTTGCCCAGGCTGGAGTGCAGTGGCACGGTCTCAGCTCACTGCAAGCTCCGCCTCCCGGGTTCACGCTATTCTCCTGCCTCAGCCTCCCGAGTGGCTGAGACTACAGGAGTGCGCCACCACACCCGGCTAATTTTTGTATTTTTAGTAGAAACAGGGTTTCACCTTATTGGCCAGGATGGTCTCAGACGCCTGATCTCAAGTGATCCACCCTCCTAGGCCTTCCTAAGTGCTGGGATTACAGGTGTGAGCCACCGCCCCCCACCCGCTGAGCTGTTACTGTAACTGTCTATCTCAATCATGCCCCATCCCAGCCACATTTTTTTTTTGCAGTTTTTTTCCCTTTAAATTATAGGCACAATAATACCATCCTCCTGGGTTTGATGAGTATCAGATGACTTACATGAGACATCTAGGACATGGCTGGCACAGGGTTTGGCCTTAATCAAGGGTATCTGTTATATGTATATTTCATAGATAATATTGTTCCATTTATTGTTGTTAATTTCAGCCTCAACCGGGTGAGGTGGCTCACGCCTGTAATCCCAGCACTTTGGGAGGCCAAGGCAGGCAGATCACAAGGTCAAGAGATCGAGACCATCCTGGCCAACATGGTGAAACCCCGTCTCTACCAAAAATACAAAAAAATTAGCTGGGCACGGTGGCGTGCGCCTGTAGTTCCAGCTACTCGAGAGGCTGAGAATCACTTGAACCCAGGAGGCAGAGGTTGCAGTGAGCCCAGATTGCGCCATTGCACTCCAGCCTAGCGACAGAGTAAGACTCCGTCTCAAAAAAAAAAAAAAAAAAAAAGCCTCAAGGGCAAGGCTGCAGGAAGGCCTGCTTGACCCACCTATAGCTCTGTTATTGAGGAAGGTCATGGCTGGCTGTTGGAATGCACGTATTTATATGTCTGCATCCGTTCATCAGACCACATCTGTATGTCTGTGTAGATGTGGAGGGAATGTTTTTCATCAACCCCCAAAGAGCCAAGCAGTCAGGAGGTGTCAGGACAGTGCCTGGTCACATGCCTTGGGACCTAGTCATCCAACAGTTGTGTGCTCAGGAACCCCTGCTCTCTGCTGGCTGCAGGGCCAGGCAAAGGCATAACCCAGCTCTGCCTGCCTGCCTGAAATCTCAGCATCTCCCCTTGAGGGCCACTGGAGCCTGTTCTGAGGCACCCCAGTGTCCCCTGCAGGGCCCACCAGGGAATCTCACACACAGTAAGGTGCTCAAGTATTTGCTCTTGAATATGAAAGTCTGTAACTGTGTCTGTCTCTGCTTTTGCTCACATTTGAGAGAATGAATTCCAAACTTTTATTTATTATATCTTGTGAGAAGTCATGTGTATATTTGGCCTGATTGGTTGAAAGTTCTGAGGTTGATAAATGTGTTTCACTTTTTTTTTTTTTTTTTTTTTGAGACAGGGTCTTGCTCTGTCACCCAGGCTGGACTGCAGTGGCACAATCTTGGCTCACTGCAGCCTCAACCTCCCAGACTCAAGCAATCCTTCTACCTCAGCCTCCCGAGTAGCTGGAACCACAGGTATGCACCACCACGCCCAGCTTACGTTTGTAAGTTTTGTAGAGACAGGGTTTCACCATGTTACTCAGGCTGATCTCAAACTCCTGGGCTCAAGCGATCCTCCTGCCTCAGCCTCCCAAAGCACTGGGATTATAGGCATGAGCCACTATGCTTGGCCATGTGATCCATTTCTAGTTCCTACTCTGATCCATCAGTCGTGTCTACCTGGAGTATTGTGCAAGGAAGGGTTCTGAGGCTCAGTGGGGAAATATGATCCATTAGTTTTGTCTGCCATGGGTATCAGATGAGGAGGAATGATATGTATGTGATATATTTACTCTCCCTGGTCTTTAAACTCATGGGCAGTGTCATTCACCCTTCACTCCTGCTTAGGCCTGGGGGAATTTTAACCTGGAGGAACTGTTTCTGTCTTCTTTTCCCCCTCTGTTAAAACTGTGGTATCTAGGCCCAGGTAGGTTCCAATGCCTAGGCTCTTCTCTTACCTCCATCCCTATTTTTCTCCCAATATTCAACATACAGTAAAACCTAATAAAAGTTAGAGTAAGAAATGGACAAATGATGGTGGGATGGGTAAAAAGATGGAAGACTGGGTGGGTGGGTTGATGGGTGGATGGACTGTGGGGTGAGTTAATGAAAGGGCCTGAATAGAACTGAAGTATGAATGTATGGGTAGATGGACAGATGGGTGGCTGGCTTTTTATGTAGATGGGTATGTAGGTTTGTGGATGGCTTTATGACTAGATTAGCAATGGACAGTGTCCTAGGTTTACAAGTGGATGGAAGGATTTGTAGATGGTTGATCAATGGATGGATGATCAATGGATGGATGATTGATCAATGGATAGATGGATACAAGTGTGGGAGTTTTAGACGGATGACTGGCTAGCTGGTTGGCCAGGTAGATGAATGGATCCACAAGACACCTGATTCATGGGTGGGTGGGTGAGTGAAAATATGTATGGATGGAGTCATGGGTTCATGATAGATGAATGGGTGGATAGAAAGATAAGATGGATAGATGGAGAGATTCATGAACAGGTGGTAGAAGATCTGGTTCATGGATAAGATGGATGCAAGGATGGATGGGTGAATGGGAAAATGAATATATGAATGGATTCATGGATGAATTATGTGTTGGTAGAAGACCTCATTAATGGATGGGTTGATTCATACATGAACTGGCGAATGAATCTTGAATGGGTTGATAGAAGATCTGATTCATGGACAGATGTATGTAAGGATGGATGAATACATTCATGGGCAAAAGAGGAAAGAAAGGAGGAAAGAAATGCCCCTTTCCTCCACTACCCTACCCTATCCCTCCCATCACTCACTGGTTGGCCTTTTTGACAGTGGTGAATTGTGAGTGATGACCCTTCAGGGACCCCAGAGTAGGTGTCTGATGGAGCGAAATCTTCGTAAGACTATCCTGGAGGTGCGATGACTGGCCCCTTAAAGACAAACAGGCCACATCAGGCATGAGTGACCAGGCTGTCCCTCTCTGGAAACATCGATGGCAACCCCGTCCCCACCAAGAAGGGAACTGACGCTTACCATAGGTCTGGAAGGAATGAACAGTTGGGACACTGCGGAGACCCTGGGCAGTGCTCTAACACACCACTTTGATGTTGTGGTGCTGGGGATGCTGGAGCCAGGAGGAAACACTTGTGAGCCTTGGCTGGGGGACGGTCCTTCCTAGTCATATGGCCTCGGGGTGATGGCAGGCCAGCCTTCAAGGAGGGGTTACGACGGCTCTGAGATACTCAGCTAACATTAGCATCCTTCTGAGCCGGTGTGGTGAGGGTGTTGGGTGCGGGGACACAAGAGACCACCCCCCCACCAGGAATGACTCGGGCCCGCCCCCCGGGGCCTCACTCAGTGGCTCGGGCTCCTCGGCGCACTTCTGCTGGAGGTGGTGCAGGAACTCACGGAACCTGCTGGGGAGGAGCTCTCCTAGGAAGGCGCCCAAGAAGTCGGGGTCTTCCCTGGCCACGCCCCTCCGGGGGCGCTCACGCTCTCCAGGCCCGGGCTTCCTGGGCGCCGATTCCTGGGACGCGCCGGCCGAGAGCAGGGGAGGTAGCAGCAGGGACCGCAGCAGCCCCCGCTTCCGCACCGCCCGCCGGCTCGCAGTGAGCAGGGCGGGCAGGCGCGGCGGCGGGAGGCGTCCGAAGCCCACCCCGGGCTCGGCGTCCCCTTCCGGCCACCACGCAGCGCCGCCTCCCGGGATCCTCGAGCCCCCGGAGCCCCGCGCGCCCAGGGCCGCTCGGAGCGCAGGCGGGGTCAGCTTGGGCAGCCGCGGGTCGCTGCTGCGTTGGAAGTCGCCGTCGCCAGGGAGCCCCTTGGGCGCCACCTCCTGGGCCCCTGGGCGAGGTCGACGCCGGAACATGCTTGGCCCCGCGCTCAGCTCACCGCACCCTCAGCGCGCGTGGGTGGGGGGCGCCGGGTGAGGTGGGGAGGGCATAGTCCAGCCCCAGGCCATAGTGCCCCGGGCAGGGCAGCGCGGTGCAGGGTGAGCGCCACCGGCCCAGCGGACAGCGAATGGCTTCAGGCGAGAGCTCCCAGAGCCTCTGTTTCCTCACCTGAAAAATGGTGACAGCAAGAGTGGCCAGCTTTGGGGTTGCTGTGACGTTTAAATGAGCACGTACATGCCAGTCTTAGAACAGCGAGCTCGGAACAGTGCCAGGCACGCTGGCCAAGCTTACACATAGACTAGCTGCCGTTCTTAGTATTTAAAAGTTCTTACTATTTAAGATTTAGTCCCAGCTCCACCACTTACTAGCTTTGTAACCTTGGCCAAGCCAATTAACTTTCCCTCTGCCTTCCCTGGGGGCTCTGGTCTGCAGAATGGGGATAATAGCAGCACCTGCCTCTTTGCAGCCGTGAAATGGCATCACCACTGGTAGAGAGAGCACTTAGCCTGCCTTGCAGTGTTCAGATCGTGGAAGCTGTTACCGTCATTAGTGCTCTACTGGGAATTAGGAAACCTGGAACCAGCTTGAGGGAAGAAAGACCTGACCAGCAGCCTCCCAGCCCTGGTGATGCCTCAGAGACCCCTGGGTGGGGAGCCTGTTGAAAGTACAGATGACTTACCCCCAGCCCCCATTCTGATTCAGTAAGTCTCTGCTGGAACCAAGACACTTTTTTGTTGTTGTTGTTAAAGAGATGGGGTCTTGCTAAGAGATGGAGTCCTGCTGTCGCCCATGCTGGAGTGCAGTAGCACCATCATAGCTCACTGCAGCCTCAAATTCTTGGGCTCAAGCGATCCTCCCGCCTCAGCCTCCTGAGTAGCTGGGACTACAGGCACACGCCACCACAGTCGGCTAATTTTTGTATTTTTTGTAGAAATGGGGTGGAAATTTTTTGTATTTATGTTGCGCGGGCTGGTCTTGAACTGCTGGGCTCAAGTGATCCACCTGCCTTGGCCTCCCAAAGTGCTGGGATCACAGGCATGAGCCCCCACTTCTGGCCAAGACACAGACTTCTAACAAACTCCGCTTTGGGAGGCAGAGCCCCAGTCCTACTCCCAGCTCTGACACTGAGGGGTCTCTGAGCCTGCTTCCTCCCCACCATACCCCACTCCCAGATTGTTGTCAGCTCTGAGCTGGCTCCTGGGCAGTGTCACACTCACCCTGGTGGGCTTCTGGGCAGGGCCTGAGAAGGTCCTGTGAGTTTAGAGCTCTCTACAGGCAGGCTAGCCCTTGGGAGAGCCCATCATCCCTGCCTGGTGCCTCTCCCAGCCCCTCCCTGCTGCCTCTGGGCTGTTTCAGGGTCATTGTGATCCGCGCCTCACCCCTGGGCACCTGAAGAGCAGTAGGCACCAAGGCCTGGGGACTGAGGGTGAGGCTATTGTGTCCTAGATGCCCTGGCCGTAACCACCCAGGGCACTGGGACTCTGACCAGGGCAGCCAGGCCTTCCAGATCTGGGAGGCGCAGGCTGGGTGGCTCTGGAAGTAGAACTTCCACCCCAAGAGCAGGCAGTCAGAATACAATGGACCTAGAAATTACAGGCACGGTGGCTCATGCCTGTAATCCCAGCACTTTGGGAGGCCGAGGCGGGCAGATCACCTGAGGTCAGGAGTTCAAGACCAGCCCGGCCAACATGATGAAACCTCGTCTCTACTAAAAATACAAAAATTTGCCGGGCGTGGTGGTGTGCACCTATAATCCCAGCTACTTGGGAGGCTGAGACAGGAGAATCGCTTGACCCTGGGAGGCGGAGATTGCAGTGAGCTGAGATCATGCCACTGCACTCCAGCCTGGGTGACAGAGACTCCATCTCAAAAACAGTAATAATAATAATGATTCAAGGCCTGGGTGCTAGGTGTGCTTCTTGCTATTGAGATGTCATTTGTTTCAGGCAGTCTCAGCTGGCAGACAAAGAAATGTGCGTGTTTACTATTACACACACAGATCTATAAATATTTCTATAGGTAACCATCTGTACTTATATTAAGCTAAACATGAGCTCATGCTGACATCTCCAACTCTAATCCATTACACGGATCATTTGAGACTCTGTCTCAAAAAAAAAAAAAAAAAAAGAGGCCAGGTTGCACTGGCTAATGCCTGTAATCCTAGCACTTTGGGAGGCCAAGGCAGGCGGATTGCCTGAGCTTGGGAGTTCGTAACCAGCCTGGGCCACATGGTGAAACCCCGTCTCTACTAAAATACAAAAAAATTAGCCAGGTGTGGCAGCGTGTGCCTGTAGTCCCAGCTACTTGGGGGGCTGAGGCAGGAGAATTGCTTGAACCCGGGAGGCAGAGGTTGCAGTGAGCTGAGATCGCGCCACTGCACTCCAGCCTACAGAGTGAGACTCCATCTCCAGAAAGGAAAAGAGAAGAGAAGAGAAGAGAAGAGAAGAGAAGAGAAGAGAAGAGAAGAGAAGAGAAGAAAGAAATTAACATACCCACTTTCAAGTCCATGGTCTGCTGTTTTGCTGTGTGATACTGGAGAAGTGTCTTTTTTCTCAGGACTCCCTGGGCCTTATCTCTGAGTCTTGGCTGGGAGAGGGCCGAGAGGAAGCTCATAGAGTATTGTGAAGCTGGGGTGGGAGACAAAGGTCATTTACATGAGTATTTCACTGGCATGGCATAGTTTCATAATTTGAAAATGAAGAAACGACTTTGTAATTCAAATAACAGAGTGACTCACTAGAGGACACATCGCCAAAGATGTATTCTATTTTCTGTCAATGCTTCTCACCAGGGATGGAGGGACATACTTTCTTGGAGAGCTACAATATTGAGTGGGGGAGGGAGATATTTTTGTATTTATTTAAAGGGTATGTGACTTTTTTTAATGGCTGAGAAACACCAGATTAACTAGATGGTTTTTTGTTTTTGTTTTTTTTTGAGACGGAGTCTCGCTCCGTCAGCCAGGCTGGAGTGCAGTGGCGTGATCTTGGCTCACTGCAAGCTCTGCCTCCCAGGTTCACGCCATTCTCCTGCCTCAGCCTCCCGAGTAGCTGGGATTACAGGTGCCCGCCACCACACCCAGCTAATTTTTTTGTATTTTTAGTAGAGATGGGGTTTCACCGTGTTAGTCAGGATGGTCTCAATCTCCTGTCTCAATCTCCTGACCTCGTGATCCACCCGCCTCGGTCTCCCAAAGTGCTGGGATTACAGGCATGAGCCACCACACCCGGCCTAACTAGATGTTTCTAAAGAGCCCTCCAGACCTTGCACTCTGCAATCATTTATCAAGCAACTACTATGTGCTAGGCTTGGGAATTCAGAGATGCCAGAGGCTTTGAGGTCAGGGAGCTGGCCAGCCCTGGGAAGGCCTTGGAGTCTGGGTGTGGGGAAGGGGCTTGCTCTTCTGTTGACAGGAAATAAGATAGGGCTGGATTTTTAGGCATGCAGAGTTTGGACCAGAGCTGCCCCCTGGTGGAGGATTCCAGACACCCCCAGCAATTGAAATTGCCCAGGATCAATTCCTTTGCGTAGAGACACAGAAAATGAAGCTTGCTCAGACCAGGGGTAGCAGTTAGGACCTAGAATAGTCTAGAAGGGATGCCAAATAATATGCACATACACACGTTCTGCGGACTCAATGCAGATGTGGCTTTTTGGCATCCCCTTTCTCCCGTAGCTTTCAGTACATTTAGAGCAAACACACTTTAAGCACCTTCTGTGTGCACTGCTCAGAGGAAGGCATTGGAAACCTAACACCAGAATATTATTATTTTATTTATTTTTGAGATGGAGTTTTGCTCTTGTCACCCAGGCTGGAAAGCAATGGTGTGATCTAGGCTCATTGCAACCTCCACCTCCCAGGTTCAGGCGATTCTCCTGCTTCAGCCTCCCGAGTAGCTGGGACTGCAGGCATGCACCACCACGTCTGGCTAATTTTGTATTTTTAGTAGAGACGGGGTTTTGCCATGTTGGCCAGGCTGGTTTCAAACTCCTGACCTCAGGTGATCTGCCCGCCTTGGCATCCCAGAATGCTGGGGTTACAGTTGTGCACCACTGCACCCTGCCAAAACCAGGATGTTATTAATAGTTTAGGAAAAATGACCTTAGGGTGAATATTGTCATTATAATAGCTTCCATTTCCTGAGAACCCACTGCAGGTGCTGAGCTGAAGGTCTGGTGTGCAGTGTCCCACAAGTTTAATCCTCTCAGAGCATCAGAAGTTGAGTAATGATTACATTGCTCCACTTCTTCTGGCAGGAGACTGAAGCTCGGAGATGTTAACAGGCTCTACCCACCTGCAAGCTCGTGTTTCCATCACTGCTGCCTCGGAGATAGCTCCAGAATTTCTTTGCATGGGAGGAGCCGAGGGAAGGGCCATGCTTTTGGAATGGAAATTTCATGGGCTTGTTCTGCTTATTTGGGTGGGAATCCCATGGCACTGCCAAGAGTATTTTTTATTTTATTTTTGGGGGGTCGGTATTATTTTAAGATGCTAATGGAGATGGGTGGATTTGAGGACCAATGGCTTTTTTCCCCTTCTTACTCAAAGCCCAGCCTGCAGCCTCCAAACGAACTGTTGTTCGTGATGGGGATGAAGAGAGGGCAACGCCGCGGCTCTTTTCAGTTCGGGAGGTCCTTCCAGATTCCCAAAAGTCAATTTAGTCAAGTTTTGAGCTGTAACCTGTGTTGGGCGCGGTGGCTCACGCTTGTAATCCCAGCAGTCTGGGAGGCCAAAGTGGAAGCCTTGCTTGAGGCCAGGATTCAAGATCAGCCTGGGCAACAGGGTGAGACCCCGTCTCTAATTTTTTTTTTAAAGAAGTCAAATTAGGCCGGGCGCGGTGGCTCACGCCTGTAATCCTAGCATTCTGGGAGGCCGGGGCGGGCGGATGACGAGGTCAGAAGATCGAGACCATCCTGACTAACACGGTGAAACCCCATCTCTACTTTAAAAATACAAAAAAAATTAGCTGGGCGTGGTGGCGGGCGCCTGTAGTCCCAGCTACTTGGGAGGCTGAGGGAGGAGAATGGTGGGAACCCGGGAGACTGAGCTTGCAGTGAGCTGAGATAGGCCACTGCACTCCAGCCTGGGCAACAGAGCGAGCCTCCGTCTCGGAAGGAAGGAAGGAAGGAAGGAGGGAGGGAGGGAGGGAAGGAAGGAAGGAAGGAAGGAAGGAGGGAGGGAGGGAAGGAAGGAAGGAGGGAGGGAGGGAGGGAAGGAAGGAAGGAAGGGAAGGGAAGGAAGGAAAGGAAGGAAGGAAAGGAGGGAGGGAGGAAGGGAGGAAGGAAGGAAGGAAGGAAGGCAGTCAGTCAAATTAGGCTGGGCGCAGTGGCTTACGCCTATAATCCCAATACTTCGGAAGGCAGAGGCGGGAGGATGACTTGAAGTCAGGAGTTCGCAACCAGCCTGGCCAACATGGTGAAAACCCGTCTCTACTAAAAATACAAAAATTAGCTGGGTGTGGTAGCTCACACCTGTAGTCCCAGCTACTCTGGAGGCAGAGGCAGGAGAATCGCTGGAACCTGGGAGGCGGAGGTTGCAGTGAGCCAAGATCGCGCCACTGCACTCCAGCCTGGTTGACAGAGCAAGATTCTGTCTCAATTTAAAAAAAAAAAAAATTAAGTTAAATTATTTTTCAAAAGAAGTCAGGCTAAATCCGGAGCCCGCGGGAGGGGGGCGAGCTGAACGAGGAGGTGGGGCCAGCCGTGGCCCCGCCCCTAAACGCCCGGAAGTGACGTTAGCGGACAAAGGCAGCGCGCGCCGCGAGCTGTCGCGTCTGGTCGTGGTGTGGCGGAGCTGCGGTTACCTTGTGGGGTCTCCGCCGCTGCCGCCCTCCCTTCCTCTTCCCCATCTTCTTCTCTCGGTCCCGGGAGCCCCCGCGCGGAGTGAGTAGCGCGAGGCGGTGCGAAGGGTAGGCAGCCGCCGGGAGAGGGGAGGCCGCGACCCCTAACTGCTTCGGCGCCCTGTGGGCCCCGGCTCGTCACGTGACCCGGCGCGTGCGCGAGGGCCGGCACGGGCCCCACGTGCGCGTTCCCAAGCGGTCCACGGGCCGGACCTGGGCAGGGACTACGGAGCAGTCAGTCCATGGGTTGGGGTACAGGAGGAAAGTCAAGGCACTCAAAGCCCAGGCAGGGCACTCCCCCACCCGGGTCCCCAGACCGCAGCAAATCCCTTTCTCTGAGCCTGTTTCCCCTCCGAGAAACAGGGATATGGAGAGCGCCCACTCGGAGGATGGATGGGAGGAATCGGTAAAATGCCCAGTTCAGAGCCTGGCACAGTGAAGTGCCCGTTGCACAGAAGTTGCCGTCGTATTTAACCTTGGGTCCCGCCCCAGCGCCAGCCCGACACAGGTGCAGCTCAAAAAAGACACCCCCAGAACCCTTGCGGCCAAGGTCAGCCTGTCTGCAGGGAGGCTGCCATATCGAAAAGCCCAGGCTTTGCTGCCCACCAACTGTGTGATCTCTCTCTCTGGACTTCGGTTTCTCCTCTCTATTGTTAAGTGATTGCCACAGCTGGTGTCAGAGGCCCTGACAGCGGGGAGGGACAGTGTAACCGGTGGTTGTGGTGTGTAGAATGATTGCCCAGTGAGATGGGATGAGCCTCTGGGAGGAACCAGGGCTGGGATAAGGAGCCTGGAATCCCTCCTTAATTCTGTTCTAGGCTTCCTGTTTGTATGTTTAAAGACACATCGTTTCTTTTAGTGTGCTGGTTTTTCTCTCTGTAAACTGAGGACTGCGTGGGGGTTGGAAGTAACGCATGGAGTGTTTTGGTGGAGGCCGGAAGCCCTGGGATCACAAAGATAGCATCTAAAAAATCTCGGTGGGGGTTCTGTGCTTACAGACAGAGGAAGCTCACTCCTCACTCTGGCTGATTTGCAGAGCTGTTTGAGTCTGCTGGATTGGCCGCCCAGCATACCAGTAACAGTCCCCTAGGTGTGTCCAACAGTACAGCTTCTATGGCATTCTAAGGCACTTTTCCCATTTGATCCTCATAGTGCGCAGAGTTGACAAGAATCTCGTTTGACGGAGAATTTCTAAGCTCAAGAGAGAATATGTGCCTGGCACTGTGCAAAGCACTTTAAGCTTTTCGTGTGCACTTTTAATCACAGGCTTTCTGTAAAGTCGGTATTACTGCTCCATTTTATAGATGAACTGAGGAATGGTGAGGTTTGATGTCTTATCTGAGCTTACACAGCTGGTGAGCAGAGCCAAGATTCAGATCTGGTTCATCCGACTCCATCAGAGTCTTTGTTAGTTTTTAAATGTATCCCCTGTTTTGTCTTCTTCCCTCCCTTTCTCCCTTCTTTCCTTTTCTTAGAGCACTCTGCCATTTGCATGTGGCCTGCTGCTGTCCACAAAGATCCAGGGAGGATGGGTTCTGTCCTGTAGGCTGCTAGAGGGTGGAGGTCACTTTTAGGCAGGCTTTTCCGTAGAGACTTAACATGAGTAGGATGAGATGACTGCAAAAGTCTGCCGGTGACAGTTTCAGCACCGTTTTCTTCCATGGGTCGTGGGAGAAGAGACACAGTAACTGGGGCAGCTGCGTGGGTCTGAACACCTTGGCGGGGAGGAGGAGGCAGCAGCTAGGTGACCGTGAAGGATGTAGGATCACATTTACTGGCTGAGCAGGCATTTACCAGGCGTGAGGGGTTTCTCTTCCTCTCTGAGCTAGCCTAGAGTTCACACAAAGCCAGGGTGCTCCTGGCCTCCTCCCAGGCCCTGCAGCCACATGGCATCTGTCCTCTGGAGCAGAGTGTAGCAGGACCTCCTGCTGTTGGCCGACCGACCTTGCTGTTCCCTCGGACTCTTAGGGACCTCCTCCTGCCCCACTCCAATCTGGACAGAATGTAGCCAGGACCCTAGGAATCCCATTTATTAATGAATCAGCTGTTAGGACAAATGTCAAAGTCAGGCTCGCTATTTCCCTGCCAATATGTGCCTCCCCTGGCTTTTTCCTAGAATTTGCGTGTAGGTGGAATTCTTGTAAATTAGATTATTTGGGGGACCCTGACATTTAAAGGAATCATGTTACAAGGCTTTTGGTAAAGCACAAAATTATGTTGTCGGTAACAGCCTTCAGTATTACCAGTTTTGAATGGTTGGACTTTTGTCTGTAGGATTTTCTTAGAAGTGGAAAATGGCTATAGCTGCACAAAGCCCATTGTATTATTTGGCAACCAATTAGTCAGTGCCCACCTGGTGTCAGGCACTGGTCTAATCGATACGCGTTTGCCCTCAGATTTATTCTGTTCATTTGATCAGAGATTAACTTTCTGTTGAATATCTGTGTTTCGTGGGATGCAAGAGAAGCATAGTGATAAATCTCAAATGTTGCCATTGCTCTCTAGGAGCTCCCAGGCCAGGCGAGAGATAGAACTGGATACAAAACCTTCAGTTTACCAAGACTGGTGGGTGGTGAGAGGGAGACGGGCTTGCTCTCGCCGTGCTCCAGTCTGAATGGGAGTTGTGCTAGCATGGTGTGGAAGAGTAGTATTTCGTTTTTTAACCTTTGTCTTTAATTTTCCCAGCCACCAAGTGTTTTTTATTTTTTGAGACAGGGTCTCGCTCTTGTCTAGGCTGGACTCAAACTCCTGTGCTCAAGCAGTCTTCCCACCTCAGCCTCCCAAAGTGCTCAGATTATAGGCATGAGCCACTGCACCCAGCTGTAGTTTTGAATGCCATCCTCTCTGAGTGACTGATGGAGGGCTGTGACATGGTTGCTCTGGTGCCTGCTGGCAGAGGGGCAGGCAGCCCACCTGACCTGGTCCTTACCCCGTCAGACCATAGCAGCCACCAAACCCAGCTACATGGTGACATTCAGGTTGGTGGCCCTTTTCCCCGTCAGCCACCATGGCAGATCTAGCAGTCTTGAGGATTGGCAGGTCTGGTGGGAACAAGAATTAATTCTTCTTCTTTTTTTGACACACTGTCTCACTCTGTTGCCCAGACTGGAATGCAGAGGCAGGATCATGGCTCACTGCAGCCTTGACCTCCCAGGCTCAAGTGATCCTCCCACCTCAGCCTCCCTAGTAGCTGGGAGGTACTAGAATGTGTGTGTTTTTGATAGAGACGGGTTTCTGAGCCATAGGCTGCTTTCTTCTTCCAGCAGTGTTGTTCCCAGTGCTGGGAGACCAGTGTGGGAGCTCTGTGGTCAGCTTGCGGGGAAGGTGTTATGTGCAATAAGTAGAACTAAGGTCCTCCCCAGCCTGTTACCCCAAAGGACTCCCTGATTGGTGCAGTGATGGCTGCCTTTCTTCATTGTGGCCCAAACCCTGTGTGTGAACGGTAAAGTGAGGGGTCAGTCTGCGAGTGGATTCAAGAATCTGAAGAGGGAAGCCAGGCCCAGTGTCATACGCCTGTAATCTCAGCTACTTGGGAGGCTGAATAGGGAGGATGGCCTGAGCCCGGGAGTTTGAGGCCAGCCTGGGCCACATAGCAAGACCCCATCTCAAAAAAACAAGAATCTGAAGAGAGGTTTAAGTAGACTTCTCTAGGCACAGCCAAAGGGTTCTGCTGAGGGTGAAAAGACCCAATCACGGATCTAAGAAGAACCGGGCCCCGGTAGAGCACATGGGTCTTGTCAGCTCTCTCTGGACCCTCAGAAAGCTGGCGTGTGGCTTTGTCAGTGAAGAAAGCTCAAATCTGCTGAAGGAGTCAGGCACGGTGTTGGAGAGGAGGGACCCCATCCCCTCTGTTCTCAGCAGCCACAACAGGCCTTTCCCTGTTGCCCCCGCTGGCTGGCTGGGTCTCCGGAAAAGGCTGACCAGTTACAGAAGGAGAATTGCATCCGTTAGAAGTCGTCTTTTTTTTTTTTTTTTGGATACGGAGTCTTGCTCTGTCGCCCAGGCTGGAATGCAGTGGCGCGATCTTGGCTCATGGCAAGCTCCACCTCCTGTGTTCAGGCCATTCTCCTGCCTCAGCCTCCCGAGTAGCTGGGACTACAGGTGCGCGCCACCGTGCCCGGCCAATTTTTTTGTATTTTTAGTAGAAACAGAGTTTCACTGTGTTAGCCAGGATGATCTCGATCTCCTGACCTCATGATCCGCCTGCCTCGGCCTCCCAAAGTGCTGGGATTACAGGCGTGAGCCATGGCGCCCTGCCTCGTTAGAAGTATTCTTGAGCTGACTGGCTGGGGTGGGCCTGCTGCTTCTGGAAAGTTCCTTCTCTTTCAGGTCAGGTTCAGAATATAGTAGTGCAGAAGATAGTACTGGGGGCCAATAACAAATTTGACCAATGAAAAATCTTGGCTGAGTGCAGTGACTTCCGCCTGTAACCCCAACACCTTGGGAGGCCAAGGCAGGTGGATCACTTGCAGCCAGGTGTTTGAGACCAGCCTGGGCAACATGGCAAAACTCCGTCTGTACAGAAAATACAAAAGTTAGGCAGGTGTGGCGGCGTGTGCCTGTAGTCCCAGCTACCCTGGAGGCCAAGATGGGAGGGTCACCTGAGCCATACTCTAGTCTGGTGACACTGAGACCCTTTCTCAAAAAACAAAGAAGAAAAGAAAATTCTCCAGCTTGTCTTGTGTTTAGTTTCTCTTCTCTTTCCTCATAGTTGCTTCCCGAAGGCCTCATGCTCCTTCTCAGGGCGTTTTCCTGTTTCCCTCTGACCACTTCTCTTGAAGCCCCTAGAGCATTCCTGGGTCTTAGGGTTTTAAGCTTTGAGTTGTGTTTGAGGACTGTGCCCAAGTTCCACATGTGGACTCTTACGTGTTGACCCTGTAGCTCCAGGGGTCAGGCAGACGGTCTTGGACCTACGATTTGTCAACTTTGGCGACAGGCATTTGCTAGAAGCCCCCTGCTCTCCTTGTGTGGAGGCGGCACGTGCGAGGTGGTGAGCTGCAGCTCCCAGTCAGCTGCGCGTTTTGCACCGAGGAGATTTTCCCTTTATCATGGGTTTATCAGGATGTAGCAGCAGCTGCTGCTGGGATTCCTGCCTCCCACTGTTGCTGTTTGTCCTGTGACAGCCAGCACGGCCACTGCCATTCTCACTCTGCCTCCCTTCAGGGTAGGCCCTGGCAGTGTGGGAAGCACATCAGCTGAGAGCTGGTGCCAGCATGCACTCGGGGCCGCCCTCATCCAGGCCCCGTCTGCCTTTCCCAGCTCACCTTCCACACTGTGTTCCCCGCCTCCACTCTCCGCCCTCTGATGGCCCGTGCTGTCCCACAGCTGCTCCCTCTGTCTGTGCCTCACCCCTCCAGCACTCCCTGTCTTTAGATGCCCAGCTCGGGCTGCCTCCTCCAGGCCACTGCCCCTGTCTGCTGTTCAGAAAGGATTCTTCTGCCCTTTGAGTTTCCTTAGCACTTTATGGTTCCATGAGAATCTTATTTTTCTGCTGCGTATTTTCGTTCCCTTTGTTCTTTGCCTGTCCTCCTGGGCTAGAGCTCTCTGAGGTCTTGGCAAGCCTCACAGCAACTAGAACAGCCCCTAAGCGTGGTGTGCCTTGGTGACAGCACTGTGCCTATGGGAAGCTTATGGCAGGCTGGCCCCCCTTGGAGCGTGGAGCCGCTGAGCTGTCATCCCTGTCCTGAAGGGCAAGGTGGGCCTGGGCTCTGCTGCCAGGACCCAGCTGAGGCTCTCTAGTTCCCTCTCCTTCTGCTGTGGCAGCAGTCTCCTCATCCCCCTGCCGTCTCCACTGCTGCCAGCAGTCTTTGGAAGCACCGGTCTTCCCGGGCCACTGTCTGCTGGGCCTCAGGGTGGTTCACACTCGTTGCTCTGTAGGATGCAGTCGAAATTGCTAGAGTTGACTGTGAGACCAGGAACTGGCAGCCACGAGGGCTGTCTGTCCTTCCCTCCGGGAGCAGAGCTGTCGCCCTCCACTGGCTGCATTTATTCTTGCCCATCCATCGGTTTCAGCTTCCGAGTCCCCTCCTCAGGGTTGCCTTCCCTGGTCCCCGCATCTGAGTCCACTTCCTCTCTCCGTGCTCTGCTGGCACTGGTGCTTCTCCTCTGCAGCCCTCCCTGCAGGTGTGGTTGTGTCTGTAGAATTGTTTTCTGCCTGGCTGTCTGCCTGGTTCACAGCCTGGTGCCTGGCACAGAGTCCCCACTCCTCATTAACGGAGGACTGGACCCCACCGTGAGTTGTTGCTGTGCTCTGAGCCAGAGGCAGGGAGGCGTGGAAACTTCCCTGGCCCTCCAGGGTCTGCTGGTGTTCTCTGCTTTGCGGTCTTTTCTCTTTATTGATCAGGGTTTTCTGTGCCCAGAAGCCACTGCGTCAGGTGTCATATAAAGCATGTCAAGAACTTGAAGCCAGTCCAGGCACAGTGGCTCATACCCGTAATCCCAGTGCTTTGGGAGGCCAAGGTGGGAGAATCTCTTGAGGTCAGGAGTTCGAGACCAACCTTTGTAATGTAGTGAGACCCCATCTCTACAAAAAA